>NC_137872.1:7632417-7747417 GCF_963924005.1 Protomyctophum bolini
TTTTTGCAAAACACATTTTTGGAACAAAATGCCTCAAATCATCCAATTGCCATCAATTCCAACAAATGTCACCCTTTTCACATTGGCCTATTATAGCGTCACCAGGAGGCCACAACCTGACCTGGCCTGGTGGAGACCTGTGCCCAGAGGACCACTTTATCTAGTTTGTATTGCTTCTGCTATATTCTTGCCTGCTTTATGAATTGTATATTTTCTTGGTTAATAAATTATTCTATGAATTTGATGGGTTTGACATTGAATGCAGGTTTCACCTGATAACAGACAGGTGACTCCCTGCTGGGAGACAGAATGGCGGGGAAGCGTCACAGTTTGTTGACTGCGCGCTGCAGGCTAATTTTGTTTATTAGAAATACAACATTTAAGTTTTATGTGACGGAGAAATAAATATGTTTCTCTGATGCAACTATATACTTTCTGATGTCCGTGAGTATTTTATTTGTATTAACAAGAAGAGAAGCGAGTTGAACAGCATGCATCAATAGATACCACCCCGACCAACACTGGCTTTATTACTTTGTTAAAGGTCTCATGACATACATTTCTTTCTTTTAGGTTTCATGACCTCAATTACAGCCACACAACCTGAACTTTGAACATTCAGTGGATTTTATGTGGCCTGGGGGTTTTTCTCTGTGTGTTCTGAAGCCTTTTGAGCTGCAATGAAAACAGGCAAGCAGGCCTCAACAGTGACATCTGCTTTCCTATGTTATATGGGATTTGTGGACTCTTACCTCATAGTCCACAGGCAAATCAGAGCACGTGTTTGAGCCAGAAAACCCCCAAACCACAGAACATCTACTGAATGTTAAAAGTTCAGTTTTTTTGGGTGCAATTGAGCTCCGAAAACCTAATCATAATAAAACCTAATAATAATGAGCAAAATTACAAAAACTTTGTTTTAATGTCACAATCCCTTTAAAAACGTCCCATCAGTGAACAGATCGGTAGCTGCTGCGTCGATCACCTGACGCGTTGCGTTGCTCGCACCGTCCCACTTCCCCTTCCTGTTCCTGCCATGGCCCCGCCCGCCATGTTCCGCAGCGCCTCATTGGCTCGTCCGGCTGTCAGTCTGTCGTCTGACGAATAGGAGGCGGGGTCAGAGCTCTGCAGGGCGGGGAGGCGTGGCAGGTAGATGTGGGCTGGCCACATGGCCACGGTCTCTGAGTGGTGATTGGCTGCAGGGCGGTGGTGGGGGGCGGTCTCTGAGTGGTGATTGGCTGCAGGGCGGTGGTGGGGGGCGGTCTCTGAGTGGTGATTGGCTGCAGGGAGGTGGTGGGGGGAGGTCTCTGAGTGGTGATTGGCTGCAGTGCAGTGGTGGTGGTGGTGGGGGGCGGGTCGTCTGTTGATGGGGGCGGGCCGAGAGATCACGTGCAGGTCGCTGTGTCTCTCTGATTGGTCGATCTGTTGACATATTAGACGTTGAGGTGTTTTACATTCAACTCAATTCAATAGAATTCAATTCAAACATTATTTCAGACACACGTACGAATCATCAACAAAAAAATAAATAATATTTGTGGGTCGTGGACACATTTATGCCTCTCTTTTTTGTTTCCGACATATCCGTCTTTAAATTGTTATTTAAAAACATTTTCAAAAAACATTCCCCCCCCCCCCAAAAGAAAACGTTTTCATTGATAAAAAAATTAAATGTTGGTCTGCTTTACTGCAGGTTGGACATCTTCATCATCATCATCATCATCTTCATCATCAGAGGTCAACCCACCTGAGACCCAGCAGGCCATGAGGGGGCGTGGCTTCCAGCAGGCCAGGGGGCGTGGCTTCCAGCAGGCCAGGGGGCGTGGCCTCCAGGCCTCCACTCTCCACCAAATAAGTTCTTCCAGTTGGACAGTCTACACACCACCGAGCCCCCTACTGGACCTGTGGACACATTACAGGTCAGTTAGTATTCCTATTGCCTGCGAGGTGCTGCGTGATGTGCATGGGGTGTGTCTGCACTGTTTTTATGTATTAGTGAGGACTTGTATTTATGTATTAGTGAGGACTTGTATTTATGCATTAGTGAATGTAACACCCGGGATTTGAATGCGGGTCTTCAGGGTGAAAGTCCTAAATGTTAACCACTGAGCCAAACGGAATTCCCTCTGAGATATTAGACTTTTCGTCCATCAGGCTGATGCTGTGAGCCACTCTGAGGACTCACTGGACTGTGTGTGTGTGTGTGTGTGTGTGTGTGTGTGTGTGTGTGTGTGTGTGTGTGTGTGTGTGTGTGCGTGTGTGCGTGTGTGCGTGTGTGCGTGCGTGCGTGCGTGCGTGCGTGCGCATGCGTGCGTAGACCGAGTGTGTGTGTGTGCGCACTCACAGGTCAGCAGCAGTCGTCTCTCGCAGGCCTTTGTGGACTCCTCCCACTTGGAGCAGCACACCTGGAGGAGGAGGAGTCAACATCAAGGTATAGTTCCCACCAAGCGATCTGATTGGTCGAAATAGCGAAAAACGAGCAGGACATGCACGCTGTCTGGAAGCTACCTTGGAAGAGGAGGAGGTGTTCTGCTGGTGTTCTGGACCTCCAGGAGGAGGAGGAGGGAGGAGGAGGTGGCGGTGCTCCCCTGATGTCCTCCAGGACCTGAGGCTGAGGTTCTGGTTCTGCTGCTGCTGGTGGAGGTCCAGGCGGAGCAGAGCCTGGGTCTGCAGCTGGGGCAGCGGGTTCCTCCTCTGGGGCGACGCTATGAGGTCTGTGGAGGTGTTCTCATCAGACCGAGCCTGGGGCAGCAAGCCCAGGCTGTGGTTCTGGCTCTGCAGCTGTGGCAGCAGACCCAGGCTGCTGTGGTCCATTCTCTGGTCTCTGGTGGTCTTCTCATCAGACTGAGGCAGGGCGAAGGCTTCATCACTGATGATGTCATCATCATGGTCCTCGATGAGGTCATTGTCGTGATGCTGTAACCCATGGCAACCCCTCCCCCCCTCCTCCTCCTCCTCCTCCTCATCCTCCTCCGGCCCACATTCTGACACGGCAGGAAGTACATTCTAGGGTGAAAACAGGAAGTGAGGAAGTATATTCTAGGGTGAAAACAGGAAGTGAGGAAGTACATTCTAGGGTGTAAACACCTTTGCTAAGTCTATGGAGACACAGACACCACATGTGTTTTGTCTATGGAGACACAGACCTTTAATGTGATGTAATGTTGAGGTCTAGTTTGTACTCACGTTAATGTGAGAGTGGGCGGGGCAGAGGGAGGTCTTAGAGGAGGAGCTACTCCTCCTGTCTCCTCCCCCCTCCCCCTCAACTCCTCCTCCTCCCTGCACTCGGCTCCTCCTCTGTCTCCGTCTCTCATACAGCTGCTGCAACTGATCCCTAGAGAGAGAGAGAGAGAGAGAGACAGAGAGAGAGACAATATATATAGGGCCCAGATTTGGAGAAATGATGTCGACAGAAATACAGACAGACACAACATATTGCTACACATAGCCATATATTGCCATGGTGATAAAATATTGTTAGGGCGGAGATTAAAAATGTAAACCGTTTTTTGTGTGTCCTCTCGGGTCCATAGAACAGAAAAAACATGGTTTACAAGAATCTTCACGAAACGTTCACTAAACTGGATTCTGCTACATAACTGTAGGGGGCAGTATTTACCTGGTGCATTGCTCCCGGGCTGTAAGGGTCAGTATTTACCTGGTGCATTGCTCCCGGGCTGTAAGGGTCAGTATTTACGTGGTGCATTGCTCCCAGGCTGTAGTAGGGGGCAGTATTTACCTGGTGCATTGCTCCTTGGCTGTAGGGGGCAGTATTTACCTGGTGCATTGCTCCCGGGCTGTAGGGGGCAGTATTTACCTGGTGCATTGCTCCCGGGCTGTAGGGGGCAGTATTTACCTGGTGCATTGCTCCCGGGCTGTAGGGGGCAGTATTTACCTGGTGCATTGCTCCCGGGCTGTAGGGGGCAGTATTTACCTGGTGCATTGCTCCCGGGCTGTAGGGGGCAGTATTTACCTGGTGCATTGCTCCCGGGCTGTAGGGGGCAGTATTTACCTGGTGCATTGCTCTCGGGCTTTAGAAGCAGCGGTGTGTGTGCTCATCGGGGAGGACTGTTGTATGAACTGTTCGTACTGCGTTCCTCCGTCCGGTCGGGGGTAGATCCTCCTGAATCCTCCCAGATGTCTGTCCTCGTAGCCCAGAACCCTGTTCTGATGCTTCTGGTCTGCCTCGGGCCTGTTGGTACAGAGACACAGCCAGGTTAGAACCTGTTCTGATGCTTCTGGTCTGCCTTAGAACCCTGTTCTGATGCTTCTGGTCTGCCTTAGAACCCTGTTCTGATGCCTCTGGTCTGCCTTAGAACCCTGTTCTGATGCTTCTGGTCTGCTTTAGAACCCTGTTCTGATGCTTCTGGTCTGCTTTAGAACCCTGTTCTGATGCCTCTGGTCTGCTTTAGAACCCTGTTCTGATGCCTCTGGTCTGCTTTAGAACCCTGTTCTGATGCTTCTGGTCTGCTTTAGAACCCTGTTCTGATGCCTCTGGTCTGCTTTAGAACCCTGTTCTGATGCTTCTGGTCTGCTTTAGAACACTGTTCTGATGCCTCTGGTCTGCCTTAGAACCCTGTTCTGATGCCTCTGGTCTGCCTTAGAACCCTGTTCTGATGCTTCTGGTCTGCTTTAGAACCCTGTTCTGATGCTTCTGGTCTGCTTTAGAACCCTGTTCTGATGCTTCTGGTCTGCCTTAGAACCCTGTTCTGATGCATCTGGTCTGCCTTAGAACCCTGTTCTGATGCCTCTGGTCTGCCTTAGAACCCTGTTCTGATGCTTCTGGTCTGCCTTAGAACCCTGTTCTGATGCTTCTGGTCTGCTTTAGAACCCTGTTCTGATGTCTCTGGTCTGCTTTAGAACCCTGTTCTGATGCTTCTGGTCTGCCTTAGAACCCTGTTCTGATGCATCTGGTCTGCCTTAGAACCCTGTTCTGATGCTTCTGGTCTGCCTTAGAACCCTGTTCTGATGCTTCTGGTCTGCTTTAGAACCCTGTTCTGATGTCTCTGGTCTGCTTTAGAACCCTGTTCTGATGCTTCTGGTCTGCCTTAGAACCCTGTTCTGATGCTTCTGGTCTGCTTTAGAACCCTGTTCTGATGCTTCTGGTCTGCTTTAGAACCCTGTTCTGATGTCTCTGGTCTGCTTTAGAACCCTGTTCTGATGTCTCTGGTCTGCTTTAGAACACTGTTCTGATGCCTCTGGTCTGCCTTAGAACCCTGTTCTGATGCTTCTGGTCTGCCTTAGAACCCTGTTCTGATGCTTCTGGTCTGCTTTAGAACCCTGTTCTGATGCTTCTGGTCTGCTTTAGAACCCTGTTCTGATGCTTCTGGTCTGCTTTAGAACCCTGTTCTGATGCTTCTGGTCTGCCTTAGAACCCTGTTCTGATGCTTCTGGTCTGCCTTAGAACCCTGTTCTGATGTCTCTGGTCTGCTTTAGAACCCTGTTCTGATGTCTCTGGTCTGCTTTAGAACCCTGTTCTGATGCTTCTGGTCTGCCTTAGAACCCTGTTCTGATGCTTCTGGTCTGCCTTAGAACCCTGTTCTGATGCTTCTGGTCTGCCTTAGAACACTGTTCTGATGTCTCTGGTCTGCTTTAGAACCCTGTTCTGATGTCTCTGGTCTGCTTTAGAACCCTGTTCTGATGCTTCTGGTCTGCCTTAGAACCCTGTTCTGATGCCTCTGGTCTGCCTTAGAACCCTGTTCTGATGTATCTGGTCTGCTTTAGAACCCTGTTCTGATGCTTCTGGTCTGCCTTAGAACCCTGTTCTGATGCCTCTGGTCTGCCTTAGAACCCTGTTCTGATGTCTCTGGTCTGCCTTAGAACCCTGTTCTGATGTCTCTGGTCTGCCTTAGAACCCTGTTCTGATGTCTCTGGTCTGCCTTAGAACCCTGTTCTGATGTCTCTGGTCTGCCTTAGAACCCTGTTCTGATGTCTCTGGTCTGCCTTAGAACCCTGTTCTGATGTCTCTGGTCTGCCTTAGAACCCTGTTCTGATGCCTCTGGTCTGCCTTAGAACCCTGTTCTGATGTCTCTGGTCTGCCTTAGAACCCTGTTCTGATGTCTCTGGTCTGCCTTAGAACCCTGTTCTGATGTATCTGGTCTGCCTTAGAACCCTGTTCTGATGTCTCTGGTCTGCCTTAGAACCCTGTTCTGATGCTTCTGGTCTGCCTTAGAACCCTGTTCTGATGTCTCTGGTCTGCCTTAGAACCCTGTTCTGATGCTTCTGGTCTGCCTTAGAACCCTGTTCTGATGCTTCTGGTCTGCCTTAGAACCCTGTTCTGATGTCTCTGGTCTGCCTTAGAACCCTGTTCTGATGCTTCTGGTCTGCCTTAGAACCCTGTTCTGATGCTTCTGGTCTGCCTTAGAACCCTGTTCTGATGCTTCTGGTCTGCTTTAGAACCCTGTTCTGATGCTTCTGGTCTGCTTTAGAACCCTGTTCTGATGCCTCTGGTCTGCCTCGGCCTGCTGCGGGACAGAGACACAGCCAGGTTGGTATACATGAAATAATGAAAACTAAAATAGAAAAATACATTGTCGCTATAACCGAAATAAAATAAAATAAAAAACTATAGAAAGAATTGCGAGTGTGGTTGCCTATAGGAAAGTGCGTGCTGCACACATGCACGCACATACGCACGCATGCACGCACACACACACACACCTGCTGCCCTTGGTGTGTGCGTGGGTGGTGCGTCGCTGACAGGCCGGCAGGTTGATCAGGACCAGGGTGTCGTAGAGAAGGTGATCTTTGACCTCTCGGTCCAACACGCTGTCAGTTGAGAAACTAGGAGAATGGTTGATCTGATGGAGAGACAGACAGACAGACAGACAGGGAGAGAGAGACAGGTAGGGGGAGACAGAGAGACAGACAGACAGACAGACAGACAGAGAGCAGAGAGAATAGTGAGTCTTCGGTCTTGCACAATCGGTCTCTCGCACTTCGGTCTCGCACAAGCTAGACCGATTGTGCTAGACCGATTGTGCTAGACTCTAGCACAATCGGTCTATCACAATCGGTCTAGCACAATCGGTCAATAGTTAGTAACCATGGAGAA
The DNA here is from genome assembly GCF_963924005.1 of Protomyctophum bolini. NCBI lineage: Eukaryota > Metazoa > Chordata > Actinopteri > Myctophiformes > Myctophidae > Protomyctophum > Protomyctophum bolini. Next base: position 7,639,472 of record NC_137872.1, read on the forward strand.
CCTGCCTGTGCACTCACCTCTAGTAACCATGGTTTCAGCTTGTGGTCCAGCAGCACATCGAAGCCCAGCAGCTCAAAACACGCCCCTGATGACGATGTACCTGCACACGCACGCACGCACGCACGCACGCACGCACGCACGCACGCACGCACGCACGCACACACACACACACACACACACACACACACACACACACACACACACACACACACACACTCTTAGGTTCTTAAGCTTACGTATGATTCATGGGGCTGTATTTTGCGTGTCTTAAGTACCAGGTCTTATTACCTAACTTGAGTACGGTAAACTAAAGACCTGGAGGCGTGATCAATGCCATTTGGCTATTCTGAGTGGCCAAAGAGCATTGATCACGCCTCCAGGTCTTTAGTTTACTCAAGTTAGGTAATAAGACCTGGTACTTAAGACACGCAAAATACAGCCCATGATGTCTATATTTGATGTTTTGATGTATTACCATGTCTTTTGTTTTGTGCTTACTGTAAATCGCTCTGGATTAAGAGCGTCTGATAAATGCCTATGAATTGTCAATTGTAATCAGTAGGATGTAGTAATACTACCTGGTGGGGGGGGGGTTTCTATAGTATATCACATGTACTAAAACATCAGTAAACACCTGGTCGGGGGTTCCGCGGGAAGCTGGCGCGGTAATTGTGACTCAGGACAGAGTGGGCGGAGACTAGCGACTTGATGACCATGTCCTCGATGTCCAACCATAGCCGGGCCACGTCACATGACATCTGGTCCAGGAGGCGGGACAACAGCACCGACAACTTCCTGTTTCAAGGAGGGTGACATGTTAGTCTACTAACATACGATGTTGGTAGACTAAATGTACAGTTTATTTTGTCGACAAAGATTTACTTTGTCAGGCATTGACGCCGTTGAAGCGGCGGTTTGGAGACATTAAAGATAAGAGACATTAGAAGCGGTAGTTTGGAGACATTAAAGATAAGAGACATTACTAGCGGTAGTTTTGAGACATTTAAGATAAGAGACATTAGAAGCGGTAGTTTGGAGACATTTAAGATAAGAGACATTACTATAGCGGTAGTTTGGAGACATTTAAGATAAGAGACATTACTATAGCGGTAGTTTGGAGACATTTAAGATAAGAGACATTACTATAGCGGTAGTTTGGAAACATTTAAGATAAGAGACAAATTTAGAAGCCATAGTTTTGGGTGTAGTTTTCACTTCCAGACCGTTTGCTGCCTCTGTGCTGATCTGTGATGAAATGTTCACTGTTCTTATTGATGGCATAGTTGGTGAGATGCATGCAGGCTTTGTCCTGAGAGAGAGAGAGAGAGAGAGAGAGAGAGAGAGAGAGCAGGCACACTTTAGCATCACGAAGATGCCAAAAGCCGCGAGTGGCAGGCGTCTCTTCCTGGTTTTTAGACCGCTGGTGGATGGAAATGAAGCTCCACCCTGCTTCAAGCGCTTCCGGGAATCTGGCCGGCGCGGCATTCTGCCGCGTGCAGGGTGGAGCTTCAGTTCCATCCACCAGCTGTCTAAAAAACGTAACCCGTTGCCGCGCATGGAATCCCAAGTGTGCTTCCACCCAGTGATAGATGTTCTGTTTGTCTCAGTTGCTGAGGCGTATTTCAAACCTTTTGTGTATGGTGTGCAGTACCAGGTTGCCTCCAGCAGGGGGACAGTAGCGGTGTGTGTGCGTGCAGTACCAGGTTGCCTCCAGCAGGGGGACAGTAGCGGTGTGTGTGTGCGTGCAGTACCAGGTTGCCTCCAGCAGGGGGACAGTAGCGGTGTGTGTGTGTGCGTGCAGTACCAGGTTGCCTCCAGCAGGGGGACAGTAGCGGTGTGTGTGTGTGCGTGCAGTACCAGGTTGCCTCCAGCAGGGGGACAGTAGCGGTGTGTGTGTGTGTGTGTGCGTGCAGTACCAGATTGCCTCCAGCAGGGGGACAGTAGCGGTGTGTGTGTGTGCGTGCAGTACCAGGTTGCCTCCAGCAGGGGGACAGTAGCGGTCGGTGCAGAAGCGTGCCAGACCCTCCTGGTAGAGGAAGACGTGCAGCGGGTCACACGAGGTCACCAGAACGTACATCCTGAGGTCAAACTTATAGCCGTCCATTATGAGAGGCTAGAGAGAGAGAGACAGGCAGGCAGGCAGACAGATGTGGTCAGGAGAATATATTTTGCTTCTGTATCATGAGCCTCAACTTGTGTAATAGGTTACAATATTCATTGATTTGTTAATTAATTAATTAATTCATCCATCCATCCCAGTGGGAGGACGTGAGGAGCCCCCAGAGGGAGGACGTGAAGAGCCCCCAGAGGGAGGACGTGAGGAGCCCCCAGAGGGAGGACGTGAGGAGCCCCCAGCGGGAGGACGTGAGGCGCCCCCAGCGGGAGGACATGCGTACCTTGGATATGTATATCTGACAGGTGAGGTGTTCTCCGCGCGGGATGTCTTTGGGGGAGGCGGCCAGGAAGATGCCACGCCCCTGACTGCCCGAGACCGGCTTACAGATGAACGTCCTGTTCCTCTTGGAGCGACAGAACGCCTGGAGGTCCCCGAAGCTGGTAGAGAGACATAGAGACACAGAGAGAGAGAGAGCGAGAGAGCAGGCACACTTTAGCATCACGAAGATGCCAAAAGCCGCGAGTGGCAGGCGTCTCTTCCTGGTTTTTAAACAGATAGACAGAGAGAGAGAGAGGGGGGGGATTGGCTTCAGTCCAATGGAGGCTCTCCTACATAGACTTCTATTGGCTTCAGTCCATTGGAGGCTCTCCTACATAGACTTCTATTGGCTTCAGTCCAATGGAGGCTCTCCTACATAGACTTCTATTGGCTTCAGTCCATTGGAGGCTCTCCTACATAGACTTCTATTGGCTTCAGTCCAATGGAGGCTCTCCTACATATACTTATATTGGCTTCAGTCCAATGGAGGCTCTCCTACATAGACTTCTTTTGGTGAAGAACATGGTAAACAGTGACAAAGTCCTGGACCGGACGTTGGCAGAATGCACTGGACTCAGGCAAAAGCCTAGCTTTAAAGGAGAATTCCATGCTAGAAGGCTTTCTTACTTTTCTTTGTAGTTGTTACGACTATGACTAAAACCAAAGAGGTCCAGGTGTTATTTGTGGTTGTTACGTCCCCACCAGGTGTATTTTGTGCTAAAGCACATTATTTACTATTTCCCCCACCCTCAATGAATTGAATTGAATTGAATTGAATTGCATTGCATTGAATTGAATGGGGCTATGGGGTTTATGTGTAATATATCCTCTCTTCATAATGTAAATAGTATCCCAAGCGGCACACTTTACTACATATTTCCATGGAAATAATTTCCAGCGAATTAGCACAAAAACCCAACCCCCATTGAGAGCTTATATTAGGGGAAATAGCCAATAATGCACTTTTGCACAAAATAACACCTGGACCTCTTTGGTGGGGATGTAACAACTACAAATAACACCTAGACCTCTTTGGTGGGGACGTAACAACAACAAATAACACCTGGACCTCTTTGGTGGGGACGTAAAGGTAAGAAAGCCTTCTAGCATGGAATTCTCCTTTAATGATCTTAAATCCCTTTATTTTAGATTGTTTTGTAGTAATAGTACAACATACACATTACAGAGACTTCCGTTGTCATTTTTAAAACAGTTGTCATGTTGCACACATGCCTAAAATTGCTGATATTTGAGCCGCCTTCGTCGAAAACATTCCATTTCAAACTCCAGCTTGTCCCCATTCAGGCTGCATGAACAGAGCTCGAGCGCTCAGTTTTTTGCCCCCTCAATGGCGTTACTCTGTCTTACTCTAAGGGTGCATTCGGAAATGCGCCCTGAACTCACTGGTGTGATCTCTTGTCGTTTGTTTATGCAGTGCACTCGGTGCAATCCAGTGTGCCGAGTGCCCGCACTGAGCGACCCTACCCTGAAGCTGGGGTTGTTCGGTGTGAATCGGTGTGATTGCGTCACAGCTCCTGTCTCTCTGTCTCACTGTGCTCTCTGTCTCACTCACTCTGCAGGCAGACACCAGCTCCTGGGGTAGAAGGTGTATTCTTTGGGGAATCTCTTCAACATGCGGTTCAGGTTCCTGGCCAGAAGATCCTTTCTGCAGACCTCGATCATCCCTGGGAAATGATTCACCTTCTGTATGTACGCACATGGCACGCACGCACGCACGCATGTACGCACACGCACGCACGCACGCATGACACACGCACACATTAGGAGACGTCCTCTTTCAGAAAATGTCTTCAGAAAAGTATTTTTTGACAGAACGCACGCACGCACGCGCACCTGGTGAGGTCTCATGTCCAGCAGTCTGTCCAGAGGGACAGTGCTGTCTGTCCAACACAGAGTCCAGTCCTCTCCCTCTGGCGCCTCCTTCAGGCCAAACCGCTTCACTGCACGACGCACTGACACACACGCGCATGCCCGCACACATGGACGCACTCACACACACACACACACACACACAGACACAGACACACACACACACACACACACACACACACACACACACACACACACACTGTCTCATAAAGAGCAGAGAAATAATTTATAAATGAAAGAAGACTTCAAAGTTCTCTGTGTGTGTGTGTGTGTGTGTGTGTGTGTGTGTGTGTGTGTGTGTGTGTGTGTGTGCGTGTGCATGTGCGTGTGCGTGCGCGTGCATGTCAGTGTACATTTGATGTGAGGAAACGTTTCGCTGATTCAAAAGAAGTCGAATATGATCACTGCAGCATAATCCTGCAGTATGCATGCTTGTGTGTGTGTGTGTGTGTGTGTGTGTGCGTGTGTGTGTGTGTGTGTGTGTGTGTGTGTGCGCGCGTGTGCGCGTGCACAGAGAAAGAGGCAGACGTTACGAGACAGCGTGAGAGAGGAAGTGTCTGCTCTGAAAAATCCCTTTGCATCATGAGGCCCAGCTGGTGTGTAGTGCGCGCACACGCACGTATGTACGCACGCACACGCACGCACACACACACACACACACACACACACACACACACACACACACACACACACACACACACGCTATCTGCCAACAAAGCATGCTGATCTTTTACGAGGCACTATGCTCTACCAGAGACCTATTAACTCTCTGTCAGACAGACAGACAGACAGACAGACAGACAGACAGACAGACAGACAGACAGACAGACAATCAATGGGAAGTTCATTCCATAGTTTAGATTTGGAGTAAGTCTGTAGTTCTGACTGCAATGGGAATTCATTCCATAGTTTAGATTGGGAGTGAGTCTGTAGTTCTGACTGCAATGGGAAGTTCATTCTATAGTTTAGATTGGAAGTGAGTCTGTAGTTCTGTAGTTTTGGAGCCAGAAGGGGGAAGAGTTTGGGACGTGTGGAGCGTTGTCCCGGCAGTTTATTGCTTCAGGAGGAGACTCACCACTCTCATACTTGCAGTTGGTCAGGTTGATGGAGAATCATCTGAAAAACACAACAGACAAACAGACAGAAACAAACTCTGCCAGTGGTGGAAAAAGTACTTTCTGTTTTTACTTTAAAATTATTCCACGTAATAATTCCCCTGCTGGTCACTACCATCATTGCATCATTGCAAGGCTCATCCGTCAGACATCATCGTTAATGGCCAGCTGGGTCCGCTATACTATATTCTGGAGGGAGCGAAATGTAGAGTCTTCTGGATGCATCTCTTTTTTGCGGCTGGTTCCATCTTGTAGTAGCTGTACAATGTGAATGCCATGACTGTGCCCCATTTATACAGTAAAGTTGCCAGGCGCGATTAACATTTCTATGGCCGATGGTCGTTAGAGTCTATTGTTCCGTCGGCATGTCGTTATCGCACGTGTGACAACAACAACAACACAACAATAGGACGGCTAGCAATCGCTTTCGGGGGTGGGCTAGTGTTACTTTCGGTCAAAATCTCGAGGCACACCTGACAGATCAGAAGGCACAGTAAACTACCGCGGGACACAGGTTAAGAAACACTGCGCTATAGTATACGTATACACTCCTTACAGTGTGTGTATGGTCAGAAGGGTGCACTAGTACGTATACACTCCTTACAGTGTGTGTATGGTCAGAAGGGTGCACTAGTACGTATACACTCCTTACAGTGTGTGTATGGTCAGAAGGGTGCACTAGTACGTATACACTCCTTACAGTGTGTGTATGGTCAGAAGGGTGCACTAGTACGTATACACTCCTTACAGTGTGTGTATGGTCAGAAGGGTGCACTAGTACGTATACACTCCTTACAGTGTGTGTATGGTCAGAAGGGTGCACTAGTACGTATACACTCCTTACAGTGTGTGTATGGTCAGAAGGGTGCACTAGTACGTATACACTCCTTACAGTGTGTGTATGGTCAGAAGGGTGCACTAGTACGTATACACTCCTTACAGTGTGTGTACTGTATGGTCAGAAGGGTGCACTAGTACGTATACACTCCTTACAGTGTGTGTATGGTCAGCTGGGTGCGCTAGCTGTATCTACAAGGAGGTACTTCGTAAAAAAAGCTGTCAATATAGCAAACGACCTCCTCTCATACACTAGAACTACTCCCCTCTGGTAGACGGTACAAAGTACCAAAAGCTAACTGCAAAAACAAAAACAAAATCCTTCATCCCAAATGCCATTAAGGCACTAAAGACTAAATGATACCATGTCTCGCTAGATTTGTTGTTTTTCCAATGTATTTGCCACTCTTTGTTGTCCTGCACTTTTTTGCCATGAGAAAATAATTGCGTAAGTGTTGTTGCTGTTGTTGTAACTGTTTGTTATTTACTGTTGTTGAGACCAAGACACATTTCCACTCGTGGACAATAAATGGAACTAACTATGCTAGCCTGTACACACTCCTTACACTGTGTATATGGACTAGTACTGTAGGCTACACACTCCTTATACTGTGTGTATGGTCAGCAGGGTGCACTACTGGTGTAATACACTATACACTCCTTATACTGTCTGTGTATATGGACTAGTACTGTACACAATCCTTACACTGTGTATATGGACTAGTATACACACTCCTTATACTATATGGACTAGTACCGTACACACTCTTTACACTGTGTATATGGACTAGTAGGGGAGTAGGGGATTTGCACGTTTCATTTTTTTACTCAGAGATCCGTTTATCTAAACATGTAATATTTTCAGGCAACGGACCTACACATGTCTGCTACCATAAACCACAAGTTTTTAAATTGATAAAACAGGTCGTTCCTTTGACTAGCTCTATTCAACTGCAGTGTCTGTGCTGACACCTGCTGTTCAGAGGGAGTCATTGCACTCAGACAGGCAGAGTGCTTGACAAGTGTTGATTTTGACGGCAAATTAGTTTAGTTTGATAGTCTTTCTAATGCAATTCCGTTAAGTTTTAGTCATATTTTAGCCATCTGTAAATGTTACCGAAATTACCGATCTACAAACTCAACGTCACGCGGCACGCCGCGGCACGTTGTGAGCTTGTAGATCGGCTATTTCCAAATGGCCGAAATGGTTAACGTATTTTGTACTAATAATAATCAAAACCTACAAAGTAACTAAAGTTTAGTGTAAAAGTATACAGTATTTGCCACTGTGATGTAGTACAGAAGTTAAAAGGTATTGGAAAGTTAAAAAAAACTACTCAAAATTGTAGGCTATACTTAAGTACAGTATACTTAAGTAAATGTATACGTGGTTACTTCACCAGTGATTGACACACGTCTATATCTACCTCTTTCTCTTCCTCTTCTTGAGTGATGCTGGGGGCGTGTCCCTCTGGAGTGACACGCCCCCCTCCGGCCCCTCCCCCTGGAGTACCACGCCCACCTCTGGCCCCTCCCTTCCTCCTCCTCCTCCTCCTCCTCCGGAGCAAAGGCCGGAAGTGTTGCGTCCATCGCCGGAAGTGATGTTTCCGTCGGGAGCCGTCATCCTGGAACAAAACAGAAACATGGTATGTTCTTAACCCATTCTGACCTGAGATCAGATTCATACGAGGTTTCCATTGGACACCACACTGGTCTGATTAACCCATTCTGACCTGAGATCAGATTCTAAAAATGTCAGTCGTTCTTCGATTTTTCAAAAATAGCAGACCTACAAGCTCGTAGCGCGTCACTCGGTGGCGCGCTATGAGCTTGTAGATCTGCTATTTTTCAATAGCTAAAGTATAACGTAACACCAAAAGGGGTTCCCGTTCAGAATGGGTTTAAAGGCCCGTTAAGCACTGCACAATGTTTTACCCCATGTTCCATGTTTCACCATGTTTCACCATGTTTCACCATGTTTCACCATGTTTCACCATGTTTCACCATGTTTCACCATATTTCACCATGTTTCACCATGATGTTTTATGTCAGACTATATTCCCAGACAAAAAGAGGCAGATGTCATATGCAATTTACAATTTAGGCATTTAGCAGACGCTCTTAATCCAGAGCGATTTACATTAAGCAAGAACAAAAAGCATGGGGAATACATCACATAAAAACATTTATCATGAAACATGTGTAAGCTAAGAAAGTAACAGTGGAATATCTATAATGAAACTATACATATAAGCTATACATCTATACTACTATGATATACATTATGTACTATGACGTGCTATGACTACATACAATGCACTTATGCTGTTTACATAACATGCTATAAGTCTGTATCAAATGCTATCTAAGTCTACAGAATTGCTATCTAAGGGGGTGGGGTAAGTGCTATGATATGCCATACAATCATCATCCATCCATGTTCAACCGCTTATCCGTAGTCGGGTCGCGGGGGCAACAGCACCACCAGAGAGCTCCAGACTTCCCTCTCCAGAGCAACGTTAGTGACGTCCTCCTGGGGGATCCCGAGGCGTTTTAAGGCTGCAGTTTTGAGATATAATCCCTCTAAATCTTCTTTGGGCTGTCCTGGGGTCTCTCCTCTCAGTGGGACGTGCCTTGAGTTTTGTCGTCTCCCCGTGCACAATCGTAGCACTAAAGGTTTTCAATGGGTGATTGAGGGTCGCACTCTACCGCAACGGCCAATCAACTGTCCACTAATAGTTCTCAGGTCATGTTTTTGTCCTCGTTTTTTCTCATTGTATGGATTTTGGCCAGGCAGAAATGGATTTCTACAGGCGGACGCCTGCCCTCGCTTTATTGTAGATACGCCTCTGGTCGGTTTCCAGCCGTACCTTGACTCCACCCTTCGAGTCATTGGAAAGGGAGTGCTCTTTCAGGCTAGAGCTGGCCTAGCGGGTTTGCCATAAACCAGTTAGACGCCTGAGGGTGAGGTTGTGTGCACGCATCCTCCTGGGTGATGGCAGACTGCTGGGCGAGCGCTCGTGCTTTGGCATAGGGGGGGGTCAGATGAACATATGGAATGAATTCTGTACTGGCAAAATATGGAGCGTGTCTTGAGTGTACAGGGTTTGATGAGGTCAGATCAACATTATGGAATGTCAGAACAGGTCAGCTCCATATATGGAGATCTAAGGGTGGCAGCGGGGTCAGTGTCTTGAGTGTACAGGGTTTGATGAGGGCCGAAGGTAGGGCCGGGCGCTCATTTTGGGGCCTGTTGAGAACTCGGCTCGGCTGAATTAATAACTTTGGGGCGGGCCTGTCTAGAGTCTAAATGTACACATGATGTCAGCCTGAGGTGACCAACCACGTCATGATGTCAGCCTTTGGTGACCAATCACATGATGTCAGCCTGAGGTGACCAATCACATGATGACAGCCTGAGGTGACCAAGCACATGATGTCAGCCTTTGGTGACCAACCAACACACTGACGGGAAATGCACGATTCGGGTCGCAAACATCCACCCCTCTCTGGCCAGACTTCGTGTGACGTTTGAGCCGCCCAACCAATATAAGCGGCAGTGTCCTAAACACCTATAAACATGTACGGAAATACGCCGTAGCGATCTGTTACGCGGCGAGGTTGCTTCTTACCGTCGACGTCGTGGTGAGAAGAGAATGTTGCGTTGGGTGGTCCACCTGGAGGACGGCCCCGAGAGGCTCAGCCACGCGGCCATGGTCGCCGGCGTTGAGCTCTACTCATTCGAGGCGATCTGCTTCAACAGAGACTACTGCGGCTGTCGGCAGCCCTTCCAGGTGCACGTGTTCAACACGGTGTCTCTGCGCTGGAGTAAGCTTCCCCACGCCGCGGGGGGGACGCCTCCTTCTGGAGGGAGGGGAGAGCGCCACCTGGAGGCCCCCTGCGCCGTGCTGATAGAGGACACCGTCTACATCTGGAGAGGGAGGCCTCACAGCAACGCGCTGTACGCCTTCGACGTGGATGCGCACGTCTGGTCCGAGCACCGGCTCTCCGGGAGCGTCCCGGAGGCCATGGAGGGGTACTCGGTGTGCGCGTCGGGGAGGGTCCTGTACGTCCACGGAGGATGGGACCTTCTGACCGGACACACCAACGCCACCTACAAGCTGGACACGGCCACCATGGTCTGGTCTATGGTCAGCACCCGGGGGGGGGCTCCGCCGCCCGCCTCGTCGCACCACTCCGCCACCGTCATCGGGACCAGGATGTTGGTGTTCGGGGGGCTGGGCGGGTACCGCGGCCACCGGATCTACAACTACGTCCGGGTGTTGGACACGCAGAGCGACCGCTGGCTGAGCAGCAGCGGCGGCGCTCAACCTTGCGCCACCGATGAGCCGTGCGGGCGGCCCCTCCCCCTCCTCCCCGAGGGACGCTGGAGCCACTCTGCGTTCACCTACAACGGAGAGCTGTTTGTGTTCGGCGGCCGCAACAGCTACGTGTCGCCGTGCTTCAACGACCTGTGGCGGTTCCACCCGGAGACGGGCGCGTGGAGGGAGGCGGAGCCGAAGGGGAAAGGGCCGCGCTGGATCACGGAGCTGTGCTGCTGCGCGGCGGTGGGAGGGGCCGGGGGAGGAGGGGATCGCGTGGTGCTGTTCGGAGGCAGGACGCTGGTCCTGCCTCCCAACCCGCTGTGCGACTCCTACTCCGTGGACGACCTGTACATCCTGGACCTGAGTCCTAGTCTGAAGACGTTATGTAAACTGGCCGTCCTGCAGCACGGCCTGCAGAGGTCCGAACTCCCGCACAACGTCTGCTGGGAACTGGCGGCCATGACTAGTACCACCGCTGATGACCACCAGGAGGGGGAGGAGCAGTGGCCTGCGGCGGCGGCCGGTCAGGCGACGAACACGACGCTAAGTGTACTTACGACTGCGATTGCTCTTAATTTAATCGCTGTTGTGTGTTGTACCCTTTTATGCACCATATTAGTCCCCTGGTCCAAAGGGGTTCGACGACGTATGTATTACTAGTTGACGAGGACTGCCTGTCGTCAGCCATTTGGTGTCTAGACGGGCTGCTTCCTCCTTGAGTACCAGAAGGAATGCTGGCTATCCATCCATCTTCAACCGCTTATCCGTAGTCATGTCGCGGGGGCAACAGCTCCACCAGAGAGCTCCAGACTTCCCTCTCCAGAGCAACATTAGTGACCTCATTCTGGGGCATCTCGAGGCGTTCCAAAGCCAGTTTGTAGATATAATCCCTCCATGTCATCTTTGGTCTGCCTCGGGGACTCCTCCCAGTGGAGATATAATCCTTCTGCTCCTTGGTCTGCCCCGGGGTCTCCTCCCAGTGGAGATATAATCCATCTGGTCCTTGGTCTGCCCCGGGGTCTCCTCCCAGTGGAGATATAATCCTTCTGCTCCTTGGTCTGCCCCGGGGTCTCCTCCCAGTGGAGATATAATCCATCTGGTCCTTGGTCTGCCCCGGGGTCTCCTCCCAGTGGAGATATAATCCATCTGGTCCTTGGTCTGCCCCGGGGTCTCCTCCCAATGGAGATATAATCCGTCTGCCCCGGGGTCTCCTCCCAGTGGAGATATAATCCTTCTGCTCCTTGGTCTGCCCCGGGGTCTCCTCCCAATGGAGATATAATCCTTCTGCTCCTTGGTCTGCCCCGGGGTCTCCTCCCAATGGAGATATAATCCATCTGGTCCTTGGTCTGCTCCGGGGTCTCCTCCCAATGGAGATATAATCCTTCTGCTCCTTGGTCTGCCCCGGGGTCTCCTCCCAGTGGAGATATAATCCATCTGGTCCTCGGTCTGCCCCGGGGTCTCCTCCCAGTGGAGATATAATCCATCTGGTCCTTGGTCTGCCCCGGGGTCTCCTCCCAGTGGAGATGTAATCCATCTGGTCCTTGGTCTCCCCCGGGGTCTCCTCCCAGTGGACATGTAATCCATCTGGTCCTTGGTCTGCCCCGGGGTCTCCTCCCAGTGAACATGTAATCCATCTGCTCCGGGGTCTCCTCCCAATGGAGATATAATCCTTCTGCTCCTTGGTCTGCCCCGGGGTCTCCTCCCAGTGGAGATATAATCCATCTGGTCCTTGGTCTGCCCCGGGGTCTCCTCCCAGTGGAGATGTAATCCATCTGGTCCTTGATCTCCCCCGGGGTCTCCTCCCAGTGGACATGTAATCCATCTGGTCCTTGGTCTCCCCCGGGGTCTCCTCCCAGTGGACATGTAATCCATCTGGTCCTTGGTCTGCCCCGGGGTCTCCTCCCAGTGGAGATGTAATCCATCTGGTCCTTGGTCTCCCCCGGGGTCTCCTCCCAGTGGAGATATAATCCATCTGGTCCTTGGTCTCCCCCGGGGTCTCCTCCCAATGGAGATGTAATCCATCTGGTCCTTGGTCTCCCCCGGGGTCTCCTCCCAGTGGAGATGTAATCCATCTGGTCCTTGGTCTCCCCCGGGGTCTCCTCCCAGTGGAGATGTAATCCCTCTATGTGATCCTTGGGGTCTCGCTGGCTATTCCTTCCATTATTGTGAGTCTTCTTGAGTGTTGCTTTTGGCTTAACACAAGCAGGACCAGGGAGCTGGTCTTCCTTATAGCCAATTTTGAACGCCTTGAACTGTTGATATTTGGTTGCCTAAACTAATTATTGGTACTTGTTTTTTGTTTTGTTTTGTTGCCTGTATCAGATTTATTTGTTTTTGGCTCGAGTAGCGAGTTATCCTGTATACGTACGTGCCGCGCTACGAGCGTGTAGATCTGCTATTTTGTGAAAACGTGGCGCAAATCTTTGAATATATATTCTTTCAGAGCGAACGTTTTTAACTCAAAGCTTTGCTTATGGGGGGGGGGGGGGGGGGGGGGGCGCTGGCTGGAAGAAAATATTTTCAGATGGGGCTCGGCGGCAAATTACATATATTTTGGGGGTCCTTGACATGAAAATGTTTGAGATTGACTGATATAGAATGTTTTTTCAGAAGACATCTGTAGAATGGTCCTCAGGTCTAAACATTCTAGCCTGCGTGCCAGAACTTTTTCCACACGGCGCAGACAGCTGCAGTCAGCCAATAGGAAGACAGAGGGACGTCATGTGGTGCAGACGGCAGCAGTCAGACACGAGTAATTAAAATAATTAACATCAAGTTACAACGTGTCCCAACATGGTTCGGTGTGTCCCTCGCCTCGCATCGCTGCAGACACCTGAGATATATGGGCCAGGCTGGACGGACAGACAGACAGATAGGCGGGCGGGCAGGCAGGCGGGCATGGGCGGGCGGGCAGGCAGGCAGGCAGGCACTGCAGACAGACAGATATATGGGCTTTCAAATTGATGTAGGCTATATTTGGCCCCCATCTGATCCCCCAGAAGAGAAGATTTTGTGTTAGAAAATGTCAAAATTAATCATGATGTTATAAACACGAAAGATATATATTTTTTAAATGCTCAAAAATGGCAGATGTACAAGTTTACAGCTCTGGATTAAGAGCTAAATGCCTAAATTGTAGAATGTGTATTGTAAGTGTTGTACATGCTCTGTGTCTTAATGCTTAATATTTGATGTAAAACACTTACAAATGAACTCTGAGTGGCTCTAAAGACCTGTGGCTCACCACGAGACACATGGGAAATGTAGTCCTGATGGATGGACCTGAGGTCATTAAGTCTGTCTGTCTGACACATGGGAAATGTAGTCCTGATGGATGGACCTGAGGTCATTAAGTCTGTCTGTCTGACACATGGGAAATGTAGTCCTGATTGATGGACCCGAGGTCATTAAGTCTGTCTGTCTGGACATTCAACAGAATCTGAATTACAGCTTTGGTTATAATTATGCATAATAAAAAAAAAAAAGAATGTTAAAAACCGTGTCGTGCCCATGCATGTTGTGCCCGTCCAAACCATCACCGTCCTAGACGGTTGCAGCTGTGTCCCCTGGCTATGATGTCACTGCCTGTCAATCATCGTGGCTCTCCTACATAGACTTATATTGGCTTCAGGCCAATGGAGGCTCTCCTACATAGACTTCTATTGGCTTCAGGCCAATGGAGGCTCTCCTACATAGACTTCTATCGACTTCAGGCCAATGGAGGCTCTCCTACATAGACTTATATTGAGAATGGGGACAACCAACTGGGACAAGTCCTGGACCGGAAGTAGGCAGAGATACAGATTTGACCCAGGCAATAGCACAGCTTTAATGATCTTAAATCCTTTTATTTTAGATTGTTTTGTAGTAATAGTATACGACATACACATTGGAGAGACTTTAGTTGTTACTGGACAATACTTTAAAACAGTTGGCATGTTGCACGCATGCCTAAAAGTTATCTTATTTGCGCCTCCCTCGTTGAAAACAAAGTATTTCCAGCTTTGCCTCAGTCCAGGCTGCATGAACAGCGCTCGATCGCTCGGTTTCCGCCCCCTCAATGTCGTAACTCTTCTAGTAGATGGCTCTGATCTTGTATTATCGTAAGTATTCTGACACGCCTGGACTTGAGTCCACGGATGTCACCCACCTTGAGAAGCCCTGTTCTCGCTGTCCGGCCTCTAGACCTGGTTGGTTCCCACACGTTTCAGCCCGTGACCCAAAACAGAAATTAGATTTTCTCTTGGGACGCAAACGTGTGACAATAGCAGATCTACAAGCTCTCAACGTGCCGCTTCGCGCCGCCTTGTGAGCTTGTAGATCTCCTATCGTCACTACTTCTTTGTGTGTTTATATGGAATTTCTTAAATTTTCCTTTTATGAAGTTACAAAAAAAAACATTGAATTTTGGTTTAATTCGTGAAAAGTTTTGCTTTTTGGGGAATGTTTAGAAATAATAATAATTAAAAACCATATTTAGGACACAAAAAACAAGGGGACCCGTAACAATGTGTCTGTGACCCAGTAGTCTGTGATCCAGTGTCTTTCGCCCAGTAGTCTGGCATTACCAGACTGTTGCCTCCGCGATTTCCAAATGCTTCATCATACAGTCTCAACGGAAGAGCTGTCGTGAGTAAAATATAAGAAGTTACTATAGGAAGTGGAGCCTCCTCGCCACTTCCGTTTCGTCTTTACAGTCGCGCATATTTATCCTAATATAAATAGAAAACATCTAAGCATATATAACATGTTGCTTAGCAGAAAATGAAATAAAAAAATAAGCTCTAAAGATTGTTTAAAATATATTTTAGTGAACGGAAATGGCAGCTTCCGTTACTCAGCTCATGGGGCTGTAGGTCCAGACTCTATATAGCATTCCTTACTCAGCTCATGGGGCTGTACATCCAGACTCTATATAGCATTCCTTACTCAGCTCATGGGGCTGTACATCCAGACTCTATATAGCATTCCTTACTCAGCTCATGGGGCTGTACATCCAGACTCTATATAGCATTCCTTACTCAGCTCATGGGGCTGCAGGTCCAGACTCTATATAGCATTCCTTACTCAGCTCACGGGGCTGTAGGTCCAGACTCTATATAGCATTCCTTACTCAGCTCATGGGGTGCAGGTCCAGACTCTATATAGCATTCGGAGATTGTGGAATAGTTGTCTGGCTACGCGAGACTATAGTGACCCAGTGCTCCAGAACAGTAATTTCTCACCTCTTATCTGAAAGTGTGTGTAGAATTATCCTGCGCTGCATCGCGTCAGTTCGTCCATGATAATTCTCCTGCGCTGCGTCGCGTCAGTTCGTCCATGATAATTCTCCTGCGCTGCGTCGGGTCAGTTCGTCCATGATAATTCTCCTGCGCTGCGTCGGGTCAGTTCGTCCATGATAATTCTCCTGCGCTGCGTCGGGTCAGTTCGTCCATGAGAACGTCCGCGGAAACAACCAGTTCTGCATCACTTCTTCAATAATTGGCCCAGAGAAAAGAAAACTGACATTTGGTTAAAATGTCAGGAGGACAACTCCTACGGTACTTCCAACTTCCTGCACACGCAGGAAAGGCTGCACTGCCCGTCAACTGGCGACAATCAATCAATCAATCAATCAATCAATTGTCTAAAAATGTCGACTTCATCACCCCAGCGTCGACAGAACAAGCGATGTTCGTGCATGGTAGTCATGGCGACGAAGAGATAAGGCTGTGGTGACATTTTAAACGTTGAGGTGATGGGGAGAGAATTCTTTGGTTACACACTGTGGCTGACTGCGGTCAAACTCTCTGGTTACTGTGTGTGTGTGTGTGTGTGTGTGTGTGTGTGTGTGTGTGTGTGTGTGTGTGTGCGCGTGTGCGTGTGCGTGCGCATGTGCATGCCTGCGTGCACGCTCATGCGCGTGTGTGTTCTGTGTGCGCATGTGACACCGGATCCACGCTGACAAGGAGGATGCAGGGACATGGGGAAGACGAGAAAGAGAGAGGGAGTGAGCGAGACTGTGTGTGTGTGTGTGTGTGTGTGTGTGTGTGTGTGTGTGTGTGTGTGTGTGTGTGTGTGTGTGTGTGCGTGTGTGATGTTCAATTCATCATAGCATTTAAGTATACACATCTATATAGCCAACAGGACCATTGTTCTCGATGGATGTAACTAAAGTATGTATGGGAATTTAATGTTGGTGTAGGACGAGGTTTGTGGTTTCAGGCAGGCAGGCCGGCCGGCACGCATGCATGTATATATAGCCTACATAACATGTACATGAGTTGAGTGCCTGCATGTTCGCATTAACGGAAATGGATGAGGCCAGTTAGCAAAACACACACACTCATACGCACGCACGCACGCATGCGCGCGACACACACACACACACACACACACACACACACACACACACACACACACACACACACACACACACACACAGACAGTGGTGTTGCCAACTTGCCATCTGTCTTGTTAAAACCTTATTAATTGCAGTTTGTGTGTGTGTGTGTGTGTGTGTGTGTGTGTGTGCGTGTGTGTGCGTGCGAGTGTGTGGTAGGTTAGCATTCTGTAGGCCTACTTAAGATAGACCCGAGCACGTATCGTGGCCTATATATATAGTGTGACGGTTCCCTATATTTTTTGTGTATGTGTTCTATTTAGTGTATATATATATTGTGTGTGTGTGTGTATATATATATATATATATATATATATATGTGTGTTATATTTAGTATATATATATTGTGTGTGTATATATGTGTTATATTTAGTATATATTGTGTGTGTGTGTATATATAATCAATCAATCAAAAGCCTTAAGGCATTGAACCCCTACCATGAAATGTTCTATGAGCAGGGCCTGGCTGTAAACAAGTTATTGAGCTTAGTCCAGTTACCCTGGGTAAACATAGTACCTTTCCTTTCCTTTGTCTTTGTTGCCAGGCAGTTTTGCCATCCTTTTCACCCAATCAGAATTTTTCTACTACTTTTCTTTTTAGGGTATTTGGAGACTGGAGTTCGATTCCCCCTCATGGAAGATATAATAATAGTTTAAGTTAGTTATGTGTCAGTTAACTGCCTGGTAATGGCATACCTCAGTTTCAGCTCGTATTCTGAGCTGGCTGCCTTGCCGGCAAGGCTGGTTCTATTGCTGCAAAGCAGGGCGGGGCAGACCGGGCCAGGCAGACAGAGAGCCAGGCCTCGAGAGAGGCCTGGCTGAGCTGACTGAGCAAGGCTGGTATGGCTGCAATGGCTGACTGCAAAGGCTGATGTGCGCTGGCTTGGCAGCCTGACTTTCTACACTGGCTGACTGGCGGAGCTGGCTGGCTGCGTTGGCTGATTGGGCGGGCTTGCTGGCTAGCTGGCTTGCTGGGCTCCCTGAGGGAAGCTTTGGGATGGATCTCTAGGGGCATCGGCTTGTGTTGAGCCTTCCAACGGCGTCTACCTTGATCTCTGTCCTAAGAAAGAGACAGAAAAAGAAAGACACACAAACTCAACTATTCTTCCACATGAGGAAGGCAGGCACGCAGGTTGCAGGTTGTAGTTGGGTTTTTGATGGGTTGGGTTTCAGGTGGTTGTATTGTAGTAGCTTGACATTTCTTGGAGGGCAGACTCAATCTTTTGCAAGTCTGCTTGTTGGGTGGTAATGCAGAGGTCGTCGGCGTAGATGAAACGCTGGCATTCTGTTGGTAGTGGCTGGTCGTTTGTGTAGATATTGAAGAGGGGGGCGAGCACACTACCTTGTGGGAGGTCGTTCTTTTGGGCTTTCCATTTACTCCTCTGGTCAATTAACTGGACATAGAAGCGCCTGTTGTTGAGGAGGCTTTTCCTGACCATTGTGCCGTGTTGGACAGTGTCATAGGCAGCAGAGAGATCTCTGAATGCTGCTGCAGTTATTTGTTTTCCCTCAAACCCTCAATGTGTTGGGTGAGGTTGAGCTCTGTCCAGCACAGGAGCGGCCGGGACGGAAGCCAGCTTGGTCTTTAGTCAGCTTTGTATCTATGAGTGACAACGAGGCGTTGGAGTAGCAGACTCTCATAGAGCTTGTAGGTGATGCAAAGGAGGGACGTGGGTCGGTAGCTCTTTGGGGATGATGGGTCTTTGCCAGGTTTGGGGATTGCAACCACTTTGGCCTTTTTCCAGACAGAAGGGATGGTTTTCTGTGCCATGCATTTGTTCAGCATCCCCACGAGCAAGGTCTTTGCGTTAGGTTCCAGGTGCTGTATAATTTCTGCCAGTATGTCATCAATCCCTGCTGCTTTTCCGGGTTTCAACTTTCCCATTGCAATTTCGAGTTCTTCTAGGTCGAAGGGTTTGGTTTGAGGGTTGGCTGATTGTGGTTGGTCTGATACCACTGTGCGATGGTATTCTCCTCTGGGTCGGCGGCGGTGTTGGTTACGACTGTTGGCCACCAGTTGTGATGCAACAGAGTTCGCTGTGACCGTTGTGAATTATGGGTGGCTCCCAGAGGTCCTTGATCCCCATGGGGTCCAACAGTGGTCATTGAAGCGTGCACACACAAATGCACATATGCACCTACACACGCACAGGCGCACATGCGTATGCACACCTGGACCTGTAAATTAACAACACAAAAACTAAGGCACTGGTGTCGGACTTCTGCTTTACCGGAACGGGGTTCAACTCCCTGCAGTGCCCTGCTCAATGTGTTGTATTTACATGGTTCATTGGTCCATGGTCTCAGGTCATTGAGCGGCGCGCTATATAGACAACGCTATATACTGTTATTTTTCATGTTGGTGTTCTCTATATCTTTTCGTCCTGGGCATGACGTTAAACTGTTCCGTTCGAGAGGACCGGCGACCCTCGAATGTAAACAGCCACGAAAGGAGTTGTTATTTAGGGCTGTGTCGACCAATTTGGTGTGACGTGATCGGCTCCAGCTTGAGCCACTCTGCTGTAGGGAAATACAGGGCCATGGCAGTTGCACTGATTGTTTGTGGGTCTGCGTCCCACTTGGAGTTCACTAGTTTTCACAGGATGTTATTGTGGGTGTTGACCGTGGCTTTTGTGTTCTCCGGGTGTTTTTTATGGAGAGTTTGTGATGCTCAGTTCTTTTTTTGCGTCTCGGTTCCTCAGGTGGAAGCTGCATATTTGGGTTTTTGATGGGTTGGGTTTCAGGTGGTTGTATTGTAGTAGCTTGACATTTCTTGGAGGGCACTTTCAAGGACAGACTCAATCTTTTGCAAGTCTGTTTGTTGGGTGGTAATGCAGAGGTCGGCGTGTTGTATTTACAATGATTCATTTCTATTTTCTGCTCATTGTGTTGGCTATATGCCCATGGTCCAAAATGATAAATGATAAATGCTAATGTTTCTCATCCTCCGTAACAGTCCGCAATTTGCTAATGTTTCTCATCCTACGCAAAACTACATTTTTTTTCTCCAAAAATTCAAAAAACGATGGGTTATAGCCCATCGTTTATTGAAATTTTGGAGAAAAATCCTCCGCAACACTCCGCAATTTGCTCCGCAATCCTCCGCAACACTCCGCAATCCTCCGCAACACTCAAATTTTTTTCTCCAAAAATTAAAAAAATGATGGGTTATAGCCCATCGTTTTTTGAAATTTTGGAGAAAAATCCTCCGCAATCCTCCGCAATTTGCTCCGCAATCCTCCAAAATTTCAAAAAACATGGGCTATAACCCATCGTTTTTTTCATTTTTTTCAAATCCTCAAAAATGATGAAAAACGGCGTGCTATAGTAGGGTTAGGGTACGATATGGGCTATAGCTCATGGTCCAAAATGATGAGAAACGAGGCTAACTTTCTCTCATCATTTTGGACCGTGGGCTATAGCCCATATCGTACGGCATACTATGGCACGCCGTTTTTCATCATTTTTGAGGATTTGGAAAAAATGAAAAAAACGATGGGTTATAGCCCATGTTTTTTGAAAATTTGAAAAAAAAAGTTAGCCTCGTTTCTCATCATTTTGGACCGTGGGCTATAGCCCATATCGTACGGCATACTATGGCACGCCTTTTTTCATCATTTTTGAGGATTTGAAAAAATGAAAAAAACGATGGGTTATAGCCCATGTTTTTTGAAATTTTGAAAAAAAAAGTTAGCCTCGTTTCTCATCATTTTGGACCGTGGGCTATAGCCCATATCGTACAGCATACTATAGCGCGCCATTTTTCATCATTTTTGATGATTTGACAAAAATGAAAAAATGAAAAAAACGATGGGTTATAGCCCATGTTTTTTGAAATTTTGAAAAAAAAGTTATCCTCGTTTCTCATCATTTTGGACCATGGGCTATAGCGTATATCGTACGCCATACTATAGCGCGCCGTTTTTCATCATTTTTGATGATTTGACAAAAATTTAAAAATTTAAAAAACGATGGGTTATATAGCCCATGTTTTTTGAAATTTTGAAAAAAAAAGTTAGCCTCGTTTCTCATCATTTTGGACCATGGGCTATAGCGTATATCGTACGGCATACTATAGCGCGCCGTTTTTCATCATTTTTTATGATTTGACAAAAATTTAAAAATTTAAAAATCGATGGGTTATAGCCCATGTTTTTTGAAATTTTGAAAAAAAAAGTTAGCCTCGTTTCTCATCATGAAATTTTGGAGAAAAATCCTCCGCAATCCTCCGCAATTTGCTCCGCAATCCTCCAAAATTTCAAAAAACATGGGCTATAACCCATCGTTTTTTTCATTTTTTTCAAATCCTCAAAAATGATGAAAAACGGCGTGCTATAGTAGGGTTAGGGTACGATATGGGCTATAGCTCATGGTCCAAAATGATGAGAAACGAGGCTAACTTTCTCTCATCATTTTGGACCGTGGGCTATAGCCCATATCGTACGGCATACTATGGCACGCCGTTTTTCATCATTTTTGAGGATTTGGAAAAAATGAAAAAAACGATGGGTTATAGCCCATGTTTTTTGAAAATTTGAAAAAAAAAGTTAGCCTCGTTTCTCATCATTTTGGACCGTGGGCTATAGCCTATATCGTACGGCCTACTATGGCACGCCTTTTTTCATCATTTTTGAGGATTTGAAAAAATGAAAAAAACGATGGGTTATAGCCCATGTTTTTTGAAATTTTGAAAAAAAAAGTTAGCCTCGTTTCTCATCATTTTGGACCGTGGGCTATAGCCCATATCGTACAGCATACTATAGCGCGCCATTTTTCATCATTTTTGATGATTTGACAAAAATGAAAAAATGAAAAAAACGATGGGTTATAGCCCATGTTTTTTGAAATTTTGAAAAAAAAGTTATCCTCGTTTCTCATCATTTTGGACCATGGGCTATAGCGTATATCGTACGGCATACTATAGCGCGCCGTTTTTCATCATTTTTGATGATTTGACAAAAATTTAAAAATTTAAAAAACGATGGGTTATAGCCCATGTTTTTTGAAATTTTGAAAAAAAAAGTTAGCCTCGTTTCTCATCATTTTGGACCATGGGCTATAGCGTATATCGTACGGCATACTATAGCGCGCCGTTTTTCATCATTTTTGATGATTTGACAAAAATTTTAAAATTTAAAAAACGATGGGTTATAGCCCATGTTTTTTGAAATTTTGAAAAAAAAAGTTAGCCTCGTTTCTCATCATTTTGGACCATGGGCTATAGCCTATATCGTACGGCATACTATAGCGCGCCATTTTTCATCATTTTTGATGATTTGACAAAAATGAAAAAATGAAAAAAACGATGGGTTATAGCCCATGTTTTTTGAAATTTTGAAAAAAAAATTATCCTCGTTTCTCATCATTTTGGACCATGGGCTATAGCCTATATCGTACGGCATACTATAGCGCGCCGTTTTTCATCATTTTTGATGATTTGACAAAAATTAAAAAATTTAAAAAAGGATGGGTTATAGCCCATGTTTTTTGAAATTTTGAAAAAAAAAGTTAGCCTCGTTTCTCATCATTTTGGACCATGGGCTATAGCCTATATCGTACGGCATACTATAGCGCGCCATTTTTCATCATTTTTGATGATTTGACAAAAATGAAAAAATGAAAAAAACGATGGGTTATAGCCCATGTTTTTTGAAATTTTGAAAAAAAAATTATCCTCGTTTCTCATCATTTTGGACCATGGGCTATAGCCTATATCGTACGGCATACTATAGCGCGCCGTTTTTCATCATTTTTGATGATTTGACAAAAATTTAAAAAACGATGGGTTATAGCCTATGTTTTTTGAAATTTTGAAAAAAAAGTTATCCTCGTTTCTCATCATTTTGGACCATGGGCTATAGCCTATATCGTACGGCATACTATAGCGCGCCGTTTTTCATCATTTTTGATGATTTGACAAAAAATTTAAAATTTAAAAAACGATGGGTTATAGCCCATGTTTTTTGAAATTTTGAAAAAAAAAGTTAGCCTCGTTTCTCATCATTTTGGACCATGGGCTATAGCCTATATCGTACGGCATACTATAGCGCGCCATTTTTCATCATTTTTGATGATTTGACAAAAATTTAAAAAACGATGGGTTATAGCCCATGTTTTTTGAAATTTTGAAAAAAAAAGTTAGCCTCGTTTCTCATCATTTTGGACCATGGGCTATAGCCTATATCGTACGGCATACTATAGCGCGCCATTTTTCATCATTTTTGATGATTTGACAAAAATGAAAAAATGAAAAAAACGATGGGTTATAGCCCATGTTTTTTGAAATTTTGAAAAAAAAGTTATCCTCGTTTCTCATCATTTTGGACCATGGGCTATAGCCTATATCGTACGGCATACTATAGGCTATAGCCTATATCGTACGGCATACTATAGCGCGCCGTTTTTCATCATTTTTGATGATTTGACAAAAATTAAAACATAAAAAAAACGATGGGTTATAGCCTATGTTTTTTGAAATTTTGAAAAAAAAGTTATCCTCGTTTCTCATCATTTTGGACCATGGGCTATAGCCTATATCGTACGGCATACTATAGCGCGCCGTTTTTCATCATTTTTGATGATTTGACAAAAATTTAAAAATTTAAAAAACGATGGGTTATAGCCCATGTTTTTTGAAATTTTGAAAAAAAAGTTAGCCTCGTTTCTCATCATTTTGGACCATGGGCTATAGCCTATATCGTACGGCATACTATAGCGCGCCATTTTTCATCATTTTTGATGATTTGACAAAAATGAAAAAATGAAAAAAACGATGGGTTATAGCCCATGTTTTTTGAAATTTTGAAAAAAAAGTTATCCTCGTTTCTCATAATTTTGGACCATGGGCTATAGCCTATATCGCACGGCATACTATAGCGCGCCGTTTTTCATCATTTTTGATGATTTGACAAAAATTTTAAAATTTAAAAAACGATGGGTTATAGCCCATGTTTTTTGAAATTTTGAAAAAAAAAGTTAGCCTCGTTTCTCATCATTTTGGACCATGGGCTATAGCCTATATCGTACGGCATACTATAGCGCGCCATTTTTCATCATTTTTGATGATTTGACAAAAATGAAAAAATGAAAAAAACGATGGGTTATAGCCCATGTTTTTTGAAATTTTGAAAAAAAAGTTATCCTCGTTTCTCATCATTTTGGACCATGGGCTATAGCCTATATCGTACGGCATACTATAGGGCTATAGCCTATATCGTACGGCATACTATAGCGCGCCAATTTTCATCATTTTTGATGATTTGACAAAAATTAAAACATTAAAAAAACGATGGGTTATAGCCCATGTTTTTTGAAATTTTGAAAAAAAAGTTATCCTCGTTTCTCATCATTTTGGACCATGGGCTATAGCCTATATCGTACGGCATACTATAGGCTATAGCCTATATCGTACGGCATACTATAGCGCGCCGTTTTTCATCATTTTTGATGATTTGACAAAAATTAAAAAATTAAAAATACGATGGGTTATAGCCCATGTTTTTTGAAATTTTGAAAAAAAAAAAATTAGCCTCGTTTCTCATCATTTTGGACCATGGGCTATAGCCTATATCGTACGGCATACTATAGCGCGCCATCTTTCATCATTTTTGATGATTTGACAAAAATGAAAAAATGAAAAAAACGATGGGTTATAGCCCATGTTTTTTGAAATTTTGAAAAAAAAGTTATCCTCGTTTCTCATCATTTTGGACCATGGGCTATAGCCTATATCGCACGGCATACTATAGCGCGCCGTTTTTCATCATTTTTGATGATTTGACAAAAATTTAAACATTTAAAAAACGATGGGTTATAGCCCATGTTTTTTGAAATTTTGAAAAAAAAAGTTAGCCTCGTTTCTCATCATTTTGGACCATGGGCTATAGCCTATATCGTACGGCATACTATAGCGCGCCATTTTTCATCATTTTTGATGATTTGACAAAAATGAAAAAATGAAAAAAACGATGGGTTATAGCCCATGTTTTTTGAAATTTTGAAAAAAACATTATCCTCGTTTCTCATCATTTTGGACCATGGGCTATAGCCTATATCGTACGGCATACTATAGCGCGCCGTTTTTCATCATTTTTGATGATTTGACAAAAAATTTAAAATTTAAAAAACGATGGGTTATAGCCCATGTTTTTTGAAATTTTGAAAAAAAAAGTTAGCCTCGTTTCTCATCATTTTGGACCATGGGCTATAGCCTATATCGTACGGCATACTATAGCGCGCCATTTTTCATCATTTTTGATGATTTGACAAAAATGAAAAAATGAAAAAAACGATGTTTTTTGAAATTTTGAAAAAAAAGTTATCCTCGTTTCTCATCATTTTGGACAATGGGCTATAGCCTATATCGTACGGCATACTATAGCGCGCCGTTTTTCATCATTTTTGATGATTTGACAAAAATTTTAAAATTTAAAAAACGATGGGTTATAGCCCATGTTTTTTGAAATTTTGAAAAAAAAAGTTAGCCTCGTTTCTCATCATTTTGGACCATGG
This sequence comes from Protomyctophum bolini, assembly GCF_963924005.1. Taxonomy (NCBI): domain Eukaryota; kingdom Metazoa; phylum Chordata; class Actinopteri; order Myctophiformes; family Myctophidae; genus Protomyctophum; species Protomyctophum bolini. The sequence continues at coordinate 7,664,966 of NC_137872.1, forward strand.
GCTATAGCCTATATCGTACGGCATACTATAGCGCGCCATTTTTCATCATTTTTGATGATTTGACAAAAATGAAAAAATGAAAAAAACGATGGGTTATAGCCCATGTTTTTTGAAATTTTGAAAAAAAAGTTATCCTCGTTTCTCATCATTTTGGACCATGGGCTATAGCCTATATCGTACGGCATACTATAGCGCGCCGTTTTTCATCATTTTTAAAGATTTGACAAAAATTAAAAAATTAAAAACGATGGGTTATAGCCCATGTTTTTTGAAATTTTGAAAAAAAAGTTATCCTCGTTTCTCATCATTTTGGACCATGAGCTATAGCGTATATCGTACGGCATACTATAGCGCGCCGTTTTTCATCATTTTTGATGATTTGACAAAAATTAAAAAATTAAAAAAACGATGGGTTATAGCCCATGTTATTTGAAATTTTGAAAAAAAAAGTTAGCCTCGTTTCTCATAATTTTGGACCATGGGCTATAGCCTATATCGTACGGCATACTATAGCGCGCCATTTTTCATCATTTTTGATGATTTGACAAAAATGAAAAAATGAAAAAAACGATGTTATAGCCCATGTTTTTTGAAATTTTGAAAAAAAAATTATCCTCGTTTCTCATCATTTTGGACCATGGGCTATAGCGTATATCGTACGGCATACTATAGCGCGCCGTTTTTCATCATTTTTGATGATTTGACAAAAAATTTAAAATTAAAAAAACGATGGGTTATAGCCCATGTTTTTTGAAAATTTGAAAAAAAAAGTTAGCCTCGTTTCTCATCATTTTGGACCGTGGGCTATAGCCTATATCGTACGGCCTACTATGGCACGCCTTTTTTCATCATTTTTGAGGATTTGAAAAAATGAAAAAAACGATGGGTTATAGCCCATGTTTTTTGAAATTTTGAAAAAAAAAGTTAGCCTCGTTTCTCATCATTTTGGACCGTGGGCTATAGCCCATATCGTACAGCATACTATAGCGCGCCATTTTTCATCATTTTTGATGATTTGACAAAAATGAAAAAATGAAAAAAACGATGGGTTATAGCCCATGTTTTTTGAAATTTTGAAAAAAAAGTTATCCTCGTTTCTCATCATTTTGGACCATGGGCTATAGCGTATATCGTACGGCATACTATAGCGCGCCGTTTTTCATCATTTTTGATGATTTGACAAAAATTTAAAAATTTAAAAAACGATGGGTTATAGCCCATGTTTTTTGAAATTTTGAAAAAAAAAGTTAGCCTCGTTTCTCATCATTTTGGACCATGGGCTATAGCGTATATCGTACGGCATACTATAGCGCGCCGTTTTTCATCATTTTTGATGATTTGACAAAAATTTTAAAATTTAAAAAACGATGGGTTATAGCCCATGTTTTTTGAAATTTTGAAAAAAAAAGTTAGCCTCGTTTCTCATCATTTTGGACCATGGGCTATAGCCTATATCGTACGGCATACTATAGCGCGCCATTTTTCATCATTTTTGATGATTTGACAAAAATGAAAAAATGAAAAAAACGATGGGTTATAGCCCATGTTTTTTGAAATTTTGAAAAAAAAATTATCCTCGTTTCTCATCATTTTGGACCATGGGCTATAGCCTATATCGTACGGCATACTATAGCGCGCCGTTTTTCATCATTTTTGATGATTTGACAAAAATTAAAAAATTTAAAAAAGGATGGGTTATAGCCCATGTTTTTTGAAATTTTGAAAAAAAAAGTTAGCCTCGTTTCTCATCATTTTGGACCATGGGCTATAGCCTATATCGTACGGCATACTATAGCGCGCCATTTTTCATCATTTTTGATGATTTGACAAAAATGAAAAAATGAAAAAAACGATGGGTTATAGCCCATGTTTTTTGAAATTTTGAAAAAAAAATTATCCTCGTTTCTCATCATTTTGGACCATGGGCTATAGCCTATATCGTACGGCATACTATAGCGCGCCGTTTTTCATCATTTTTGATGATTTGACAAAAATTTAAAAAACGATGGGTTATAGCCTATGTTTTTTGAAATTTTGAAAAAAAAGTTATCCTCGTTTCTCATCATTTTGGACCATGGGCTATAGCCTATATCGTACGGCATACTATAGCGCGCCGTTTTTCATCATTTTTGATGATTTGACAAAAAATTAAAAATTTAAAAAACGATGGGTTATAGCCCATGTTTTTTGAAATTTTGAAAAAAAAAGTTAGCCTCGTTTCTCATCATTTTGGACCATGGGCTATAGCCTATATCGTACGGCATACTATAGCGCGCCATTTTTCATCATTTTTGATGATTTGACAAAAATTTAAAAAACGATGGGTTATAGCCCATGTTTTTTGAAATTTTGAAAAAAAAAGTTAGCCTCGTTTCTCATCATTTTGGACCATGGGCTATAGCCTATATCGTACGGCATACTATAGCGCGCCATTTTTCATCATTTTTGATGATTTGACAAAAATGAAAAAATGAAAAAAACGATGGGTTATAGCCCATGTTTTTTGAAATTTTGAAAAAAAAGTTATCCTCGTTTCTCATCATTTTGGGCCATGGGCTATAGCCTATATCGTACGGCATACTATAGGCTATAGCCTATATCGTACGGCATACTATAGCGCGCCGTTTTTCATCATTTTTGATGATTTGACAAAAATTAAAACATAAAAAAAACGATGGGTTATAGCCTATGTTTTTTGAAATTTTGAAAAAAAAGTTATCCTCGTTTCTCATCATTTTGGACCATGGGCTATAGCCTATATCGTACGGCATACTATAGCGCGCCGTTTTTCATCATTTTTGATGATTTGACAAAAATTTAAAAATTTAAAAAACGATGGGTTATAGCCCATGTTTTTTGAAATTTTGAAAAAAAAGTTAGCCTCGTTTCTCATCATTTTGGACCATGGGCTATAGCCTATATCGTACGGCATACTATAGCGCGCCATTTTTCATCATTTTTGATGATTTGACAAAAATGAAAAAATGAAAAAAACGATGGGTTATAGCCCATGTTTTTTGAAATTTTGAAAAAAAAGTTATCCTCGTTTCTCATAATTTTGGACCATGGGCTATAGCCTATATCGCACGGCATACTATAGCGCGCCGTTTTTCATCATTTTTGATGATTTGACAAAAATTTTAAAATTTAAAAAACGATGGGTTATAGCCCATGTTTTTTGAAATTTTGAAAAAAAAAGTTAGCCTCGTTTCTCATCATTTTGGACCATGGGCTATAGCCTATATCGTACGGCATACTATAGCGCGCCATTTTTCATCATTTTTGATGATTTGACAAAAATGAAAAAATGAAAAAAACGATGGGTTATAGCCCATGTTTTTTGAAATTTTGAAAAAAAAGTTATCCTCGTTTCTCATCATTTTGGACCATGGGCTATAGCCTATATCGTACGGCATACTATAGGGCTATAGCCTATATCGTACGGCATACTATAGCGCGCCAATTTTCATCATTTTTGATGATTTGACAAAAATTAAAACATTAAAAAAACGATGGGTTATAGCCCATGTTTTTTGAAATTTTGAAAAAAAAGTTATCCTCGTTTCTCATCATTTTGGACCATGGGCTATAGCCTATATCGTACGGCATACTATAGGCTATAGCCTATATCGTACGGCATACTATAGCGCGCCGTTTTTCATCATTTTTGATGATTTGACAAAAATTAAAAAATTAAAAATACGATGGGTTATAGCCCATGTTTTTTGAAATTTTGGAAAAAAAAAAATTAGCCTCGTTTCTCATCATTTTGGACCATGGGCTATAGCCTATATCGTACGGCATACTATAGCGCGCCATCTTTCATCATTTTTGATGATTTGACAAAAATGAAAAAATGAAAAAAACGATGGGTTATAGCCCATGTTTTTTGAAATTTTGAAAAAAAAGTTATCCTCGTTTCTCATCATTTTGGACCATGGGCTATAGCCTATATCGCACGGCATACTATAGCGCGCCGTTTTTCATCATTTTTGATGATTTGACAAAAATTTAAACATTTAAAAAACGATGGGTTATAGCCCATGTTTTTTGAAATTTTGAAAAAAAAAGTTAGCCTCGTTTCTCATCATTTTGGACCATGGGCTATAGCCTATATCGTACGGCATACTATAGCGCGCCATTTTTCATCATTTTTGATGATTTGACAAAAATGAAAAAATGAAAAAAACGATGGGTTATAGCCCATGTTTTTTGAAATTTTGAAAAAAACATTATCCTCGTTTCTCATCATTTTGGACCATGGGCTATAGCCTATATCGTACGGCATACTATAGCGCGCCGTTTTTCATCATTTTTGATGATTTGACAAAAAATTTAAAATTTAAAAAACGATGGGTTATAGCCCATGTTTTTTGAAATTTTGAAAAAAAAAGTTAGCCTCGTTTCTCATCATTTTGGACCATGGGCTATAGCCTATATCGTACGGCATACTATAGCGCGCCATTTTTCATCATTTTTGATGATTTGACAAAAATGAAAAAATGAAAAAAACGATGTTTTTTGAAATTTTGAAAAAAAAGTTATCCTCGTTTCTCATCATTTTGGACAATGGGCTATAGCCTATATCGTACGGCATACTATAGCGCGCCGTTTTTCATCATTTTTGATGATTTGACAAAAATTTTAAAATTTAAAAAACGATGGGTTATAGCCCATGTTTTTTGAAATTTTGAAAAAAAAAGTTAGCCTCGTTTCTCATCATTTTGGACCATGGGCTATAGCCTATATCGTACGGCATACTATAGCGCGCCATTTTTCATCATTTTTGATGATTTGACAAAAATGAAAAAATGAAAAAAACGATGGGTTATAGCCCATGTTTTTTGAAATTTTGAAAAAAAAGTTATCCTCGTTTCTCATCATTTTGGACCATGGGCTATAGCCTATATCGTACGGCATACTATAGCGCGCCGTTTTTCATCATTTTTAAAGATTTGACAAAAATTAAAAAATTAAAAACGATGGGTTATAGCCCATGTTTTTTGAAATTTTGAAAAAAAAGTTATCCTCGTTTCTCATCATTTTGGACCATGAGCTATAGCGTATATCGTACGGCATACTATAGCGCGCCGTTTTTCATCATTTTTGATGATTTGACAAAAATTAAAAAATTAAAAAAACGATGGGTTATAGCCCATGTTATTTGAAATTTTGAAAAAAAAAGTTAGCCTCGTTTCTCATAATTTTGGACCATGGGCTATAGCCTATATCGTACGGCATACTATAGCGCGCCATTTTTCATCATTTTTGATGATTTGACAAAAATGAAAAAATGAAAAAAACGATGTTATAGCCCATGTTTTTTGAAATTTTGAAAAAAAAATTATCCTCGTTTCTCATCATTTTGGACCATGGGCTATAGCGTATATCGTACGGCATACTATAGCGCGCCGTTTTTCATCATTTTTGATGATTTGACAAAAAATTTAAAATTAAAAAAACGATGGGTTATAGCCCATGTTTTTTGAAATTTTGAAAAAAAAAGTTAGCCTCGTTTCTCATCATTTTGGACCATGGGCTATAGCCTATATCGTACGGCATACTATAGCGCGCCATTTTTCATCATTTTTGATGATTTGACAAAAATGAAAAAATGAAAAAAACGATGGGTTATAGCCCATGTTTTTTGAAATTTTGAAAAAAAAGTTATCCTCGTTTCTCATCATTTTGGACCATGGGCTATAGCCTATATCGTACGGCATACTATAGCACGCAGTTTTTCATCATTTTTGATGATTTGACAAAAAATTTAAAATTTAAAAAACGATGGGTTATAGCCCATGTTTTTTGAAATTTTGAAAAAAAAAGTTAGCCTCGTTTCTCATCATTTTGGACCATGGGCTATAGCCTATATCGTACGGCATACTATAGCGCGCCGTTTTTCATCATTTTTGATGATTTGACAAAAAATTTAAAATTTAAAAAACGATGGGTTATAGCCCATGTTTTTTGAAATTTTGAAAAAAAAAGTTAGCCTCGTTTCTCATCATTTTGGACCATGGGCTATAGCCTATATCGTACGGCATACTATAGCGCGCCATTTTTCATCATTTTTGATGATTTGACAAAAATGAAAAAATGAAAAAAACGATGGGTTATAGCCCATGTTTTTTGAAATTTTGAAAAAAAAGTTATCCTCGTTTCTCATCATTTTGGACCATGGGCTATAGCCTATATCGTACGGCATACTATAGCGCGCAGTTTTTCATCATTTTTGATGATTTGACAAAAAATTTAAAATTTAAAAAACGATGGGTTATAGCCCATGTTTTTTGAAATTTTGAAAAAAAAAATTAGCCTCGTTTCTCATCATTTTGGACCATGGGCTATAGCCTATATCGTACGGCATACTATAGCGCGCCATTTTTCATCATTTTTGATGATTTGACAAAAATAAAAAAAACGATGGGTTATAGCCCATGTTTTTTGAAATTTTGAAAAAAGAATTATCCTCGTTTCTCATCATTTTGGACCATGGGCTATAGCCTATATCGTACGGCATACTATAGCGCGCCGTTTTTCATCATTTTTGATGATTTGACTAAAATTTTAAAAACGATGGGTTATAGCCCATGTTTTTTGAAATTTTGAAAAAAAAAGTTAGCCTCGTTTCTCATCATTTTGGACCATGGGCTATAGCCTATATCGTACGGCATACTATAGCGCGCCATTTTTCATCATTTTTGATGATTTGACAAAAATTAAAAAAACAATGGGTTATAGCCCATGTTTTTTGAAATTTTGAAAAAAAAATTATCCTCGTTTCTCATCATTTTGGACCATGGGCTATAGCCTATATCGTACGGCATACTATAGCGTGCCGTTTTTCATCATTTTTGATGATTTGACAAAAAAAAAAAAATTTAAAAAACGATGGGTTATAGCCCATGTTTTTTGAAATTTTGAAAAAAAAGGTTAGCCTCGTTTCTCATCATTTTGGACCATGGGCTATAGCCTATATCGTACGGCATACTATAGCGCGCCGTTTTTCATCATTTTTGATGATTTGACAAAAATTAAAAAATTAAAAACGATGGGTTATAGCCCATGTTTTTTGAAATTTTGAAAAAAAAGTTATCCTCCTTTCTCATCATTTTGGACCATGGGCTATAGCGTATATCGTACGGCATACTATAGCGCGCCGTTTTTCATCATTTTTGATGATTTGACAAAAATTAAAAAATTAAAAAAACGATGGGTTATAGCCCATGTTTTTTGAAATTTTGGAAAAAAAAGTTAGCCTCGTTTCTCATCATTTTGGACCATGGGCTATAGCCTATATCGTACGGCATACTATAGCGCGCCATTTTTCATCATTTTTGATGATTTGACAAAAATGAAAAAATAAAAAAAACGATGGGTTATAGCCCATGTTTTTTGAAATTTTGAAAAAAAGATTATCCTCGTTTCTCATCATTTTGGACCATGAGCTATAGCGTATATCGTACGGCATACTATAGCGCGCCGTTTTTCATAATTTTTGATGATTTGACAAAATTTAAAAAAATTAAAAAACGATGGGTTATAGCCCATGTTTTTTGAAATTTTGAAAAAAAAAGTTAGCCTCGTTTCTCATCATTTTGGAGCATGGGCTATAGCCTATATCGTACGGCATACTATAGCGCGCCATTTTTCATCATTTTTGATGATTTGACAAAAATGAAAAAAACGATGGGTTATAGCCCATGTTTTTTGAAATTTTGAAAAAAAAGGTTAGCCTCGTTTCTCATCATTTTGGACCATGGGCTATAGCCTATATCGTACGGCATACTATAGCGCGCCGTTTTTCATCATTTTTGATGATTTGACAAAAATTTTAAAATTTAAAACGATGGGTTATAGCCCATGTTTTTTGAAATTTTGAAAAAAAAGTTATCCTCCTTTCTCATCATTTTGGACCATGGGCTATAGCGTATATCGTACGGCATACTATAGCGCGCCGTTTTTCATCATTTTTGATGATTTGACAAAAATTAAAAAATTAAAAAAACGATGGGTTATAGCCCATGTTTTTTGAAATTTTGGAAAAAAAAGTTAGCCTCGTTTCTCATCATTTTGGACCATGGGCTATAGCCTATATCGTACGGCATACTATAGCGCGCCATTTTTCATCATTTTTGATGATTTGACAAAAATGAAAAAAACGATGGGTTATAGCCCATGTTTTTTGAAATTTTGAAAAAAAAATTATCCTCGTTTCTCATCATTTTGGACCATGGGCTATAGCGTATATCGTACGGCATACTATAGCGCGCCGTTTTTCATCATTTTTGATGATTTGACAAAAATTAAAAAATTTAAAAAACGATGGGTTATAGCCCATGTTTTTTGAAATTTTGAAAAAAAAAGTTAGCCTCGTTTCTCATCATTTTGGACCATGGGCTATAGCGTATATCGTACGGCATACTATAGCGCGCCGTTTTTCATCATTTTTGATGATTTGACAAAAAATTTAAATTTTAAAAAACGATGGGTTATAGCCCATGTTTTTTGAAATTTTGAAAAAAAAAGTTAGCCTCGTTTCTCATCATTTTGGACCATGGGCTATAGCCTATATCGTACGGCATACTATAGCGCGCCGTTTTTCATCATTTTTGATGATTTGACAAAAATTAAAAAATTAAAAAAACGATGGGTTATAACCCATGTTTTTTGAAATTTTGGAAAAAAAAGTTAGCCTCGTTTCTCATCATTTTGGACCATGGGCTATAGCCTATATCGTACGGCATACTATAGCGCGCCATTTTTCATCATTTTTGATGATTTGACAAAAATGAAAAAATGAAAAAAACGATGGGTTATAGCCCATGTTTTTTGAAATTTTGAAAAAAAAATTATCCTCGTTTCTCATCATTTTGGACCATGGGCTATAGCGTATATCGTACGGCATACTATAGCGCGCCGTTTTTCATCATTTTTGATGATTTGACAAAAATTTAAAAATTTAAAAAACGATGGGTTATAGCCCATGTTTTTTGAAATTTTGAAAAAAAAAGTTAGCCTCGTTTCTTATCATTTTGGACCATGGGCTATAGCCTATATCGTACGGCATACTATAGCGCGCCATTTTTCATCATTTTTGATGATTTGACAAAAATTAAAAAATTAAAAAAACGATGGGTTATAGCCCATGTTTTTTGAAATTTTGAAAAAAAAATTATCCTCGTTTCTCATCATTTTGGACCATGGGCTATAGCCTATATCGTACGGCATACTATAGCGCGCCGTTTTTCATCATTTTTGATGATTTGACAAAAATTTAAAAATTTAAAAAACGATGGGTTATAGCCCATGTTTTTTGAAATTTTGAAAAAAAAAGTTAGCCTCGTTTCTCATCATTTTGGACCATGGGCTATAGCCTATATCGTACGGCATACTATAGCGCGCCATTTTTCATCATTTTTTATTTGACAAAAATGAAAAAATGAAAAAAACGATGGGTTATAGCCCATGTTTTTTGAAATTTTGAAAAAAAAAATTATCCTCGTTTCTCATCATTTTGGACCATGGGCTATAGCCTATATCGTACGGCATACTATAGCGCGCCGTTTTTCATCATTTTTGATGATTTGACAAAAATTTAAAAATTTAAAAAACGATGGGTTATAGCCCATGTTTTTTGAAATTTTGAAAAAAAAAGTTAGCCTTGTTTCTCATCATTTTGGACCATGGGCTATAGCCTATATCGTACGGCATACTATAGCGCGCCATTTTTCATCATTTTTGATGATATGACAAAAATGAAAAAATGAAAAAAACGATGGGTTATAGCCCATGTTTTTTGAAATTTTGAAAAAAAAGTTATCCTCGTTTCTCATCATTTTGGACCATGGGCTATAGCCTATATCGTACGGCATACTATAGCGCGCCGTTTTTCATCTTTTTTGATGATTTGACAAAAATTTTAAATTTTAAAAAACGATGGGTTATAGCCCATGTTTTTTGAAATTTTGAAAAAAAAAGTTAGCCTCGTTTCTCATCATTTTGGACCATGGGCTATAGCCTATATCGTACGGCATACTATAGCGCGCCGTTTTTCATCATTTTTGATGATTTGACAAAAATTAAAAAATTAAAAAAACGATGGGTTATAACCCATGTTTTTTGAAATTTTGGAAAAAAAAGTTAGCCTCGTTTCTCATCATTTTGGACCATGGGCTATAGCCTATATCGTACGGCATACTATAGCGCGCCATTTTTCATCATTTTTGATGATTTGACAAAAATGAAAAAATGAAAAAAACGATGGGTTATAGCCCATGTTTTTTGAAATTTTGAAAAAAAAATTATCCTCGTTTCTCATCATTTTGGACCATGGGCTATAGCGTATATCGTACGGCATACTATAGCGCGCCGTTTTTCATCATTTTTGATGATTTGACAAAAATTTAAAAATTTAAAAAACGATGGGTTATAGCCCATGTTTTTTGAAATTTTGAAAAAAAAAGTTAGCCTCGTTTCTTATCATTTTGGACCATGGGCTATAGCCTATATCGTACGGCATACTATAGCGCGCCATTTTTCATCATTTTTGATGATTTGACAAAAATTAAAAAATTAAAAAAACGATGGGTTATAGCCCATGTTTTTTGAAATTTTGAAAAAAAAATTATCCTCGTTTCTCATCATTTTGGACCATGGGCTATAGCCTATATCGTACGGCATACTATAGCGCGCCGTTTTTCATCATTTTTGATGATTTGACAAAAATTTAAAAATTTAAAAAACGATGGGTTATAGCCCATGTTTTTTGAAATTTTGAAAAAAAAAGTTAGCCTCGTTTCTCATCATTTTGGACCATGGGCTATAGCCTATATCGTACGGCATACTATAGCGCGCCATTTTTCATCATTTTTTATTTGACAAAAATGAAAAAATGAAAAAAACGATGGGTTATAGCCCATGTTTTTTGAAATTTTGAAAAAAAAAATTATCCTCGTTTCTCATCATTTTGGACCATGGGCTATAGCCTATATCGTACGGCATACTATAGCGCGCCGTTTTTCATCATTTTTGATGATTTGACAAAAATTTAAAAATTTAAAAAACGATGGGTTATAGCCCATGTTTTTTGAAATTTTGAAAAAAAAAGTTAGCCTTGTTTCTCATCATTTTGGACCATGGGCTATAGCCTATATCGTACGGCATACTATAGCGCGCCATTTTTCATCATTTTTGATGATATGACAAAAATGAAAAAATGAAAAAAACGATGGGTTATAGCCCATGTTTTTTGAAATTTTGAAAAAAAAGTTATCCTCGTTTCTCATCATTTTGGACCATGGGCTATAGCCTATATCGTACGGCATACTATAGCGCGCCGTTTTTCATCTTTTTTGATGATTTGACAAAAATTTAAAAATTTAAAAAACGATGGGTTATAGCCCATGTTTTTTGAAAATTTGAAAAAAAAGTTATCCTCGTTTCTCATCATTTTGGACCATGGGCTATAGCGTATATCGTACGGCATACTATAGCGCGCCGTTTTTCATCATTTTTGATGATTTGACAAAAATTAAAAAATTAAAAAAACGATGGGTTATAGCCCATGTTTTTTGAAATTTTGGAAAAAAAAGTTAGCCTCGTTTCTCATCATTTTGGACCATGGGCTATAGCCTATATCGTACGGCATACTATAGCGCGCCATTTTTCATCATTTTTGATGATTTGACAAAAATGAAAAAATGAAAAAAACGATGGGTTATAGCCCATGTTTTTTGAAATTTTGAAAAAAAAAAAATCCTCGTTTCTCATCATTTTGGACCTTGGGCTATAGCCTATATCGTACGGCATACTATAGCGCGCCATTTTTCATCATTTTTGATGATTTGACAAAAATGAAAAAATAAAAAAAACGATGGGTTATAGCCCATGTTTTTTGAAATTTTGAAAAAAAGATTATCCTCGTTTCTCATCATTTTGGACCATGGGCTATAGCCTATATCGTACGGCATACTATAGCGCGCTGTTTTTCATCATTTTTGATGATTTGACAAAAAATTTAAAATTTAAAAAACGATGGGTTATAGCCCATGTTTTTTGAAATTTTGAAAAAAAAGTTATCCTCGTTTCTTATCATTTTGGACCATGGGCTATAGCGTATATCGTACGGCATACTATAGCGCGCCGTTTTTCATCATTTTTGATGATTTGACAAAAATTTAAAAATTTAAAAAACGATGGGTTATAGCCCATGTTTTTTGAAATTTTGAAAAAAAAAGTTAGCCTCGTTTCTCATCATTTTGGACCATGGGCTATAGCCTATATCGTACGGCATACTATAGCGCGCCGTTTTTCATCATTTTTGATGATTTGACAAAAATTAAAACATTAAAAAAACGATGGGTTATAGCCCATGTTTTTTGAAATTTTGAAAAAAAAAGTTAGCCTCGTTTCTCATCATTTTGGACCATGGGCTATAGCCTATATCGTACGGCATACTATAGCGCGCCATTTTTCATCATTTTTGATGATTTGACAAAAATGAAAAAATGAAAAAAACGATGGGTTATAGCCCATGTTTTTTGAAATTTTGAAAAAAAAGTTATCCTCGTTTCTCATCATTTTGGACCATGGGCTATAGCCTATATCGTACGGCATACTATAGCGCGCCATTTTTCATCATTTTTGATGATTTGACAAAAATGAAAAAATGAAAAAAACGATGGGTTATAGCCCATGTTTTTTGAAATTTTGAAAAAAAAAAAATCCTCGTTTCTCATCATTTTGGACCTTGGGCTATAGCCTATATCGTACGGCATACTATAGCGCGCCATTTTTCATCATTTTTGATGATTTGACAAAAATGAAAAAATAAAAAAAACGATGGGTTATAGCCCATGTTTTTTGAAATTTTGAAAAAAAGATTATCCTCGTTTCTCATCATTTTGGACCATGGGCTATAGCCTATATCGTACGGCATACTATAGCGCGCTGTTTTTCATCATTTTTGATGATTTGACAAAAAATTTAAAATTTAAAAAACGATGGGTTATAGCCCATGTTTTTTGAAATTTTGAAAAAAAAGTTATCCTCGTTTCTTATCATTTTGGACCATGGGCTATAGCGTATATCGTACGGCATACTATAGCGCGCCGTTTTTCATCATTTTTGATGATTTGACAAAAATTTAAAAATTTAAAAAACGATGGGTTATAGCCCATGTTTTTTGAAATTTTGAAAAAAAAAGTTAGCCTCGTTTCTCATCATTTTGGACCATGGGCTATAGCCTATATCGTACGGCATACTATAGCGCGCCGTTTTTCATCATTTTTGATGATTTGACAAAAATTAAAACATTAAAAAAACGATGGGTTATAGCCCATGTTTTTTGAAATTTTGAAAAAAAAAGTTAGCCTCGTTTCTCATCATTTTGGACCATGGGCTATAGCCTATATCGTACGGCATACTATAGCGCGCCATTTTTCATCATTTTTGATGATTTGACAAAAATGAAAAAATGAAAAAAACGATGGGTTATAGCCCATGTTTTTTGAAATTTTGAAAAAAAAGTTATCCTCGTTTCTCATCATTTTGGACCATGGGCTATAGCCTATATCGTACGGCATACTATAGCGCGCCGTTTTTCATCATTTTTGATGATTTGACAAAAATTTTAAAATGAAAAAAACGATGGGTTATAGCCCATGTTTTTTGAAATTTTGAAAAAAAAAGTTAGCCTCGTTTCTCATCATTTTGGACCATGGGCTATAGCCTATATCGTACCGCATACTATAGCGCGCCATTTTTCATCATTTTTGATGATTTGACAAAAATGAAAAAATAAAAAAAACGATGGGTTATAGCCCATGTTTTTTGAAATTTTGAAAAAAAAGTTATCCTCGTTTCTCATCATTTTGGACCATGGGCTATAGCCTATATCGTACGGCATACTATAGCGCGCCGTTTTTCATCATTTTTGATGATTTGACAAAAATTTAAAAATTTAAAAAACGATGGGTTATAGCCCATGTTTTTTGAAATTTTGAAAAAAAAAGTTAGCCTCGTTTCTCATCATTTTGGACCATGGGCTATAGCCTATATCGTACGGCATACTATAGCGCGCCATTTTTCATCATTTTTTATTTGACAAAAATGAAAAAATGAAAAAAACGATGGGTTATAGCCCATGTTTTTTGAAATTTTGAAAAAAAAATTATCCTCGTTTCTCATCATTTTGGACCATGGGCTATAGCCTATATCGTACGGCATACTATAGCGCGCCGTTTTTCATCATTTTTGATGATTTGACAAAAATTTAAAAATTTAAAAAACGATGGGTTATAGCCCATGTTTTTTGAAATTTTGAAAAAAAAAGTTAGCCTTGTTTCTCATCATTTTGGACCATGGGCTATAGCCTATATCGTACGGCATACTATAGCGCGCCATTTTTCATCATTTTTGATGATATGACAAAAATGAAAAAATGAAAAAAACGATGGGTTATAGCCCATGTTTTTTGAAATTTTGAAAAAAAAGTTATCCTCGTTTCTCATCATTTTGGACCATGGGCTATAGCCTATATCGTACGGCATACTATAGCGCGCCGTTTTTCATCTTTTTTGATGATTTGACAAAAATTTAAAAATTTAAAAAACGATGGGTTATAGCCCATGTTTTTTGAAAATTTGAAAAAAAAGTTATCCTCGTTTCTCATCATTTTGGACCATGGGCTATAGCGTATATCGTACGGCATACTATAGCGCGCCGTTTTTCATCATTTTTGATGATTTGACAAAAATTAAAAAATTAAAAAAACGATGGGTTATAGCCCATGTTTTTTGAAATTTTGGAAAAAAAAGTTAGCCTCGTTTCTCATCATTTTGGACCATGGGCTATAGCCTATATCGTACGGCATACTATAGCGCGCCATTTTTCATCATTTTTGATGATTTGACAAAAATGAAAAAATGAAAAAAACGATGGGTTATAGCCCATGTTTTTTGAAATTTTGAAAAAAAAAAAATCCTCGTTTCTCATCATTTTGGACCTTGGGCTATAGCCTATATCGTACGGCATACTATAGCGCGCCATTTTTCATCATTTTTGATGATTTGACAAAAATGAAAAAATAAAAAAAACGATGGGTTATAGCCCATGTTTTTTGAAATTTTGAAAAAAAGATTATCCTCGTTTCTCATCATTTTGGACCATGGGCTATAGCCTATATCGTACGGCATACTATAGCGCGCTGTTTTTCATCATTTTTGATGATTTGACAAAAAAATTAAAATTTAAAAAACGATGGGTTATAGCCCATGTTTTTTGAAATTTTGAAAAAAAAGTTATCCTCGTTTCTTATCATTTTGGACCATGGGCTATAGCGTATATCGTACGGCATACTATAGCGCGCCGTTTTTCATCATTTTTGATGATTTGACAAAAATTTAAAAATTTAAAAAACGATGGGTTATAGCCCATGTTTTTTGAAATTTTGAAAAAAAAAGTTAGCCTCGTTTCTCATCATTTTGGACCATGGGCTATAGCCTATATCGTACGGCATACTATAGCGCGCCGTTTTTCATCATTTTTGATGATTTGACAAAAATTAAAACATTAAAAAAACGATGGGTTATAGCCCATGTTTTTTGAAATTTTGAAAAAAAAAGTTAGCCTCGTTTCTCATCATTTTGGACCATGGGCTATAGCCTATATCGTACGGCATACTATAGCGCGCCATTTTTCATCATTTTTGATGATTTGACAAAAATGAAAAAATGAAAAAAACGATGGGTTATAGCCCATGTTTTTTGAAATTTTGAAAAAAAAGTTATCCTCGTTTCTCATCATTTTGGACCATGGGCTATAGCCTATATCGTACGGCATACTATAGCGCGCCGTTTTTCATCATTTTTGATGATTTGACAAAAATTTAAAAATGAAAAAAACGATGGGTTATAGCCCATGTTTTTTGAAATTTTGAAAAAAAAAGTTAGCCTCGTTTCTCATCATTTTGGACCATGGGCTATAGCCTATATCGTACCGCATACTATAGCGCGCCATTTTTCATCATTTTTGATGATTTGACAAAAATGAAAAAATGAAAAAAACGATGGGTTATAGCCCATGTTTTTTGAAATTTTGAAAAAAAAGTTATCCTCGTTTCTCATCATTTTGGACCATGGGCTATAGCCTATATCGTACGGCATACTATAGCGCGCTGTTTTTCATAATTTTTGATGATTTGACAAAAAATTTAAAATTAAAAAAACCATGGGTTATAGCCCATGTTTTTTGAGATTTTGAAAAAAAAAAGTTAGCCTCGTTTCTCATCATTTTGGACCATGGGCTATAGCCTATATCGTACGGCATACTATAGCGCGCCATTTTTCATCATTTTTGATGATTTGACAAAAATGAAAAAATGAAAAAAACGATGGGTTATAGCCCATGTTTTTTGAAATTTTGAAAAAAAAGTTATCCTCGTTTCTCATCATTTTGGACCATGGGCTATAGCCTATATCGTACGGCATACTATAGCGCGCCGTTTTTCATCATTTTTGATGATTTGACAAAAATTTAAACATTAAAAAAACGATGGGTTATAGCCCATGTTTTTTGAAATTTTGAAAAAAAAGTTATCCTCGTTTCTCATCATTTTGGACCATGGGCTATAGCCTATATCGTACGGCATACTATAGCGCGCCGTTTTTCATCATTTTTGATGATTTGACAAAAATAAAAAAATAAAAAAAACGATGGGTTATAGCCCATGTTTTTTGAAATTTTGAAAAAAAAAGTTAGCCTCGTTTCTCATCATTTTGGACCATGGGCTATAGCCTATATCGTACGGCATACTATAGCGCGCCATTTTTCATCATTTTTGATGATTTGACAAAATTGAAAAAATGAAAAAAACGATGGGTTATAGCCCATGTTTTTTGAAATTTTGAAAAAAAAGTTATCCTCGTTTCTCATCATTTTGGACCATGGGCTATAGCCTATATCGTACGGCATACTATAGCGCGCCGTTTTTCATCATTTTTGATGATTTGACAAAAATTTAAAAAACGATGGGTTATAGCCCATGTTTTTTGAAATTTTGAAAAAAAAAGTTAGCCTCGTTTCTCATCATTTTGGACCATGGGCTATAGCCTATATCGTACGGCATACTATAGCGCGCCGTTTTTCATCATTTTTGATGATTTGACAAAAATTAAAACATTAAAAAAACGATGGGTTATAGCCCATGTTTTTTGAAATTTTGAAAAAAAAGTTATCCTCGTTTCTCATCATTTTGGACCATGGGCTATAGCCTATATCGTACGGCATACTATAGCGCGCCGGTTTTCATCATTTTTGATGATTTGACAAAAATAAAAAAATAAAAAAAACGATGGGTTATAGCCCATGTTTTTTGAAATTTTGAAAAAAAAAAGTTAGCCTCGTTTCTCATCATTTTGGACCATGGGCTATAGCCTATATCGTACGGCATACTATAGCGCGCCATTTTTCATCATTTTTGATGATTTGACAAAAATGAAAAAATAAAAAAAACGATGGGTTATAGCCCATGTTTTTTGAAATTTTGAAAAAAAAGTTATCCTCGTTTCTCATCATTTTGGACCATGGGCTATAGCCTATATCGTACGGCATACTATAGCGCGCCGTTTTTCATCATTTTTGATGATTTGACAAAAATTTAAAAATTAAAAAAACGATGGGTTATAGCCCATGTTTTTTGAAATTTTGAAAAAAAAAAGTTAGCCTCGTTTCTCATCATTTTGGACCATGGGCTATAGCCTATATCGTACCGCATACTATAGCGCGCCATTTTTCATCATTTTTGATGATTTGACAAAAATGAAAAAATGAAAAAAACGATGGGTTATAGCCCATGTTTTTTGAAATTTTGAAAAAAAAATTATCCTCGTTTCTCATCATTTTGGACCATGGGCTATAGCCTATATCGTACGGCATACTATAGCGCGCCGTTTTTCATCATTTTTGATGATTTGACAAAAATTTAAACATTTAAAAAACGATGGGTTATAGCCCATGTTTTTTGAAATTTTGAAAAAAAAAGTTAGCCTCGTTTCTCATCATTTTGGACCATGGGCTATAGCCTATATCGTACGGCATACTATAGCGCGCCATTTTTCATCATTTTTGATGATTTGACAAAAATGAAAAAATGAAAAAAACGATGGGTTATAGCCCATGTTTTTTGAAATTTTGAAAAAAAAGTTATCCTCGTTTCTCATCATTTTGGACCATGGGCTATAGCCTATATCATACGGCATACTATAGCGCGCTGTTTTTCATCATTTTTGATATTTGACAAAAATGAAAAAATGAAAAAAACGATGGGTTATAGCCCATGTTTTTTGAAATTTTGAAAAAAAAGTTATCCTCGTTTCTCATCATTTTGGACCATGGGCTATAGCCTATATCGTACGGCATACTATAGCGCGCCGTTTTTCATCATTTTTGATGATTTGACAAAAATTTAAAAATTTAAAAAACGATGGGTTATAGCCCATGTTTTTTGAAATTTTGAAAAAAAAAGTTAGCCTCGTTTCTCATCATTTTGGACCATGGGCTATAGCCTATATCGTACGGCATACTATAGCGCGCCGTTTTTCATCATTTTTGATGATTTGACAAAAATAAAAAAAACGATGGGTTATAGCCCATGTTTTTTGAAATTTTGGAAAAAAAAGTTAGCCTCGTTTCTCATCATTTTGGACCATGGGCTATAGCCTATATTTTCGCAATTACCATTTCCGCAATTTCCGCAATTACCATTTCCGCAATTACCATTTCCGCAATTTCCGCAATTACCATTTCCGCAATTTCTGCAATTCCGCAATTTCCGCAATTAAAATTTCCGCAATTCCGCAATTTCCGCAATTAACATTTCCGCAATTTCCGCAATTACGCAATTTCCGCAATTACCATTTCCGCAATTTCTGCAATTTCCGCAATTACCATTTCCGCAATTTCCGCAATTCCGCAATTTCCGCAATTACCATTTCCGCAATTTCTGCAATTTCCGCAATTTCTGCAATTACCTTTCCTGCAATTTCCGCAATTTCTGCAATTTCCGCATTTTCTGCAATTATCTTTCCTGCAATTTCCGCAATTTCCATTTCAGCAATTTCTGTAATTACCATTTCCGCAATTTCCGCAATTCCGCAATTTCCGCAATTCCGCAATTTCCACAATTTCCATTTCCACAATTCTGCAATTCCGCAATTCCCGAAATGGTAATTGCGGAAATTGCGGAAATGGTAATTGCGAAAATTGCGGGAATTGCGGAATTGCTGAAATGGAAATTGCGGAAATTGCGGAAATGGAAATTGCGGAATTGCGGAAATTGCGAAAAATCGTAATTGCAGAAATTGCGGAAATTGCAGAAATTGCGGAAATGGTAATTGCGGAAATTGCGGAAATGGAAATTGCGAAAATTGCGCAAGACTTAATTTTTCCGGTAAATACAACACATTGAGCAGGGCACTGCAGGGAGTTGAACCCCGTTCCGGTAAACCAGAAGTCCGACACCAGTGCCTTAGTTTTTGTGTTGTTCATTTACAGGTCCAGGTGTGCATACGCAAATCCTCAAAAATGATGATAAACGGCGTGCTATAGTATGCCGTACGATATAGGCTATAGCCCATGGTCCAAAATGATGAGAAACTATAAATAAACGGCGTGCTATAGTATGCCGTACGATATAGGCTATAACCCATGGTCCAAAATGATGAGAAACGAGGATAACTTTTTTTTTTCAAAATTTCAAAAAACATGGGCTATAACCCATCTTTTTTTTTCATTTTTTCATTTTTGTCAAATCATCAAAAATGATGAAAAACGGCACGCTATAGTATGCCGTACGATATAGGCTATAGCCCATGGTCCAAAATGATGAGAAAAACGTCTAAAAATAGACGTCTAAAACACGTCTAAAATAGACGTGTTTTAGACGTCTATTTTTAGACGTCTACTTGTGTTGCGGAGGAATGAAAAACATTAGCAAATTGCGGAGTGTTAAAAAAAAAAAAAAAAACGATGGGTTATAGCCCATCGTTTTTTGTAATTTTTTCATTTTTGTCAAATCGTCAAAAATGATGAAAAACGGCGTGCTATAGTATGCCGTACGATATAGGCTATAGCCCATGGTCCAAAATGATGAGAAAAACGTCTAAAATAGACGTGTTTTAGACGTCTATTTTTAGACGTCTACTTGTGTTGCGGAGGAATTGCGGAGTGTTGCGGAAAAATTGCGGAGTGTTGCGGAGGAAAAATTGTGGAGTGTTTTTTTTCAAATTTCAAAAAACATGGGCTATAACCCATCTTTTTTTTTCATTTTTTCATTTTTGTCAAATCATCAAAAATGATGAAAAACGGCACGCTATAGTATGCCGTACGATATAGGCTATAGCCCATGGTCCAAAATGATGAGAAAAACGTCTAAAAATAGAAAAATTTTTAGACGTCTACTTGTGTTGCGGAGGAATTGCGGAGTGTTGCGGAAAAATTGCGGAGTGTTGCGGAGGAAAAATTGTGGAGTGTTGCGGAGGATGAGAAACATTAGCAAATTGCGGAGTGTTAAAAAAAAAAAAAAAACGATGGGTTATAGCCCATCGTTTTTTGAAATTTTTTCATTTTTGTCAAATCGTCAAAAATGATGAAAAACGGCGTGCTATAGTATGCCGTACGATATAGGCTATAGCCCATGGTCCAAAATGATGAGAAACGAGGATAACTTTTTTTTCAAAATTTCAAAAAACATGGGCTATAACCCATCGTTTTTTTCATTTTTGTCAAATCATCAAAAATGATGAAAAACGGCACGCTATAGTATGCTGTACGATATAGGCTATAGCCCATGGTCCAAAATGATGAGAAACGAGGATAACTTTTTTTTTCCAAAATTTCAAAAAACATGGGCTATAACCCATCGTTTTTTTCATTTTTTCATTTTTGTCAAATCATCAAAAATGATGAAAAACGGCGCGCTATAGTATGCCGTACGATATGGGCTATAGCCCATGGTCCAAAATGATGAGAAACGAGGCTAACTTTTTTTTTCAAAATTTCAAAAAACATGGGCTATAACCCATCGTTTATTTCCTTTTTTTCATTTTTGTCAAATCATCAAAAATGATGAAAAACGGCGCGCTATAGTATGCCGTACGATATGGGCTATAGCCCATGGTCCAAAATGATGAGAAACGAGGCTAACTTTTTTTTTCAAAATTTCAAAAAACATGGGCTATAACCCATCGTTTATTTCATTTTTTTCATTTTTGTCAAATCATCAAAAATGATGAAAAACGGCGCGCTATAGTATGCCGTACGATATGGCTATAGCCCATGGTCCAAAATGATGAGAAACGAGGCTAACTTTTTTTTTTCAAAATTTCAAAAAACATGGGCTATAACCCATCGTTTTTTTTTTTCATTTTTTCATTTTTGTCAAATCATCAAAAATGATGAAAAACGGCGTGCTATAGTATGCCGTACGATATGGGCTATAGCCCATGGTCCAAAATGATGAGAAACGAGGATAACTTTTTTTTCAAAATTTCAAAAAACATGGGCTATAACCCATCGTTTTTTTCATTTTTGTCAAATCATCAAAAATGATGAAAAACGGCACGCTATAGTATGCCGTACGATATAGGCTATAGCCCATGGTCCAAAATGATGAGAAACGAGGATAACTTTTTTTTTTCAAATTTCAAAAAACATGGGCTATAACCCATCTTTTTTTTTCATTTTTTCATTTTTGTCAAATCATCAAAAATGATGAAAAACGGCACGCTATAGTATGCCGTACGATATAGGCTATAGCCCATGGTCCAAAATGATGAGAAAAACGTCTAAAAATAGACGTCTAAAACACGTCTAAAATAGACGTGTTTTAGACGTCTATTTTTAGACGTCTACTTGTGTTGCGGAGGAATTGCGGAGTGTTGCGGAAAAATTGCGGAGTGTTGCGGAGGAAAAATTGTGGAGTGTTGCGGAGGATGAGAAACATTAGCAAATTGCGGAGTGTTAAAAAAAAAAAAAAAACGATGGGTTATAGCCCATCGTTTTTTGAAATTTTTTCATTTTTGTCAAATCGTCAAAGATGATGAAAAACGGCGTGCTATAGTATGCCGTACGATATAGGCTATAGCCCATGGTCCAAAATGATGAGAAACGAGGCTAACTTTTTTTTTCAAAATTTCAAAAAACATGGGCTATAACCCATCGTTTATTTCCTTTTTTTCATTTTTGTCAAATCATCAAAAATGATGAAAAACGGCGCGCTATAGTATGCCGTACGATATGGGCTATAGCCCATGGTCCAAAATGATGAGAAACGAGGCTAACTTTTTTTTTCAAAATTTCAAAAAACATGGGCTATAACCCATCGTTTATTTCCTTTTTTTCATTTTTGTCAAATCATCAAAAATGATGAAAAACGGCGCGCTATAGTATGCCGTACGATATGGCTATAGCCCATGGTCCAAAATGATGAGAAACGAGGCTAACTTTTTTTTTCAAAATTTCAAAAAACATGGGCTATAACCCATCGTTTATTTCCTTTTTTTCATTTTTGTCAAATCATCAAAAATGATGAAAAACGGCGCGCTATAGTATGCCGTACGAAATGGGCTATAGCCCATGGTCCAAAATGATGAGAAACGAGGCTAACTTTTTTTTTCAAAATTTCAAAAAACTTGGGCTATAACCCATCGTTTTTTTCATTTTTGTCAAATCATCAAAAATGATGAAAAACGGCACGCTATAGTATGCCGTACGATATAGGCTATAGCCCATGGTCCAAAATGATGAGAAACGAGGATAACTTTTTTTTTTCAAAATTTCAAAAAACATGGGCTATAACCCATCTTTTTTTTTCATTTTTTCATTTTTGTCAAATCATCAAAAATGATGAAAAACGGCACGCTATAGTATGCCGTACGATATAGGCTATAGCCCATGGTCCAAAATGATGAGAAACGAGGATAACTTTTTTTCAAAATTTCAAAAAACATGGGCTATAACCCATCGTTTTTTTTATTTTTTCATTTTTGTCAAATCATCAAAAATGATGAAAAACGGCACGCTATAGTATGCCGTACGATATAGGCTATAGCCCATGGTCCAAAATGATGAGAAACGAGGATAACATTTTTTTTTCAAAATTTCAAAAAACATGGGCTATAACCCATCGTTTTTTTTTCATTTTTTCATTTTTGTCAAATCATCAAAAATGATGAAAAACGGCACGCTATAGTATGCCGTACGATATAGGCTATAGCCCATGGTCCAAAATGATGAGAAACGAGGATAACTTTTTTTTTCAAAATTTCAAAAAACATGGGCTATAACCCATCGTTTTTTTCATTTTTGTCAAATCATCAAAAATGATGAAAAACGGCACGCTATAGTATGCCGTACGATATAGGCTATAGCCCATGGTCCAAAATGATGAGAAACGAGGATAACTTTTTTTTTTCAAAATTTCAAAAAACATGGGCTATAACCCATCTTTTTTTTTCATTTTTTCATTTTTGTCAAATCATCAAAAATGATGAAAAACTGCGCGCTATAATATGTCGTACGATATGGGCTATAGCCCATGGTCCAAAATGATGAGAAACGAGGCTATTTTTTTTTCCAAAATTTCAAAAAACATGGGCTATAACCCATAGTTTTTCTCATTTTTTCATTTTTGTCAAATCATCAAAAATGATGAAAAACGGCGCGCTATAGTATGCCGTACGATATGGGCTATAGCCCATGGTCCAAAATGATGAGAAACGAGGCTAACTTTTTTTTTCAAAATTTCAAAAAACATGGGCTATAACCCATCGTTTATTTCCTTTTTTTCATTTTTGTCAAATCATCAAAAATGATGAAAAACGGCGCGCTATAGTATGCCGTACGATATGGGCTATAGCCCATGGTCCAAAATGATGAGAAACGAGGCTAACTTTTTTTTTCAAAATTTCAAAAAACATGGGCTATAACCCATAGTTTCTCATTTTTTCATTTTTGTCAAATCATCAAAAATGATGAAAAACGGCGCGCTATAGTATGCCGTACGATATGGGCTATAGCCCATGGTCCAAAATGATGAGAAACGAGGCTAACTTTTTTTTTCAAAATTTCAAAAAACATGGGCTATAACCCATCGTTTATTTCCTTTTTTTCATTTTTGTCAAATCATCAAAAATGATGAAAAACGGCGCGCTATAGTATGCCGTACGATATGGGCTATAGCCCATGGTCCAAAATGATGAGAAACGAGGCTAACTTTTTTTTTCAAAATTTCAAAAAACATGGGCTATAACCCATCGTTTTATTAATTTTTTAATTTTTGTCAAATCATCAAAAATGATGAAAAACGGCGCGCTATAGTATGCCGTACGATATGGGCTATAGCCCATGGTCCAAAATGATGAGAAACGAGGCTAACTTTTTTTTTCAAAATTTCAAAAAACATGGGCTATAACCCATCGTTTATTTCCTTTTTTTCCTTTTTGTCAAATCATCAAAAATGATGAAAAACGGCGCGCTATAGTATGCCGTACGATATGGGCTATAGCCCATGGTCCAAAATGATGAGAAACGAGGCTAACTTTTTTTTTCAAAATTTCAAAAAACATGGGCTATAACCCATCGTTTTATTAATTTTTTAATTTTTGTCAAATCATCAAAAATAATGAAAAACGGCGCGCTATAGTATGTCGTACGATATGGGCTATAGCCCATGGTCCAAAATTATGAGAAACGAGGCTAACTTTTTTTTTCAAAATTTCAAAAAACATGGGCTATAACCCATCGTTTTTTTCCTTTTTTTCATTTTAGTCAAATCATCAAAAATGATGAAAAACTGCGCGCTATAATATGTCGTACGATATGGGCTATAGCCCATGGTCCAAAATGATGAGAAACGAGGCTATTTTTTTTTCCAAAATTTCAAAAAACATGGGCTATAACCCATAGTTTTTCTCATTTTTTCATTTTTGTCAAATCATCAAAAATGATGAAAAACGGCGCGCTATAGTATGCCGTACGATATGGGCTATAGCCCATGGTCCAAAATGATGAGAAACGAGGATAACTTTTTTTTTCCAAAATTTCAAAAAACATGGGCTATAACCCATCGTTTTTTTCATTTTTTCATTTTTGTCAAATCATCAAAAATGATGAAAAACGGCGCGCTATAGTATGCCGTACGATATGGGCTATAGCCCATGGTCCAAAATGATGAGAAACGAGGCTAACTTTTTTTTTCAAAATTTCAAAAAACATGGCCTATAACCCATCGTTTATTTCCTTTTTTTCATTTTTGTCAAATCATCAAAAATGATGAAAAACGGCGCGCTATAGTATGCCGTACGATATGGGCTATAGCCCATGGTCCAAAATGATGAGAAACGAGGCTAACTTTTTTTTTCAAAATTTCAAAAAACATGGGCTATAACCCATCGTTTATTTCCTTTTTTTCATTTTTGTCAAATCATCAAAAATGATGAAAAACGGCGCGCTATAGTATGCCGTACGATATGGCTATAGCCCATGGTCCAAAATGATGAGAAACGAGGCTAACTTTTTTTTTTCAAAATTTCAAAAAACATGGGCTATAACCCATCGTTTTTTTTTTCATTTTTTCATTTTTGTCAAATCATCAAAAATGATGAAAAACGGCGTGCTATAGTATGCCGTACGATATGGGCTATAGCCCATGGTCCAAAATGATGAGAAACGAGGATAACTTTTTTTTCAAAATTTCAAAAAACATGGGCTATAACCCATCGTTTTTTTCATTTTTGTCAAATCATCAAAAATGATGAAAAACGGCACGCTATAGTATGCCGTACGATATAGGCTATAGCCCATGGTCCAAAATGATGAGAAACGAGGATAACTTTTTTTTTTCAAATTTCAAAAAACATGGGCTATAACCCATCTTTTTTTTTCATTTTTTCATTTTTGTCAAATCATCAAAAATGATGAAAAACGGCACGCTATAGTATGCCGTACGATATAGGCTATAGCCCATGGTCCAAAATGATGAGAAAAACGTCTAAAAATAGACGTCTAAAACACGTCTAAAATAGACGTGTTTTAGACGTCTATTTTTAGACGTCTACTTGTGTTGCGGAGGAATTGCGGAGTGTTGCGGAAAAATTGCGGAGTGTTGCGGAGGAAAAATTGTGGAGTGTTGCGGAGGATGAGAAACATTAGCAAATTGCGGAGTGTTAAAAAAAAAAAAAAAACGATGGGTTATAGCCCATCGTTTTTTGAAATTTTTTCATTTTTGTCAAATCGTCAAAAATGATGAAAAACGGCGTGCTATAGTATGCCGTACGATATAGGCTATAGCCCATGGTCCAAAATGATGAGAAACGAGGATAACTTTTTTTTCAAAATTTCAAAAAACATGGGCTATAACCCATCGTTTTTTTCATTTTTTCATTTTTTTCAAATCATCAAAAATGATGAAAAACGGCACGCTATAGTATGCCGTACGATATAGGCTATAGCCCATGGTCCAAAATGATGAGAAACGAGGATAACTTTTTTTTTCCAAAATTTCAAAAAACATGGGCTATAACCCATCGTTTTTTTCATTTTTTCATTTTTGTCAAATCATCAAAAATGATGAAAAACGGCGCGCTATAGTATGCCGTACGATATGGGCTATAGCCCATGGTCCAAAATGATGAGAAACGAGGCTAACTTTTTTTTTCAAAATTTCAAAAAACATGGGCTATAACCCATCGTTTATTTCCTTTTTTTCATTTTTGTCAAATCATCAAAAATGATGAAAAACGGCGCGCTATAGTATGCCGTACGATATAGGCTATAGCCCATGGTCCAAAATGATGAGAAACGAGGATAACTTTTTTTTTCCAAAATTTCAAAAAACATGGGCTATAACCCATCGTTTTTTTCATTTTTTCATTTTTGTCAAATCATCAAAAATGATGAAAAACGGCGCGCTATAGTATGCCGTACGATATGGGCTATAGCCCATGGTCCAAAATGATGAGAAACGAGGCTAACTTTTTTTTTCAAAATTTCAAAAAACATGGGCTATAACCCATCGTTTATTTCCTTTTTTTCATTTTTGTCAAATCATCAAAAATGATGAAAAACGGCGCGCTATAGTATGCCGTACGATATGGCTATAGCCCATGGTCCAAAATGATGAGAAACGAGGCTAACTTTTTTTTTTCAAAATTTCAAAAAACATGGGCTATAACCCATCGTTTTTTTTTTCATTTTTTCATTTTTGTCAAATCATCAAAAATGATGAAAAACGGCGTGCTATAGTATGCCGTACAATATGGGCTATAGCCCATGGTCCAAAATGATGAGAAACGAGGATAACTTTTTTTTCAAAATTTCAAAAAACATTGGCTATAACCCATCGTTTTTTTCATTTTTGTCAAATCATCAAAAATGATGAGAAAAACGTCTAAAAATAGACGTCTAAAACACGTCTAAAATAGACGTGTTTTAGACGTCTATTTTTAGACGTCTACTTGTGTTGCGGAGGAATTGCGGAGTGTTGCGGAAAAATTGCGGAGTGTTGCGGAGGAAAAATTGTGGAGTGTTGCGGAGGATGAGAAACATTAGCAAATTGCGGAGTGTTAAAAAAAAAAAAAAAACGATGGGTTATAGCCCATCGTTTTTTGAAATTTTTTCATTTTTGTCAAATCGTCAAAAATGATGAAAAACGGCGTGCTATAGTATGCCGTACGATATAGGCTATAGCCCATGGTCCAAAATGATGAGAAACGAGGATAACTTTTTTTTCAAAATTTCAAAAAACATGGGCTATAACCCATCGTTTTTTTCATTTTTTCATTTTTTTCAAATCATCAAAAATGATGAAAAACGGCACGCTATAGTATGCCGTACGATATAGGCTATAGCCCATGGTCCAAAATGATGAGAAACGAGGATAACTTTTTTTTTCCAAAATTTCAAAAAACATGGGCTATAACCCATCGTTTTTTTCATTTTTTCATTTTTGTCAAATCATCAAAAATGATGAAAAACGGCGCGCTATAGTATGCCGTACGATATGGGCTATAGCCCATGGTCCAAAATGATGAGAAACGAGGCTAACTTTTTTTTTCAAAATTTCAAAAAACATGGGCTATAACCCATCGTTTATTTCCTTTTTTTCATTTTTGTCAAATCATCAAAAATGATGAAAAACGGCGCGCTATAGTATGCCGTACGATATGGGCTATAGCCCATGGTCCAAAATGATGAGAAACGAGGCTAACTTTTTTTTTCAAAATTTCAAAAAACATGGGCTATAACCCATCGTTTATTTCCTTTTTTTCATTTTTGTCAAATCATCAAAAATGATGAAAAACGGCGCGCTATAGTATGCCGTACGATATGGCTATAGCCCATGGTCCAAAATGATGAGAAACGAGGCTAACTTTTTTTTTCAAAATTTCAAAAAACATGGGCTATAACCCATCGTTTATTTCCTTTTTTTCATTTTTGTCAAATCATCAAAAATGATGAAAAACGGCGCGCTATAGTATGCCGTACGAAATGGGCTATAGCCCATGGTCCAAAATGATGAGAAACGAGGCTAACTTTTTTTTTCAAAATTTCAAAAAACATGGGCTATAACCCATCGTTTTTTTCATTTTTGTCAAATCATCAAAAATGATGAAAAACGGCACGCTATAGTATGCCGTACGATATAGGCTATAGCCCATGGTCCAAAATGATGAGAAACGAGGATAACTTTTTTTTTTCAAAATTTCAAAAAACATGGGCTATAACCCATCTTTTTTTTTCATTTTTTCATTTTTGTCAAATCATCAAAAATGATGAAAAACGGCACGCTATAGTATGCCGTACGATATAGGCTATAGCCCATGGTCCAAAATGATGAGAAACGAGGTAACTTTTTTTCAAAATTTCAAAAAACATGGGCTATAACCCATCGTTTTTTTTATTTTTTCATTTTTGTCAAATCATCAAAAATGATGAAAAACGGCACGCTATAGTATGCCGTACGATATAGGCTATAGCCCATGGTCCAAAATGATGAGAAACGAGGATAACATTTTTTTTTCAAAATTTCAAAAAACATGGGCTATAACCCATCGTTTTTTTTTCATTTTTTCATTTTTGTCAAATCATCAAAAATGATGAAAAACGGCACGCTATAGTATGCCGTACGATATAGGCTATAGCCCATGGTCCAAAATGATGAGAAACGAGGATAACTTTTTTTTTCAAAATTTCAAAAAACATGGGCTATAACCCATCGTTTTTTTCATTTTTGTCAAATCATCAAAAATGATGAAAAACGGCACGCTATAGTATGCCGTACGATATAGGCTATAGCCCATGGTCCAAAATGATGAGAAACGAGGATAACTTTTTTTTTTCAAAATTTCAAAAAACATGGGCTATAACCCATCTTTTTTTTTCATTTTTTCATTTTTGTCAAATCATCAAAAATGATGAAAAACTGCGCGCTATAATATGTCGTACGATATGGGCTATAGCCCATGGTCTAAAATGATGAGAAACGAGGCTAATTTTTTTTTTCAAAATTTAAAAAAACATGGGCTATAACCCATAGTTTTTCTCATTTTTTCATTTTTGTCAAATCATCAAAAATGATGAAAAACGGCGCGCTATAGTATGCCGTACGATATGGGCTATAGCCCATGGTCCAAAATGATGAGAAACGAGGCTAACTTTTTTTTTCAAAATTTCAAAAAACATGGGCTATAACCCATCGTTTATTTCCTTTTTTTCATTTTTGTCAAATCATCAAAAATGATGAAAAACGGCGCGCTATAGTATGCCGTACGATATGGGCTATAGCCCATGGTCCAAAATGATGAGAAACGAGGCTAACTTTTTTTTTCAAAATTTCAAAAAACATGGGCTATAACCCATAGTTTCTCATTTTTTCATTTTTGTCAAATCATCAAAAATGATGAAAAACGGCGCGCTATAGTATGCCGTACGATATGGGCTATAGCCCATGGTCCAAAATGATGAGAAACGAGGCTAACTTTTTTTTTCAAAATTTCAAAAAACATGGGCTATAACCCATCGTTTATTTCCTTTTTTTCATTTTTGTCAAATCATCAAAAATGATGAAAAACGGCGCGCTATAGTATGCCATACGATATGGGCTATAGCCCATGGTCCAAAATGATGAGAAACGAGGCTAACTTTTTTTTTCAAAATTTCAAAAAACATGGGCTATAACCCATCGTTTTTTTAATTTTTTCATTTTTGTCAAATCATCAAAAATAATGAAAAACGGCGCGCTATAGTATGTCGTACGATATGGGCTATAGCCCATGGTCCAAAATTATGAGAAACGAGGCTAACTTTTTTTTTCAAAATTTCAAAAAACATGGGCTATAACCCATCGTTTTTTTCCTTTTTTTCATTTTTGTCAAATCATCAAAAATGATGAAAAACTGCGCGCTATAATATGTCGTACGATATGGGCTATAGCCCATGGTCCAAAATGATGAGAAACGAGGCTATTTTTTTTTCCAAAATTTCAAAAAACATGGGCTATAACCCATAGTTTTTCTCATTTTTTCATTTTTGTCAAATCATCAAAAATGATGAAAAACGGCGCGCTATAGTATGCCGTACGATATGGGCTATAGCCCATGGTCCAAAATGATGAGAAACGAGGCTAACTTTTTTTTTCAAAATTTCAAAAAACATGGGCTATAACCCATCTTTTTTTTTCATTTTTTCATTTTTGTCAAATCATCAAAAATGATGAAAAACTGCGCGCTATAATATGTCGTACGATATGGGCTATAGCCCATGGTCTAAAATGATGAGAAACGAGGCTAATTTTTTTTTCAAAATTTAAAAAAACATGGGCTATAACCCATAGTTTTTCTCATTTTTTCATTTTTGTCAAATCATCAAAAATGATGAAAAACGGCGCGCTATAGTATGCCGTACGATATGGGCTATAGCCCATGGTCCAAAATGATGAGAAACGAGGCTAACTTTTTTTTTCAAAATTTCAAAAAACATGGGCTATAACCCATCGTTTATTTCCTTTTTTTCATTTTTGTCAAATCATCAAAAATGATGAAAAACGGCGCGCTATAGTATGCCGTACGATATGGGCTATAGCCCATGGTCCAAAATGATGAGAAACGAGGCTAACTTTTTTTTTCAAAATTTCAAAAAACATGGGCTATAACCCATAGTTTCTCATTTTTTCATTTTTGTCAAATCATCAAAAATGATGAAAAACGGCGCGCTATAGTATGCCGTACGATATGGGCTATAGCCCATGGTCCAAAATGATGAGAAACGAGGCTAACTTTTTTTTTCAAAATTTCAAAAAACATGGGCTATAACCCATCGTTTATTTCCTTTTTTTCATTTTTGTCAAATCATCAAAAATGATGAAAAACGGCGCGCTATAGTATGCCATACGATATGGGCTATAGCCCATGGTCCAAAATGATGAGAAACGAGGCTAACTTTTTTTTTCAAAATTTCAAAAAACATGGGCTATAACCCATCGTTTTTTTAATTTTTTAATTTTTGTCAAATCATCAAAAATAATGAAAAACGGCGCGCTATAGTATGTCGTACGATATGGGCTATAGCCCATGGTCCAAAATTATGAGAAACGAGGCTAACTTCTTTTTTCAAAATTTCAAAAAACATGGGCTATAACCCATCGTTTTTTTCCTTTTTTTCATTTTTGTCAAATCATCAAAAATGATGAAAAACTGCGCGCTATAATATGTCGTACGATATGGGCTATAGCCCATGGTCCAAAATGATGAGAAACGAGGCTATTTTTTTTTCCAAAATTTCAAAAAACATGGGCTATAACCCATAGTTTTTCTCATTTTTTCATTTTTGTCAAATCATCAAAAATGATGAAAAACGGCGCGCTATAGTATGCCGTACGATATGGGCTATAGCCCATGGTCCAAAATGATGAGAAACGAGGATAACTTTTTTTTTCCAAAATTTCAAAAAACATGGGCTATAACCCATCGTTTTTTTCATTTTTTCATTTTTTTCAAATCATCAAAAATGATGAAAAACGGCACGCTATAGTATGCCGTACGATATAGGCTATAGCCCATGGTCCAAAATGATGAGAAACGAGGATAACTTTTTTTTCAAAATTTCAAAAAACATGGGCTATAACCCATCGTTTTTTTCATTTTTTCATTTTTGTCAAATCGTCAAAAATGATGAAAAACGGCGTGCTATAGTATGCCGTACGATATAGGCTATAGCCCATGGTCCAAAATGATGAGAAACGAGGATAACTTTTTTTTCAAAATTTCAAAAAACATGGGCTATAACCCATAGTTTTTCTCATTTTTTCATTTTTGTCAAATCATCAAAAATGATGAAAAACGGCGCGCTATAGTATGCCGTACGATATGGGCTATAGCCCATGGTCCAAAATGATGAGAAACGAGGATAACTTTTTTTTTCCAAAATTTCAAAAAACATGGGCTATAACCCATCGTTTTTTTCATTTTTTCATTTTTTTCAAATCATCAAAAATGATGAAAAACGGCACGCTATAGTATGCCGTACGATATAGGCTATAGCCCATGGTCCAAAATGATGAGAAACGAGGATAACTTTTTTTTCAAAATTTCAAAAAACATGGGCTATAACCCATCGTTTTTTTCATTTTTTCATTTTTGTCAAATCGTCAAAAATGATGAAAAACGGCGTGCTATAGTATGCCATACGATATAGGCTATAGCCCATGGTCCAAAATGATGAGAAACGAGGATAACTTTTTTTTCAAAATTTCAAAAAACATGGGCTATAACCCATCGTTTTTTTCATTTTTTCATTTTTTTCAAATCATCAAAAATGATGAAAAACGGCACGCTATAGTATGCCGTACGATATAGGCTATAGCCCATGGTCCAAAATGATGAGAAACGAGGATAACTTTTTTTTTCCAAAATTTCAAAAAACATGGGCTATAACCCATCGTTTTTTTCATTTTTTCATTTTTGTCAAATCATCAAAAATGATGAAAAACGGCGCGCTATAGTATGCCGTACGATATGGGCTATAGCCCATGGTCCAAAATGATGAGAAACGAGGCTAACTTTTTTTTTCAAAATTTCAAAAAACATGGGCTATAACCCATCGTTTATTTCCTTTTTTTCATTTTTGTCAAATCATCAAAAATTATGAAAAACGGCGCGCTATAGTATGCCGTACGATATGGGCTATAGCCCATGGTCCAAAATGATGAGAAACGAGGCTAACTTTTTTTTTCAAAATTTCAAAAAACATGGGCTATAACCCATCGTTTATTTCCTTTTTTTCATTTTTGTCAAATCATCAAAAATTATGAAAAACGGCGCGCTATAGTATGCCGTACGATATGGCTATAGCCCATGGTCCAAAATGATGAGAAACGAGGCTAACTTTTTTTTTCAAAATTTCAAAAAACATGGGCTATAACCCATCGTTTATTTCCTTTTTTTCATTTTTGTCAAATCATCAAAAATGATGAAAAACGGCGCGCTATAGTATGCCGTACGAAATGGGCTATAGCCCATGGTCCAAAATGATGAGAAACGAGGCTAACTTTTTTTTTCAAAATTTCAAAAAACATGGGCTATAACCCATCGTTTTTTTCATTTTTGTCAAATCATCAAAAATGATGAAAAACGGCACGCTATAGTATGCCGTACGATATAGGCTATAGCCCATGGTCCAAAATGATGAGAAACGAGGATAACTTTTTTTTTTCAAAATTTCAAAAAACATGGGCTATAACCCATCTTTTTTTTTCATTTTTTCATTTTTGTCAAATCATCAAAAATGATGAAAAACGGCACGCTATAGTATGCCGTACGATATAGGCTATAGCCCATGGTCCAAAATGATGAGAAACGAGGATAACTTTTTTTCAAAATTTCAAAAAACATGGGCTATAACCCATCGTTTTTTTTATTTTTTCATTTTTGTCAAATCATCAAAAATGATGAAAAACGGCACGCTATAGTATGCCGTACGATATAGGCTATAGCCCATGGTCCAAAATGATGAGAAACGAGGATAACATTTTTTTTTCAAAATTTCAAAAAACATGGGCTATAACCCATCGTTTTTTTTTCATTTTTTCATTTTTGTCAAATCATCAAAAATGATGAAAAACGGCACGCTATAGTATGCCGTACGATATAGGCTATAGCCCATGGTCCAAAATGATGAGAAACGAGGATAACTTTTTTTTTCAAAATTTCAAAAAACATGGGCTATAACCCATCGTTTTTTTCATTTTTGTCAAATCATCAAAAATGATGAAAAACGGCACGCTATAGTATGCCGTACGATATAGGCTATAGCCCATGGTCCAAAATGATGAGAAACGAGGATAACTTTTTTTTTTTCAAAATTTCAAAAAACATGGGCTATAACCCATCTTTTTTTTTCATTTTTTCATTTTTGTCAAATCATCAAAAATGATGAAAAACTGCGCGCTATAATATGTCGTACGATATGGGCTATAGCCCATGGTCTAAAATGATGAGAAACGAGGCTAATTTTTTTTTTCAAAATTTAAAAAAACATGGGCTATAACCCATAGTTTTTCTCATTTTTTCATTTTTGTCAAATCATCAAAAATGATGAAAAACGGCGCGCTATAGTATGCCGTACGATATGGGCTATAGCCCATGGTCCAAAATGATGAGAAACGAGGCTAACTTTTTTTTTCAAAATTTCAAAAAACATGGGCTATAACCCATCGTTTATTTCCTTTTTTTCATTTTTGTCAAATCATCAAAAATGATGAAAAACGGCGCGCTATAGTATGCCGTACGATATGGGCTATAGCCCATGGTCCAAAATGATGAGAAACGAGGCTAACTTTTTTTTTCAAAATTTCAAAAAACATGGGCTATAACCCATAGTTTCTCATTTTTTCATTTTTGTCAAATCATCAAAAATGATGAAAAACGGCGCGCTATAGTATGCCGTACGATATGGGCTATAGCCCATGGTCCAAAATCATGAGAAACGAGGCTAACTTTTTTTTTCAAAATTTCAAAAAACATGGGCTATAACCCATCTTTTTTTTTCATTTTTTCATTTTTGTCAAATCATCAAAAATGATGAAAAACTGCGCGCTATAATATGTCGTACGATATGGGCTATAGCCCATGGTCTAAAATGATGAGAAACGAGGCTAATTTTTTTTTTCAAAATTTAAAAAAACATGGGCTATAACCCATAGTTTTTCTCATTTTTTCATTTTTGTCAAATCATCAAAAATGATGAAAAACGGCGCGCTATAGTATGCCGTACGATATGGGCTATAGCCCATGGTCCAAAATGATGAGAAACGAGGCTAACTTTTTTTTTCAAAATTTCAAAAAACATGGGCTATAACCCATCGTTTATTTCCTTTTTTTCATTTTTGTCAAATCATCAAAAATGATGAAAAACGGCGCGCTATAGTATGCCGTACGATATGGGCTATAGCCCATGGTCCAAAATGATGAGAAACGAGGCTAACTTTTTTTTTCAAAATTTCAAAAAACATGGGCTATAACCCATAGTTTCTCATTTTTTCATTTTTGTCAAATCATCAAAAATGATGAAAAACGGCGCGCTATAGTATGCCGTACGATATGGGCTATAGCCCATGGTCCAAAATGATGAGAAACGAGGCTAACTTTTTTTTTCAAAATTTCAAAAAACATGGGCTATAACCCATCGTTTATTTCCTTTTTTTCATTTTTGTCAAATCATCAAAAATGATGAAAAACGGCGCGCTATAGTATGCCATACGATATGGGCTATAGCCCATGGTCCAAAATGATGAGAAACGAGGCTAACTTTTTTTTTCAAAATTTCAAAAAACATGGGCTATAACCCATCGTTTTTTTAATTTTTTAATTTTTGTCAAATCATCAAAAATAATGAAAAACGGCGCGCTATAGTATGTCGTACGATATGGGCTATAGCCCATGGTCCAAAATTATGAGAAACGAGGCTAACTTTTTTTTTCAAAATTTCAAAAAACATGGGCTATAACCCATCGTTTTTTTCCTTTTTTTCATTTTTGTCAAATCATCAAAAATGATGAAAAACTGCGCGCTATAATATGTCGTACGATATGGGCTATAGCCCATGGTCCAAAATGATGAGAAACGAGGCTATTTTTTTTTCCAAAATTTCAAAAAACATGGGCTATAACCCATAGTTTTTCTCATTTTTTCATTTTTGTCAAATCATCAAAAATGATGAAAAACGGCGCGCTATAGTATGCCGTACGATATGGGCTATAGCCCATGGTCCAAAATGATGAGAAACGAGGCTAACTTTTTTTTTCAAAATTTCAAAAAACATGGGCTATAACCCATCGTTTATTTCCTTTTTTTCATTTTTGTCAAATCATCAAAAATGATGAAAAACGGCGCGCTATAGTATGCCATACGATATGGGCTATAGCCCATGGTCCAAAATGATGAGAAACGAGGCTAACTTTTTTTTTCAAAATTTCA
The DNA here is from genome assembly GCF_963924005.1 of Protomyctophum bolini. Taxonomy (NCBI): domain Eukaryota; kingdom Metazoa; phylum Chordata; class Actinopteri; order Myctophiformes; family Myctophidae; genus Protomyctophum; species Protomyctophum bolini. The sequence goes on from NC_137872.1 coordinate 7,701,499, forward strand.
AAAAACATGGGCTATAACCCATAGTTTTTCTCATTTTTGTCAAATCATCAAAAATGATGAAAAACGGCGCGCTATAGTATGCCGTACGATATGGGCTATAGCCCATGGTCCAAAATGATGAGAAACGAGGCTAACTTTTTTTTTCAAAATTTCAAAAAACATGGGCTATAACCCATCGTTTATTTCCTTTTTTTCATTTTTGTCAAATCATCAAAAATGATGAAAAACGGCGAGCTATAGTAGGCCGTACGATATGGGCTATAGCCCATGGTCCAAAATGATGAGAAACGAGGCTAACTTTTTTTTTCAAAATTTCAAAAAACATGGGCTATAACCCATAGTTTTTCTCATTTTTTCATTTTTGTCAAATCATCAAAAATGATGAAAAACGGCGCGCTATAGTATGCCGTACGATATGGGCTATAGCCCATGGTCCAAAATGATGAGAAACTAGGCTAACTTTTTTTTTCAAAATTTCAAAAAACATGGGCTATAACCCATCGTTTTTTTCCTTTTATTCATTTTTGTCAAATCATCAAAAATGATGAAAAACTGCGCGCTATAATATGTCGTACGATATGGGCTATAGCCCATGGTCCAAAATGATGAGAAACGAGGCTAACTTTTTTTTTCAAAATTTCAAAAAACATGGGCTATAACCCATCGTTTTTTTGATTTTTTTCATTTTTGTCAAATCATCAAAAATGATGAAAAACTGCGCGCTATAATATGTCGTACGATATGGGCTATAGCCCATGGTCCAAAATGATGAGAAACGAGGCTAACTTTTTTTTTCAAAATTTCAAAAAACATGGGCTATAACCCATCGTTTTTTTCCTTTTTGTCAAATCATCAAAAATGATGAAAAACTGCGCGCTATAATATGTCGTACGATATGGGCTATAGCCCATGGTCCAAAATGATGAGAAACGAGGCTAATTTTTTTTTTCAAAATTTCAAAAAACATGGGCTATAACCCATAGTTTTTCTAATTTTTTCATTTTTGTCAAATCATCAAAAATGATGAAAAACGGCGCGCTATAGTATGCCGTACGATATGGGCTATAGCCCATGGTCCAAAATTATGAGAAACGAGGCTAACTTTTTTTTTCAAAATTTCAAAAAACATGGGCTATAACCCATCGTTTATTTCCTTTTTTTCATTTTTGTCAAATCATCAAAAATGATTAAAAACGGCGCGCTATAGTATGCCGTACGATATGGGCTATAGCCCATGGTCCAAAATGATGAGAAACGAGGCTAACTTTTTTTTTCAAAATTTCAAAAAACATGGGCTATAACCCATAGTTTCTCATTTTTTCATTTTTGTCAAATCATCAAAAATGATGAAAAACGGCGCGCTATAGTATGCCGTACGATATGGGCTATAGCCCATGGTCCAAAATGATGAGAAACGAGGCTAACTTTTTTTTTCAAAATTTCAAAAAACATGGGCTATAACCCATCGTTTATTTCCTTTTTTTCATTTTTGTCAAATCATCAAAAATGATGAAAAACGGCGCGCTATAGTATGCCGTACGATATGGGCTATAGCCCATGGTCCAAAATGATGAGAAACGAGGCTAACTTTTTTTTTCAAAATTCCAAAAAACATGGGCTATAACCCATCGTTTTTTTTATTTTTTCATTTTTGTCAAATCATCAAAAATAATGAAAAACGGCGCGCTATAGTATGTCGTACGATATGGGCTATAGCCCATGGTCCAAAATTATGAGAAACGAGGCTAACTTTTTTTTTCAAAATTTCAAAAAACATGGGCTATAACCCATCGTTTTTTTCCTTTTTTTCATTTTTGTCAAATCATCAAAAATGATGAAAAACTGCGCGCTATAATATGTCGTACGATATGGGCTATAGCCCATGGTCCAAAATGATGAGAAACGAGGCTAATTTTTTTTTCCAAAATTTCAAAAAACATGGGCTATAACCCATAGTTTTTCTCATTTTTTAATTTTTGTCAAATCATCAAAAATGATGAAAAACGGCGCGCTATAGTATGCCGTACGATATGGGCTATAGCCCATGGTCCAAAATGATGAGAAACGAGGCTAACTTTTTTTTTCAAAATTTCAAAAAACATGGGCTATAACCCATCGTTTATTTCCTTTTTTTCATTTTTGTCAAATCATCAAAAATGATGAAAAACGGCGTGCTATAGTATGCCGTACGATATGGGCTATAGCCCATGGTCCAAAATGATGAGAAACGAGGCTAACTTTTTTTTTCAAAATTTCAAAAAACATGGGCTATAACCCATCGTTTATTTCCTTTTTTTCATTTTTGTCAAATCATCAAAAATGATGAAAAACGGCGCGCTATAGTATGCCGTACGATATGGGCTATAGCCCATGGTCCAAAATGATGAGAAACGAGGCTAACTTTTTTTTTCAAAATTTCAAAAAACATGGGCTATAACCCATCGTTTTATTAATTTTTTAATTTTTGTCAAATCATCAAAAATGATGAAAAACGGCGCGCTATAGTATGCCGTACGATATGGGCTATAGCCCATGGTCCAAAATGATGAGAAACGAGGCTAACTTTTTTTTTCAAAATTTCAAAAAACATGGGCTATAACCCATAGTTTTTCTCATTTTTGTCAAATCATCAAAAATGATGAAAAACGGCGCGCTATAGTATGCCGTACGATATGGGCTATAGCCCATGGTCCAAAATGATGAGAAACGAGGCTAACTTTTTTTTTCAAAATTTCAAAAAACATGGGCTATAACCCATCGTTTATTTCCTTTTTTTCATTTTTGTCAAATCATCAAAAATGATGAAAAACGGCGCGCTATAGTATGCCGTACGATATGGGCTATAGCCCATGGTCCAAAATGATGAGAAACGAGGCTAACTTTTTTTTTCAAAATTTCAAAAAACATGGGCTATAACCGATAGTTTTTCTCATTTTTTAATTTTTGTCAAATCATCAAAAATGATGAAAAACGGCGCGCTATAGTATGCCGTACGATATGGGCTATAGCCCATGGTCCAAAATGATGAGAAACGAGGCTAACTTTTTTTTTTCAAAATTTCAAAAAACATGGGCTATAACCCATCGTTTATTTCCTTTTTTTCATTTTTGTCAAATCATCAAAAATGATGAAAAACGGCGCGCTATAGTATGCCGTAATTTTTTCATTTTTGTCAAATCATCAAAAATGATGAAAAACGGCGCGCTATAGTATGCCGTACGATATGGGCTATAGCCCATGGTCCAAAATGATGAGAAACGAGGCTAACTTTTTTTTTCAAAATTTCAAAAAACATGGGCTATAACCCATCGTTTATTTCCTTTTTTTCATTTTTGTCAAATCATCAAAAATGATGAAAAACGGCGCGCTATAGTATGCCGTACGATATGGGCTATAGCCCATGATCCAAAATGATGAGAAACGAGGCTAACTTTTTTTTTCAAAATTTCAAAAAACATGGGCTATAACCCATAGTTTCTCATTTTTTCATTTTTGTCAAATCATCAAAAATGATGAAAAACGGCGCGCTATAGTATGCCGTACGATATGGGCTATAGCCCATGGTCCAAAATGATGAGAAACGAGGCTAACTTTTTTTTTCAAAATTTCAAAAAACATGGGCTATAACCCATCGTTTATTTCCTTTTTTTCATTTTTGTCAAATCATCAAAAATGATGAAAAACGGCGCGCTATAGTATGCCGTACGATATGGGCTATAGCCCATGGTCCAAAATGATGAGAAACGAGGCTAACTCTTTTTTTCAAAATTTCAAAAAACATGGGCTATAACCCATCGTTTTTTTTATTTTTTCATTTTTGTCAAATCATCAAAAATAATGAAAAACGGCGCGCTATAGTATGTCGTACGATATGGGCTATAGCCCATGGTCCAAAATTATGAGAAACGAGGCTAACTTTTTTTTTCAAAATTTCAAAAAACATGGGCTATAACCCATCGTTTTTTTCCTTTTTTTCATTTTTGTCAAATCATCAAAAATGATGAAAAACTGCGCGCTATAATATGTCGTACGATATGGGCTATAGCCCATGGTCCAAAATGATGAGAAACGAGGCTAATTTTTTTTTCCAAAATTTCAAAAAACATGGGCTATAACCCATAGTTTTTCTCATTTTTTAATTTTTGTCAAATCATCAAAAATGATGAAAAACGGCGCGCTATAGTATGCCGTACGATATGGGCTATAGCCCATGGTCCAAAATGATGAGAAACGAGGCTAACTTTTTTTTTCAAAATTTCAAAAAACATGGGCTATAACCCATCGTTTATTTCCTTTTTTTCATTTTTGTCAAATCATCAAAAATGACGAAAAACGGCGCGCTATAGTATGCCGTACGATATGGGCTATAGCCCATGGTCCAAAATGATGAGAAACGAGGCTAACTTTTTTTTTCAAAATTTCAAAAAACATGGGCTATAACCCATCGTTTATTTCCTTTTTTTCATTTTTGTCAAATCATCAAAAATGATGAAAAACGGCGCGCTATAGTATGCCGTACGATATGGGCTATAGCCCATGATCCAAAATGATGAGAAACGAGGCTAACTTTTTTTTTCAAAATTTCAAAAAACATGGGCTATAACCCATAGTTTCTCATTTTTTCATTTTTGTCAAATCATCAAAAATGATGAAAAACGGCGCGCTATAGTATGCCGTACGATATGGGCTATAGCCCATGGTCCAAAATGATGAGAAACGAGGCTAACTTTTTTTTTCAAAATTTCAAAAAACATGGGCTATAACCCATCGTTTATTTCCTTTTTTTCATTTTTGTCAAATCATCAAAAATGATGAAAAACGGCGCGCTATAGTATGCCGTACGATATGGGCTATAGCCCATGGTCCAAAATGATGAGAAACGAGGCCAACTCTTTTTTTCAAAATTTCAAAAAACATGGGCTATAACCCATCGTTTTTTTTATTTTTTCATTTTTGTCAAATCATCAAAAATAATGAAAAACGGCGCGCTATAGTATGTCGTACGATATGGGCTATAGCCCATGGTCCAAAATTATGAGAAACGAGGCTAACTTTTTTTTTTTTAATTTCAAAAAACATGGGCTATAACCCATCGTTTTTTTCCTTTTTTTCATTTTTGTCAAATCATCAAAAATGATGAAAAACTGCGCGCTATAATATGTCGTACGATATGGGCTATAGCCCATGGTCCAAAATGATGAGAAACGAGGCTAATTTTTTTTTCCAAAATTTCAAAAAACATGGGCTATAACCCATAGTTTTTCTCATTTTTTAATTTTTGTCAAATCATCAAAAATGATGAAAAACGGCGCGCTATAGTATGCCGTACGATATGGGCTATAGCCCATGGTCCAAAATGATGAGAAACGAGGCTAACTTTTTTTTTCAAAATTTCAAAAAACATGGGCTATAACCCATCGTTTATTTCCTTTTTTTCATTTTTGTCAAATCATCAAAAATGATGAAAAACGGCGCGCTATAGTATGCCGTACGATATGGGCTATAGCCCATGGTCCAAAATTATGAGAAACGAGGCTAATTTTTTTTTCCAAAATTTCAAAAAACATGGGCTATAACCCATAGTTTTTCTCATTTTTTAATTTTTGTCAAATCATCAAAAATGATGAAAAACGGCGCGCTATAGTATGCCGTACGATATGGGCTATAGCCCATGGTCCAAAATGATGAGAAACGAGGCTAACTTTTTTTTTCAAAATTTCAAAAAACATGGGCTATAACCCATCGTTTATTTCCTTTTTTTCATTTTTGTCAAATCATCAAAAATGATGAAAAACGGCGCGCTATAGTATGCCGTACGATATGGGCTATAGCCCATGGTCCAAAATGATGAGAAACGAGGCTAACTTTTTTTTTCAAAATTTCAAAAAACATGGGCTATAACCCATCGTTTTTTTTTTTTTTCCAATTTCCAATTTCCGCAATTTCCGCAATTTTCATTTTTTCATTTTTGTCAAATTCCGCAATTTCCCGCAATTTTCATTTTTGTCAAAAAATCAAAAATGATGAAAAACGGCGCGCTATAGTATGCCGTACGATATGGGCTATAGCCCATGGTCCAAAATGAGAAACGAGGCTAACTTTTTTTTCCAAAATTTCAAAAAACATGGGCTATAACCCATCGTTTTTTTTTATTTTTGTCAAATTCCACAATTTCCGCAATTTCCAATTTTCCATTTTTGTCAAATCATCAAAAATGATGAAAAACGGCGCGCTATAGTATGCCGTACAATATGGGCTATAGCCCATGGTCCAAAATGATGAGAAACGAGGCTAACTTTTTTTTTCAAAATTTCAAAAAACATGGGCTATAACCCATCGTTTTTTTTCATTTTTGTCAAATCATCAAAAATGATGAAAAACGGCGCGCTATAGTATGCCGTACGATATGGGCTATAGCCCATGGTCCAAAATGATGAGAAACGAGGCTAACTTTTTTTTCAAAATTTCAAAAAACATGGGCTATAACCCATCGTTTTTTTTATTTTTTCATTTTGTCAAATCATCAAAAATAATGAAAAACGGCGCGCTATAGTATGCCGTACGATATGGGCTATAGCCCATGGTCCAAAATGATGAGAAACGAGGCTAACTAATTTTTTCAAAATTTCAAAAAACATGGGCTATTACCCATCGTTTTTTTCCTTTTATTCATTTTTGTCAAATCATCAAAAATGATGAAAAACTGCGCGCTATAGTATGTCGTACGATATGGGCTATAGCCCATGGTCCAAAATGATGAGAAACGAGGCTAACTTTTTTTTTCAAAATTTCAAAAAACATGGGCTATAACCCATCGTTTTTTTTTTTTTCCAATTTCCAATTTCCGCAATTTCCGCAATTTTCATTTTTTCATTTTTGTCAAATTCCGCAATTTCCCGCAATTTTCATTTTTGTCAAAAAATCAAAAATGATGAAAAACGGCGCGCTATAGTATGCCGTACGATATGGGCTATAGACCATGGTCCAAAATGAGAAACGAGGCTAACTTTTTTTTCCAAAATTTCAAAAAACATGGGCTATAACCCATCGTTTTTTTCATTTTTGTCAAATCATGAAAAATGATGAAAAACGGCGCGCTATAGTATGCCGTACGACATGGGCTATAGCCCATGGTCCAAAATAATGAGAAACGAGGCTAACTTTGTTTTTCAAAATTTCAAAAAACATGGGCTATAACCCATCGTTTTTGTCATTTCGTGATTTTTTTCAAATCCTCAAAAATGATGAAAAACGGCGCGCTATAGTATGCCGTACGATATGGGCTATAGCCCATTTTCCAAAATGATGAGAAACGAGGATAACTTTTTTTTCCAAAATTTCAAAAAACATGGGCTATAACCCATCGTTTTTGTCATTTCGTCATTTTTTTCAAATCCTCAAAAATGATGGTAACCATATGGGCATACCTAACAATGGATGCCAAAAGAATTTGAACATTTTCAAATTTGATTCCCATTGCTGTGTCGGCCTCCAAACACAGGTGGTTTTGATTACAGAAGCACTCAGTTTTTAATCTCATTCAAGATCACATCCAGACAGTGTATTACTCGTTTTAAACTTAATACATTTTAAATATTTATTTAAGAAAATAAACACATAGTCTAGTATTATTTATTATATGAATTAACTAGTTCTCTAATAAACTAGGCCTATTCATTAGATTGTTAAATAATTACATTATTTGTTCTGCCTGGTTAAAGAAAACAAACATATTTGCAGCTGTACTGTGTAGTATTACTACCGTATTTATTGTAGACATCTGAAACGCGTAAGGCTGTAATTACTCTGAATAACCACTAGAGGGAAGTGTTGGCTTAAAGGTGACAATGTCATTAACAGTTTGAAGAAAGCACAGTTCAACACAAGCTCTGCTAAGAGGATAAAACCCAGAAAAGCATTATTAAAGTCTTTACATTGAGGTCCATTTGCATCAGAACATTTAATGAATTTAGAAACTGGATTTATAAAGTTTTCAAAGCAGTACAGAGTCATTTCCTGGAGGAAAAGTAGCCTACCACACTACAACAAGCTAATTTAAAGTCTTATTACTTAAAATTCAGTCTGGTCTTCAGACTGGTATTAGTGGTAAAAATGTAATACAGACATTTTATATAATATAGAAATTTAATTACAATATTCAAACATTCATGTTTGGTGGCATGGCTCTGTTCTGGGAGATTGTCAGCATTAATATTAATAAGCCAGGTCATTCTGTAGAGACCTTGGGGTGAAAACCTTCAGCTTTCCACACTTCATTTGAAGACCTGAGGCCTCCTTTTAGCCCATTTAGACCTGGTGTTATACTATTCATGCCGGGATCCACCCGTTAAAAGTAACAATTTTTAGATCACACCACAGTAACAAACCAAGACAAGGTGTTGTTTAGATTTAGTTATCCAACCGTTTATTATTTCAGACAGAAAACTGAAAAGGGAGGTTTCTCTTATTCTCTTAAACATAAAACTTGACGGACAAAAACAAGAAAAAAAACGGAACAAAATAAAGCAGATAGGAACTTACATTAGAGAACGTACTGTGTTCTGTTAAGGTTGAAGATTGGAATGGCCTGGTTGACAGTCCCACCGTTCTGAAGACCCCCCTCTCTCTCTCTCTCGTCTCTCCAGAGAGACAGAAGCTCAAAACCTCTGCCTCTCGCTCACACACTCCAGTATGGTGGCGCTGTTACGTTGACATTGGTGACCTGCCGAAATAAGTGACAATCGTGTATATAGACAATCGCATAACGTCAGTGTCCGAACGTGAAGTTCAATCCAGACGTATTTAAAGACTTCCATGTAAGAGTTGTGTGAAGTCCACAAGACGGTCATGTGACCGGGCGGTGACCGTCGAAAGTGTTGAGTGAGGGAGCGAGTGGCCGAGATTCTGGGGCTGTTGGAGTTGGGCTAGAGAGTCAGACAGAAGGTGGAGTAGAAGATGAAAGGTGGAGGAGGTGGCGGAGGAGTCCCATTGTGGAGGAGGCTCTACATGGCGAACAGGATGAGGAAGGCCACCATCAGACAGAACAGTCCCATGGCCTCCGACAGAGCAAAGCCCAAGATGGCATAGGAAAACAGCTGCTGCTTGAGGGACGGGTTCCTGCATGGGGCGAGAGACATAAGACACACAGAGAGAGAGAGAGAGAGAGAAAGAGAGTGTGGGCGTTTGGTTGGCACAGGGGGTCAAATACCACCATTACAGGCACATTTTCACGATCTTTCAAAAATAGCAGACCTACAAGCTCGTAGCGCAGCTATTTTTCAATAGCTAAAGTATAACAGCGGTGGCTCAGGGGTAGAGCTTCCGGATGGTAACCGCCAAGGTTGCCAGTTGGAACCCGGGTTCCCCCAGAGTTAGTGTCGAAGTGTCGTTGAGCAAGACTCTGAACCCCTAATCGCTCCTGATGTGCTGGTTTGTGCCTTGCATGGTTTCCGCCGCCACCGGTGTATGAATGTGTGTGAATGGGTGAATGTAATGCACAATCTATGTAAAGGTGTGTGAATGGGTGAATGTAATGCACAATCTATGTAAAGCGCCTTGGATATAGGGCACTATATAAATGCACCATTTACCATTTTATAACATAATGCTTCAAACACCAAAAGCGGTTCCCGCCCAGAATGGGTTAAAGGGCATGACTTTAGCTTATATAAAAGTTGCTATACAACACAACAGGTTGAAGTGCTATATCTCTGCTGTCGGGAGGAAACCTCAGAACTACAAAATCTTTTTCAGAAAATGAAAAATATTTTTTTTTATAAAAACATTATTTATTTATATATTTTTTAAAACAAAGCAATACAGCCTCATCAAAGTTGATGTTGTAACTTATATATATTGTCAATTACTTCCATGAGAGGGGAGGTGGTGGAGTTAGCTGCTTTAGCAGACATTTTTAGGGTCCAGTGGAGTTAAGAGGTTTTGTCCAAAGCACTTTTTACTACTTTTCATTGGTTCAATATTTTTGAAACAACACGCACGCAGACGTAAAGGGTGTTCAATAGCACTGATTTATGCCAAAAAATGAAAAACCTCAAATATGGAGTTATGAGGTTTCCTCCCGACAGCAATGATATGGAAAACAGTAAACTACTGCTGGCTCCTCGCTTTCACGTGTCGGTCAAGTTGGAAACCCCAGTTTCAGAGGCTGTTGGTTTCGTTCAAACTGCAGGGAAATGCATTCAGTTTCTTAAATCAGAGAATTGAAACGTGATCTTTAGTTAACAGTTTGATGAACCAGAGTTTCCCGGACTAAATTATGACGAGGCTAAGTCATTGAATTTTTGTAGGGAATTTTTGCAGGGAATCAAAACTTCAAATTGACATATTGGTTGTTCAGTTTGACCCACCAGTTTTGGAGATATGGCTTATAGAGTAATGTCTTGCAGAGAGTAATGTCTTGCAGAGAAACAGCGAGTTGAGAAAACAGGCTTGAAAGGTTCACTTCTGTGGACTCTAACATTACACCTAGCTACATGTTTAAGCATTTATTTAATATTTACATGTCTTCTGTGGTCTCTAACATTACACCTAGCTACATGTTTAAGCATTTATTTCATATTTACGTGTCTTCTGTGGACTCTAACATTACACCTAGCTACATGGTTAACCCATTTGGGCCTGAAAAAAATAAATCTTCTAAATCCTCCAGTTTTCTGAAATAAATATTTTGACGATTTTTCAAAAATAGCAGACCTACAAGCTCTAAATTATAACATAATGTTTAAAACACTAAAAGGGGTTCCCGCCCCCAAAATGGGTTAAGCCTTTATTTCATATTTACATGTCGATTTCAGCTCTGACACTTATTTCAGACATGCTCTAGTCTAGTATGTGAAGAGTCTGCCTGTGCCATTAACTCATTTAGCATAAAAATAAAAACAGTTACTCCTCTCCTGAACAGTTAGTCTTGCCACTATGACTGTCACTGTATGAAAAAGAGTCACAATTGTTAGTGTCTTTCCCTGCTAAAAACGAGATGCCGGTGTTATGTTTTATTATTTATTTTGTGTGTGTGTGTGGTGTTCGGTGTGTGTGTGTGTGTGTGTGTGTGTTTGTGTGCATGTGGTGTGTGCGTCCGTACCTGGCGTAGCCGATGATGAGACTTCCGAACACCGTTCCGATGCCGGCTCCAGAGCCGGCCACGCCCACTGTGGCGGCGCCGGCGCCGATGAACTTGGCCGCCGTGTCGATGTCCCTGCAGGGGGCGCTGGTCTGCAGGGAACGGCTCAGCACCACAGGAAGCAACGCCTATAGAGATATAACATAGGACTATATTATATCAGTCTTGTGTATTTTCAGGGAGAATAGCCCAGAGCCTTAGACATAGACAGAGTATACTAAGGTCACATTCTCACCTAATACTTCGGTAGACTCGAATACGTATGGGCGGAGAAATGGGATTCTTGCATATTTAATTGGCTACGGTTTGCCTTCACACTCTCCTCATTCGACCACGTCTATCCACGGTAACGGGACATCTTTGCGCTGCGTAAAATATGCCTTCTCCGTCTCCAACTGCGTTCAGCTCCTCACCCGCCACATATGTTTGCTTCATTTCCTGTATTTGCTGCGGATTGCATTCACACCTGCACCGAATCGTAGTCAAGCGCGATTGGAAGCGAAGCAAAACCCCCGTTTTTGCTCGGAGTAAAATGTGGTTCTTTGTTGCGCATTAGGATTCGAAAGAGCCTTCACACCTGCCAAACGAAGCGCACTTTCTGAAAATGCGCAGCAGGATTAGTTTTAATCGCAGCAAAGCTCTCTGGTGAGAATGCGACCTGAAAGTACTGAGACAGAGACAGAGAGAGGTGACTGTTCATGAGTTCATCTGAGGGACCGTCACCTTATATTATAAGAATTAAGCCCAACCCTTATACATATACTTGACATGGCATAGGCCGCCGCCCATCTGTGTCGGAACGGTTCACTTCACTCAGCATGCAATGTTTAACCTGTAGCACTAGCTAGCTATACTCAGGCAAATATTTAAGTTATTAAAAAAAGAAGCCTATCCATCATTGCCGTAGGGGATCCTTCCCACGAAAAGATTAAATTAAAATAAATCCCTACCTACTCAGCCCAAAAATGACAGCCAATCGGAGACCAAAGTATTATTTTGCATGGCCTTATGGAAACCAATTTGGCCCCAGTCAGTTAGTTCCCCACACCACACAGTGCTCAAAAAAGTTAATAAATATCTGAAACAGAGAATAAGCTGCTGATTGGTAGTATTACCACCTACCATAGAAGACTTATAGAACAATATCTTGTCATTCCAGATGTTTTGAGGCATAGAGATATTAGGCCTATGCCGCCTACCTGGAAAAACATCCTTAGGTTCTGGTTTATGAATATAAAGTGGGTAAAACATGGTATCAAAATGCATTTCCTGTGATTAAGCGGTAATTTTGTTTGTAGGCATATTACAGTATTAATAGGTCAGGACAAGGCATTGGAGCTTTTAAAAGCCTGCTGATTCACATTACAGCATATTTTTTACATATCTTGGGGTCCTACCTGTAGACAATAATATGTGAAAACATGATGTAAATCCAGGGGGGACAGTGCGATGCGATGTTTTTCATTCAATAATTCACACAACCCTAAAAGTTACAACCACAGTTCATTTGGTCTTTATAATGGTTATGACTAGCTCTGGTCCACAGCTTTAGAAGGAGCTACAACCTAGGAGGTTATAATTACATACTAGGCTTGCTAGCTAGCAGGCTATGAATCAGAACAGATCATCAACTGTCTTCACTCCATCGCGACTATTAGAACTATGATCACGCGGCATAGCTGTTTGTTTTTAATAATGCCGCACGCCTGCACTTTTGTTGGATAAGCATGATGAAAGATGAAGAAAAAGAAACGTGAAATCACAGCAAGAGCTACTGTAGTGCGACTGTCACCAAACTGTGGATAATATTGGGCAGAACTGAGGAGGAACTCCTACTATACTTTACTGTACCGGACGACACGTCTCCAATCTAACTTGTTGAACAGAATACAGTAATAAACACACCAATAGTAAAAGTATTTACACACTGTAGTTGTACCCATTGAGCATATATACAGGGCTGCATGTGTATTCCAGCCCTATGTGCATATTCTAATGCAAACTTCTTAATACTTCCTAAGGATAATATGAGCATCAAACCAATATTTAGATACTTTTCTTTATTTAAATAGCCCATCTACTAGCTCACAACGTGTTGCGGAGGCGACACGTTGTGAGCTTGCAGATCAGCTATTGCCTATTTGTTTAACACATTTTGTACATAATACGTCCTGAAACGTCATAAGGATTGGAACCGAGAGGTGCCTTAGACGTTGTTTTTTTTGGCATTTCGCTTTTCGCTTGCCGTATGCTAACGCTCTGTGAAACTATTAGCTTGTCATTGACTCCCATGTTAGCGCGGCGGAAAGAATGACTCGTATCTCCTCATCCAGGGCGCTCTCCGTGGTGATGAATGGATCGATATGCTGGCGCTGCGTTTCTGCTCCTCATCCGTCTCTCCCGCAAAATATGAACTCTTTTTGGAGCGTATATAAATATATTAAGATGATCGGAGATTGTGATGGCACTTTGTCAGTCAACTTTTTTAAGAAAGTATTTCCGGTTCATGGCTTTCAAAATAGAAGCGATCACTACTCTGGCGATTACTCTGGCGCAAGCAGCGCCTTTATTTTGATGCAGTTCCGGTACTAAATGTGTTAACATACGACACGTCGTACGGCGAAGCATACGTCAGGCTTCCCTCTTGTTTTTAGCCGAGGCGACGTACACAGTCAACACAGAGTCAGACAGTCAGACACATGGCTCCTCGGTGCAAAATAAACAGTGTACACTACCCGACTTTACGATAATAAGGGACAGTATGTCGGGACACGCTGTTGCCATGTTGATAAGCTTCATATTGTGCAGCAGTGCCAGTCCGTGAGAGACGGCATCGCACACGAGCAAGTTGCATCGCACACGAGCAACTTGCTCCAGCACCCGGAAAACAAGCAGTGAGCAGCATGGAATCCTCCCCATAGAGTGGATCCTCCCTCGTTTGACTAAGGACGCGCTGTGATTAGCCACAATGGCCAGTGCACTTGTGCATGACGTGCTGTGAGTAGTAGCTACTTTGAGTGGCAGTCAGTGGGAAATGCTCTCACCACAGAATTTACTAGTATTCTGGACATGATAATCATTCTGTGCGGCCCCAGCAGAAGCGCTTCCCGGGGCTTGATTGACAGCGCATTATGAATTTTGACGGCGCATGCGCACAGGCGCACCACTTATGTGCAGCCCTGCATATATGAGCCTATGAGGCATATGCTTTTCCCAACGAAAATCTGTCTTGAAAATCCTGGTCTCTAAAACTACCTCCCCCTGGCCAGCCGGGGCGCCTGATGGAGGGGAAAGGAACTGGTCGGAATAACGTGTCCCTTCCACGCGCTACGTCCGGCCGGGGAAATTCCCCTCTGTCAGGTGAAAAGAAGCAGCTTGGACTCCTCATGCATAGAAGGAGGCATGAGTCAGTCCGCTGCCCCCCCAGGTTGGCAGAGGAAGTGTAGCGCCCAGGATTACATTAGATAATTGGCACTGGGTGAAAAGAAAATTGGGTTACAAAATCGTGGGATAATTTTTTTTTTAAGAAAATCTGTCTTGAATGCTGCCACCACCCACGGCAAAACCCACGTACAGTAGGCTTGTAGGCTATATGATATGAAAAAGATCAGCCAGGAATGGATGTGTACTTAAGTCGGAGAACTACCAACAAAACAGCAGAGCTCACAGCTGCATGTCTTCAAAATAATATTAGCGAATACTCGATTTGTGTCGACTACCGTTTTGCTAGTAGACTACCCGAATACATTTTTTTTTGGTTAATGCCCTAGTGTGCACCGATTTTGGGGTGGTCATTTTTGGGCATCCCATGTGCCATTTCACATCAGAAATAACCAACTAGCAGGCCTATGTTCCACAATAACTTGACCCGTATTCTTGGTTAGTAAAATAAGCAATACATTCTCATTACCATGTAAACGTAAAAAATCACACGCGTGTGAAGTGAGGGCGCCGTTGTCATCGTACGTCATCCATTCATTGTCAATGAAAAAATAAAATTATTTGCGTAGGTCTATATGATGTAAAATATCCACCCATTGTCAATGGGAATTTAATGCTTGTGTCAAATCTACACTATAGCTGAATATCAAAAAAATATAATATTTATTCGGGGAAAAAGGGCAAAAGAACAAGTCACATAGACTTGTTCTACCCCGGGTAGGGGTATAGACTTGTTCAACCCCGGGTAGGGGTAGACAGACAGACTAGGGATGTCAGGGGTTAACCGACTAACCGGTTAGCCGACCGTTAAGAAACATCCGGATATTATTATCAGCTTTAACGGTTAATTTGCATAATAATAAATGCGTGTTCTGATCTTAAATCCCTTTATTTTAGATCGTTTTTAGTAATAGTACAACATAAACATTACAGAGACTGTAGTTGTCACTGTACAATACTTTAAAACAGTTGTCATGTTGCACACATGCCTAAAATTGCTCTTATTTGCGCCGCCCAGCTTGTCACACTCCAGGCTGCATGAACAGCGCTCTGGCTCTGTTTTCTGCCCCCTCAATGTCCCCGTTCTCTGTTGTATTTCAATGGCTAGTTGGCGACAAGCCTACAACGGTAGCGTTGCGGTAGTCAAAATGTAAGCGAGTGACAGGCTGACAGCGAGACGAGATTAACACATGTCGACCGTATCAATGCAGAGACCTACATTATTAAATCCATTATTGGCCATTTGGCCTGGAGGGAGAACGTTTACAGCCGCTGTCGCTTCCTCCTCAACCTCCTCCTCCTATCCGTCTCCTCGAGTCCCCACACTGGCACGGCTTAGTTACGGCTATCAAGTTAGCCATGTGCTATCGATGTTTGAGGGTTTTCTCGTCAGCGAAAAGTCAACAAACAGAACACGGTGACATGCATGCTGATCTTCCTTAATAATAAAAAAAGGCTTAGCCCATGCGTCCAGTGGCTTTATAGGTATAGGTTGCTCAGATCTGGACTGGATTTATTTATGTTTTGGACTAGAACCGGCGGACCTCTGTACTGTAGACTCGCAGATGCGATGCGTTGTTTATTGATGATTAAGCCTACAACAATTTATTTATATTGTTAAATGTTGCTTTTTAGTTTGTCTTTTAAAAAGGAGCATAAATAAATGTATACCATTCGTCTACCAACTTTAATTATGTAGCCTATACATGCATATTACATTTGGGGTAGCCTATTAAAAAAAAGAAAATAAATCAACCACTATCCGTTAATGACCCGGTTAATCCTATCGGCTAACCGGCTGGGAAACTATCCGTTACTGACATCCCTAAGACAGACACTAACATGTCTGTCTCTCCACACAGACAGACAGACAGACAGACAGACAGACAGACAAGACACTAACCTGCGACTCCACTGTGGTTTCAGGTCTGTTGAAGACGGACACGGAGACTGGCCGGGCGAGGACTCTGGACCCCGCACGGAGCTACACACACACACACACACACACACACACACACACACACACACGCACAGACACAGACACACACACACACACACACACCCAGAGTATGAACACATGCACAGTGGGGCACACAGATGTATGCAAAGACACACACAACTCCCAAGTATGTTTAAAAAATAAGAATTGCTAAATGTTTATCCCTAATGTTATTTTTTTTTTATATATTTTTGTGGTCTTTTCGGCCTGTACAGTAAGCTGACAGGAGACGGGGAGTGATAGAGTACAGTAAGCTGACAAGAGACGGGGAGTGATAGAGTACAGTAAGCTGACAGGAGACACAGGGAGTGATACAGTACAGTAAGCTGACAGGAGACGGGGAGTGACGCGCAGCGAAGGCCGTCGGGATCGGGAGTCGAACCTGCAACGCGCCGGATTAGCAGCCGTTCTTGCTCAAATGTATACCCCGTTTTAGACAGAGACATTTCAAAAGAGATCACTGAGTCGGTCTACACTACAACAACCAAAACGGTCACCGGCCCTGAATTGTGTCATCGGTTCAGGACATATGTGGATTCGGACGTCCACACAGTGGCGCAAAAGTTGCGGTTTCATATTTATCCACTCTGGGACCCGGTTTAAAAAATGAACAGATTCATTCAACGTTTTGGTCGGCAGTGTGTGGATGAAAGGGCTAAACGATAAAAAAAGTTATGCGGTTTGACTGTGGATCGTCTCTGTGTGAACACCCTCTTAGAAATGAGATTGCGTAGGTGTCTGAATTGGTGAGGTGTTTATTTTACTTTATTAATTGTGCTTATTTAATAATAATAATAATATTACCACTGACATTAGACAGCATCCCCTGAAAAGGTTTACAGTTTACTGAAAACCCCATGTTTCTATGTCAGTGGTTCTCAAACTATGGACCCCCAGAATTATCTGTATTTTGCCACGGACCCCCATGTGAAAATATGTTGTTCCAGGGACCCCCCCCCCCCCAGAAGCAAATATTTTAGTTAAAAACGTTCACTCTGAAAGAATATACATTCAAAGATTTGTGCAACATTTTCGCGATTTTTCAAAAATAGCAGACCTACATGCTCGGATCTGCTATTCTTCTATACCTAAAGAATAACAATGCTTAAACGACAGCAGGAGAGGTGATGAACCTCATTTACTGTATAATGACATTTCTAAACAGTCACAGCTCTACGTACCACAGCAGGAGAGGTGATGAACTTGGCGCAGGCGTACATGGCTGGAACCTGAAAGAGAGAAAAAAAAGACAGAACACATGATGATTTTAACGTTTCAGATTATTTTATCCAGTGTGTGTGTGTGTGTGTGTGTGTGTGTGTGTGTGTGTGTGTGTATGTTTGTGCGTGTGTATGTGTGCGTGCGTGTGCATGTTCTGCAACACACTTGTTGCCCTGTAAGCCTCCTATTGTGATAATTTCTCTCTTAAGCAGCCAAACATCAATTCAACCAGGCAGAGATTTGCCGTCAACCTCAAAGAAACAACTAGTTAATTTAATTAACCACAGCCAGTAATGACCACTAGATCAGTCTAGTGAGAAGAACCATTTTCTAAAGCCTTAAAGATGTTGTGATGACGCGGATAGTAGTCAACATACGGTAGCCTGAATGAAAATTATGAAATGAGTCCTTAGTTACAGTAAGTGATAAACATTACATTTTCACGTAAAGAAAAACACCTGCCGAATCCGAAACCATTCATTTAATCCAGGTCCTTCCTCTACAGAAGGTTTGCTACCAACTGAGCTTCTAGCATTAGTGAAGAGGACATAACTGGTGGATTTATTTATTTGGGAGGTACAACGACCACTGAGGGCAGACCCAGCAGTCCACTGACTCCTCTGGGTCAACTTCTACATGCCGGATGAAGGTCTGACCGACCCGAACGCTGCTACTTAAATAAAATGCGGTTTAAGTGAAGACCGTGTGAGGGATTCCAGTCTTTTCCTACTCTTCCAGTTCATTTATACGACGCTCCTGTCCCCCGTAGGTGTGCATAAGGACTCGTTTCTCCTCGACTCCTCCGGGTAAAAAAAATATTCGAGTTTCAGAAAACATCTGATGAAGCACCGGATGAAAACATATCCACAACATACTGCCTGCAATGAACGTAGTCTGCAGACCTTGTGCACAACACATCCAAGGTGACGGCTAAACTACAACTGCTGAAGGGTGTGCGAGCATGTGTGTGTGCGGCGCGCGCATGGCCCACTCCACCTCAGACATACACAGGTCAAATTTGAAATACTTTTACTTCTACTCCACTACATCTCAGAGGCAAATATTGTACTTTTACAATTATTTAAAAACTTTAGTTACTTTGTATGTTTTGATCATCATTATGAACATACATGTCTTGAACCACTTCAGCCCTATATAGACATTTCGGAGATTTGAAAATAGACGATCTACAGTACAAGCTTGCAAATAATGTGTCCGGATGCTACGCATTGTGACCTTGTAGATCTGTCCTTTTCAAAACAGTGTCCTACCTAGCAGCTAGGACCTAGCTAGTCAGTTAAAGCAGTGTCCTAGCTAGTAGTAAACAAACAAAGGCATCAAAGACATTCCATGAATTTAAAAAAATAAAACAAAATAGCTGATCGTGAGCTTGTAGATCTGCCATTTTCACTAGCTTAGGTCGCCGTGCAAATGTCTATAATCTCACTTTTGGGTCTGGACTTGAGAACTTTGGTTCAACCACACCCGAGTCAAAGCAGTGTCCTATAGCAGCTTAGTAGCAACCCTGCACTCAGGGAGAGGAACAAGACGTACTTTTCCTGGCCAGCCACACGTTTCATAACACACACCCACGCATGCACAGTTCCCTTTACGTCTGTCTGTGCGGGTCGAAGTGCACGCCAGAGGTTATTACAGTATGGGGGCTCAGAATATTAAAAGAAAACAAGAAAAACAATAACTTAATTAAAGAGCCACTCAGAACTTTGCCCAAACACTGACAATGAGTTATTAAATGTAACCAAATTAATTTGCCAAAACCACATGATGCTGATGGCACCACAATAGGCCTATATGTATAGTTTATATGTATAGTTTCATTATATAGATATTCCACGGTTACGTTCACATTTCATGATAAATGCTCTTTATGTGTGTGATGTATTGCCATGCTTTTTTGTTCTTGCTTAATGTAAATCGCTCTTGATTAATTGTGTCTGCTAAATTGTAAATATTTGTTCATTAATTAAATATGCACGTTTCCGTAAATAAAAACGTCACTGAATGAATAATATTAATAACAATAACAGTATAATAATAATGTCAACAGTACGTGTTGTCCATCCAGGTCAATGCATTAAATAACCCCAGGGAGTTTAATCCAATTAACTATCGACCGTCTGGAACCAGGAATAGATAAGCCCTGTCTGTACTCTGTACTGTTACACGTTTATTGACACCAATACAGACATTACATTAATAAAATAATGAATCATTAATATCAATAATAATATCAATTATTGATATTATATATAATTACTCCTCAAAGAAGCCATAGAAGCCCTGGAGGACACGGACACACTTTAGCATGTTAGAATTAAAGTAGCCCACAGCTAAACGTTCTGTTTTCAAGTCCCAATAATAAACATCAAATAACTGCTTGGTAAAGGTTGTTATTGTAATGTCACCAACCTGCTACCGTAGCGTGTGGGACACCGTGCTGTCTCAACAACAGAGTCCACAATGAGCCTGCAGACTGCTGGGATAATAATAATATAAAGTCTCCACAGACAGTTGTTTTGCTGCAGCTGGCTGGTTAGCTTAGCAACATTAGCCTAGCCTCCCCGTAGCTTCCCTATGGTGAAGCTTAGCATCTTTGCCTAGCTTCCCGTAGCTTCCCTATATGGAGCTTAGCATCTTAGCCTAGCCTCTCGTAGTTTCCCTATAGGGCGCTTAGCATCTTAGCCTAGAGCTTCCCTCTATCTATGGGAAAGCGTAGCAACCTTAGCTTAACCTCCGTAGTTTCCCCATAGAGAATCTACGGAGGCTAAACTAAGTTGCTAAGCTAGCTACCCCCCCCCCCTCCAGTCACGTAGAGTCCTGCAGAAAAAAGCAACTTGAAGGTCAACAATAACGGTCCAGAGTCCTCCAGCCCTCCGGGACCAGGGCAGAGCAGTACCCCGATGTTGAGGCACCTCTGGCGGCCTTCCCACCCGGTGGGTTGGGTTGGGGTGGGTGTGTGTCTGGCAGATAGGCTGCAGAGCTGCAGAGCGGACACCCACAGTGCAGACACCCTGCGTCGGGTGCTGCAGACAAGGCCCCGAGCAGACATTTCAGGGCTGGCTGTCATTCTTCCCTGCAGGCTGCATGGGACTCGAACCGGACCCACCGGCGGCCCACCACAACCAAACCTCACATGCATATAGCCCATACATTTGGGCTAACATGCATATATAAGCCTGTCTGTGAACCTCTCTCTCTCTCTCTCTTTCTCCGGACTGTGTCAAGGTCTCTACAGAGTCAGACCTCCATGTTATAATAACACTGCGTGTCATCATGTCATAGAATGACATCCATGATAATAAACAAACTATTTTTAATAATGTCATTGAATAAAACATCCATGTTTCATTGAATGGCCGACACCAGTTCAGATCTTAATTCATCCATTCATTCATTGTTATTATTAATACATCATTAAGCCACAAATAATATTAACAGCATGACAGCTTCATACATGAGACACATTGCCAATGAAAGCCAAGCATTCAGAGTTATTTAATGATAACTACCTGGTTTATGGACAGTACAGTGACAGCACAGCAGCAGATCGGTTCGGTGGATAAAGTGACGATGAGACCGGTTCGTCACCTTGTGTTCAACAACCTCACCTAGACGCGTCCTCAACGCCCATTGGACGCGGCGCGCCCGCCCCCAGCGCTCATTGGACGCAGCACGGCCTGCCCGTGGCGCCCATTGGCCCGCGAGTGACCTCTCTGAAGCACATCCAGTGTCCTTCCGTTCCTATTGGTCCAGCTCGACTGGTTTTTCAGGAAGTCCCGCCTACTAATTTACAATGAAGTTATACACAGCGTCATTTACAACTCATGTATTGATTGATTGATTGAAATCTTTATTAACAGTTTGCAGAATTACAGTACATTTCAAGCACAAACTCAATACAAAGACTGTTAACTGTGAGTGGACGACCCAATTAAGCCTTACACTTGTTTACAACAGGGTCCACATTGTTCAATTCATCATTCATCATTCATGTAAAAGTTTGACTTTCACTTCTAATTTGTAGATAATAACCTATAGAACAATTTTTGTTTGAGTGGCAAGTCTACAAATTAAAAAAATAATATATATTTTTGCCCAATTTCCTTAATTGTCGTACAATTCTTTCTTGTTTTTGCTATATCAAGTTAATACTGTGTGAGGAATCAACTGGATTTCAAATATTAATTTGAGTTTTGAATATTCAAATTAAAGATGGCTACCAATGTACATTGATTATACTTCAAATTACACCTAACTTATATCCTGTTGAATGGTGATGTTAGTGTCTATACCTGTTATAATGAGTATACAATTAAAATAAATATAATAGGAAAATATCTAATGTTTCACACAGATGAGACAATACAGTAAATATACGGGGAACTAAACTTGTAATATAATACACCACTCCTGTGTTTGATTTTGTTTATTTTATTGTATTAGTTATATTTTATATAACTAAATTCCCTGAGAATTTTGGGGAAGACAAGTTTGTGGTGGTGACGCTAGGCGGGCTCCACATTTAAATTGCTTTGTGGAGCACCATGGGAGATCTGCTGCGTGGGTCAGGATGGCCTGAAGCATTGAAAGAAGCTGGGATAGTAAAGTCAGAGGCAGCTGCTGAGCTGCCACATCATTCCTGGAAGTATCCGATCCAAGGTAATGAGAACAAGTTATGCCCACAACGTTACTGTTGTTGTACTTGACAGCCTTCTGAAGCAAGCCTATGAAGTCAGTGGAACTGAGATGGCCCTAGATGATTGGGTCAATGTACTGTAGTTGCCAAAGATAAGGCAGCCCAACATTCAAATTTTGGCTGCTTGTACACAAGTACCAACAGATCATATTCATGTTTATCCGAGCACAAAAGGAGGTTTGAACTAATGGTCACTATACAGATGCTTGTGCCTTTGTTCTTGCTCTTGATCATCAGAATTACCACTTTTACAAGACCAAATAAACAACTACACTTTAGAAACAAGACTAAAATAAACAACTACACTTTAGAAACAAGACCAAATAAACAACTACACTTTAGAAACAAGACCAAATAAACAACTACACTTTAGAAACAAGACCAAATAAACAACTACACTTTAGTGTGTGTGTGTGTGTGTGTGTGTGTGTGTGTGTGTGTGTGTGTGTGTGTGTGTGCGCGCGCGAGCACACACACACACACACACACACACACACACACACACACACACACACACACACACACGCACACACACACAGGCGAGTGGAAGTAGGCAGCCTGCATGCACTCAAAAACGTTTTATATTAAATAAAATTAATATCATGAATAAATTATAAATGGTTTATTGATTAAAGAACCCTGAAAGAAGAGATATATAAACATAGCCTACTCTGTTGTAAAGTATAGGAAGTAATACATA
Organism: Protomyctophum bolini; assembly: GCF_963924005.1. Classification (NCBI taxonomy): domain Eukaryota; kingdom Metazoa; phylum Chordata; class Actinopteri; order Myctophiformes; family Myctophidae; genus Protomyctophum; species Protomyctophum bolini. The sequence goes on from NC_137872.1 coordinate 7,724,717, forward strand.
AATAGATAAATAGACAGACAGACAGACAGACAGACAGACAGACAGACAGACAGACAGACAGACAGACAGACAGACAGATCTAGAATGGTTTGGACATACAGCAAATTAATGATAATAGGTATGTGATTGTTCTTTATAGCAATTTTATGTTTCATGCATTTTTCATTTATTTATTCATAATTATTTGAATAAATGGTCACCTTTTACTTCGAAATGATTTGTACTTTTTCAGCATTTGACCACATCACCACTTTTCAACCTATCTTCATATAATAGGTCCTCACTAATAATCATAATAAAATGGCACGATTTTTTTCCTACTCAGTCTGTGTCTCATAGGAGGGTTGTGGGCAGTTTAGAAACCGTCTTCCAGTTGGACAAGCATGTGTTGGACAATCATATAGGACGGTGGTCACCTCACCACCCGAGCGGTGGTCACCTCACCACTGGAGCGGTGCGGTCACCTCACCACCGGAGCGGTGCGGTCACCTCACCACCGGAGCGGTGCGGTCACCTCACCACCGGAGCGGTGCGGTCACCTCACCACCGGAGCGGTGGTCACCTCACCCCTGGAGCGGTGCGGTCACCTCACCCCTGGAGCGGTGCGGTCACCTCACCACCGGAGCGGTGGTCACCTCACCCCTGGAGCGGTGCGGTCACCTCACCACCGGAGCGGTGGTCACCTCAACCCTGGAGCAGTGGTCACCTCACCACCGGAGCGGTGCGGTCACCTCACCACCGGAGCGGTGCAGGTCACCTCACCAACGAAAATCCAGACTATGAATGAGCCTTTACAGGTCAGTAACTCTGAGAGTGTTCAAATGGACATGTGTATACTCTCTCAGAGTTATTCAACTCTCTCAGAGTTATTTAACTCTCTCAGAGTTAGGGGGGGATCCAGTTGCAAATTAAACATGTGAGAAGCACTATTTAACACTGTTACTACTACAGATGTCTAAAGGTTATTTTAACTACAACACCTTTAAGCAATTAAGACAATCTGTGAATGAACCAAAATCACTGTGTGTGTGTGTGTGTGTGTGTGTGTGTGTGTGTGTGTGTGTGTGTGTGTGTGTGTGTGTGTGTGTTTAACTGAAACAGTGCTTCTCCTGTCCTCCCCACTCCCCAAAATAAAGACCCTCGTCTGTCAGTGACCCCCCCCCCCCCCCCCCCCCAGGAAGGTATCCGGTGGTATTCGGGGGCAGCCGGTGGGGGGGAGGGGGGGGGGGGGGGGGTCAGCCTCGCCACCATGAGGACAATCATACTCTTTGTACAGCCCTGTGCCACACACACCTGATCTGTATGAGAGAGAGACATAGAGAGAGACAGGGAGACACACACAGAGAGAGAGAGAGAGAGAGAGAGAGAGAGAGACAGAGATGTGTTCATTCTCAGTGTAGAAGGTGATGCTGTAGGTCCTAGAGTCTAGGATGTGCAGCAGCGTCAGGTCTGGTTTAGTGAACTGTCATGTTTACAGTCCTAGCTGTGCTGTCATCACAGAGGATGTGGATCTACAAACTATATGGAATTACAAACTGTGGATTTACATCTCTATGGATCTATGGACTTACATGGAACTGGAGGGTGTGTGTGCGTGTGTGTGTGTGTGTGTGTGTGTGGACAGACAGATGGATGGGTAATAATGGATTGCATTTTCAAAGCGCTGTTCCAAGTGCTCACCGCTCTTGATGGACGGACGGCCGTTTGGATGACAGCCAGCGTGCAGCAGCACAGACCTGTCAGTCAAGGTAAGACTTTCTTTCAATCATCTTCTGTCACCAGGTGTCCTCGACTATGCACCGCTCTGTACCCTCATAGGGTTAAACATGCATGTACCACAGCACCTCGAAGGCCCTGAAAACATTACAATTATACCTACATTCTGTCTGTCTGCCTGCCTGCCTGTCTGCCTGTCTGCCTGTCTGTCTAAATGTAGCTTGCAAGCTCGTGGAGTTATGGGACTTAAGGTACATAACCCAAGGGAGGGTGGGTGGGGAGGTAGGGGGGAGAAATTAAGGGCCCGGAATGATCGATCGACAGATTTGACCAATACGTCCTGTTTACCGCAGACGTCATCACCAAATTGACCAGGGAAACACAAGCGTTTGGGTCACACAATTGGCAGGTGGTGTGATTACCAGCACCTATCGCAAGGCACCTGAACATTTGTGCTTCCCTGGTCAATTGGTGTTTGGTTTGTGGTGATCAGAGGAAGTTTTGATGAATGGGTCCAGCTGCCATTCCGGGCCCCTTTGCCCGGAGAGAAAGAAGTCCGTGTGCATCTCGTGAAAAGGTGGAGATAATTGACTAAGTGCACGTTTTGTGCCAGAACTTTCACATGAATATGAAACTAGAATTATTTAGGTACAAACGGAGCATTTGTCACATTTAATGCTGCGCATGTTGAGCCGTGACCAAAAATGAAGCAGGGTATTCTATATGGCTCCTGTATGTGGAATACTGTGGCTGCGCATGCAGACAGACAGCACCAACTCTAAAGCATGCTGTTAGTGTAGCTGGCTGCGCAGATCTGCATCAACACCAACAAAATGGGAGATTTACAGAGACATGTACATAACACACAGGCACTGCTCTGTCTTCTGTGCTGTGCTTTTGGACCAAGTGCTTGACTCACTGTACTGTCTCTTTTGCTCCACCTGTTACCGTGTTTGACTCACTGTACTGTCTCTTCTGCTCCACCTGCTACCGTGTTTGACTCACGTGTACTGTCTCTTCTGCTCCACCTGTTAACATGTTGGAGTGGAGTACATCTCTGCTGTGCGTGTGCGCGTGCATGCACTTCTTCTTCTTAGAGCTTCTTCTATTTGGGTTTATTGGCAAACATATGTGTGCATTACTACCACCCGCTGGTTTCTTTATCCATATTGTATGGAGTATTTAAACTTTAATCATGCTACTAGTATTCCCTGTGTGTGTGTGTGTGTGTGTGTGTGTGTGTGTGTGTGTGTGTGTATGTGTGCCTGTGCCTGTGCCTGTGCGTGTGTATTCTGTCCATTCCCAGGCCTCACTTCCTCCACACTTCCTGTTCAGTTGTCATAGTCAGTGTTGCCATGTCTGCTTATTACAAGCGACCTTTGGATTGTTTTTTTCTGTAAATATTGATAGTTGCTGGTTGTGTTTTTTGGAGGGCTTGTTTCTAAAGTGTAGCTGTTTATTTGGTCTTGTTTCTAAAGTGTAGTTGTTGGTCTTGTTCTAAAGTGTAGTTGTTTATTTGGGCTTGTTCTAAAGTGTAGTTGTTTATTTGGGCTTGTTTCTAAAGTGTAGTTGTTTATTTGGGCTTGTTTCTAAAGTGTAGTTGTTTATTTGGACTTGTTTCTAAAGTGTAGTTGTTTATTTGGGCTTGTTTCTAAAGTGTAGTTGTTTATTTGGGCTTGTTTCTAAAGTGTAGTTGTTTATTTGGGCTTGTTTCTAAAGTGTAGTTGTTTATTTGGGCTTGTTTCTAAAGTGTAGTTGTTTATTTGGGCTTGTTTCTAAAGTGTAGTTGTTTAATTGAGCTTGTTTCTAAAGTGTAGTTGTTTATTTGGGCTTGTTTATAAACTAGTGTAGTTGTTTATTTGGGCTTGTTTCTAAAGTGTAGTTGTTTATTTGGGCTTGTTTCTAAAGTGTAGTTGTTTATTTGGGCTTGATTCTAAAGTGTAGTTGTTTATTTGGGATTGTTTATAAAGTGTAGTTTTTTATTTGGTCTTGTTTCTAAAGTGTAGTTGTTTATTTGGTCTTGTTTCTAAAGTGTAGTTGTTTATTTGGGATTGTTTATAAAGTGTAGTTGTTTATTTGAGCTTGTTTAATTCCTAATGTAGTTTAAACCAGTGTTTCCCACATTTCTTCACGTTAAGGAACCCCAGATGAAAATATAATTGTCTACACTCTACACGGACATCTGTCTGAAAATATGTTGTTCCAGGGACAAAGTGCTGCAACCATACAAGATTTGTAAATATTGTAAATATTTAAATTCATGAAAATAACAGATGTACAACCTCACGTGTCGCTGTGAGCTTGTAGATCTGCTATTGTCAAATAGCCGATGTAAAGTGGTTTGGTTGAATGCTTGATTCTGATTGGTCAATCGCTGAATTCAGCGTGTGTTATTTCTTGATAACAGACCGCTCCGATCTATAACAGACCGATGGCTAATCAAACCCTCTGATCACCTGCTGTGCCCCGCTTGATTTACTGCTGTTTCCACATGACAGCCATGTAAACGCACGCACGCACGCACGCGCACACACACACACACACACACACACACACACACACACACACACACACACACACACACACACACTAGTGAAACACAATGTCATGTACAGCTAAACATTGTTCTCAAGAATGTTTTTGGAAACATTTGAGTGAGAAATAGATAAAGCAGTACCCGAAAATGGATTATATCTGATCAACTCACTGTTTTCCGACAGTGCTGCAGCCCTGCAGCTGGGCAGATGCATGCAGCCAGCCCTGCAGCTGGGCAGATGCAGATGAATTATCTCCCTACAACGACCACCTAGCCAGACCAGACATTACCCTTACATAAAGGAGGTGAATTATCTCCCTACAACGACCACCTAGCCAGACATTATCCCTTACATAAAGGAGGTGAATTATCTCCCTACAACGACCACCTAGCCAGACATTATCCCTTACATAAAGGAGGTGAATTATCTCCGTACAACGACCAGCTAGCCAGACATTATCCCTTACGTAAAGGAGGTGAATTATCTCCCTACAACGACCAGCTAGCCAGACATTATCCCTTACATAAAGGAGGTGAATTATCTCCCTACAACGACCACCTAGCCCGACATTATCTCTTACATAAAGGAGGTGAATTATCTTCCTGCAACAACCACCTAGCCAGACATTATCCCTTACATAAAGGAGGTGAATTAATGACCACCTAGCCAGATATTATCCCTTACTTAAACTAGCAATATTTAGGACACATATTTAAAGACCTCCATGTAAAGTTGTGTGAATTCCACAAAGATGGTCACATATTTCAGCAGGTCACCAACTTCACCGTAACACCACCATGCTGAAGTGACCAGGTGTGAAAAGAACACACAATATTACCCTACACGGAGGTAGTAGAACAAACGAGGCAGAGATGGCTGCTGGACACACACACACACACAGCGTCAGTTTGACCGTTTATTTTCAGCACCTGAAACAAAAACTGTGTACAAAGCTCATATCGTCCTTTGATCCGTTGAGGGCAGTGGAGGTGTGGAAAAAAGAACTAAAGTAAAACCAATGAAAAAGTCAACGTCGCGCGTCGTGTTGTTTCTGAACTGTTGTCTGTAAACTCCAGAGGGGGGGGGGGGGGAAACCAAAAAATAAAATAAAAAAACAAAACAAAAAAACTCAAAACATTTTACACTTTACACAAAGCACATATATTATTTTCTCGTTTGCCGTTTGGAAAAACAGAATGTCTTCTCTTAAAAAAAAAAGGTAAAAGTATCCTCAGAGTCGGAAGTAGTGGTCCCAAACAGGAAGTAGTGGTCCCAAACGCGACGGACAACCGGCCGTGCGGAAAAAAACTCCGCACCGCGCCGACATCGCCCTCTTGTGGAAGGAATAGGAAGTGCAGGTTTCAAGGCAGAAACGAACGACGTCGGAACACGGAAGACTTCTAAAAAGGGGTCGGCTTTTTCAACAAAAAAAAAAAGAAAAAAAAAAAGAAAAAAGGGTCTTTGTGATGATGATGATTTTGGATTGTTTGTTTTTTTACAGAGAGATCAACTGTCGGAACAAATAAAAAAAAACACACATAACACACAACAACAACTATTTCAAGTCCAGATTTCTCCTTTTTTTTTTTTTTTACAAGAAGCACACGGGGCCGACCTCCAGGCCGAACTCCTGGTCGGAACCGCCGATGTCCATGGGGGCGATATCGATGATGGGGAGACGAGACGTTTTCGTTGTCTTGTAGTCGATGACTGTCTTGCCCCAGGCGCCGCTGTGCGACTGTATACAAACACACAGGGAGGAGAACAACGTTAGAATGCTGTATCGTCACATCGTCAGCATTCACATTCACACACATTCACACACATTTCTTTGTTTACTTATGATCCTATAGGTGACTATTATTGTGTTGTTCTTGCTTACTGTAAATCGCTCTGGATTAAGAGCGTCTGATAAATGCCTAAATTGTAACAATACACCTGATGTTGTTGGTGAGGACACTTAGAGAAGTAGAATTCAATCACAGTTTGGGTTCCTTAAAGCTGTGTGTGCGTGCGTGTGTGTGCATTTGTGCGTGTGTCAGTAGTGTGTGTGCGTGTGTGTGTGTGTGTGTGTGTGTGTGTGTGTGTGCGCGCTCTCTCTCTCACCGTGCATCCATCCTCCAGGACGCTGTAGGTGAAGCGACTGTTGCCCTCGGCTCTGATCTCGATCTCGTTGGAGCCCTGCAGCAACAGCGCCTTCTTCAGGTTGGCGGTGGAAGCGTCCATGTAGGCCACGCTGTTCTTGCAGTGGTAGGTGAGGTTCTGGCTGGCTTCGGTGGACATGAGGCGCAGGAAGGTGAGCTGGATGTTCACGTCTGCGGGAGCAGAGCCCTCACTGCCATACTCAAACTGGAGGGGAGAGAGAGGTTTACTTAGACTGAGAGAGAGAGAGAGAGAGAGAGAGGAGCCCTCACTGTGGTTTGGGCTTAAAGTGTAGTTGACGATTTGGGCTTGTTTCTCGGGCCCAAACCGCACCAATGCAACTAGTCGCAAGTTCAACTCCTTGCAACAAAACAGTTTTAAGGACACCAATGCAACTCCACTTTCCAACTGCCGTTGAGGTTAATGGTTTCATGTAACTACTCTGGTTGCAAGGAGTTGCATGGCGAATCATTCCGTGCTGTTTGGGCCGAAAACCGTTTGGTTGCGACTAGTTGCATTGGCGTGGTTTGGGTCTTAGAGTAGAAGGCCGGTCTCACCTGGAATCCGTCGGCCATGGTCTCTCCGAACCAGACGTGCTTCTTGCTGGTGGAGCTCTGGTACCAGTTCTTCTTCTCAACGGTGCTCTGTGTGGGAGACACGCAGGTCTCTCCGGTCTCCATGTTGCAGTAAACCTTGATGGCGTCCTGGGTGCAGCCCTGGTCTGGGTCGATCCAGTACTGTCCTGTAGGGCGGCGACAGAGAGACACACGATGAAGCACCGTAATGTACGGACAGAGACACGATCTTTCGCTAGCGTTGATGTGTGTATGTGTGTGCGTTCGTTATTAGCATGTTGATAGTGTGTTTATTAGTGTACTGTAGATACTACTTAAGTGTGTTTATTAGCCTAGCGGTTAGCGTACCGCTCTACCATTCGGGGTGGCACATGTTAACTAGTGTGTTTATTAGTAACTAGTGTTGTATTAGCATAGCGGCTAGCGGTTAGCATACCGCTCTTCCAGTGATGTAAACTAGTGTGTTCATTAGTAACTAGTGTTGTATTAGCATAGCGGCTAGAGGTTAGCGTACCGCTCTTCCAGTCGGGGTGGCACATCTTCAGGTCCCTGCAGGTTCTGGCGGGGTTCTTCTGGGTGCCGTCGGGGCTTCTGATCTGCTCGATCTGCTGGCTGAGGCTCTTCAGGGTGCTGTCTACCTCCAGGTCGCGGTCGCGCATGACGTTGGCGTCATCAGCGCGGTACATGCGGAACGGATCGGGAGCCTTCTCCTGGGGCTGGGAGATGAAGCCCATGTCGAAGCCGCCACCGGGGGCGCCGGGGGGTCCTGGGGGTCCGGGAGGTCCAGGGGGTCCCTGTGAGGGTGAGGAGTCAACGAGAGAGAGAGAGAGGAGTTGGTTGGTTGGTTGGCTGGCGGGAAAACCGTAGGACAGAAGTAGTGGAACCTAGATGCCTCATGCTACTGGTACTCAGTTTGTCAGAACTCCACTGCAAGAAAAACCTTTTTAATGAGCTTGACGAGCTTCTAGTCTAGTCACATGGTCTAGTGGCGAGATGTTCATGACTGGATACACTAAGAAACACGTGGTCTAGTGGCGAGATGTTTATGACTGGACACTACACTACACTAAGATACAATATGCTTTATTCTACACAAAGACCCACTAAGATACAATATGCTTTATTCTACACAAAGACCCACTAAGATACAATATGCTTTATTCTACACAAAGACCCACTAAGATACAATATGCGTTATTCTACACAAAGACCCACTAAGATACAATATGCTTTATTCTACACAAAGACCCACTAAGATACAATATGCGTTATTCTATAAGACCCACTAAGATACAATATGCAAGAGAATGGAATGCAAGCTGATACTATAATGACTTGAGTCATTTCTTGTTCTCTCATTTTTCTATTTTACAACCATTGCTTAATGTTATCTAAGTAAGATATGGGGTTTACAGACAGACAAACAGACAGTGTGTACTCACAGCGGGTCCCATCTCTCCAGAGCGACCTCTGGGTCCAGGGGGTCCGGTAGGTCCGGGCAGACCACTCATACCGTCTTTACCAGCAGCTCCAGATGAGCCAGAGGGTCCCTACGGAGACAACGCAGATATTAGCATGCTATGCTAGGATTCTAGATGATCCTAGATGACTGTTTATATAGTCTACTGTTAGACTGATGATAGGAAGTGTAAACTGTAAATCGCTCTGGATTAAGAGCGTCTGATAAATGCCTAAACTGTGACTCTTGGTCAGTGTAAAGTGTAAACGGTTAGGGTCTAGGCCGGGTTAGGGGTTTTAGGGGTGAAGTGTAAAGTGTAAACGGTTGTAGAACTTACTCTGGGTCCAGCGGGTCCGGCGGAACCGGCAGGTCCTGAATCTCCAGATGAACCCTAAAGGTTAAACAACAACAAACAGGGTTAGGGTTGGCATTACGGGGGGGGTAATGACTTACAGGGGGTCCCCGGGGGGTCCTACACTATGTTAGTGAGTCTTACAGAGGGTCCGGGGGGTCCCTGCATGCCGGTGAATCCTCTGTGTCCCTTCATGCCTCTCTCTCCAGCCTCTCCGGACTCTCCCTTGTCTCCACGAGCGCCAGCGGGACCCTGGAAAGAGCGGGAAGGTTGTGAGTACGAGTAGTTCATAGGTCATAGTTCATGGTTCATAGCTCAAGGTCAATAGGCCCTGAAAAGAGCGGGAAGGTTGTCAGTACGAGCGCTGAGCCGTTGTACTTTATAGTTACTTACAGCAGTTTGTAATAGTTTAGTTTAAATTATCAGGCTAAAATGATCCTTGCTCTAGAAAACACTGAATGTTCCAATCGCGATCACCGGACAATCAGAAAAGCACGGACAGTGGCGTGGTTTCCGAGAAAAGAGCGCGAAAGGACTAGGGCGGCTAAAACAGAAGCTAACGTGGTCGGATCGTACAGAAACAACTGTTCATAGCAACCAAGTACACCCGTCCTTAGGATCCAATGTGTTAATAGGTCATAGTTACTTACATAAGGTCATAAGTCATAGGTCATAGTTACTTACAGAAGGTCATAAGTCATAGGTCATAGTTACTTACATAAGGTCATAAGTCATAGGTCATAGTTACTTACATAAGGTCATAAGTCATAGGTCATAGTTACTTACAGAAGGTCATAAGTCATAGGTCATAGTTACTTACAGAAGGTCCACGAGGGCCACCAATACCAGCAGCTCCGGCAGGACCAGCGGGACCCTGGAGAGAGAGAGAGAGAGTTCAGTAAGCCTTCTGATGGGTCTACTGTATATTCTATTAGACTATGAGGTTCTAACAGGTATTCTGGACTGGACCTGGGGAGGTTCTGATGGACTCTCACAGGTTCTTGACTCCTATCTGCTCTAGATTGGTTCCATGAGCTTCTAGGTGGGCGGTCTGTAGATTGTTCTGGAGGGTTCTGGGTGGATCTAGGGGGGCTGTATGACGTTTTGGGGGTGGGTGGGGGGGTTGTTCTGGTTCTGGGGAGTCTGTAGGATGTTTTGAGGAGTTCTCTGGTCTGTATGATGTTTTGGGGAGTTCTCTGGTCTGTATGATGTTTTGGGGAGTTCTCTGGTCTGTATGATGTTTTGAGGAGTTCTCTGGTCTGTATGATGTTTTGGGGAGTTCTCTGGTCTGTATGATGTTTTGAGGAGTTCTCTGGTCTGTATGATGTTTTGGGGAGTTCTCTGGTCTGTATGATGTTTTGAGGAGTTCTCTGGTCTGTATGATGTTTTGGGGAGTTCTCTGGTCTGTATGATGTTTTGAGGAGTTCTCTGGTCTGTATGATGTTTTGGGGAGTTCTCTGGTCTGTATGATGTTTTGGGGAGTTCTCTGGTCTGTATGATGTTTTGGGGAGTTCTCTGGTCTGTATGATGTTTTGGGGAGTTCTCTGGTCTGTATGATGTTTTGGGGAGTTCTCTGGTCTGTATGATGTTTTGGGGAGTTCTCTGGTCTGTATGATGTTTTGGGGAGTTCTCTGGTCTGTATGATGTTTTGGGGAGTTCTCTGGTCTGTATGATGTTTTGGGGAGTTCTCTGGTCTGTATGATGTTTTGGGGGGTGCTGGGGGGGGTCTGTACTCACACTCTCTCCACGGTCACCAGACTTTCCAGCGGGTCCAACGGGTCCTGGGGCTCCGGGGGGTCCTGGGGCACCGGGGGCACCAGCAGCACCAGACTCACCACGGTCTCCCTGGTAACAGAGAGCCAATCAGCACACAGGACAACCAAAAAGCCAAGTGTGTATGTGTGTGTGTGTGTGTGTGTGTGTGGCACTGACCTTGGGTCCTGCAGCACCATCGCGGCCAGCAGCTCCCTCGTTACCGGCGGCTCCCTGTGACACAAAACATGTCAATGTTTACAGTGTACTTTCTGTAGTTCCATACCTAACATGTTACAGTGTAGACTAGAGGTGGTAACACCACCATGCTAGTGTTTACAGTGTAGACTAGAGGCCATAACACCACCATGCTAATGTTTACAGTGTAGACTAGAGGTGGTAACATCACCATGCTAATGTTTACAGTGTAGACTAGAGGTGGTAACACCACCATGCTAGTGTTTACAGTGTAGACTAGAGGCCGTAACACCACCATGCTAATGTTTACAGTGTAGACTAGAGGTGGTAACACCACCATGCTATTGTTTACAGTGTAGACTAGTGGCCGTAACACCACCATGCTAATGTTTACAGTGTAGACTAGCGGCCGTAACACCACCATGCTAATGTTTACAGTGTAGACTAGCGGCCGTAACACCACCATGCTAATGTTTACAGTGTAGACTAGCGGCCGTAACACCACCATGCTAATGTTTACAGTGCAGAGACAGTATTTTAAGGTTCCTCACCTCACGTCCAGCCTCGCCGGGTGCTCCGGCCAGGCCAGAGGGTCCCATTGGTCCAGGGGGTCCACGCTCTCCGCCGGGTCCACCGGATCCCTGCTTACCAACCTCACCCTGTGGGGGACCAATCACAATGCTTAGATCTACTGACCTCACCCTGTGGGGCGACCAATCACAATGCTTAGACCAACTGACCTCTCCCTGTGGAGAACCACAGCTTAGATCTATACCGACCAATCTGGGTCTGCTGATAACAGCGCTAATAGTTAACTAATGGTAGTTAACTCACGCTGGGTCCGGGCAGTCCAGGGAAACCTCTCTCTCCTCTCTGTCCGGGCAGACCGACGATACCTCTCTGACCAGCAATACCGCTGGGGCCGGGAATACCAGAGGAGCCCTGCAGGGGGAGACAGAGACGCCTGGTCAAATACACACATTATTAAGACCCCAGAATGAGGTCCAGAATGTCGGGGTCATGGAATAAAGAGTGTAATGAGTGTAATGATGACAGTAAACCACGGCTACTTACGGGAGCTCCCTCTCCACCGGGGTTACCCTTCTCTCCCTGGGCTCCTGGGGGTCCTGCGGCTCCCAGCTCACCGGGGCGACCGGCGGGACCGGTCTCTCCACGGTTACCCTTCTGTCCTTCCTTACCAGCAGGTCCAGAGGGGCCGGGGGCTCCAGAGTTACCCTGAGAGAGAGAGAGAGAGAGAGAGACAGAGAGTGATTAGATAAGAGTGTGCACACTAGCAGGGCTCATCAAGGTCACAGAGAGACAGAAATATTTCTATATAGGTGTCTGAAAAAGTAGAGACACGTCAGAGCTCTCCAGGACAGACGACACCTCTGGCCTGCGCTCCATTCATTTTGGGATAAGTATCCCGACGGTAATCATTAAAATATGCCATTTCTTAAGGTCCCATGACTTATGTTTACAGCCTTTTATTGGACTTTAGATAACCTTTGAACCAATAGCGACGCAACAGATGGTGACCCTCGACTGTGGGTTTTATCAACTGTCCTCCCATGGACAGTTGATAAATGGTCTTGGGGTGGTAGAAAGGGCATGATGATGTCACAGGAGGTACTCACAGAGGGGCCGGGGGCTCCGACTCTACCAGCAGCTCCAGGGAATCCAGTAGCACCAGGGGGTCCGGCGGCGCCGCGGCTTCCCTTGGCTCCGGTGTTTCCAACGGGACCCTGTGATTGGACCAGGCAGAGAGTCAATCAAACCATTGCATACCATACCATACACCAATAGTATAAGAGTATGTGTGTACGCCGGCTGTACGCCATGTGTGTGTGTGTGTGTGTGTGTGTGTGTGTCCCAACCTGAGGTCCGGCGGCTCCAGTGGCTCCAGCAGCGCCGGGTGCTCCACCGTCTCCCTTAGCTCCGTTATCTCCAGCCTCTCCCTTAGCTCCGGGCTGACCGTCAGCACCCTGAGAGAGAGAGACGCACAGTGATGATGTAACACGTGATGTCATCAGAGAGAGACGCACAGTGATGATGTAACACGTGATGTCATCAGAGAGTGGGAGTGGCTACTTACAGGGGGTCCAGCGAATCCAGCGGGTCCAGGGGGTCCATTCTCTCCACGCTCGCCCTGAGGACCACAGACATTAGCATAACATTAGCATAATGCTATGCATAATTACATGACACATTAGCATAATGATATGCATAATTACATGATACATTAGCATAATGCTATGCATAATTACATGAAACATTAGCATAACTGTTAGCATACCGACAATAAGCCTCTCTGACTTACCTGACTATGTCACATTAGCGTAATGATATTCATATTTACGTATAACTATGAAGAGCTAATGCTAGTAGTAGGTAGACTAGCGTTAGCTCTTGTTGTTGATGGGATGAGGAAGCCATTATGAAGAACTAACACTAGTAGCAGACAGGCTAGCTGGCTTTACCTCAGCTAGCCTGCAACTATCTAACGCTATTAGCAGACACATGCTAGCTGGCTTTACCTCAGCTAGCCTGAAACTATCTAACGCTAGTAGCAGACACAGGCTAGCTGGCTTTACCTCAGCTAGCCTGAAACTATCTCGCCTCCATTATGAAGAGCTAACACTAGTAGCGGACAGGCTAGTAGCTGCAACTACCTCGCCTCCTTGTCATTTGTAGCTCCGTTAGCTGACGTTGAAACGAGCTGAGCATTTTTTGTAGCGTTTGTAGCTTTTATACTATAAGTTCACGTAGCTGCATGGGCTCATGTAGACAGACAGACAGACAGACAGACAGACAGGTGTACTCACAGGGGCTCCGCGGGCTCCAGTGGGTCCAACAGCACCGACGGCTCCACCCTCTCCCTTGTCACCAGGAGCTCCGGCGGGTCCGGGGGGTCCGATGGGTCCGGTCATACCGCGAATACCGTCCTTACCGGGTGCACCGTCGGCTCCCTTAACACCACCGTCACCCTGGAGGGAAGAAAAGACTCGTTTTAGACACCTCCAGCCTCGGAATCTCCCACAATGAAGTTACTAATGTTGCTCTGGAGAGGAAAGCCTGGAGCTCTCTGGTGGAGCTGTTGCCCCCGCGACCCTACTACGGATAAGCGGCTGAAGATGGATTCTAACTCACTCTGTCTCCCTTCAGTCCAGGCAGGCCAGCGGCTCCTCTCTCTCCGGGCATGCCCTGCAGACCTGGGGGTCCCTGAGCACCGGGGGCTCCTCCGGCTCCAGCATCTCCCTGGAGGAAGAGGAGGAAGAGGAAGAGGAGGAGAGAGGAAGAGTTGTGAGAAACACTCCATAAAGAGCAGGATTTCTATAATCCAGTAGCAAAGCTCAGGTCAGGGTCATGACCCTGCCTGAGGTCAGGGTCATGACCCTGCCTGAGGTCAGGGTGGTCACTAGGGATGGAGTACCCGGTATCGATGAGCTTTGAGCTTATCGAGTAGCCGGTATCAATAAGTTCATCAAGCCTGTTATCGAGCCTAGCAGCCCATGATAAAATGATGACCAGTTAACAGTTTCTTCAATAGTATTGCATTCCGTCTGTTAGAGGTTAGGAGGTATAGGAGCCTGATCAATACGGTGCTCCTTATCAATACAAGCTATGAACGAGCCTCCGTGCCCAGTGACGACCCCGCCCTAAAGGTCAGCGGTCAGGGGGCGTGTCCGGCCTCACCTTGGCACCGTCGTTTCCGGCAGATCCGGGAGAACCGCGAGCTCCGGCGGGTCCAACGGGACCTGGTGCTCCGCGCTCTCCTGGGAATCCTCTGTCGCCTCTGGATCCAGCAGGACCGGCTTGACCAGCCTCACCGGCCAGACCCTGGAGAGAGAGAGATTGTCATGTCAACATGTGTCACACGCCCTCTGAAAGCGAACCATATTTTAACTGTATTCCATTTGGGGTATATTTTTAAGTCTAACGTTGTACCTGCTCTCCTGGCTTGCCGCTCTCTCCGAGGGCTCCCTGGGGTCCGGGGAGTCCCTGGAATCCTGGGGGTCCGGCTGCACCGGGCTCTCCTCTCTCTCCAGCAACTCCCTGAGGGCCAGAGAGGAGATGATGTTTAGATGGAGACGTGATGGTGAATGGAGGTGTAAATGGTGGATGGATATATGTGGATGTTTGAACTGGAGAGTTGGTTTTGGAGTTGGTTTTGGAGTTGGTTTTGGAGTTGGTTCTGGAGTGTGAGATGTTGTTTTGAAGCCTCCAGGTTGGCACCTTGAGCGGTGGCAATGTTGGATTTGACCACCATTTAGACGACCTCCGAGAGGTCATTTAGACAACCTCCCAGAGGTCATTTAGACAACCTCCCAGAGGTCATTCGGAAATTCAACCGAAGTTTGGGTTGTCCAGTGTGAGTGGGTCACTGTGGTGTCTCGAGGAAATTGATTGACCGTGTGTGTGTGTGTGTGTGTGTGTGTGTGTGCGTGTGTGTTGCTTACAGCGGGTCCAGTGGCACCAGGAGCACCAACATCACCGTCCTTGCCAGGTGCACCCTGGGGGGGAAAAAAGAACATGGACGTCATTTATTTTTGTTGAAAACTACAAATATGGCCGCCACTACCTAAATGTACCAAGTGAATAGAATAAGAATACTTACAGTAGCACCAGTGGGTCCCAGCACTCCTCTCTCACCAGGCTTACCACCCTCACCCTACAGACAGACAGACAGGTAGACAGACAGACAGACAGGCAGACAGACAGCGAGACGAACAGTTAAACTTCCATCAATTAACCAATTATTTCTCCCTAAGACCATAGGCCTAGGGTATATATACCCTATAGGGTGTATATTTATTTATTATCCCTAGGGCTGATATGGTACTCACAGCAGCACCCTTGGGTCCAGGGAATCCCATGACTCCGGGCTGACCTCTGGCTCCAACGGGACCGGGAGGTCCGGGGCGGCCATCTTGTCCAGCGGCACCCTGGGTGATGAAAAGTAGAAATGCTTGGATATAAGATGCTTATAACGAATATGTAATATGAGTGTTATTATCATTACACACTTGTATACGAGTAGTATTCAATATGGCGACGAACAGGGCGGTTACATATTAATGTAACCGCCCTGTTCGTCGCCATATTGAATGATAGTATTATTAGCGCTAATGCTAGCGAGATAAGACAATGTCCCTCCATTATCCAGGAAACGCTAATATTCCAAACGCAATGACCGCGAAACTCTGAAATGAGCTCCGAACCTCGTCGATCTGATCGAAACTACGGACAGCGCGTATGTTCAGAGGAAACAATGTGGAAAGGCTGCTGGCTAATAGAGAAGCCAATAAAAGCCGCGGCTTATACAGAAGCTTATAAAGGCCGCGGCTAATACAGAAGCTAATAAAGGCCGCGACTAATACAGAAGGTCATGAGAGTTGCACGCTTGTTCTGTCAGTGCCTAGGGACCCTGCCTAGCAGCGAGGCATGCTTATATATCGATATAAAGCACATTAAGACGAGCATCCTGAGCACCAAGCGCATTTATTTAATAGGACGAGTATACTCGGTAAGGTAGTATTAGTGTTAATATTTAAGGCGGTACTTACAGTTGCTCCAAGCTTGCCATCGGGACCAGGGCTTCCTGGGCTACCAGTCATACCCTAAGAGGTCAAACAAAGGTCACAGGATTAACAAACACCTTTCATAATCATGTATGCATTATTCTCCCTCCAAACGTTATGAATACATTAGTTAACATAAAGTCTTGTACCTTGGATCCGGGCATGCCGGGCTCTCCGTTGCGTCCGGGCTCTCCGGTGGCGCCCTTGGGTCCAACAACTCCGGGTCCTCCTCGCTCACCGTTGGCTCCCTTGGGTCCAGCAGCGCCGTCAGCTCCGGGGAATCCACGACCTCCGGGGCCACCCTGCGCGCAACGAAACAAACACACCCGCTTGATCAGTGACACAGCACAGCTGACGCTCGTTGAGGTATCGATAAACTAGAGGGTGGATGACAGCGATGTCACTGATGCGTGCTGGGTAATCTAACAGTGACATCACAGACTAACGTACTCTCTCTCCGGGGGGTCCACGGGCTCCTCCGGCACCGGGCTCTCCGCGGGCTCCTCGCTTGCCCTCCTCACCAGCTGAACCGGGGGGTCCCTGAGCTCCTGGAATACCCTGGTGGTCAAACACACACAGTGCAGGTTAGAGAGAGAGAGTGTGTGTGTGTGTGTGTGTGTGTGTGTGTGTGTGTGTGTGTGGTAGGTAAACTTACAGCCTCTCCCTTGGCACCGGCCTCTCCCTTAGCTCCGTTGGCACCAACCTCACCCTGTAGGACAACAACAACAACAATTAACAATTAACAACAATTAGCAACAAGAACAATTAACAATTAATGGAAGAGAGAGAAAGAGAGAGAGAGAGAGAGAGAGAGAGGATAGAGAGACATTGACTCACAGTGTTTCCTTTGGGTCCGGGGGCACCACCAGCACCTTGGGCTCCAGGGGGGCCACGGGGTCCAGGGAAGCCAGGTGCTCCAGCGATACCAGCGAGGCCCTACAGGGGGCAGCAAAACAACACTCAGTTAAATAAATACACTCTGGTACGAGTGCCTCCTACAGGGGGCAGCAAAACACCACGTACGGCTCAGTTAAATAAATCCAATGTGGAGGTTGACTATGAACCAGTCAGTGAGGACGGTTGAACCGGTTCCGTTATTTTTATCCCTGCCGTATATTGAACCAGTTCAGAGTGTTTACACTGGAATTAACTGGTTCAGAACCCTGGAAGTTGGTTCAGAACTGGACCCAAACAAATCGGCCGGTTCTGTGAAAGCACCAGGTTCCAAGAATCTATAGAACGGAACGAGTTCTAGAACCAAAGTTCTGTTGGTGGAAAACATTCTGGTTTCAGTGTGTAGGCTGTTTATGAACCAGGTCCAATGTCCTCTTTAGCAGCTTAGCTCCTTAACTTACTGTAACTTCTTAGCTCCTTAGCATAGCTCTTTAGCTTAGCTCCTGAATGTAGCTCCTTGGCTTAGCTACTTCTTAACTTAGCTCCGTAGCTCAGGGTTGTTCCATTGTTAACACACAAAATGAACAGAAAATGGTCATATTGCAAAAGGCACCTTTAAAGCACTGCAAGTCATTAAGGATATTACGAGTTTTAAAGTGATCTCCATTAGGGTTAGGGGATCTCCGTTAGGGTTTGAGGATCTCCATTAGGGTTAGGGGATCTCCATTCCTACTTAGTAGACATTTTCTGTCCATTATTTGTATTTATTTTGATTGAATTGCCTGCTATAGATATGAATTGATAATGACTCGTTGGTATTTCATGATTCCATTATTTGTTTGATGGGTTTGGTTTGATGAGCTGGAGGCTTTAGGGAAGACATCGGAACTGGGGCTTTGTGTGTGTGTGTGTGTGTGTGTGTGTGTGTGTGTGCATGTGCGTGTGTGTACTTACAGGGGCTCCCTTGGCTCCAGTGTTTCCATCAGCTCCGTTGTTTCCCTGCAGAGAAAGGATATTTTAACACGATGCACTGTGTCTGAACACTGACACCTAGTGGACGTTCTAGTGAACTGCACTGTGGCTGAACACTGACACCTATAGTGGACGTTCTAGTGAACTGCACTGTGGCTGAACACTGACACCTAGTGGACATTCTAGTGAACTGCACTGTGTCTGAACGCTGAAGTTCTACTGCTAGTGAAGTTCTGCTAAGGTGAAGTAGAGAGGTGCTAGTGAAGGTCTATTATACAACAGATCGTCTCGAGGAAGCAATCTGATTGGTTGAAACGGCCTTCTAGCCGTGGTTCAAACGAGCACCACTCCACACCTAATCAAAACAAAGAATTCCGCTGCTCTGTTTTCCCAGAGCGCTAGCAAACTCGGTGGCTAGGCTAGCTAGTTTTATAATTGCAATATTATACTCGAGGGTGTGGTTTAACTTGATTATTGTCACTTCAGTGATGCTTGCGGAACTCGACTACGTCTCGTTCCTGACCGCATCACTGTCGTGACAATAATCACTTTAAACCACACCCTCTGGTGTAATATTGCTTAAGTGAAGTAGAGAGGTCTAGTGATGGTCTAGTGAAGGTCTAGTGAAGGTCTAGTGAAGTTCTAGATGTTCTACTGAGGTTAATGGAGTTGTACTAGTGGAGCTCTGGAGAGATCCTAAAGCCTAGACCCTCTAGAGAGGTCACAGAGAGGTCACACAGAGGTCACTCACAGCAGGGCCAGCGGCTCCAGCGGGTCCAGGGTTACCAGGCTCTCCACGGGCTCCAGCGGGTCCTTCAGCTCCACGAGCTCCCTGAAGTCCACCCTCTCCCTGGAGATCAATACATAATCAATACATATCAATACATTAATATGTTATTAATATAGGTTATCAATACATCTAAACAGCTCCCAGAGTGCCACCCTCTGCCTGGAGATCAATACATCTATACATGAATGTATACATATTACATAACATCTATAAATCTATTGAATATATACATATTACATAACATCTATAAATCCATTGAATACATCTATACATGAATACATACATATTACATATCATCTATACATCTCATAAATGCACTCGTAAAACAAACAAACACTAAAGTGAAATGTGTAGAAAGTAGAAGAGGTCTCTGCTGTGTTTTCATATTCACAGCCTTAAAAGGATAGTTCAGATTTGTTTTAACTTAAGCTATATGAAATACTTGCCATTAATATAGTGGTTGCAACTGTACTGATTGACTGACGTGGTGGGAGTTTTGCTCTGGTTTTGGTGAAATATTAAGTAGTTCCGGTCATTTTGTGGGGGGGGGGGGGGCACTGAGGCAGCGCATTAAAAGTCCACAAAACTAACGTAATTTGTATTGTTGACCTATTTCTAAAATATTAGTGCAACTTTCGTTCATGTTTTACCCCTCTAACACATGGAACTATGTTTTTTGTGTCCATATCACTACACCCAAAAAATTGTTCCTGATGGACAGATGGGTCAACCAAGGACCACCTTCCATTTGTTTTCTGCTATGATGGACAGACGGGTCAACCAATCACCACCTTTCATTTGTTTACTGCTATGATGGACAGACCGACTACTTCCTGTCACACATCACATGACCGCTGTGGGAGGGCCCGTTGTGTCAAAGGTCAAGCAGATAACAGGAGGGGTCATCCATAGGTTCAAATGTCAAAGGTCATAGAGTCATACCTTAGCTCCGGGACCACCGGGGAATCCAGGGGGGCCGGAGGGACCAGTAGGACCCTGGAGAGAGAGAGAGAGAGAGAGAGAGAGAGATTCAGTAACAATAATAATAATAATTTACGATGTATTCATTTATCAGACGCTCTTAATCCAGAGTGATTTACATTAAGGAAGAACATCTGTCTAACAGTAGAATATCTATATAATGAATACAATATAGAGTGCTAAGTCTACATAAAATGAAAGTGCTATGAGTCTTATAATGACATTAGACAATAAGAGAGTGATACAGGATTCAGAGAGTGACAGGGCAGAGAGTGAGACAGAATATATATAGAGAGAGACAGAGCAGAGAGTGAGACAGGATATATATAGAGAGAGGCAGGGCAGAGAGTGAGACAGGACAGAGAGTGAGACATGGCAGAGAGTGAGACAGGATATATATAGAGAGAGACAGAGCAGAGAGTGATACAGGATATATATAGAGAGAGGCAGGACAGAGAGTGAGACAGGACACAGAGTGAGACAGGATTCAGATAGTGAGACAGTACTCAAAGAGTGAGACAGTACTCAGAGAGTGAGACAGGACAGAGAGTGAGACAGGGTGACTCACAGGAGGTCCAGCAGCACCAGCAGCACCATCATTTCCACGAGCACCCTGAAACACACAACGTGATTGGTTCATTACAACTGAAACACACAACATACAACTGAAACACACAACGTGATTGGTTCATTACAACTGAAACACACCATATGATTGGTTCATTAATCAATTGATTGAAGTAGATGTCCTGCTTAAACATCTGATCTAAACTAAAGTGTTGCATGGTAGTAAAAACTATTTAAATTAAAGATTGTGTTACAGTAACATTGTATGTAGTATTTCATAAGGCTTGTATATTGTGTTTTGGTAACATTGTATTTCATAAGGTTTGTATATTGTCTCTCAATGTGTTTTTCCAACATAGTTTGTTCATAATAGACAAAATGGTTCTTGTTTTCTGAGTCTGGGAAGCCTTTTAAACTGAATGTGATTCCATTTAGACCTGACAGGCTGACACCTATTTTACAACACCCATTACCCCTAAACCCATTTTTACGTCCAGTGTGTGTGTGTGTGTGTTTGTGTGTGTGTGACTCACAGCAGCTCCATTGGGTCCAGCACGTCCTCTCTCACCGGGGAGACCGCGAGGTCCCTGAATGATGACATCACACATCGTTAGTTACCATGACAACAACATGATGACATCACACACCTCGTTAGTTACCATGACAACCAGAACAGTCCTAACTGATTGCATTAAACAACGTTTCAATCCCTGTTGACGCCTATATAGACCTAGTGTAGTGGTTACAGCGTATGCCTTTCCTGTGGAAGGTTGTGGGTTCGAACGTTATGAAGCTGCCACGACCTACTGGCGAAAGGTGGAACTGCAGCACGAAGTCAGCGAGGAGCTGTTATTCCTTATAGGTAGGATTCTATTCCCTTGTTTCTGCTCACAGACAGGATGGATGGATGGGGGAGCCTATAGCCTGGAATACAGACTGATTAAGCTCATGGATGGATGGATGGGGGAGCCTGTAGCCTGGAATACAGACTGATTAAGCTCATGGATGGATGGCTGGATGGGAGCCTGGCATCCAGACCGATGGTCTACGTTCAGCTGACTTGCCGTGTCAGTCTGGTAAGGCCTGCTAAATCCCTCTAACTTACTGTACTTCCTGTACTATAACTTACTGTACGCAGCATTCTAAATCCCTCCTCTGTAACTTACTGTAGGCAGCATTGACAATGTTGTGTTCTGTTTTTTCTTTCTGTGGGGCGATTTCCGATGCATGGCTTTGGAAGAGTATACGACACATGGCCGCCTGATAATAATAATAATAATAATAATAATACATAACTCACCATGGCACCTGGAGTTCCGTTCTCACCAGAAGAGCCACCCTCTCCCTAAACACACACACACACACACACACACACACACACACACACACACAGTTATAGTGATGGCGTGACAGCAGCGATAAAGTGCGTCATTAAAATGATTACAGACAGACAGACAGACAGACAGACAGACAGACAGACAGACAGACAGACAGACAGACAGACAGACAGACAGACAGACAGACAGACAGACAGACAGACAGGTACCTTGGGTCCGGCTGGGCCTCCGTCTCCCTTGGCTCCGTCCAGACCGCTGAATCCTCGGTGTCCTTTGATTCCAGGAAGTCCAGGAGTTCCGGGGAATCCACGGGCACCCTGGAGACGTTAACACGTGATTAGCATTCTATCATCAATAGCACCGCTGTGATTATCACTTTGAGGGTCTCCAAGTCTAGGGACTTTTTAATGTTTGTTCAGAGGGTTGTGGTTTTAGCAGACTCACCTGAGCACCGGTTGGTCCACGCTCACCACCTCTACCAGGCTTACCGGACTCGCCCTGAGAGAGAGAGAGAGAGAGAGAGAGAGAGAGAGAGAGGTATTTAAAAAAAAAAAACTCTGCAATCATGAGTGTCGCGTCTGAAAATATCCACCCGTGAGAGTGTGTGTGTGTGTGTGTGTGTGTGTGTGTGTGAGAGAGAGACCACAGACAGACATAATAGCAGGTCTACAAGTTCATTATAGGTTGGCTTGGCTGCTTGCTTGTGCGTGCGTGTGTGTGTGTGTGTGTGTGTGTGTGCGTGTGTAGTTTTCATATCCATGTGGCGACAGTAGTGAACTACTTGACTTTTGGGAGAACATTTTTCAATACAGATTTTCATCCAATCATCCAGAGGCTACTCATGATG
>NC_137872.1:7752417-7769203 GCF_963924005.1 Protomyctophum bolini
TCAGATAGAGAATGGTTTGATGTTAGATAGTCTGTTATCACATGGTTAGAAGGTCTGTGGTTAGGCTTTTCACATGGTTAGATGGTTGGTGTTCTCAGGTAGAGATGGTTAAAGGTCCTCATCAAACCACTTCTCCTCAAATCCAAACGGATATTATGTTCCATCCTGAATGGCAGCTTGAGGTCATAGTTTATCGCACCCAATTCACCAAGAGTACTTTGACCTTTGGGATTCACCAATAAGTCAGTGAGTCTAAAGTCGTAGTTGGTGCACTTAGTGTTGTTAGCCTTCCTGTCGTATTGCTATCTGTACTCAGTACTCACTTAGTGTTGTTAGTCCTCCTGTTGTACTCTTAATTAATGAATTACATCACATGCATTCCAACTGTACAGTAGCTAATGGTATTCCACTGGATCACATGACTATGACATCACAGGGAAGGTATTCCACTGGATCACATGATTGGTGGTCACATGACTATGACCAATCATTATTGTTTTCAAAATTATCTCATATTTGCATTGGAATATGGACTATGGGGGGGGGGGGGGGGGGTTAGTGTATGGGGCCAAAATCACTGCTGTACAGTGTGTCAGACAGACAGACAGACAGACAGACAGACAGACAGACAGACAGACAGACAGACAGACAGACAGACAGACAGACAGACAGACAGACAGACAGACAGACAGACAGACGGGTGGACCTACCCTCTCTCCTTTGGGTCCACGGTCTCCCTTGGGTCCCTCGACTTGGGGCTCCTGGGGGAAACCTGAAGAAATTGACAGGAAATTAACATTTATTATTAACATACAATAAAGAGCATCATTGTTTTGAGGGACTGCCATGAGGGGCTCCCAATCCCATGAGGGGCTGCAATGAGGGGCTGCAATGAGGGGCTCCCATGAGGGGCTCCCATGAGGGACTGCCATGAGGGGCTCCCATGAGGGGCTCCCATGAGGGGCTGCAATGAGGGGCTCCCATGCCCAGCTTGTAGTGTTTGTGTAAACAAACACAAACACTGAAGAGTGATGAGTCAGATTGTGTTTTGCTGGCGTGATTGGAATGAATCTTTATCTCAATATTTGTGACTCTTGTTGATACAGAGACAGTCATGGCAGCAAGACTAACTGTTCAGGAGTTCATAGCACAGGCAGACTCTTCACATACTAGACGTAACTAGAGCATGTCTGAGATAAATGTCAGAGCTGAAATGGACACGTCAATATGAAATAAATGCTTAAACATGTAGCTAGGTGTAATGTTAGAGTCCACAGAAGACATGTAAATATGAAATAAATGCTTAAACATGTAGCTAGGTGTAATGTTAGAGTCCACAGAAGACATGTAAATATGAAATAAATGCTTAAACATGTAGCTAGGTGTAATGTTAGAGTCCACAGAAGACATGTAAATATGAAATAAATGCTTAAACATGTAGCTAGGTGTAATGTTAGAGACCACAGAAGACATGTAAATATGAAATAAATGCTTAAACATGTAGCTAGGTGTAATGTTAGAGACCACAGAAGACATGTAAATATTAAATAAATGCTTAAACATGTAGCTATAGGTATAATGTCAGAGTCCACAGAAGACATGTAAATATGAAATAAATGCTTAAACATGTAGCTAGGTGTAATGTTAGAGACCACAGAAGACATGTAAATATGAAATAAATGCTTAAACATGTAGCTAGGTGTAATGTTAGAGACCACAGAAGTGAACCTTTCAAGCCTGTTTTGTCAACTCGCTGTTTCTCTGCAAGACATTACTCTATAAGCCACATCTCCAAAACTGGTGGGTCAAACTGAACAACCAACATGTCAATTTGAAGCTAGGATTCCCTGCTTTCATATGACTTGAAAACAAAAATCAATGCCTCAGTAAGAAACTGTCACATTTTGTAAAATAAAGATTCAAATCAATAAAGATAGTAAATATGTAAATAAAGCTAACATGCAGGGGAATCTCCCCGGACGTGTTCATTTGTAAGCTTGGCCTGATGGTGGCGCTAGAGGGAAGACCATTGACGAGACATTTTGTAAAAACGTTGGCAGAGATTAAAAGAACTAAAGACGGAATGAAAAAAAGTAATATTATTTATTATACAACACTGTGTGTGTGTGTGTGTGTGTGTGTGTGTGTGTGTGTGTGTGTGTGTGTGTGTGTGTGTGTGTACGGAATGTAAATAATTTATCAATCCCAGGGGAGAAACATAGAACTACAGCTGCTCATGAAAATAAAAATAGAATGTACCTGGGTCAGCCTCATGGTGGCGCTATAAAACACAGCCCTGGCTAGGCAGGTTTAGGTTTCCTACCCAGGGCTGTGTTATAGCGCCACCATGAGGCTGAGTTGAAACATATATTCCATGACCTACTGAAAGTCTCACACCAATCAGACATTCACCATTTTGAATGGGACCGTCTCCAACCAACGTTGTCACAGTCAAACGTGGCCAATCGGAATGGAATGTGACAGAGTGTGAACGTCCAATCAAATCCAAACATTACAGCGCTAAATATTGTACAGTTTAACGTCAGCTGTGTGTCTATGTGGCGACGTAGACACACAGTAGCTGACATTAAACTAAACAGGTAGCCTGGGGTCCACCTATGGACCCTAACCCTGTCTGTATACAGGTACCCAGACCGTTTCTTTTCACCCTGGAAATAAAAATGTCTGGGTTTCCGAGGCTAGTCTGTCACTGACCCTGGTCATTTTGACAGCAGGTTTTAGAATGTATTTGCGTCACCGCTAAACCCCTTATCCCTAAACTTCCTTCTAAAACATTTTTGAATAGTTCCACTAGCCAATCTACATTGACACGTTGTGAGCTTGTATATCTACATTGACACGTTGTGAGCTTGTAGATCTACATTGACACGTTGTGAGCTTGTAGATCTACATTGACACGTTGTGAGCTTGTAGATCTACATTGACACGTTGTGAGCTTGTAGATCTACATTGACACATTGTGAGCTTGTAGATCTACATTGACACGTTGTGAGCTTGTATATCTACATTGACACATTGTGAGCTTGTAGATCTACATTGACACATTGTGAGCTTGTAGATCTACATTGACACGTTGTGAGCTTGTAGATCTACATTGACACATTGTGAGCTTGTAGATCTACATTGACACGTTGTGAGCTTGTAGATCTACATTGACACATTGTGAGCTTGTAGATCTACATTGACACGTTGTGAGCTTGTAGATCTACATTGACACGTTGTGAGCTTGTAGATCTACATTGACACGTTGTGAGCTTGTAGATCTACATTGACACATTGTGAGCTTGTATATCTACATTGACACATTGTGAGCTTGTAGATCTACATTGACACGTTGTGAGCTTGTAGATCTACATTGACACATTGTGAGCTTGTATATCTACATTGACACATTGTGAGCTTGTAGATCTACATTGACACATTGTGAGCTTGTACACTGGGCATTTGAACTATTAAAAAAAAAAGGCAAAATAAGTTTATGGATAAGAGGTTTAGCGGTGACGAGGACGGAGCCCCTAGTGTTTTAGTCTCATCAACAAAAGTAACACAGGTCAGAGGTCACTGAACCATGTGACCTGTGAACCAACATGCTCCTTCTGTCTTGTCTCCTTGACAGGTCGGTCCTCACAGAGACACATGGAGACACTGTGTCCATCAGTCCCTCACAGAGACATCATGGAGACAGACAGACAGACGTCTCTCTGATAGTGACCATCACTGCTAGGGACTGAAGGACCACTGATGATGCCCAACCCTGTCTGGGTACGTGTTGGGGTGCATCGCTTTGTTCGGGGGGTGTGTGTGTGTGTGTGTGTGTGTGTACGTGCTTGCGGGGTGTGTGTGTGTGTGTTTACCATCGTCGGGGCAGATGGGGCAGCACTCGTCGTGGGGGATGACGGGGTTGGGGCAGTCGGACGTATCTTCACAGATGACCTCGTCGCACATCACTGTTCCACTGTCGCACACGCAGATCTGACAGGGCTCTGGTTTCCACACATCACGGTCTGCATAAACCTGACCATCCAGAGTACAGCTGGAGCCTGACCCTGGGGAGGGGGGAGAGAAGAGAGGATATTTTAATGGACCTGTATTGGTAATCCAAAGGCTTTTCCCCCCCCGTTAGCCCAAACCACACCGATGGGTCGCCACCCAAGCCCCATCGCAACCAGACGCTTGTGAGTCGACCCACATGAAGTTAATGTGTCTACGTGGAACTACTGGCAACAGGACACCATTACCTCACGGCTGGGACCAACGCTGAAACCCTTGTGTTGCTTCTGGTCTAGAGAGTTCGCTAGAGGCATGATCAGAGTAATCTAAAGACGGGCTAGAGGCAGATCAGAGTAATCTAGAGCAGGGCTAGAGGCAGATCAGAGTAATCTAGAGAGGGTCTAGAGGCAGATCAGAGTAATCTAGAGAGGGGCTAGAGGCAGATCAGAGTAATCTAGAGAGGGGCTAGAGGCAGATCAGAGTAATCTAGAGAGGGACTAGAGGCAGATCAGAGTAATCTAGAGAGGGACTAGAGGCAGATCAGAGTAATCTAGAGCAGGGCTAGAGGCAGATCAGAGTAATCTAAAGACGGGCTAGAGGCAGATCAGACGGTTGTGAGCTTGTAGATCGATCATTTTAACTATTAGCCATTGTCATGAAAGAGAATGTTTACGTCAATGGGCTAGCCAATCACAATTCAGCCCCTCACTTCACACAGGTCACGTGTGATTTCTTTTTAAATAGTAAAACAGTCATAGAGGGGATTTAGCATGGACAGATATAAGGCAATGTTAAAGTTATTATGTTTAATAAGGCTGAAAAAGAAAGGCACCAAGTACAGTTCTCCTAAATACAGTAGAGGGTCTGAGGCTCCATTTACACCTGGCAGTCTGATCATCCAGACTGAAATCCGGTTTGTTTAAGTATGCATAAAGGTCACATAAAGGTCACATGATGGAATCTGATGAGTTTTTCCCCCAATGAGTCACATTTACATCCAGAGGAGGTTTCACATCTGATTCCACTGTGATTTGAGGAGATCTGATCTCAGTCTGAATGCAACAACATGATCCAAATCAGATTCCATGAGACTCGTTTGTGTTTAAGACTTACTTAAACTCATGCAGATTCAACTCTGGATGTACAGTACGTGGCACAGATCTGATCCAGAGCTCGTTCATCATATTTCCCAGAGAAATTTCTCTTTTTAATGTTTTTAATGTAAATTATTTAAAGCTGAACCGAGCCTGCATGCAAAATGAACGGGCTTTCTATGAGTGGCACTCCAACATGGCCGCCACTGCTATGCTGAAGGCTTATAGCTGTATGTATACTATATACACAGAATTAAATAATCTGCAGAAACATAACGTTTCAGTCCAAGACCTGCTTCAGGCACCTTGATTTAGTTGAGAACGTTAAGAGTGAGTGCTGCATGTTTTATCTCTTATTCAGCTAATATACGGTCACTGAAACAACTCCAACTTATAACTGTTGTTCTCAACACAAGATACGAGAGAGAGAGAGAGATACAGAGAGAGAGAGAGAGAGATACAGAGAGAGCGAGAGAGCGAGAGCGAGATAGATACAGAGAGCGAGAGAGATAGATAGAGAGAGAGAGAGAGAGAGAGAGAGAGAGAGAGAGAGAGAGAGACAGAGGAAGAGAGAGATAGAGAGAGAGAGAGATATAGAGACAGAGGGAGAGAGATAGAGAGAAATAGAGACAGAGGGAGAGAGAGCGCTGCTGTTTCCTCTGTCACAGTTTAGAGAGGCAGAAACATGAATTATTTGAGGGTAAAGAAAGGTTGCAAATACCTCAACGCAGAACACCAACCATGCACAACACACACACGCACGCGCACGTGTGTGACTGTGTGTGTGTGTGTGTGTGTGTGTGTGTGTGTGTGTGTGTGTGTGTGTGTGCACGTGTGAGACAGAAAGAGAGAGAGAGAGAGAGAGAGGGGGGAGGGGGCTGAAAGATGATGGGTCACTACAAGTAAAAAGCTAAAAGTTCATCTGAAGAAAACAAAAGAGAGAGAGAGAGAGAGAGAGAGAGAGAGAGAGAGATACTTCAGTTAAAGTTGAGCTGGTGTTATTTTCTTGCCCAGCGGTCGATAAGATAGTCGTTTTCTGTTAAATGTCTGCGTTGTAAAATCTAATCTTTAGTCTTCAGTAAAAACCCAGTACGCTGTAACGCGTGACTCACTGTAAAAACCTTTACTGTAAAAACCTTTTTCCGTTACTGTAAACACTAGATGATCGTTCATGTCTGTCTCTGACTCAAACCCTAAACACTAGATGATGTAGTTTAGCCTTCGTGTTTGGAATCCAGTCTGGAAGAAAAAAGCCCAAAGCCCCAAAAACCCTCCCAGTGGTTCTGCTAACGTCGTTACGGAAAATATGATGTTTAAAACGAGTGTGTGTGTGTGTGTGTGTGCGTGCACATGTGCGTGCAGCCGTGCACATGTGCGTGTGCGTGAGCAGCTGCTTTCCATTGACTCACCAGAGCCTGAATACATGAAGCAACATGAAGGTTCCTATGAATGACTTTTCTACCGACTTCTGGTACGATATTAATTTAAATAACATCATGAAAAACAATGATACTGGATCGCAGACAGTGGCAAGGAGTGAACCTACATAATAATCGACAGACAGTCCAGACGTCATCAGTCTCTGATGAAGTCTGGATAGCCTGCAGTCTCTCAGCTATGATGTAGATTTAAGCAATATTACACGAGAGGGTGTAGTTTAACGTGATTATTGCCACGACAGTGATGCGGCCAGGAATGAGACATAGTCGAGTTCCGCAAGCATCACTGAAGTGGCAATAATCACGTTAAACCACACCCTCTCGTGTAATATTGTAATTATACAACAGTTACCCTTAAAACTAAGAAAATCGCTGAAAAAACCTATTTTTTTAATGGCCGATGTAGTCACTACGACCACAAAAATGTCCCAAGACACTAGCTAGCCTAGCCACCGACTTTGCTGAGCTCTGGGAAAACAGAGCAGCTGAATTCTTTGTTTTGATTAGGTGTGGAGTGGTGCTCGTTTGAACCACGGCTAGAAGGCTCTTTCAACCAATCAGATTTCTTCCTCGAAACGACCTGTGGTATAATCACTCTTATCCTGCATTCTCTCAGCTATGATGTACCTTCACTCTTCAAGGGAAAAGGCCCGATCTACTCAGACAGTCTTACTGTATATAGTTTCAGGCGTTCATGTGCTGGGTGCAGATTCAAAGAGAACATATAGAAAATGAATACAATCCGCACTCTCAGTCGAGTAAGAGTCTTTGTTCAATAGTGATAGTGCTCCGCAGCAGCAGTAATACCAGACAGACAAACACGTTTCGGCGCGCAGGCCTTCGTCAGTGTCAAATTGTATTTTGACACTGACGAAGGCCTGCGCGCCAAAACGCGTTTGTCTGTCTGTGTGTGTGTACGCTGTACGTACGGCTGTAATCCATAACTCGAGAACCGTTCGCCTAACAGACTTCAAATTCGACACACGCGTTCCACACCCCCCACAGGTGGTGCAGTTCCCGGTGTCGAGTCCGTCGGACCCACGGTTGTCCAGAACTGCCACAAAAGGCCCCTGACACAGAACTCCACATATATATATATATATATATATATATATATATATATTTATTGATCTCCAACTTCCATCGTTAGCGAATCGGTGCTCTACAGCTGGCAGTAGCTGCAACTTCCCATTGGCAGCCCATTAATCCAATAAGAAAAGTCCTATCTGATTGTATTAAACAACATCAAACTCACCAACAATACCGCTGTACGAAAAGCTTGAATTATCTATCCGCTTTCAATCTGCAGAGCTTTTGTTTAATACAAATCCATGTTATGAGCTACTTTGTGTCAAGAAATTCCTTGCAGGTGATTATTTTTGGAGTTTGGAAGTGCTCGTTGTATGTCACTGAACAGCCCATGCGTACCACCTGTTTAGAATTTGCACATAATGCAGGAGGCAGCAGGAGGTTGCTTTACTGATAACGGGCGCTTCCAAATTATATGATAGCAAGATGGCCGTGGTCTGCATAGTCAATACATTAAGCAGTGTAAACCAAGATGGCCGCGGTCTGCATATAGTCAATATATTAAGCAGTGTAAACCAAGATGGCCGCGGTCTGCATATAGTCAATACATTAAGCAGCGTAAACCAAGATGGCCGTGGTCTGCATATAGTCAATACATTAAGCAGTGTAAACCAAGATGGCCGTGGTCTGCATATAGTCAATACATTAAGCAGTGTAAACCAAGATGGCCGCGGTCTGCATATAGTCAATACATTAAGCAGTGTAAACCAAGATGGCCGTGGTCTGCATATAGTCAATACATTAAGCAGTGTAAACCAAGATGGCCGCGGTCTGCATATAGTCAATACATTAAGCAGCGTAAACCAAGATGGCCGTGGTCTGCATATAGTCAATATACATTAAGCAGTGTAAACCAAGCCAGAAAAGTTTAGCTTGTAGATCCACTGTTTCTGCTAGTTTTGCGGTGACACGTCACATGGCTTCAGTGGTTAACCACATGGACCCTTCTATTCTGGGAGGAAATAACAGATCTACAAGCTCACTACGTAGTGAGCTTGTGTATCAGAGATGGTTCACAGCCTCAGTCTGATGGTCTGTGAAGTCTAACATCTCCCCCCAGAGTCACAGCGATATCCCTTTGGCTGAGTGGTTAAGATGTTGGCTTTGCACAGATACACGTAATGGGGAGACCTGGGTTTCGAATCCCGGGTGTTACACTTGTAGATCTACAAGCTCACAACGTGGCATGCTGTGAGCTTGTATAGATCTACAAGCCTCTATGGTTTACAGGCTCCAGCAGCTTGCAGATCAGCTGATCTCAGCCCCTCCCAGAGGCAATGCCACGCAATGTCTGGCAATGCTGGATGCCACGTAATACCAGGCAATGTACAATAACAATAGGCAATGCCACACAATGTCTGGCAATGCCACGCAATGTCTGGCAATGCCACACAATGCCACGCAATGTCTGGCAATGCCACACAATGCCACACAATGTCTGGCAATGCCACGCAATGCCACACAATGTCTGGCAATGCCACACAATGCCAGACAATGTCTGGCAATGCCACACAATGTCTGGCAATGCCACGCAATGTCTGGCAATGCCACGCAATGTCTGGCAATGCCACGCAATGTCTGGCAATGCCACGCAATGTCTGCCAATGCTGGATGCCACGTAACGCCAGGCAATATACAATAAAAATAGGCAATGCCACACAATGCCACACAATGTCTGGCAATGCCACACAATGCCACACAATGTCTGGCAATGCCACACTGTACCAGGCAATAGCTGGATGCCACGTAATACCAGGCAATATACAATAACAATAGTCTGGGCAATGCCACGTAATATAGCATATGAATTGAGTACAAAGGACCACAATGGAAACAAGCCATAGTGCTTTGGGTTTAAATCCTCTCATCAGAACTTCTATTGCACTGGACTTTACTGGGAGGTTTTATGCAGAGTAAACTATTCAATCAATAAATCAAAAACCTGGCAATGATTAAATATGAATTGAAGAGGACAGGAATTTAAACTATACTTTCAGGTAAAAGTACCAGGCCGTACCAGAGCAGGCTACGTAGAGTCGTACCAGAGCAGGCTACGTAGAGTCGTACCAGAGCAGGCTACGTAGAGTCGTACCAGAGCAGGCTACGTAGAGTCGTACCAGAGCAAGCTACGTAGAGTCGTACCAGAGCAGGCTACGTAGAGTCGTACCAGAGCAGGCTACGTAGAGTCGTACCAGAGCAGGCTACGTAGAGTCGTACCAGAGCATGCTACGTAGACATAGACAATCAATCAAAAAGATGACAATGCCACGTGATACCACGTCATGTTGAATATGAATTGAAGAGGAAGGACCGTAAGGTACAGTTCAATACAGAGGATTTATAACCCCATGAAGCACTTTGTTTCCATTCTGCAAACTGCTCATGGACTACAGTATTCAATCAATTAATCAATCCATCCATCCATCAATAACCTGGACATGCCATGAGGCAATGAACAGACTGCCAAGACAAATATCCTTCCATTATTATTATTAACCCACTCAGGACGGGAACCCCTTTAGGTGTTTCAAGCGATATGTTATACTTTAGCTGTTGAAAAATAGCAGATCTACAAGCTCGTAGATCTGCTATTTTTGAAAGACCAGACAGTATACCAGACCAGACCGCCAGACCAGACCATGCAGGTAAAGGTCCAGGCCAGACCAGACCATGCAGGTAAAGGTCCAGACCAGACCATGCTAGGTAAAGTTCCAGACCAGACCATGCTAGGTAGAGTTCCAGACCAGACCATGCTAGGTAAAGGTCCAGACCAGACCATGCTAGGTAAAGGTCCAGACCAGATCATGCTAGGTAAAGGTCCAGACCAGACCAGACCATGCTAGGTAAAGTTCCAGGCCATACCATGCTTTTCCAGGCCAGACCATGCTAGGTAAAGGTCCAGGCCAGACCATGCTTTTCCAGGCCAGACCATGCCAGGTAAAGGTCCAGGCCAGACCATGCTAGGTAAAGTTCCAGGCCATACCATGCTTTTGCAGGCCAGACCATGCTAGGTAAAGGTCCAGGCCAGACCATAATGCTACGTGGACACAGGGCTCAGTATAGGCCTAGCGTGCCGGACTGCTGAGATCAGAGGAAATGGAGGGAGGGAGGGGGGGGGGGGGGGGGTCGTCTCGCCCACAGATCTGTTGTGTTGCCAAGAGTAGAAGTTTCCTCTGAGCGATCTACCCTGTACATGTGGTAGTAATTAGAGAGAGAGAGAGAGAGAGAGAGAGAGAGAGAGAGAGAGACATAGGGAGAGAGAGAGAGAGACATAGGGAGAGAGAGAGATGGAAAGAGGGAGGGAGAAAGAGAGAGGTAGAGAGGAGGGGGGGAGGGCAGTTGGAAGTGGAATCGGTTCGCCAGATGTTGGCTGCAGTTACACGAAGCCACCAGTGGAGGGCGCTGTGACACCACTGGAAAAAAACATCTGCCACACAGCCAGATGTGGTAGACAGACAGACAGACAGACTACGTGTCTTTCTGCCCCACCTGTCTGTCTGTTTGTCTGTCTGTCTGTCTGTCTGAAGGCTATAATTGCAGGGCTGGCACGTTTGTTATGGAATTAAGAAGCCGGAAAAATAAACTGCCATTTTCAGGTCTGCCTGTCTGTCTGCTGGACTGTCTGTCTATCTGCCTGTCTACCTGTCTGTCTGTCTGCCTGTCTGCCTGCGTGGCTTCATAGCATGCAGTAGAGTTAACGTTGTGAGCAGATGTAACTTCACAAGAGGTCAAATGTTTTCAACAGACATGACTACGCATGCCTCTCCTCTCTCTCTCTCCCCCCACACACTCTCTACCTCTCTCTACCCCCCCTCTCTCTCTTTCTCTCTGTGTGTCTCTCTCTCTCCCCCAAACATCTGTCTGCTCTACATCAACTTCTTGTAATGTGTGTGTGTGTGTGTGTGTGTGTGTGTGTGTGTGTGTGTGTGTGTGTGTGCTAAAAGCGTGGCCTCGGGCTGAATGCCAACATGAAGAATGGAGCCTGCTGGAACTCGCTTCGACATACATGAAGAACACATGCATGGAGGAGAGGAGAGGAGAGGTTACATAGGGTTTAATGCAGATAGAGGGAGGGGAGGAGAGGAGAGGAGAGGAGAGGAGAGGAGAGGAGAGGAGAGGAGAGGAGAGGAGAGGAGAGGAGAGGAGAGGAGAGGAGAGGAGAGGAGAGGAGAGAGGGGAGTAATGCATTTAGAAGGGAGAGGAGAGGAGAGGTTGAGGCCTGCAGGGCAACATTTCTGATCTGCTTCACAGCTGCAAAAAGTAAAACAACAGCTTCTAAAAGTGTGAGAGAGAAACCAGCTGGTTGTAGAACACAGCGTCCTCCTCCCTCTGACTCTCCTCTGGGTCTCACAGAGCAGAAGAAAGGATACATGTAGGACCACAAGTTGGTACAAAAGGAGATTCAAAAAAGCAGGTTGG
This sequence comes from Protomyctophum bolini, assembly GCF_963924005.1. Lineage (NCBI taxonomy): Eukaryota > Metazoa > Chordata > Actinopteri > Myctophiformes > Myctophidae > Protomyctophum > Protomyctophum bolini. The sequence continues at coordinate 7,764,470 of NC_137872.1, forward strand.
TTCAAAAGTTGGTTCAAAAGTTAGGTTCAAAAGTTGGTTCAAAAGTTGGCACGGAAACAGGTTCAAAAGTTTGTATAGGAAAGGCCCGCTAGGACCACAGGCCCGGTCTAACGGTGCGTTCACACGGGGCAGACGTGATGCAAGATGCAAAGATGCGAAGATGCAAAGCCACACTGTGTATTTGTAGCTGTCGATGTATCTTTTGTTTTTTGCAGCAGCTACAAAGCTCCGTCACGTCGTTGCAGCGTGGCTTCCATCGACAGTGAACGGTCGGTAAAGACTGACCGCATCACGATGCAGCGTCGCTGCGTCTCTCGCCCCGCGTGTGAACGGTAGACTGACCCCGCGCAGTGTACAGGTACCAGATCAGAGAGCATGGATATATACATGTGTTCAGTATAAGGTGTCCAGTTAGTAGGTGGTGTAATAATGTATTAAGGTGTCCTGCAGTACAGAAGGTATACGAAGGTACTGGAGGTGTACAGTCAGTAGGCGTACAGTATAGGTGTACAGTACGAAGGTACTGGAGAGGAATTGTATAGGAACTTACGGTCATCCTCGCCCTGGGCAGCGATCAGTCCCACCAGCGTGGCTCCGACCAGGAGGGCCAAGCGCAAATCCACAAAGCTGAGCATGTCTCCTGGGCGGTGACACGCAAACTCTTTGAGGAAGAGGAAAGGGAGAAGAGAGAGAGAGAGAGAGGGAGATGTTTCTGTTCTGATGGTCCCCTTAAAGTCCACTCATACGGTACAGGGGTCTAACTGTGCCTCTCCCCGAATTTACACTCCCTACTGCCTGGACAACGGTCCCGACGTGAGCTTATATACCACGGCCTCCTCCTGGGGGCGGGGCGGGGGGGGGCGGGGGGGGAGCCGTCATTAGGAGAAGAAGAGAAGAGGGGGAGCGTTCAGGAACACAAGGGTTGGTCTCCTCCCTTCTGTAATTCCACAGTAGAGGAACGGCTTGGAGCTTCTCTGGATGGTGGGAGCGCGCGTGTGTGTGTGTGTGTGTGTGCGTGTGTGTGTGTGTGTGTGTGTGTGTGTGTGTGTGTGTGTGTGTGTGTGTGTGTGTGTGTGTGCGCGTGTGTGTGTCTGTGCGCGAGTGTGTGTGTGAGAGGGAGAGAGCTTTTTTACGTCGTGGCTTTAGGCAGAAAAGTTAAACGGAGGAAACTGCAACAGAGCTATAAACTACAAGACAGACAGACAGGCAGGCAGACTGCAGGCAGACAGGCAGGCAGACAGGCAGGCAGGCAGGCAGGTAAGCAGGCAGGCAGGCAGACAGGCAGACAGACAGACAAACAGATGGATAGATCTATAAATCAACAGATAGACATAGATCAGATGGATAGATTCATCGAATCAAAGGGTTGTGACGTGTCTTCTGGAAGGCCGCTACAGAGGGGGAGGGGCCAGAGAGAGAGAGAGAGAGAGAGAGAGAGAGAGAGAGGGAGTCATATAGGTTCAGATTAGAAAAATCACACTTGTGTGAAGTGAGCGCCTCCTATATTCAGATATTAGTGTAGATTTTTGTCTGACACAAACAAATAAATTAATTCTCATTGACAATAAATGGAGAATATTTACATTTGTGTCATGTGTGTCTGATGAGGTACAATGATAAGAGCGCCCCTCACTTCACACTGGCTCTTGACAAATATCACCATGTGATCATTTCTTGTTTATTGATGTTTTCGGGCCGGGTAGGGCATAAAATGTGTGCTAATTAGTAAGGACGTGTCACAGACAAAGTCAGAGAGAGGATGAGGCTGGCAAGGGCACTGCGTCAGGCACCCAGAACTTGAGGCAAGTAAATTGACCCTATGGGAGCCAACCCAGGGCAAAGCCAGGAGGGGAAAGAGGCTTACCACCTATGTAGACGTGCTGCGGCGCGTCATCTTGGCTGACAACACTGCAGAGCTCAAGAACCTGTTGTTGGATATAGGAGAGTCTGGAGGGCAGCGATCCAGGAATACTTAGTTGGTGTTGACTAGACCTCACAGACCTCACTCTGGTGTTGGCTAGACCTCACAGACCTCACTCTGGTGTTGGCTAGACCTCACAGACCTCACTCTGGTGTTGGCTAGACCTCACAGACCTCACTCTGGTGTTGGCTAGACCTCACAGACCTCACTCTGGTGTTGGCTCGTCTAGACCTCACAGACCTCACTCTGGCAGCAAATATAACTAACAATAACTAACCCTAACCCACTGCTGAGGATCATTAAAATAATGATCACCTCATGTCAGTACGAGCAGCAGAAGTCTCCTCTCATCCTGGGAGACATAGAGGTGAGGACTGTTTATACAGATCACTAAATGATCATTCATGTCAGTACGAGCAGGAGAACTCTCCTCATCCTGGGACTGTTTAGATCACTAAATGATCACCTCATGTCAGTATGAGCAGGAGAAGTCTCCTCTCATCCTGGGACTGTTTCTACAGATCACTAAATGATCACCTCATGTCAGTATGAGCAGGAGAAGTCTCCTCTCATCCTGGGACTGTTTCTACAGATCACTAAATGATCACCTCATGTCAGTATGAGCAGGAGAAGTCTCCTCTAATCCTGGGACTGTTTCTACAGATCACTAAATGATCACCTCATGTCAGTATGAGCAGGAGAACTATCCTCTCATCCTGGGACTGTTTCTACAGATCACTAAATGATCACCTCATGTCAGTATGAGCAGGAGAAGTCTCCTCTCATCCTGGGACTGTTTCTACAGATCACTAAATGATCACCTCATGTCAGTACGAGCAGGAGAACTCTCCTCTCATCCTGGGACTGTTTCAACAGATCACTAAATGATCATTCATGTCAGTACGAGCAGCAGAACTCTCCTCTCATCCTGGGACTGTTTCTACTGATCACTAAATGATCACCTCATGTCAGTACGAGCAGGAGAAGTCTCCTCTCATCCTGGGACCGTTACTACAGATCACTAAATGATCACCTCATGTCAGTACGAGCAGCAGAAGTCTCCTCTCATCCTGGGACTGTTTAGATCACTAAATGATCACCTCATATCAGTATGAGCAGGAGAAGTCTCCTCTCATCCTGGGACTGTTTCTACAGATCACTAAATGATCACCTCATGTCAGTACGAGCAGCAGAAGTCTCCTCTCATCCTGGGACTGTTTAGATCACTAAATGATCACCTCATATCAGTATGAGCAGGAGAAGTCTCCTCTCATCCTGGGACTGTTTCTACTGATCACTAAATGATCATTCATGTCAGTATGAGCAGGAGAACTATCCTCTCATCCTGGGACTGTTTCTACTGATCACTAAATGATCATTCATGTCAGTATGAGCAGGAGAACTATCCTCTCATCCTGGGACTGTTTCTACAGATCACTAAATGATCACCTCATGTCAGTATGAGCAGGAGAAGTCTCCTCTCATCCTGGGACTGTTTCTACTGATCACTAAATGATCACCTCATGTCAGTACGAGCAGGAGAACTCTCCTCTCATCCTGGGACTGTTTCTACAGATCACTAAATGATCACCTCATGTCAGTATGAGCAGGAGAAGTCTCCTCTCATCCTGGGACTGTTTCTACTGATCACTAAATGATCACCTCATGTCAGTATGAGCAGGAGAAGTCTCCTCTCATCCTGGGAGACATTCTGTTAGAGGAGTCGACCTGCTGATCAACAGATAGACTGTTTTCTTTCACTCAAGTTGAGAAAAAACACATCTCAACAATGACAGGGGGGAGGGGAGGGTGGGGGGGCATGAAGAGATGGGGGGTTAAGGATTGGAGGATGTGTGCGTGTGTGTGTGTGTGTGTGTGTGTGTGTGTGTGTGTGTGTGTGTGTGTGTGCGTGTGGGGTGGTTAAGGATTGGAGGGGGGGTGCTTCTCTGATAGTGTTGGGGGGGTAAGGATTGGAGGGTGTGTGCGTGTGTGTGTGGGGGGGGGGTTAAGGATTGGAGGGTGTGTGTGCGTGTGTGTGCGTGTGTGTGCGCGCGCGTGTGTGTGTGTGGGGGGGGGGGGATTTTGCATTCTCCAGTGTTGTATAGAGGCTACTGTGTGACATCATCAGCATTCCAGGAAGTTATGCAGGAACGTCAAAAACCTACTTCCTGGCCTCGACCGGAGATGGGCAGTATTTTATATACCTGTATTTTGTCATTTTGATTTGACTGGGATGGAAACAATTAGATGTCATTTGTATCAACATACTTTCAGATCTAGTATTTTCTGTATTTCATTATTATTATAATTATTATTATACAAATTTTATCCTCAAATTGATAAATGGTAAATGGGGCATTTATATAGCGCCTTTATCCAATGCGCTTTACATAGATTGTGCATTACATTCACCCATTCACACACACACATTCATGCATACACCTTCCCTAATGATTATATCTGGCTTCAGTATTTATTTGTGGTGTATTCTCTCTATTGTTAAGGTTATTGTAGCAGTCAATTCATATTGGGGGTCGGGAGGGGGCGGGGCGGGGGTCCCGAGACATTGCCAAAGCATTTCCGGGGGTCCCCGGCCAGAAACGTTGAGAACCCCTGCTGAATAATAATAATAATAAAGTCGCAATTCAGAAAAAATTGCAAAGTGCAATTGTGGTCGCTTACAAAGGCCCCTCCCACTTACATAGGCCCCTCCCCAATTTGAATATTTCTATAACGCTATAAATAGTTTGGTCTTCTGCCCCTGCAAGGGAATTTATGCCAATTAAACAGCCAATTAGCTACTACAAATGTTA
>NC_137872.1:7774403-7791903 GCF_963924005.1 Protomyctophum bolini
TAATCTGTAATGTTGACCGTGTATAGCTGACTGTCTTTCTTTCCATTTCTATCTCTGGGACCCCAATCTATTTTTATTTTTAAGTCCATTTGGTTCCATTTTTGCACTCTGTTACATACCCTTATAGGGTCCACTTGGTTTACTTCCTAACTATCTATAATTTAGCTGGAACTCCCACTATGAGAACCACTGTCCTACACAGTCTGTGTGGGCACGCACACGCGCACACACATTGCAGTCAGAACTACAGACTCACTCCCAATCTAAACTATGGAATGAACTTCCCATTGCAGTCAGAACAACAGACTCACTCCCAATCTAAACTATGGAATGAACTTCCCATTGCAGTCAGAACAACAGACTCACTCCCAATCTAAACTATGGAATGAACTTCCCATTGCAGTCAGAACAACAGACTCACAACCAATCTAAACTATGGAATGAACTTCCCATTGCAGTCAGAACAACAGACTCACTCCCAACCTTCCGCTGTAGTCTGAAAACCCACCTCTTCAGATTCCATCATGGCTCGTAGCACTTGCTATAGCCTCGACTTTTTATGTAGACTTAGATAACATTTTATTTAGACTTTAGCAGTACTATAAAGTATACATGAATAGTCCCACATAGATATTCCACTGTTACGTTCTTAGCTTACGCATGTTTCATGATAATTCTAATGTATGTGATGTATTGCCATGCTTTTTTGTTATTGCTTAATTAAGAGCGTCTGCTAAATGCCTAAATTATACATTTTACCAACATCAATACAGCATGGAGATGTGGACAAAATCTTCTCCAAGAACAACATATTCTTTAGTTTTGGGTCTGAGAGGCTAAATGTCATCAGATGGTGGTCCGTGGCTCAGATGGGTCTGAGAGGTAAATGTCATCAGATGGTGGTCCGTGGCTCAGATGGGTCTGAGAGGTAAATGTCATCAAATGGTGATCAAATGGTGGTTCCTGTGGCTCAGATGGGTCTGAGGCTAAATGTCATCAGATGGTGGTCCGTGGCTCAGATGGGTCTGAGAGGTAAATGTCATCAGATGGTGGTCTGTGGCTCAAATGGGTCTGAGAGGCTAAATGTCATCAAATGTCATCTGATGTGAAAAGGGTTGAAAACCACTAGTCAAAACTTGACTAAAACTATATATATATTTTTTTTTATTAAAGTCAGAATGTTGTGTGAAAACTAGAGTCTGTTTTAGTAAAACATCTGTTTCATAAAAGCCTCTTTCTTCCTGGGGGAGGAGTCAGGGGGAGGAGTCAGACTATCTGGATCGCCACGGTAACGATTACAGTCATTTACACCCAACGACGTGCTTGGAATAGTTTCTACACCACCTGTACGCACACACACACACACACACACACACACACACACACACGCGCACACACACACACACACACACACACACACACACACACACACACACACACACACACACACACACACACACACACACACACACACACACACACACACACAAATAGTAATAACACACACTGCATGGCTTTTAATGCTTTCTGTCTAAACCACCGTGTGTGTGTGTGTGTGTGTGTGTGTGTGTGTGTGTGTGTGTGTGTGTGTGTGTGTGTGTGTGTGTGTGTGTGTGTGTGTGTGCGTGTGTGTGACCACGGGTCTGTGTAAGACAGGGGGACGGGGGTTGTATATGCCTCCCTGATTGGTCTAGGTGACTTGACCCATCGGCCTCTTATTGGCCGTGCTTTGTAACACCAATGATGTTGGAAAGGCCAAACCAGATTGGCAGAGGGCCTTTGATTGGCTGCCTTGCCAACAGGCATGCACAGAGGGCCTTTGATTGGACTGATTGAGACTGCATTACAGACACCTGTGCTGTTAATTATAATTAAGTATGGTCAGCTTGCTCTGCGGAGAGAGTTCAGTTTTCAGTTTGTGTTTGACAGAACAACACATCCGTTTGACTGTTTGCGTCAATGACGATATGTCAGTGTATTTGTTCCATGTTATCACAGTACATGTTTCAGTTTTATGGTCATCCTAAATTTGCTGTTACTATGTTTTGCCCCCAGCCACTAATCTCCCCCAGCTTGAGGTGTCTTGTCCTGGGCCAAGGGTCAGACTCAGCCCCCCTGAGCCGGGACACCCATGGCGCAGCGTAGCGTTTCTCATAAATTCAAGACATAAGCATAAACAAACTATTACACATGAACAATGTTGGTAAAACGAATAAATAATATATATTTAATGTGCACAGCATCATAAGGAGGCTTGTTTATGACCACATCTCACCTTCACGGTGAGATGTGGAACATCTGTACGTCTGTAAAAAATAATAAAAGTGTCCAACGCAAGTGAACAAAGTACTGTGTGTGTGTGACAGCTAGTTGTAAGGTTTGGAATGACCGTTAAAGGTGAATGAACATTGAGTAACACACACACACACACACACACACACACACACACACACACACCTGCGTGTGCCTCTGGGTAGAGAGCAGTTCCTCCCCAAAAACACCTGGAGACGTCCAGAGGAATGCAGAGAAAGAGAGAGAGAGAGAGAGGGAGAGGGGGGGTGATGGAGTAGGGATGGAGGGATGAATGGATGGAGGGATAGAGGGAGGGATGGAAGGATGGAGTGAGGGAGGGAAGCATAGGCACATAGATGGATTGATGGAGGGATGGATAGAGAGAGATGGAGGGAGGGAGGGAGGGATGGAAGCATAGACACATGGATGGATTGATGGAGGGATGGAGGGACGGATAGAGAGATGGAGCGAGGGAGGGAGGGAAGCATAGACACATGGATGGATGGATTGATGGATTGATGGATAGAGAGAGAGATGGAGGGAGGGATGGATAGAGAGAGAGATGGAGGGAGGGATAGAGAGAGAGATGGAGGGAGGGATGGAAACATAAACACATGGATGGATTGATGGAGGGATGGATAGAGAGAGAGATGGAGGGATGGATAGAGAGAGAGATGGAGGGAGGGATAGAGAGAGAGATGGAGGGAGGGATGGAGAGAGAGATGGAGGGAGGGATAGAGAGAGAGATGGAGGGAGGGATAGAGAGAGAGATGGAGGGAGGGATAGAGAGAGAGATGGAGGGATGGATAGAGAGAGAGATGGAGGGAGGGATAGAGAGAGAGATGGAGGGAGGGATGGAGAGAGAGATGGAGGGAGGGATAGAGAGAGAGATGGAGGGAGGGATAGAGAGAGAGATGGAGGGAGGGATAGAGAGAGAGATGGAGGGAGGGATAGAGAGAGAGATGGAGGGAGGGATAGAGAGAGAGATGGAGGGAGGGATGGAAACATAAACACATGGATGGATTGATGGATTAATGGAGGGATGGAAGGAAGGAGGGTTTCTTCCTCCCAGCAGTAAATCAGTAGCAGAGAACCAGATCCATCCTCTGTGACATTTATGATAAATGTATGCTTAGTAATGTTGGAACGCATGGAGACATTTTTACGTAGTGTGGACGGTGCCGTTGCACCGGGCCTCACGCCTACGAGGCCTCGCGCTCGCAGCACTTATTAATAGGCTTATGTTAACAATCACTTTCCATCTGCGTCCTAAAATCTATAGTTTTGCTTACATGATGCATATATTTCACATTTTGTAGCCTACTCGCTGACATTGCGTGTCTGCGTCATATCAAGCGATGTTATCATCTATAGTGGATGGTGTGTGACTGTGGGGGGGGGGGGCAGGCGGGCAGGCGGGCCGTGTGGTGGTGATCATGTGTATATAGTGGATGGTGTGTGACTGTGGGGGGGCAGGCGGGCAGCACAGTGGTGGGAAACTTGAAAGACACAAAGTCGAGTTGCAAAGAAATAAAGCTCGCTGAGAGTTTAATTTGATAAATTCATCACAAAAAGCATCGATCCAACCGCGTCCCAATCAGCCACGGCGGGGCCCGGCGTCGAGACAACCACAGCTGACGGTCATGTGAAGAAGAGTATAGGCTATGTTGATTTGGATTTGCAGCGCGAGGCCGTATTCAGGAGGAAGGTGATATTCATATTAGCAGCAGCCGCTACAGTATATTGCATCTGCTGAGCTGCGGTTTCTCAACAAAAAGAGTAACGGGACTGTAACGGGACATAATTATTCCCTGTGAAGTTTGCCCGTCGGATCTGGGGGTCCCGTCTGGGGGTCCCGTCTGGGGGTCCCGTCTGGGGGTCCCGTCCCCCGTCACAGTTGCAATGATGCACATGGGGAGAGCCGGTCCTCCAACCAAGTTAGAACTGATCTAAAAAACATTATTTCAGAATTTGCTGCATGGAAAGCCAGGAAGATTGAGGAAAATGCAATTCTTTGCTGCTTGTGAGTAACATCCGAGTGCTTAATATTTGTCAATTCTCTCTCTCTCTCTCTCTCTCTCCACTGTCTGTCACTGTTTAGCGCAGAGGTCAGGCCACACACTGTGCTTTCGTTCGCAGTGCATCCTGATCCAATAACTAACACCAAGGGGCCAGTGAGGCGCTCCAACGTTGAAGCACTGGGTGGCCCTAGTGGTAAGAGGAAGGACTGCAGGCGGACCCGTGGATTAATGACGAGGAAACCCCGTGCAGCTGGGCTTTAACATCGAGCGCTCGGTTGCACTTCCGGAAGAAGGCGGAAAAAGGCGGAAGTATAGACGGTCCTTCCGGGTGCTTCAAAACGCCACTGACCAACTTCCACTGACATGAATAGCGGAGGGGGCGGAGCTTTGCACCAGCTCAGTCTCTATCCTTTTAATACTCCAATTAATCCAAGGTTTGTCATATTACAGTATATTTTAAAGTATAGGCATAAACTATAGCTTCAGTCAGTGTGTGCAGACTAGAGTGAGAAGGATCACTACTCTGCTGCTTAAATTGATACGACCTAGTCCTAGATATGCCATATGCGCAATTAACTGACTGGCAAGATAATTAGTTATTGGCAGCACCTGTGAGAAATACTAATAGTATAAACATAAAAGTGTAAATAAACTTGATTGACTACCATTCATTGTCAATGGAAGCACAGCGACATGAAGATGCAAAGATACAGTCTACCATTCATTGTCAAAGGAAGCCAGCGACATGAAGATGCAAAGATACAGTCTACCATTCATTGTCAATGGAAGCACAGCGACATGAAGATGCAAAGATGCATCTGATGTTTGCAGCTGCTGCAAAAGATACAAAGCTACAAATGAGTTGAACTGGCTTCTTAACCACACAACAGATACACACTTATGGATATACATGGATATATAGCTTCAGATACAAAGACACAAATATTATGTTATGAATCTTTGAATCTTTGTATCTGGCCATGTGAATGCAACATTACTGCTATGACACCTGATCTGAGAGAGAGAGAGAGAGAGAGAGAGAGAGAGAGAGAGAGAGAGAGAGAGAGGATGAGTCATTGTGTGTGCAGACGTGGCTGTTCACTCTCACATTTTCCTTTTTTCGATCCTGCGCGTGGCACACACACACACACACACACACACACACACACACACACACACACACACACACACACACACACACACACAGTACACACACACACACTATCTCTCTCTGATGTGAAATCAAAGTGAATTAAACTAATATAAAATGATAAAAGTTGATCACACATGAAGTGTGAAGTGGAAATCCTGGAGGGAAGAGAAATGGAACCATGTGGAGTTCCCCAAGGCAGCATACTAGGACCTATACATATATGTTGCTGGTGACTGAGGACAAAACTCTCACTTCTGAATGCAGCAAAATCTTTTTGATAACAGACATGACACTTTATGAATTGAGTGTATAGGGCCTAAATGGAAACCAGACCGCAAGGACCTTTCTTTTTGTGCTCTCCCTTTTGGAGACTATAGTCCTATAGTGTCAGACTGTAGATTAAACCCTTTGGACTGAGTTAGACTGTATAATTCTAAACCTTTTGGACTGAGAGTGACTGTAGGATTCTAAACCTTTAGGACTGAGTTAGACTGTATAATTCTAAACCTTTTGGACTGAGAGTGACTGTAGGATTCTAAACCTTTAGGACTGAGTTAGACTGTAGGATTCTAAACCTTTAGGACTGAGTTAGACTGTAGGATTCTAAACTTTAGGACTGAGTTAGACTGTAGGATTCTAAACCTTTAGGACTGAGTTAGACTGTAGGATTCTAAACCTTTTGGACTGAGAGTGACTGTAGGATTCTAAACCTTTAGGACTGAGTTAGACTGTAGGATTCTAAACCTTTAGGACTGAGTTAGACTGTAGGATTCTAAACCTTTTGGACTGAGTTAGACTGTAGGATTCTAAACCTTTAGGACTGAGTTAGACTGTAGGATTCTAAACCTTTAGGACTGAGTTAGACTGTAGGATTCTAAACCTTTTGGACTGAGTTAGACTGTAGGATTCTAAACAAAACCTCAAGATAACCAAACAAAATAAAATCACACCCGTGTGAAGTGAGGGGGCGCTGTTATCATTGTACATCATCATGACGTAACATGTCTATTTGCTCAGACACACATGTAATAGTACTAGTGTGCACTGACTACAGCTAAATGTTTATTTATTTCGATATATTTAGAACTGGCATCACACACACACACACACACACACACACACACACACACACACACACACACCGTCAAGAACAACTGGACTGCAGTGGTTTGGGGACACTGGGGAGGAGTAACTGTTTTGTATGTATTTATTTTCTGTAATATTTATTATAATTTTATTATGTTAGTAGTAAAATAAAATACGCTTTTCCAATGAGAGTTATACCTGTCATGGCTATTTTGTTCACTATTGTGAGGTTTATTGTATATGACAACTGTGATTTACTCTGTAATAGTAGATGGTAAGAACTCAATTTGTATAATACAGTATACATTCAAGTCTATGTTTTTATCAAACTGTGTTTCTTCATAACAGGTTTTTGAGATACATGCATGAATAGACAAGGTACTGGTCACATAGACACGTAGACATAGCATGCTATCCAAATTGTATAGTTTAGCCTTTGTGTACGCCTGTAAGGTCGCCAGGGCTAGTTTAACCTTTGACCTGTAAGGTCATCGGGGCTAGGGCAAGTGCTACGGGCTAAGATGGAGTCTGAAGAGGTGGGTTTTCAGACTACGGTGGAAGATTGGGAACGAGTCTGCAGTGTGTGCCGATTATAATGAAACTGCCGTAATTTTAGTCACCATGAGTTTTTTCGTGATAGTTTTAGTCGACGACTAAGTCGCGATTCATACTATAAAAGTGGGTTCGGCTCTGTGGAGCCTACAATGTGACGTCTAAAATCGGCTCTTCGGTGCAACTGAAAATTTCTGACGAGCCGAAATCATTTCGGCACTACAGCGGTAAAATAGGAGTATGAATCGGCCCTAATGCACAGCCGATTAAACATACTTAATAAAGTCACTGTGTTTTTATTCATGTCAATAAAGAGTTGAACTGAAGACAAAGTTAAACTCAAAGGAAACAGTCTGTCAAAAAGTAACATCCCTAATGGTTTATAGACTGTGCGTGCGTGCGTGTGTGTGTCTGGGATAATAACAGTTGTACAGACCTGTCATTTTCTCTTCACTGCTGGCAGACAGAGAGACAATTACTGTATACAGAGAGAGAGAGAGCGAGAGCGAGAGCGAGAGAGAGAGAGAGAGAGAGAGAGAGAGAGGTGTTTCACAAGTAGGCTTCAACATGCTTCACAATTTGCTGTAAAAACACACACACACACACACACACACACACACACACACACACACACAGGGCTGTGTGAAGTGTGTCAGTCATACAGTAGCTGAATGAGTCCCAGGTTCCATCCCCGTGTGTTGAGACACATTGACCCTAGGGTTGATATGAGGTACCAACCTGTCTGTCTCTATTGAGACACATTGACCCTAGGGTTGATATGAGGTACCAATAACCTGTCTGTCTCTTCATAATAAAAGAAGGACGCATGGGCTATAGTGGCTTCCTAGATATAGGCTGCTCGGATCTGGACTGGACTTATTTATGTTTTGGACTAGAACCGGCGGACCTCTGTACTGTAGACGCGCAGATGCATGCATGCAGATGCGATGCGTTGTTTATTGATGATTAAGCCTACAACAATGTATTTATATTGTTAAATGTTGCTTTTTAGTTTGTCTTTTAAAAAGGAGCATAAATAAATGTATACCATTCGTCTACCAACTTTAATTATGTAGCCATACATATGCATATTACATTTGGGGTAGCCTATTAAAAAAGAAATCTAAGAAAATCTAAAAATCAACAACCGTTAATTAACCGGATAATGCCATCGGCTACCCGGCTGCAAAATTAACCGTTACCGACATCCCTTTATTGAGACACATTGACCATAGGGTTGATATGAGTTACCAACCTGTCTGTCTCTATTGAGACATATTGACCCTAGGGTTGATATGAGGTACCATTATGTCTCTATTTAGACGTACTTGACAAAAGAGGTAGTGAAGGACTTTAATTATTTTTGTGCCGCTAGGGGGCAGTCTTAGCTCCATCTCGAAAGTAAAACATAATAATTGTACGCATTGTACAAATTCCAATCTGGCTTCAGAACATCCCACTCCACTGACACATGCCTCCTCTATTTGAGAGACCACGTCAAACAAGAGGTGGATGCTTGCAAATACTGCGGCATGGTCATGCTGGACCTCCCCTCTTGGACACCGTGAACCACTCCATACTGGTTAACAAGCTTAAAGCTATTGGTTTTAATATCACATCAGTGAGCTGGATGCAATCCTACCTGGAGGGGAGAGAACAGATGGTGGAGGTGAACGGAACACTGCCCCCTCCCCTCCCAGTGAGCTGTGGCGTTCCACAAGGAAGCATATTAGGGAATTTACTGTTCTTAATATATGTAAACGACATCAGCTTGTGACTGCAACTTGTTCCTGTTCGCAGATGACTCGGCACTGCTGGTCTCGGACCGGAACAAACTGCAGGTTGAAAAGGCCCTCAGCTCTGAAATCAGTTAAATCTGCACCTGGCTCGCTGATAACAAACTATCTTTACACCTGGGAAATGAACTGAATCCATTCTCTTCTAATCAAATAGTAATCTCAGCAAGGCAGATGGCTTCATGGTTAGAGTGGGTGACAATATTATCACAAGATGTACTAATTACCTATACCTAGGTTCCATCCTGGAGGCAAATCTTTCCAGTGATAAAATGGCCACCAACGTAATCAAAGAACAAGATTCCTTTACAGGATCTCCTCACTGCTCAACAAAAAAACCTTGAAGACCCTAACAGGAGCCCTCCTACAAGGTTTCTACGGCTATGCATGCAGCTCTTGGTACCACAGCACCTCAAAGGCCCTTAAAACCAGGCCAACCCCAGCTTCAGGGTATAGGGGCACTCAGCACCAAGTGCACTGAATAAACAAACGACAAGAGAGCACACCAGTGCGTTCAGGGCACATTTACGAACGCACAAATATATATGAATGTGTTCATCTTTGTGTCATAACGTACTGTAAGTATGCTGTAGCAACAAGGTACACCCCATGGGCCTGTAACAGATATATAGATATGTAGATATGTTCATCTTTGTGTCATAACGTCTATAAGTATGATGTTTAACAGAAGGTACACTCCATGGGCCTGTAACAGATATATAGATATGTAGATATGTTCATCTTTGTGTCATAACGTAAGTATGCTGTAGCAACAGAAGGTACACAGCCCCATGGGCCTGTAATCCCCGGCTGGGCCGTGGGTAATGATCGCTGGGTAATGATCGGTTCTGACGCACCATTAACTGGAGACTGTGTTCAGATCCTGGGAAGCAGATGGACCCAAAATACCTGCTTCTGACACACACATACGCACACACGCACACGCACACCACACGCACGCACACACAGACACACTGTAATTGCTGATATAATGTCCCCTTACATAAACAGACCACTCTCAACTCCTTCCCTCCTCATCTCCTTCTCTTGTCTCCTTCTGTCCTCATCTCAATCTACAACATATTAATGTATTAATCCAGAACGATTTACAATAAGGATGTGCGTATAATACTATATATAATGTTTACATAAAGTGCTATCTAAGTCTACATAAGTTGAGTCTTTGCATTCGCCTGTAAGGTGGTCGAGGCTAGGGCAGGAGTCTGAAGAAGTGGGTTTTCAGACTACGGTGGAAGATTGGGAGTGAGTCTGTAGTTCTGACTGCCATGGGAAGTTCATTCCATAGTTTAGATTGGGAGTGAGTCTGTAGTTCTGACTGCAATGGGAAGTTCATTCCATAGTTTAGATTGGGAGTGAGTCTGTAGTTCTGACTGCAATGGGAAGTTCATTCCATAGTTTAGATTGGGAGTGAGTCTGTAGTTCTGATTGCAATGGGAAGTTCATTACATATAGTTTTGGAGCCAGAAGGGAGAAGAGATTGGGACGTCCCAGCGTTTTTAGTGAAGGTACTTCCAGCTTCCCTGCGTCGGCTGATCTGAGTGAGCGGGAGGGTTTGTAGGGTTCGATCATACTTGTAATATAATGGCAGAGCCATAACTTTGGTTGCTTTGAATGCCAGCATCAGAGTTTTGTACTCGACCGGGAGCCAATGGAGGGAGCGGAGAAGGGGGGAGACGTGTGAGAATTTAGGCTGCAGGTTGAAGACCAAGCGAGCTGCGGCATTTTGGATCAGTTGGAGAGGGTTAAATATGCCAGTAGGCCAGTAAGGAGGGAGTTACAATACAAAGGAGCTGGGCTGACTCCTGGGTGAGGAAGGGTCTAATCCTTCTCTCCTCATTTCCTCTCCCCTCCTTGTCTCCTCTCCTCACTACTTGCGGCTCTTGCAAAAACATCAAACAGCCAGAAGCTTCCGTTCATAAAGAGCTCTTTTAACACACACACACACACACACACACACACACACACACACACACACACACACACACACACACACACACACACACACACACACACACACACACACACACACACACACACACACACACACACACACACACACACACCTTCAGGTAAAACAGGAGCTCTGAGGTGGTAATGAGAAAGCAGCGGGACTCCCTTTCATGTGTGTTTTGTTTGCATGTGCTGCATGTGTGTGTGTGTGTGTGTGTGTGTGTGTGTGTGTGCCTGCCCCAAACCAATGTATTTAAACACAGAATGCAGAGACAGTGTAGCGTCTCAGTAAACTATATGATCATAGAATGCAGAGAGACAGTGCAGCGTCTCAGTAAACTATAGGATCATAGAATGCAGAGACAGTGTAGCGTCTCAGTAAACTATATGATCATAGAATGCAGAGAAACAGTGCAGCGTCTCAGTAAACTATAGGATCATAGAATGCAGAGAGACAGTGTAGCGTCTCAGTAAACTATAGGATCATAGAATGCATAGAGACAGTGTAGCGTCTCAGTAAACTATAGGATCATAGAATGCAGAGAGACAGTGCAGCGTCTCAGTAAACTATAGGATCATAGAATGCAGAGACAGTGTAGCGTCTCAGTAAACTATATGATCATAGAATGCAGAGAAACAGTGCAGCGTCTCAGTAAACTATAGGATCATAGAATGCAGAGAGACAGTGTAGCGTCTCAGTAAACTATCATAGAATGCAGAGAGACAGTGTAATGCCAAAAAGATTGCGATCTACCCTGCATGAAAGAAGGTGTTAACGCTAACGGGAATTTATTGGCACTAGATTTTAAACCTCAAGTTTAGCAGCATATACAGTAATATACGGTAATATACAGGTGTGATGGTACAATTCGGGAGTTTAACGGAGTTTGTTGGAAAGTTTTACAGGAGTTTCCTGTAATATACACATCCGTATTCCATGCTTTTTGCGCAGCGCTAGATTTAGACAGCGATGCAATCTCGTGTTGTGAAGAATCATGAAGAACGGTGCAGCAATAGTTGGCTCTCCACTTAATTTTAGTTACTCTATATGTTTTTGCTACAACAGAGAGACTTTTAGAGGTTTAAGTCTTTAAGCTCTTTGATGTTGACTGTTTATTTAAAGCTACAGTAGTTATGGCTCCAGGTGACACATTTTGAACGTAGTAATGTTCAGCAACTACAGACTAAAGACAATACATATTTATATATAATGAATGTAGTAATGTTCAGCAACTACAGACTAAAGACAATACATATTTATATATAATTAATGTAGTAATGTTCAGCAACTACAGACTAAAGACAATACATATTTATATATAATTAATGTAGTAATGTTCAGCAACTACAGACTAAAGACAATACATATTTATATATAATTAATGTAGTAATGTTCAGCAACTACAGACTAAAGACAATACATATTTATATATAATTAATGTAGTAATGTTCAGCAACTATAAGACAATACATATTTATATATAATTAATGTGGTAATATTCAGCAACTACAGACTAAAAACTATAAATAAATATTGTCATGGAAAAACATGGAGAATCTTGTGAGAATCCTGATCTTAATTCTTGTGGAGGAAAAATAGTTTGGGTTTTAGAGACACAAAGCAGAAGACCTGAGATGGTTGATAATACTAGACAGACAAAAAGACAGACAGACAGACAGACAGACAGACAGACAGACAGACAGACAGACAGACCTGACACGAGGCAAGGTAGTGATTAGACCTCCAGATGCCAGCGCAGCAGTGCGTGCGTGCGTGCGTGTGTGTGTGTGTGTGTGTGTGCAGTGCGAGCCTGCTGTTTCCTCCCCCATTAAAAACACTTTTACTACAAACTCACTACAAAGTTCTCAGCGTGAAACTGGAACCCAGATACACACCAGGTGAGCTGTGTGTGTGTGTGTGTGTGTGTGTGTGTGTGTGTGTGTGTGTGTGTTTATGGAGGTGCTGCTTTGAAGAAATGCTGTGTGGAGGAAAGTGTGTCACAATAAATGAATGAATGAGGTTGCACAAAATAGAGAGAGAGAGAGAGAGAGAGAGAGAGGGGGGGGGGGGGGAGTGGGGGAGGTCACTCCTGTCCTTCATAGCTGGATTTCCCTTTTATGCATTTCCTAAACTTTCCCTCGGAACCCCCCCCCCCCCTTCCACACACACACACCACACACACACACACACACACACACACACACACACACACACACACACAGGCTGCAGAGAATGGAAACTATGAGAGCTGACTGCTCCTCCAAAACACACACACAGAGAGAGAGAGAGAGAGAGAGAGAGAGAGGGAGAGACATAGCTCTCATATTGTTGTACAGTAGACAGTACAGTTAAAAGAGTGCCAGATACATTAGAGATGTTTATGATTATGGTTTTGTCGTCGTTTTAACTGTCGCTACTTCCTGCTCCATTTCTACAGCCATCTGTGATTCGCTGCTCCAACTCTACAGCCAGCTGTGATTGGCTGCTCCACAGCCAGCTGTGATTGGCTGCTCCATGTCCGTGTTGTTCACAACCTTTACATCCAACTGTCCTGCAACATCAGTGTTGATTTCGTCGACTAAAACTAAGACGAAAAATGTTCGTCGACTACCTTTTTTCACTGACGAAAACTAACTGGAAACTAAATGAAAACTAAGCCATGATGACTAAAACGTAAGACTAAATATGCTGACAAATATAGTTATATACTTAAGTATAAGTCATTTTACACTTGGTTGCATGCTGAAAATAGCAGATCTACAAGCTCTACAGCACGTCGCAGTGCGGCACGTTGAGCTTGTAGATCTGCTATTTTCAGCAAGTGTCATTAATCATTAGTTGACTAAATCAACTGTAGATTTAGTCGACTAAAATCTTATATTTAGTCGACTAAAACTAGACCAACACTAAAACATTCCAGGTGACTAAAATGTGACTGAAACTAAATGAAAACTATTGAAAAGACTATGACTAAAACTAAAAACTAAATGTGCTGCCAAAACAAGACTGCCTTCAGCCTCTATCTAACACAGAGAGATAACTAAGAATTAGTTTAGTTAGAATTTGTCTGGAAATTGATTTTATGTTTAAAAAATAAAAAGACGGTGAAGAATCGTATCGTGGAGGATAGGGGAGGGGCTACGGGCCAAGATGGAGTCTGAAGAGGTGCGTTTTCAGACGATACGGAGATGCTGTTTGGGAGCCAGAAGGGAGACGAGACTGGGACGCGTAGAGCGTTGTTCACGCACGCACGCACACACACACACACACACACACACACACACACACACACACACACACACACTCTGTGAGAACATGTTGATTATAATGACAGAGTTGGATTAAGGGTATGAACTTAATGACATTCAACCTCAATGATTCTGTACCTCAGGGGTCTGTCTGTCTGTCTGTCTGTCTGTCTGTCTGTCTGTCTGTCTGTCAGTGAGAGGGAGACAGTAGGACATCCGAGAGACAGACCGAGAAAAATCATTCGTCTGGGTTTGATGATGTCATCAGGAAAGTATTCTCTCACTGGTTCACGACCGTTGCTACGACGACGCATGGTTACAGTTACCCCTGATTAAACACACGCACACACGCACACGCACACACGCACGCACGCACGCACACATGCACACACACACACACACACACGCACACACACACACACACACACACACACACACACCTACCCTCCTCACCCCCAATACAAACTGACTGCAAAAAAAACCATACGGGGGAGGCGTCCAAAGGCGTCCTGTGGCACTGAGTGAGTTTTAATAATAGAGAAAATATATATCATAAATTAATACTGGAAACATATATGGAAAGTGTATGCATGCACCACGTACTATAATGTAAACTCTTAATTCCCATTCAGTTGCAAAACAAAATCAAATTTTTTGAAAAGAATTTGGGGACCCCCCCAAAATAACTTGGCGCCCCCTCGAGGGGTCGCGACCCACGGGTTGAGAACCACTGCCCTAGGGGACACGGGGAGAACATGTGAGGGTACATACCCTAGGGGACACGGGGAGAACATGTGAGGGTACATACCCTAGGGGACACGGGGAGAACATGTGGGGGTACCTACCCTAGGGGACACAGGGAGAACATGTGAGGGTACCTACCATAGGGGACACGGGGAGAACATGTGAGGGTACCTACCCTAGGGGACACGGGGGGAACATGTGAGGGTACCTAGGGGACACGGGGACAACATGTGAGGGTACCTACCCTAGGGGACACGGGGAGAACATGTGAGGGTACCTACCCTATAGGGGACACGGGGAGAACATGTGAGGGTACCTACCCTAGGGGACACGGGGAGAACATGTGAGGGTACCTACCCTATAGGGGACACGGGGAGAACATGTGAGGGTACCTACCCTATGGGACACGGGGAGAACATGTGAGGGTACCTACCCTAGGGGACACGGGGAGAACATGTGAGGGTACCTACCCTATAGGGGACACGGGGAGAACATGTGAGGGTACCTACCCTATGGGACACGGGGAGAACATGTGAGGGTACCTACCCTAGGGGACACGGGGAGAACATGCAAACTCCACACAGAAAGGCCCTTTCACCAACCCCGCCTCGGGTATAGGCACTGGTGGAGAGAACACACCCACAGCGTCCCTGCAGCGGGAATCGAACCCAGGACCTTCTAGCTGTGAGGCGACAGCACTATCGTAGATGCTTTTACATCGTTAATGAAGATATGATGTATATTCTCTGGCCCTGGAGCACCCCAGGACCACAGACCTGTTTTCATTTGGCTGTATGAATGCGTTGAATATACTTTGCTGTTAACATTTTGAAATTAGTTCAGTGTTCACACACGCACGCACGCACACACATGCACATACCTGTGTGTGTGTGTGTGTGTGTGTGTGTGTGTGTGCATGTGTGTCTGACACCTTCTCTGTTTTAATGACACATAACGATCTGTCATAAAGCATGCCTGTTTCCTGCCTAGTAAACTTAAAACACACGCACGCACGCACACACACACACACTGGACTCTAACAGGTAGCCCACAGTAGCGTGTGTGTGTGTGCGTGTAGTGCACAGCATAATTATGGGTGTCGGACGGACTGACGACCATATGGTGGCGTGACTGACGGATCGACGGACGACTAATCAGAATCAAGCATTCAACCAAGCTGCGTAATTGCGACCGAAGGCCGCAGCAGAGTAATCTAGTACGAGAGTAATGATGACACTCCCGTTGACTCTCATTGTAACAATGAACTGGTTAGAGTACATAGAACTACACACCCCACAGTGCACTGGGCCATCTAGCCATATGTCTATGGGCTGGTTAGAGTACATACGAACTACACATCCCACAGTGCACTGGGCAATCTAGCCTTTATATATGTCTATGAACTGGTTAGAGTACATAGAACTACACACCCCACAGTGCCATCTAGCCTTTATATATGTCTATGGGCTGGTAGAGTACATATAACTACACATCCCACAGTGCACTGGGCCATCTACGGCATCTAGCCTTTATATATGTCTCTGGGCTCTTAGAGTACATAGAACTACACATCCCACAATGCACTGGGCCATCTAGCCTTTATATATGTCTTATTATGGTCTGCCCCACACTGAATAGTATCGCCATTATATTTCATTGTGTCAACTAAATCCTCCATTAGAGATGTTATTACATACTCAACCCTGCACACATAAATATGCCCCCGAAATATTATAATAATAGTCTTTATTGTCTCCACATCATATATTTGTCTTTGTCATGGACACTTGTACAGAACATTAATAATTCTACTCCAGTTGGAAGCATGAAGACCCATTTTACCCCTCAATGGCTTCCTTTCTGGAAAATAAAGTTATTGTAAAATGTGTGGGGAGGATCCTATCAAATATTTGGTGTGTGTGTGTGTGTGTGTGTATGTGTGTGTGTGTGTGTGTGTGTGTGTGCGTGTGTGCATGTACGAGCGTGAAAACGTGCACGCACGTGCGTAATTGCGTGTGAATGTGCGTGCGTGCGTTTGTGCATGCGTGCGTGTGTGTGTGTGTGCGTGCGCGTGCGTACGTGTGTGTGTGTGTGTGTGCGTGCACCACTGCACCAGGGTGTGTTTTCCTCATCAGATTCTAATACTCACCTCAAAGTGTCAAAGGTCAACACCCCTGCTGACCCCTCACACATAAAACACCTCAACGTGGGTGTGCGTGCGTGCGTGCGTGCGTGCGTGCGTGTGTGTGTGCGTGCGTGCGTGTGTGTGTGTGTGTGTGTGTGCCAGTGGTAGAGCAGCAGAGGACCAGTAGAACTACAGTCCAGTCAGAACAGAGACTCTGACCACAGCTCAGTTCAAAGTGGACACACCCTGCTCTACTCTGAGAATAGACTGGAGGACTGCTGCCAGTCAGCCTCAGTGTCTCTCTGTCTCTCTCTCCCTCTCTCTGTCTTTCTCTCTCCCTCTGTCTGTCTCTCTCTCCCTCTCCCTCTCTCTCCCTCTACGTCTCTCTCTCTTCAGGAATAGCAGGGTAAATCGAGGTTAACTAAAACCACGGAGGGTTCAGAGATGATTTTGGGGCACAAGAGAAGAAAGAACTGCCTGCCTGCCTGTCTGTCTGCCTGTCTGTGTGCCT
>NC_137872.1:7796903-7894403 GCF_963924005.1 Protomyctophum bolini
GAGAAAGACAGAGAGAGAGAAGTTAGTATATTTCCATGTGGTGAGTAGGAGGAGGAGGTCAAATGAGTAAAACAGACACTCGGAGCACGATTCTACAAAATGTCTTCTAAATCCTGACAGTTTTCTGTAAAAACTCTCATGTTTCTGTATCAGTGGTGCTCACAGGGTTAAACCCTCATGTTTCTATATGTCAGTGGTGCTCAACCTTTTTCATGTCAAGGACCCCCAGAATTATCTGCATTTGGCCGCCGACCCCCATCTGAAAACATCCCCGTCCCAGGGACCCCCCAGAAGCAAAGATTTGAGTTAAAACGTTCGCTTTGAAAGAATATAGATTCAAAGACTTGCGGCACTCGGTGCCGTGCTATGAGCTTGTAGATCAATAGCTAAAGCATAACATAATGCTTTAAAAATCAAAAGGGGTTTTCAACCAGAGTGGATTAAAGTCAACAATAACAAACACATGAACAATGCACTGTATCTGTTCACATCTATACAAAACAACAATAACATTAACAAACACATGTCTCTATGTCTCTATGTCTTTATGTCTCTATGTCTTTATGTCTTTAGCATGCCTGTTAGCGACGGTAAGCGTTAGCTTAAGCTAAGCTGTCTCTTCAGTGGGTTTGTTTACGTTCGGTGGGAGAAGAGCCTGTTTCTGATGTCCTGAACGGAATGTGTTCTTCTTATTATTTATTATTTATGTGAGATTTGTTTTATATTTTTGATAACTTCCAGTCTGGCCCTGAAAGCTCCCATGCACAATGCTTTGGGGCAGATCCAATCAGTTAATAACTTCCTTCTTTACCGAGTCTGACACCCCCCCCCCCCTCTCTCTCTCTCTCTGTCTCTCTGTGTCTCTCTGTGTTGTTTTCCATCTCTCTCACACAGTAACTTCTCATTGGACTGCAGCATCCAACCGTCTGCAAAATACAAAGTATACAGAGTATATGAAATGAAAATGAAATACTGTGACCACACGCACGCACGCATGCACGCACACACACACGCACGCACGCACGTGCGCACACACACACACACACACACACTTTGACAATGTAGGCTATCTATGTCCACACAAAGGACATATAGCATACAAGGACATAAATATTTCAGGTGCAGCATAGTTAGAAAAAAATAGAAAAATAACCACCGGTCATCTGCTGAAAAAAACTTAAAGGAGGTGCTGGAGCCACAAAGGTAATATAAGAAAAAATAAAGGGAAGCTCCGCACACTCAGATCTGCGCATAATCAAATGTATTATTTGGCAAGCTTTCGGTCTACTGACCTTCTTCAGAGGACAGAATATATGTTCCTCATTTGATTGGATGATTGATCACACCTATGTCAAACATTTCAATTTGAAAGATAACTCATGGGAGTTGTAGTTCTCAGTGAAACTACAAGGCACCCAAAGACAAATTAAAATATATCAAGACTTCCATGATGGACACGAGTACTGTAGGCCTTTCCAAACCCACTCCAAAAACCAGTCCACGTGTGTGTGTGACTGTGTGTGTGTACGTGTTGTGAGCATTAAGTGCATATGTATGCACTAAGCACTATGCATGTATGCATGCGTGTGCACGCTGTGTGTGTGAGCGTGCGTGTGTGCGTGTGCACGCTGTGTGTGTGAGCGTGCGTGTGTGCGTGGGTGTGCGTGTATGCATGTGTGTGTGTACGTGTTGTGTGCATTAAGTGCATATGTATGCAGTACTATGCATGCATGCGTGTGTGTGCACGCTGTGCGTGCGTGCGTGCGTGCGTGTGTGTGTGTGTGTGTGTGTGTGTGTGTGTGTGTGTGTGTGTGTGTGTGTGTGTGCACGCTGTGCGTGTGTGTGTGAGTGTGTGTGCACACGCTGTGTGTGTGTGTGTGTGTGTGTGAGCGTGCGTGTTTGCCTGCGGCAGCAGCTTTACGTGTGGGAGGATGAAGGGACTACAAACAGAATGCATGCTGGGAGTCCTGGTGTGTTTACTGCACTCAGAAACGCTTAGAAGTACAGCCTGCTAATGGTGTGTGTGTGTGTGTGTGTGTGTGTGTGTGTGTGTGTGTGTGTCTAAGCAGTTGTGGAAAAAGTACTGAAATGATTTACTTCAGTAAATGTATCCAACTAGAAGTTAGAAGTACTATAATATGAAAATATGGGCCACCGATATGACCTCATTTGGCACATCGGGTCATACATATCAGTGAAATGTCTTGATTGATTGATTGATTGATTGATTGATTGATTGATTGAATACTTTATTGGCAGAAATGTAATCAGTACAGGGTACAGTCAAACAGACGTCCAATGGGATCACCGGAAAAAGTCCTTGCGATACATACTGATAGATATCGGTATTCCATACCGATATGTATCGGTATTCCATACCGATACATACTGATATGTATCGGTATTCCATACCGATACATACCGATATGTATCGGTATTCCATACCGATACATACTGATATGTATCGGTATTCCATACCGATACATACCGATATGTATCGGTATTCCATACCGATACATACCGATATGTATCGGTATTCCATACCGATACATATCAGTATGTATCGGTATTCCATACCGATACATACTGATATGTATCGTATTCCATACCGATATGTATCGGTATTCCATACCGATACATACTGATATGTATCGGTATTCCATACCGATACATACTGATATGTATCGGTATTCCATACCGATGGGACTCAGCCAGTCCTCCAACTCCTCTCTTGTTTGAAACACAGACGATATTGTCTGTGTCAAACTGTAGTAGTGTGTCTTTGGTGTGTCTGTGGTGTGTCTGTGGCACTCCAAACTACTCTTTTAAATAAGTATTGAATAAAGTCATTATTTGGTTTTAAAAACACAGCTGTCACTGTATACCTTTACATGAATCACTATCTGTAACATTATTTGCACAAATTAATTAATCGCACGCACAGAGTACATTCACGAAAGAAAGAAAGAAAGAAAGAAAGAAAGAAAGAAAGAAAGAAAGAAAGAAAGAAAGACAATATAAAACAGGGTTCCTACTTTGAGTCGTCTTCTACTTGACGTCATCGGTTGTGTCAGTGACGCCTCTCTCTCTCCAGGCCCTGGTCAGACTGTGGAACCACGGTAGAGAGACATAGAGCCTCTCTCTCT
Source organism: Protomyctophum bolini (assembly GCF_963924005.1). Taxonomy (NCBI): domain Eukaryota; kingdom Metazoa; phylum Chordata; class Actinopteri; order Myctophiformes; family Myctophidae; genus Protomyctophum; species Protomyctophum bolini. The sequence goes on from NC_137872.1 coordinate 7,800,050, forward strand.
CTCTCTCTCTCCAGGCCCTGTGGAGCCATGGTAGAGAGACATAGAGCCTCCATCTCTCTCTCTCTCCAGATCATCTCCATCCTCCACAGATCAGGCATACTGTAATCCTGTCAAAACATACGGTACAAATATGAAAGTTATATGTCTGTCAATGATCCAATATAAAACTTTACCCCTGTTGGAAACTAGCTGGAAACGTGTTCAGACAGTGACTGTACTGTGTGTACTGTATGTTTACTGTACTGTACTGTACTGTGCTGTGCTGTGCTGTGCTGTGCTGTGCTGTACAGACATATTCAACAACTTAGGACCGTTAAAAAGCACTTGACTTTCATATATTCTATATGCAAATACGCATATTTGACATGGAGGCATGTCTTTATAAACTTAAACTAGTGACATGGAGGCATGTCTCAATGAACTAGTGACATGGAGGCATGTCTCTATAAACTAGTGACATGGAGGCATGTCTCTATAAACTAGTGACAAGGAGGCATGTCTCTATAAACTAGTGACATGGAGGCATGTCTCTATAAACTAGTGACATGGAGGCATGTCTCTATAAACTAGTGACATGGAGGCATGTCTCTATAAACTAGTGACATGGAGGCATGTCTCTATAAACTATAGTGACATGGAGGCATGTCTCTATAAACTAGTGACATGGAGGCATGTCTCTATAAACTAGTGACATGGAGGCATGTCTCTATAAACTAGTGACATGGAGGCATGTCTCTATAAACTAGTGACATGGAGGCATGTCTCTATAAACTAGTGACATGGAGGCATGTCTCTATAAACTAGTGACATGGAGGCATGTCTCTATAAACTAGTGACATGGAGGCATGTCTCTATAAACTAGTGACATGGAGGCATGTCTCTATAAACTAGTGACATGGAGGCATGGCTCTATACACTAGTGACATGGAGGCATGGCTCTATAAACTAGTGACATGGAGGCATGGCTCTATAACGTTGTTGAAAGCAATCGGTGAACTGCTACAGTAAGTGAAGAAAGCAAAGCAGAAAATAACAACATAATATAAAATAATAAGGATACCGGTACATGCCTTCCCTCTCGGCTTTCATCTTTAAAATAAAATAAAGGGACGCGGTGTGTATGTACTTCAGGGTTTCCCAAGTGTGTATGTGTGTATACACATACACACTTGGGAAACCCGGAAGTTAATTTCGGGGCTGATCGGACGGCATGTTGGACGCAGGGTGAGGCGGTTGGATGTACGGGTTAATGGTTGGATGGAGGGATGGATGGATGGAGGGATGGAGGGAGTGAGGGGAGGAGGGAGGGATGAATGGAGGGATGGATGTAGGGATGTAGGGATGGAGAGATGGATGGATGGAGGGATGGAGAGATGGAGGGATGGAGAGATGAAAAGAAAGAGAAGAAAGCAGGAGGTGGAAACTCATAAAGACCCTGTGAGAGGAGAGGGGGGGTACCCCTGCAGGAAGGTGTGTGTGTGTGTGTGTGTGTGTGTGTGTGTGTGTGTGTGTGTGTGTGTGTGTGTAAACAGGAGTAAGCATGTTTAAGAGCAGCCAGCGTGAGACACACACACACACACACACACACACACACACACACACAGAACCTGAACCATATGGAGACATTTAAACATGTAATATGGAGATCCTGTAAAGTTGGCGGAACGGTCGAGGCTCCTAGAACCGCATGCCGGACCAACGTACGTCTGGTGACGCTAACCTCCTCAACGTAGACCAACCTCCCTCACATGGTGATGCTAACCTCCTCAACGTAGACCAAACTCCCTCAGGTCTGGTGATGCTAACCTCCTCAACGTAGACTAACCTCCCTCACATGGTGATGCTAACCTCCTCAACGTAGAACAAACTCCCTCAGGTCTGGTGATGCTAACCTCCTCAACGTAGAACAAACTCCCTCAGGTCTGGTGATGCTAACCTCCTCAACGTAGACCAAACTCCCTCAGGTCTGGTGATGCTAACCTCCTCAACGTAGAACAAACTCCCTCAGGTCTGGTGATGCTAACCTCCTCAACGTAGAACAAACTCCCTCAGGTCTGGTGATGCTAACCTCCTCAACGTAGAACAAACTCCCTCAGGTCTGGTGATGCTAACCTCCTCAACGTAGACCAAACTCCCTCAGGTCTGGTGATGCTAACCTCCTCAACGTAGAACAAACTCCCTCAGGTCTGGTGATGCTAACCTCCTCAACGTAGAACAAACTCCCTCAGGTCTGGTGATGCTAACCTCTTCAACGTAGACCAACCTCCCTCAGGTCTGGTGATGCTAACCTCCTCGACATCCCAAGACCAAACTCCGTACGTGACAAAGCTTTTTGCCTTTGCTGCCCCAGCAGAATGCCCTCCCTTGGATCAACGACAGGTCACCTCCAGGTCTGTTGACGAGGGGTGCGACAACGCAAGCGTAAAAAAAAAGCGAAACAGAATCCAGGTCTGGTGAGTCGCGGGCGTGTGCACGAAACGAGTGCGCGTGCAACAAATTCACGGGAACGCGCTAACCGGTGGCGTTTCATGAATGGAAGTAGAGGGGGTGAACGACGGGGAAGTCAAGGTTCAAGGTTCTATTTATTAGTGTCCCCGGGGGGAAAAGGCTTTTACAGCAGATCATAAGGCTTAAAACATATAGACCTTTCTGTGTGGAGTTTGCATGTTCTCCCCGTGTCCCCTAGGGTAGGTATACCCTCACAAAAAACATGCAGTAATCCTGGTCACTAAACTGCCTCCCCCTGGCCACCCGGGGCGCCTGATGGAGGGGAAAGGAACTGGTTGGAATAACGTGTTCCTTCCACGCGCTACGTCCAACCAGGGAAACTCCCCCGTCAGGTGTAAAGGAGCAACTTGGACACTCAGGCATGAAGGAAGCATGAGTTCAAGTCCGTTGCTCTCCCCTTGTCCCCCATATATGGGGACTAGGTTGGTGGAGGGTGTGTAGAGCCCAGGATCACATTAGATGATTGACACAGGGGTGAAAAATGGGTTACAAAATCGTGGGATAAAAAATATATATATAAAAAAGAAAACATATAGACATACTGTACATCAAACCAAACTTTTTGCTGTTGGTCGCAAGCGTGAGAAAGCGACCGCCTTCAGAAGCCAAGTAGAAGTCCAACTATGCTGACCACTTTACAAACGCAAACGCCAACACAACACCATGCTGCTATCTGTATACTATGTGCACTTTGTTATATATGATGTCGCCAAATCAATTGTTTTAATATACCTTTATAAAGAAACGAAACGCAGTACACTGGATGAGTGAGTTCTTGGCATGCAGTGTGTCTGGCAGTCCTCACTTTTAGCCTCTCGGTGGCTTAATAAGTTTGTCGCCATCCATACAATACTCACATTCTCACTGTTACTCACACATTATCCAAGACTTATTTTGAAAGTCTAATATTTCTTGCTGTCTCTGTGTGCGTGCGTGGGTGTGTGCGTGCTGACACTGTAAATCTCGGCCAATAGGAAGTGACCTGCTGCAAACAGCCAGTCACAATTAACCTGCCATTCCCTGTGAGTGACACGCCCACTATTAGCCCTCCTGACCCAAATGATCTCTCTCTCTCTCTCTCTCTCTCTCTCTCTGTGTGATAATGTTGATATCATTATCAGTCCGTTTCCATTCTCCACATGTCTGTACAAACTCCTAGAAGCAAACATTCAGTCATGATGTTATTTGAACTAACTGGTAGAATCGGTGCTTACGTTGGTCAGACTAACCAACAGTCCTACAGTGATTAGTCAGACTAACCTGTTGCTGCAGGCTTAGGACATACTCTGTGAGAATGAGAGTTCTTTTAAGGCTCAGAGAAAGTTCTCCGGCTTCCCAGCGCTCAGAAACACTCTGTGAGAATGTGTGCTCTGGTTTAAACATCACACAGCTCTGGTGTCGGATCATTTAGGAACGTTTTGCAGTGAGACTTCCTCCTCTCTCTCTGTGTGTGTGTGTGTGTGTGCTCCATTGTTCAACCTCACTGTGGACACTGAGTTCTGACTTCACTTGTCTGTCAGTCAGTCAGTCAGTCAGTCAGTCAGTCAGTCAGTCAGTCAGTCAGTCAGTCAGTCAGTCAGTCAGACACAGACAGACAGACAGACAGACAGACAGACAGACAGACAGACAGACAGACAGACAGACAGACAGACAGACAGACAGACAGACAGACCTGTTGTGTGTAGACTCATGTAGCCTAGTTTTTATTAAAATGTATGTAGTCTTCAATTTACAATTTATATAGGCATTTATCAGACGCTCTTATTCCAGAGAGATTTACATTAAGCAAGAACAAAAAAGCATGGGAATACATCACATACATAAAAATAATTTATCATGAAACATGCGTAAGCTAAGAACGTAACCGTGGAATATCTATATAATGAAACTATACATATAAACTATACATTACATATGTAATGTGTGGAGTTTGCATGTTCTCCCCGTGTCCCCTAGGGTAGATACCCTCACAAAAACATGCCGTAATCCTGGTCTCTAAAACTACCTCCCCCTGGCCAGCCGGGGCGCCTGATGGAGGGGAAAGGAACTGGTCGGAATAACGTGTCCCTTCCACGCGCTACGTCCGGCTGGGAAAAAAGCAGCTTGGACTCCTCATGCATAGAAGGAGGCATGAGGTCAGTCCGCTGCCCCCCCAGGTTGGGCAGAGGAAGTGTAGCGCCCAGGATTACATTAATGGCACTGGGTGAAAAGAAAACTGGGTTACAAAATCGTGGGATAAAATTAAAAAAAAAACATATATACTATACTATGCTATACATATGTACTATGACGTGCTAGGACTATACAATGCAATTATAGTGCTGACATGCTATAAGTCTGTATCAAATGCTAAATCTAAGTCTACAAAAGTGCTATATAAGGGGGTAGGGCAAGAGCTACGGGCCATGATGGAGTCTGAAAAGGTGGGTTTTCAGACTATGGCGGAAGGTTGGGAGTGATGCTGCAGTCTTCCTATATTCTGTATGTGCAAGAGACTCATTGGTGGTGTGCAGTATTAGCAGTAATGCACCGTTTCATGTGTTTCGGGAAATGTAAAGTTGTGAGTGTTGACATGGGAATCCGTCACTGCGTTCGGTGCATTCTAGAGTGTAGAAGACCTTTGTGGGGTTCATTTCTCTCCTGCACTTATTCTCTGAATTTAAATAATACTTAATTTTTTTGTGCAAAAATAAATAAATGAGACTCTAATAACAGAGGCTAACTAATGTATGTCCATCATTTGCCTTCATCTCTCTCAGCTAAGGGGTCCCTGCTTCATCTCTCTCTGTTAAGGGGGTCCCTGCATGCTTCATCTCTCTCTCAGCTAAGGGGGTCCCTGCTTCATATGTCTCTCAGTTAAGGGGGTCCCTGCTTCATCTCTCTCAGCTAAGGGGGTCCCTGCTTCATATGTCTCTCAGTTAAAGGGGGTCCCTGCATGCTTCATCTCTCTCTCAGCTAAGGGGGTCCCTGCTTCATATGTCTCTCAGTTAAGGGGGTCCCTGCTTCATCTCTCTCAGCTAAGGGGGTCCCTGCTTCATATGTCTCTCAGTTAAAGGGGTCCCTGCTTCATCTCTCTCAGCTAAGGGGGTCCCTGCTTCATCTCTCTCTCAGCTAAGGGGTCCCTGCTTCATATATCTCTCTCGGCTAAGGGGGTCCCTGCTTCATATGTCTCTCTCTCAGCTAAGGGGGTCCCTGCTTCATATGTCTCTCTCTCAGCTAAGGGGGTCCCTGCTTCATCTCTCTCAGCTAAGGGGTCCCTGCTTCATCTCTCTCTCAGCTAAGTGGTCCCTGCTTCATCTCTCTCTCAGCTAAGGGGGTCCCTGCTTCATCTCTCTCAGCTAAGGGGTCCCTGCTTCATCTCTCTCTCAGCTAAGGGGGTCCCTGCTTCATCTCTCTCTCAGCTAAGGGGTCCCTGCTTCATCTCTCTCTCAGCTAAGGGGGTCCCTGCTTCATCTCTCTCAGCTAAGGGGTCCCTGCTTGTAGATCTGCTATTTTTGAAAAATCGTGAAAATGTGAGGCAAATCTTTGAATGTGTATTATTTCAGAGCAAACATTTTTAACTCAAATCTTTGCTTCCTGGGGGGGGGGTCCCCTGGAACAACATAGTTTCAGATAGGGGTCGGCGGAAGCTAAGAACGTAACGGTGGCCTCAGATGTAAAGGGGTTAAGTTGAGCCTTTGTTACGACCAAACTAAACGTTATCATCTTCATCATCATCTTCATCATTCCTGCCACTGAGGCAATTCAAAACCAGCCTGCAAGAAAACAGACCACAGCTGCCCCCCACTGGAGGCAGCCCGTAACTACACCTTCTAAACACCACACCAGAACTCCCATTCACACACACAGACCCAGGACCCGCCCAGCCACGTTACTCTCTCTCTCTGTGTGTGTGTGTGTGTGTGTGTGTGTGTGTGTGTGTGTGTGTGTGTGTGTGTGTGTGTGTGTGTGTGCCAGAGACACAGAGAGAAGAGGGTGTTTGAGGGGAAAATGAGAGAATTGGAGTACGAGAAGAGAGGAGAGGAGAGGAGTGGTCAACTTACAGGAGACAAAGAGATGAGAAAGAGAGGGAGAGAAAGGCAGAGAGAGAGAGAGAGACGGAGAGACACACAGAGAGAGAGAGATTGAAATTGAATTGAGAGTGAGTGAGTGAGTGAGTGAGTGAGTGAGTGAGTGAGTGAGTGAGTGAGTGAGTGAGAGAGAGACAGAGAGAAACATAGAGACACACAGAGAGAGAGAGAGAGAGAGAGAGAGAGAGAGAGAGAGAGGGAGAGAGAGAGGGAGAGAGGTGTCATGTTACTAGGGAAAATTTCTCACATTGTCTTTCTTTGTTTCATAAAGGAGTATTCCACTCAAACATTCCGACGATTCAATTAGATTACACAGATCTGGCAGACCTCTAGTGAACTTATAGGAATCTGTCTGTAAAACATAAGAGGTACTGCACTAGGCCACTAGCATTACTATGATATCATAATATCATTCAGATCAATAAGGGGTCTATACTCCTAATGTGTGCAACAACATCTACAGAGTACAGACAGACAGAGTAGCAACAATATAGAATATAGAACGATAGAATTATATTACACACCACCTTGTTGTGAGCTTGTAGATCTGATCTATCCTAGAGCATAGGATCACAGTGTGAGCTTGTAGATCTGTTCTGTTCCAGAGCATAGGATCACACTGCAGTACGGTGTGAGCTTGTAGATCTGATCTATCCTAGGGCATAGGATCACACTGTGAGCTTGTAGATCTGTTATTGTGTCACATACTGGTACACATTAGGCTGAAATCACATGTAATTTCTGTAATGTTATGTTACATGTTTTGGAAAATAATATAATAATAATAGCCAAAAACATGCATATCCAACTATGTTTGTACTGGAAATAATTAATAGTTGGAGTTTATCATCAAGGGTCCTGGAAACTTTCCAGGACCCTTGATGATAAACTCCAAACCTTTTTCCAGGAATGGCCTCAAAATATTTCCAGGAATGTCATGACCATGACCCTGTTACTTTACTAGTTACTTTGCTTATTATTATAAAACATAGATCAACCACTACATTTCAGGCATTTGACAGATTGGTAACCAAGCTATGAGTTCGTAGGTTCAGCGTCATGCTCAAGGACACTACACTGTTGCCTCTCGCAATGTTCACATGCTTCTGTCATACAGTCTGGAGCAACGGAAGCTCTGATCATGAGTAAAATATAAATGCTTCCGTCGTACAGTCTGGAGCAACGGAAGCTCTGATCATGAGTAAAATATAAATGCTTCCGTCGTACAGTCTGGAGCAACGGAAGCTCTGATCATGAGTAAAATATAAATGCTTCCGTCGTACAGTCTGGAGCAACGGAAGCTCTGATCATGAGTAAAATATAAATGCTTCCGTCGTACAGTCTGGAGCAACGGAAGCTCTGATCATGAGTAAAATATAAATGCTTCCGTCGTACAGTGTGGAGCAACGGAAGCTCTGATCATGAGTAAAATATAAATGCTTCCGTCGTACAGTCTGGAGCAACGGAAGCTCTGATCATGAGTAAAATATAAATGCTTCCGTCGTACAGTCTGGAGCAACGGAAGCTCTGATCATGAGTAAAATATAAATGCTTCCGTCGTACAGTCTGGAGCAACGGAAGCTCTGATCATGAGTAAAATATAAATGCTTCCGTCGTACAGTCTGGAGCAACGGAAGCTCTGATCATGAGTAAAATATAAATGCTTCCGTCGTACAGTCTGGAGCAACGGAAGCTCTGATTATGAGTAAAATATAAATGCTTCCGTCGTACAGTCTGGAGCAACGGAAGCTCTGATCATGAGTAAAATATAAATGCTTCCGTCGTACAGTCTGGAGCAACGGAAGCTCTGATCATGAGTAAAATATAAATGCTTCCGTCGTACAGTCTGGAGCAACGGAAGCTCTGATCATGAGTAAAATATAAATACTTCCGTCGTACAGTCTGGAACAACGGAAGCTCTGATCATGAGTCAAATATAAATGCTTCCGTCGCACAGTCTGGAGCAACGGAAGCTCTGATCATGAGTAAAATATAAATGCTTCCGTCGTACAGTCTGGAGCAACGGAAGCTCTGATCATGAGTCAAATATAAATGCTTCCGTCGTACAGTCTGGAGCAACAGAAGCTCTGATCATGACTGAAATATAAAGCGGAAGTGAAGCCCACTTCCGTTTCGCACAAACGTATCCTAATATAAATAGAAATCCTCTAAGCGTGTGCGTGCGTGCATGTGTGTGTGGAATGCTCACAATGATCTCCTGGCTGAGAGCAATGAAACAAACGCTCCCCTGGGGCTCTGACGAGAGGGGCGGGGCTACCTGTGTGTGTGTGTGTGTGTGTGTGTGTGTGTGTGTGTGTGTGTGTGTGTGTGTGCGCGTGTGTGTGTGGGGGGGGTGGGGGGGTTACCTGCACTTAGAAACACAAAGAGTAAGACACCCAGAATGTGACCTGCGTGACCTTAACCCCCCCACCAGGCCACACACACACACACACACACACACACACACACACACAGAGAGAGAGAGAGAGAGAGAGAGAGAGAGACACACACACCTCTCTCATCTGTGAGGTAATCAGGAGGTCTTTGGTTCAAATCCCCCCCGGCTGGTCGAAGTGCCCCTGAGCAACACATTCCTCCATACATGCTATCTTTATCTGTGCGTGAATGTCCTTTGTGTCCGAGCATAGGCCTGGTAACGCCCCGCCTGCCTGTGATTGGTCTACTGACACTGCCCGTCTTGACGAGACGCAGGTTACTCCATGGTGAGAATGAGAAATAAATAATACAACAAGAGAATGACAGCTCGGCGCGACAGAATGCAGCCTTGTAACTAACTTGTACGTTTTATTTTTGTAGAAGCAAACTAATTTAGCTTATGCCATTTGCTTTGATTGAATAATTGATTGAACACGTATGTTCGTTGTTTGATTTGGGTGTGTTCTAAATCAAGTGATTAATCTAATTATAGTAAACTAATACTATTTCACTAAAAAGGATTAAGATGAAGGGAAAATAGACCTTTTTACAGTACAATAATGTTTTCAGTTTACACATACAAACAAATTTATTTCAACACAAAATCTTTATTTTAGGACACAAATCAATTCATATTACGGCGTGCATGTTCAATCAATTATTCCATCAAAGCAAACGGCATAAACCATATTAGTTTGCCTCTTCTACAAAAATAAAACTTGCATTATTTCCCACCAGCACGGAGTATAACCTCACTATCCAGCATATCCACCTCGGAGGACAGTCAAGACGGGCAGTGTTGGTAGGCCAATCACAGGCAGGCGTGGCGTTACAATGCCTATGCTCGGACACAAACGGAATTCACGCTTTATCTGTACAGATCAAAGTGTGGTCCGACCATGCAATTCTCCATATGCAGACCGCGACCATCTTACCATAATAAGTTCATGGCAAGGTGCTACCTACAGTAGGTGCAACTTCACATAGACAGCCCAATGAGCCCATTCATCCAGACAGAAAAGTCCTCTCTGATTGTATTAAACAACGTCAAACTCACCAACATTGCAGCTGTACGGAAAGCTTGAATTATTCTCTTCCTATCCTCAAAGTGTTTGTTTCATGAAAATCCACCGTAGGCATGTTGTTATGAGCTACTTTGTGTCCTTGCAGGTGATTCTTTTTCTATAAGTGCTGGAGTTTGGAAGTGCCACCCACTATATGAACTGTCACCCACTGTTAACACAATCAGGGCCGGGATTTCTTTCAAAATAGAAGCTCGGGGTGCCGGGCAGATATGGCATCTTTTACTCTGAAAGCCGGTGGGCTTCCGTTTCGTACAAAAACCGGGAGGCATAATGTTGCTTGCTTATCTCGCTATGATTACGTTGGAGTCTCTCTAGAAGCGTTAATATTTTAACGAGAGGCATGTTGTTGAAGTCAGAAATGAAGACAGAAGTACAGTATATACATCTGGTCTAAACCACGGAGAGCGCGGCGAGCCTTTCTTCCTGATCCGTAAACAGGGAGGTGAGCGGCAGCGCGCACGGCGCCACAAGCAAGGAGTACATTGCAGAAGGAGAGGCCAACCCCCAAAAAAGAAAAGAAAAAAATCTGAATATATTTTTCCCGTTTGATATCAATGGAAAAAGCGCTAGGACGTGAGTACACGTCGCCGCAATCAGTCGGTTGGATTAGCTATGACGTTCCCACACGTCGTACAGCCTGAATGTGTTCAAGTTTAGCCCATTTTGACCTGAGATCAGATTCTAAATGCAAGAGCTTGTCTGCTATTTTTCAATAGCTAAAGCATAACATAATGCTAACACCACATCAGAGGACAGATTGAGAATACCTTTGACGTTTAAACACTTGATTAACGTTCACCAAGAATAGCAGATGTGCAAGCTCACAACGTGTCACGTTGTGGCGTGTTGTGAGCTTGCAGATCTGCTATTTGTTTTTGTGAGAGATTTAGGTGTAGACTGAAAAAGAACTCACCGAGTACAGGTCCATCTTACTGAGTCTAGAGAAGGTATAGGTGGGGTAAACTGAAGCCTCGCCTGGACTGGCATCATATCACGCTGGACTGGCATCATACCACCCTGGACTGGCATCATACCACCCTGGACTGGCATCATAGCATGCTGGACTGGCATCATATCACCCTGGACTGGCATCATACCACCCTGGACTGGCATCATACCACCCTGGACTGGCATCATACCACCCTGGACTGGCATCATACCACCCTGGACTGGCATCATACCACCCTGGACTGGCATCATACCACCCTGGACTGGCATCATATCACGCTGGACTGGCATCATACCACCCTGGACTGGCATCATACCACCCTGGACTGGCATCATACCACCCTGGACTGGCATCATATCACGCTGGACTGGCATCATATCACGCTGGACTGGCATCATATCACGCTGGACTGGCATCATACCACCCTGGACTGGCATCATATCACGCTGGACTGGCATCATAGCATGCTGGACTGGCATCATATCACCCTGGACTGGCATCATATCACCCTGGACTGGCATCATATCACCCTGGACTGGCATCATATCACCCTGGACTGGCATCATATCACCCTGGACTGGCATCATATCACCCTGGACTGGCATCATATCACCCTGGACTGGCATCATATCACGCTGGACTGGCATCATATCACCCTGGACTGGCATCATATCACGCTGGACTGGCATCATATCACCCTGGACTGGCATCATATCACCCTGGACTGGCATCATATCACGCTGGACTGGCATCATACCACCCTGGACTGGCATCATATCACCCTGGACTGGCATCATATCACCCTGGACTGGCATCATATCACCCTGGACTGGCATCATATCACGCTGGACTGGCATCATATCACCCTGGACTGGCATCATATCACCCTGGACTGGCATCATATCACGCTGGACTGGCATCATATCACCCTGGACTGGCATCATATCACCCTGGACTGGCATCATATCACGCTGGACTGGCATCATATCACCCTGGACTGGCATCATATCACGCTGGACTGGCATCATACCACCCTGGACTGGCATCATACCACCCTGGACTGGCATCACCTCACCTCACCCGGGGGTGAGGTTCTCAACCCATGTTGTTGAGAAACCCTGCAATAGAGAGCACAAGAAGTCTGACGTCATACACACTTCCTACCTGGGAACCAGTGTTGATTCAGTCGACTATAATTTATTTTGGCGGGCCTTGATGCCAGCGAAAGGGCTGATTTTACACTTGCTGACACTGCGACGCGTTGTGAGCTTGTAGATCTGCTATCTTGTAAATGACTGTTACTGGATTCTTGTCCACTAGTCCCTTCCTTTCTTTCTTTCAATCATTTTATTTTTTCATTTTTGCACAAACCGATACATGACTCACATATACATACACATAGACTAACAGACATACATTAATCATACATACGTCCATACATCATCTTCTTCTACTCCTTGTTCATGTAGTCTTAGAAATCTTAAAGCCTTTGTTCTTAACATGAATATTTCCTTAATTTGCCAAACCTCTTGATAATATTTCTGCGTATTCTACTCCCATGTATTCCACAACTGGGCCCCAAACCAAGAAGAATCCATCCATGTCTCCTTGGAGAACATGTGTGAGCCGTTCTAGTGGGAGCAGTTGTAGAACATTATGGAGCCAACTCGATAAAGATGGAACAACATCCCCTATCCAACATTGTAGTATTGACAACCTAGCACAGTACCATAGTATATTCAGAATTCTCTTGAATCTATTGAATTCAGGTGTCGTTGGGTGTAAGCCCAAGATACATTGTAGGGGATCTAGTTCGATCCTTAGACCTGTTATAGTAGAAATTTCGTTCTTCACTTCCTCCCAAAATTTTTGGATTACTGGACAAAGCCGCATTAGGTGCACATATGTGCCCATGTTTTCTTTACATTTCAGACATGTACCAGAGCAGTCTATATCATATTTGCTCCTTTGATATGGAGTAGTTTGTAATTCATGTATGATCTTGAATTGGATTTCCTGAGGTTTGTAGTTGCAACATATCTTTTTACTATTTAATATGATTTTGTTCCATTGATGGTCATTAACTGTGTAACGGTTTGATAATTAAATTGAACTGTTACTCTTTTTTAAATTACGAGATATTGACTGATCTCCTTACGACACAACTGATTTCTGTATGACAGGAATAGCTTAATTGACAAGAGACACACAGCAAACAAACTCATGAGAACACAGCGAAGTAGTGATGAAGTTAGGTGATGTTTTATCCAACCAGATTAAATAATAATAATAATACAGCCAGTTGCAAACTCCCACAAAATCAAAAGAATGAGCTGAAAGTTCTGAACCACCGTTTGAACGAATGTCCGTGATCAACGCTCGCACGCACGCACGCACGCACGCCCGCCCGTTTAAATAGTTTAATAGATATGTCTGTAAGAAAAGAGTAAATAAAAGTCCGCGTCTCGACCGTGCACGCCCGCACGCTATATTGTTCCTTGTCGCTCCGTATAGATCCAAACGGCTCCAATAACGTCCCAGAAACAGGGAAAACCGAAAGGTCACTCCAAAAAGGTTATGCAAAAAGTAAAGGGATCCCCAGAAACGATATAATCCACAGTAATGATTCCAGGGCAAACAAACACAGTGGATCCTCGCGGGGTGTAACAGAAAATATAAACGGTCTCACCGGTCTCTTCAGTGTTGCAGTATCGTGCGCTGCAGTGTGGCCTTAGCTATATTCCACCTATAGCGTTCGTTCGAGCAGAGTTATTATTTAATAAATAATTGATCAAAACTGATCCAGGTCTCCCGTGGACTTCCTGGATGGTTTTTCTCTCTCGTTCGTTCCTCCCGCGGGCCGGCGACCAACGCCTCTTTTGTCGTGCGTCAGACAGCCTCAGACCCGTCAATCAAAATAATCCCCTCAAATCATAACATAGGCTTTCAAAACACCCCTTAAACAATAACAAAACAAAACAACTTAGGGCCTTACCCTTAAAGGATGGCGTTAAATAAGGACCATTATTACATAAATGACATACACTTTTAAATGCCATAAATAAAATAAATCCTTTTTTCAACTTAATGTGTGGCAGCGCTACATAGACCCCCCCTCCAGCCATCGGCTACTAGGGTGAGGTACCATAGAACCTTTTTATATTAACCACATTGACAGTGTCCTGTTTATCAGGTGGGTTATTCCATCCAATTCGGTAATTCACCGGCCCTAATTTTCTCAGTACTTTAGCTGGCCCCTCCCACTTGGGCGCTAGCTTGGCGGAGAACTTGTCGCTGGCCTTCGAGAGAGGATGAGTCCTGACCCAGACTAGGTCACCCGTTTGAAAGTGCGCTTCTTTCCTGCGGGCATTATAATACCTAGCTTGTCTAGCCTGGTGCACACCCACTCTCCTCTGGACCTCCTCCGCCATCTTCTGTAGTCTCTCCACCAGGTTATATGCGGCTTGGTCTGCAGGAGACGGTGGTTTATTGATCAGCCTCTCCAGTGGGCCGTGGAGCTTCCGACCCAAAGCCAACTCAGCAGGGACTTTCCCAGTGGTTTCCTGGTGAGCTGTGTTGAGGGCGAAGCGGAACTCTGGTAGCCACTGGTCCCAGGTGTTATGGTGCTCGCCGACGAATGATGCAATCATGGTTTTCAATGTCCGGTTAATGCGTTCTGTAAGGTTGGTTTGTGGGTGGTAACTGGTGGTGAGTTTCTGGACCACACCCCAAGCCTTGCAGAGGTCCATCAACAAGTTGGCAGTGAATTGAGGTCCTCTGTCCGAAACGAGATACGAGGGCACCCCCCAGCGGGTGAAGATTTCCTCCCTGAGGATTTTGATGAGACGAGGTGTTTTGCTGTCTTTCAAGGGGAACATCTCCACCCATTTGGAGTAATAGTCCACCACCACCAGGAGGTAAACGTTGCCGGCTTTGCTCCTGGGGAATGGACCCATCAGGTCGATGCCTAACATCACTCCGGGAGCCGTGACTTGAGTGCTCTGTAGTAGCCCTGCCGGCTTGGTGTTGCTTGCCTTGTACTGCTGGCAGGTCACACAAGTCTTTGTGTGATCCCAGACGTCCTTTCGGACCGTTGGCCACCAGGCTACCTCCAGCACTCGTAAAAGGGTCTTCAGGCGACCCAGATGACCACCCAACGGGTTGTCGTGGAAGTACCGCAGGAATTCTGCCACCAGAGTCTGCGGGACGACCAACTGCCACTTTTCTCCCTGGTTCTTCACCGGCACTCTTCGGTACAATAGCCCTTGGTTGTCACAGAAGCCGATGCGATCGGGTGGAGATGTTGTCCGACCGCTGTCTCTCCTCAGGTCCATCACTCCCTGGTCTGTTCCTTGGGCCGCTGCCAATTCTGCCAATGTGGTCGGCAAGTCCGAGGGGCTTTTCGAGGACATGACAAGACAGGGTGATGAGTGAATGGAGAGTGGTTCGTAAGCACGGGACAGTGCATCCGGGGCGACGTTAAGACAACCCTTCCGATAATGAACCTTGAAGCTGAATTGTTGCAGTCGGAGTATCCAACGAGTCAGTCGAGAGGTGGTCTTCGGGCAGTTGAAAGCCCAGGACAGTGCGGCGTGGTCCGTGAAGACTGTGAACTCTGGTCCCTCCAGATAGGGCCTCCACTTTTCCACAGCCCAGACCACGGCCAGGCACTCCTTCTCAGAAGTGGAATAATTCCGCTCCGGGCCTCGGAGTCCCCTCGACGCGTAAGCAATTACATGCTCACCATCATCGGTGGTCTGGGAGAGGATGGCTCCGAGACCCACTTCACTGGCGTCCGTGTGTACCTGAAAAGGTAGTGATGTATTGGGTTGCGCCAACACAGGTGAGCTCTGCAACGCCTGCTTCAGAGCTTCCATGCTGTCTTGACACTCGCTGGTCCAGTTCCATTCCACTCCCTTCCTCTTCAGATTGTTGAGAGGGGCTGCCATGTCTGCAAAATGGGGAATGAACTTGTGATACCATCCCGCAAGCCCCAAGAAACGCTGCACAGCCTTTAGATCCTGAGGGACAGGATATTCAGACACCGCTTGTGTTTTCGATGGATCAACCTCCACACCTCTGTTGGAGACGATGTGCCCCAAAAACTTCAGCTCTTGCTTGAAAAAGTGACACTTCTTCATGTTGAGGCTGAGATTGGCGGCATGTAACTTCTTGAAAATGGATTCCAAATCTCGAAGATGTTGTTCTTTGGAGTGAGAGTAGACTATGATGTCATCGATGTACACAAAGCATAGCTTTCCCCTCAATTCCGCCAAGACCGTCTCCATCAGTCTCTGAAAGGAGGCTGCAGCATTCCGCAGACCGAATGGCATAGCCTTAAACTGGAAAAGTCCAAGCGAGGTTATGAAAGCAGTCTTCGCCTTGCTCTCATTTGCCATCGCCACCTGCCAGTATCCAGACTGCAAGTCCAAGGAACTGAACCAGGAGGCCCCTTCCAAGGACTCAAGGATATCATGAATGATGGGCATCGGATAAGCGTCTGGCAGGGTCTTGGCATTCACCCTTCGGTAGTCCACACAGAATCTGTAGGACCCGTCTGGTTTGTTCACCAGAACTACCGGTGATGACCAAGCTGACTGTGACGGCTCAATGATCCCATCTCCCAGCATCTTCTCCACATGTTCCTCAATGACCTTCTTCTTCTGAGGAGACACCCGATACGCCTTGGATCGTACAGGCACTTCATCCTGCACGAAGATGGTGTGTTTCACCACAGATGTCTTCCCCAGTTTACTGGAGGTGACAGCAGGCCAGTCACCCACGAGCCGTTGTAGCTCCTCCGGACAGTCCGTGTCATAAGGAGCCCGTAACTCTGGGTTGACCGTAGATGCCCAGCAATCTCTCATCTCCCCTGGAGGCAAGGCATAGTAGAGGAGGATGCCTGGTTGGTAGACGATGGTGGGAGACTTGTCCCACAAGCTGGACTCGGCCTTCTGGCTTAAGAAAGGATAATAGGTGTAACCTTTTCCAGTCTTCACCCCATAACTATTCTTAGCCAGATCAAGAATGGCACCGGTCTTGGCAAGGAAGTCTAGGCCAAGGATCAGTGGGAACACAAGATGGCGATCTTGCATGACATGGGTGTCGATGGTTCTTTTCACACCATGCCAGTCGAACCCGAGATCTTTCTTGCCCAAGGCTCGATGAGCTGAGCCATCAGCTAGGACAAAACCCTGTCGGGTAAACGGTAAGGTTTCATCTGGTTGCATGACTTGCTTCCACAGACTTTCCTTAATAAGAGTGAAAGAACTCCCAGTGTCCACCACTGCCTCAACTGGGATTCCCTTGATGGTAACCGGGACCAACAGGAGCTTGTTTTCGTTATCTTTGTAGCTCTTGTTTTGCACTAGAGAAAGCTCTGCAATGGTCTTCGCCGGCTGTTTCTTCTCCTTCTTGCCCTGTTTGTCAGTACTCGCCTTCACCCTCTGCCAGTAGTCCTGGGTTCCTGAGAAGTCCTTCTCCACCATGGACCCCACCTTTACTAGCTCGGTCACTGTCGTCACAGTGCCCCGCAGGCAGCCAGCCACTTTAGGGTTGATGTTACTCAAGATGCGTCTCACTATATCTTCCTCTGGCATGTCTCGCTTCCACTTGAGGCACAGTGCACGATAATCGTACGCGAAATCCCTGAGACATTGCTCTGGTTTCTGCACCATGGACCTCAGTCTCTCCTCCACTTCTGTCATGTAGTCAGAGGAGAGGAAAGCGGACATGAAGGCATTTCTAAATGAGACCCAATCGTGGACATGGCTTTTTGCAGCCTGCCACCAGCTGAGTGCCGGCCCCTTGAAGACGGAAGATAGGGCTCCCAAAAGTTCACGGTTGGAGAGGGGTCTTAAGGCAAGGAAGGTCTCACACTGATCAACGAAGGCAAGGACATCGGAAGTTTCAGTCGTGGCACCAAACGTAGGAAATTCCAGCCGCACAGGAGGTTTGGAATAAGACGGAGAGGAGAATGAATGCACACCAGACTGATTATATGATATAGGGGGCGCTATGGAGCTGACATCGGTGGAAACTGCTGGAGGTCTATTTGATACAGGTGTACTAGTAGGTCTTGCCCTAGCAAGCTCTTTCTTCCACTCGTCGTCCCTGCGTAACAAACAGTTTATGGTATCCATTTCCAGTTTCTGCATGTCTGCCCTGATATCTTCTCCTAGTTTGTTGAAAGTAGCTTCAAAGGACTGTCTTAGGTGGGCCTCCCTGTTCACTGAACTGGCTATAGATGCTCTAAAATCATTTTCGAGCTTAACCAATTTTTTTTTCAGAGACTTCACCTCACCTTTAAGTTCCCCATTAACACTCTTCAGAGAAGTCACCTCACCTTTAAATTCATCATGATCAGCCTTTAGAGAATTCACCTGCCCTTTAAGCTCATTGTAATGAGTCACATCCTTCTCATCCCTCCCCTCATCATCATCATCATCATCATCATCATCATCATCGTCATCATCATCATCATCATCGTCATCATCATCATTATTATCATCAGGTTTAACCTGCGTCTCATCCTGCCCTCTTTGCCTCTCATCCCCCCCATACAAATCACTTAATGAGGTTTCAAGAGGGGGACTTCTCCTTGTGGTGAAAGATCCCGAAGTGAAATCTGGGTCACCATGAAATACAGGGAGATCAACCTCTGGAGTAGAGGACTCATGGACAGGGGGAAACACGTCGTCACTTATTGGTTCTCCTCCTGCTGCTGCTGTTGCCATATTGTAAAGCTAACCCAAACAAGTTTATCAAAATCAATTTAAATCAGTCCCCGTATGGGCCACCATATGTAACGGTTTGATAATTAAATTGAACTGTTACTCTTTTTTAAATTACGAGATATTGACTGATCTCCTTACGACACAACTGATTTCTGTATGACAGGAATAGCTTAATTGACAAGAGACACACAGCAAACAAACTCATGAGAACACAGCGAAGTAGTGATGAAGTTAGGTGATGTTTTATCCAACCAGATTAAATAATAATAATAATACAGCCAGTTGCAAACTCCCACAAAATCAAAAGAATGAGCTGAAAGTTCTGAACCACCGTTTGAACGAATGTCCGTGATCAACGCTCGCACGCACGCACGCACGCACGCCCGCCCGTTTAAATAGTTTAATAGATATGTCTGTAAGAAAAGAGTAAATAAAAGTCCGCGTCTCGACCGTGCACGCCCGCACGCTATATTGTTCCTTGTCGCTCCGTATAGATCCAAACGGCTCCAATAACGTCCCAGAAACAGGGAAAACCGAAAGGTCACTCCAAAAAGGTTATGCAAAAAGTAAAGGGATCCCCAGAAACGATATAATCCACAGTAATGATTCCAGGGCAAACAAACACAGTGGATCCTCGCGGGGTGTAACAGAAAATATAAACGGTCTCACCGGTCTCTTCAGTGTTGCAGTATCGTGCGCTGCAGTGTGGCCTTAGCTATATTCCACCTATAGCGTTCGTTCGAGCAGAGTTATTATTTAATAAATAATTGATCAAAACTGATCCAGGTCTCCCGTGGACTTCCTGGATGGTTTTTCTCTCTCGTTCGTTCCTCCCGCGGGCCGGCGACCAACGCCTCTTTTGTCGTGCGTCAGACAGCCTCAGACCCGTCAATCAAAATAATCCCCTCAAATCATAACATAGGCTTTCAAAACACCCCTTAAACAATAACAAAACAAAACAACTTAGGGCCTTACCCTTAAAGGATGGCGTTAAATAAGGACCATTATTACATAAATGACATACACTTTTAAATGCCATAAATAAAATAAATCCTTTTTTCAACTTAATGTGTGGCAGCGCTACAACTGTAATTTGTAAGTCTCGTTCCCACGACTGCCTGCTGATGTTGGTATTAACGTTCTTTATGGAAATCAATTTTTGATATATATATAACTTGTTTTTTTCTTCTTCAGCCGGCAGACCTGGAGAATAAGTCTCTCGATCTGCTCTGGTCCATGTCCTTCTTTGTACTGGGGTATAGAATTTAGGTAACTAGTCCCTTCCTGACATTTCTGTCTAGTTTCAACTTCTCTGTCGTGTTTTTATTCTCCATTCTGAATTCACATAGGCTGTTTGGGATTTTGGATGAGCCGATGTTATTCTCCACAGAGAAATGATTTCTTACATGAGACGATTCTGTCTAGACGATGAACGTTTCTCAATTTTCCCTATTTTCTTACTTTTCCTTTTCTCCTTTTTTTTTAGCTAGCTTACATATCCCCCCTCCCCCTCTCTCTCCTCTCCCCAGCCCCCCCTCTCTCTCTCTGTCTCTCTGTCTCTGTCTCTCCCCCCCCTCTCTCTCTCTCTCTCTCTCTCTCTACCCCCCCCTCCCTCTCTCTCCTCTCCCCAGCCCCCCCCCTCTCTCTCTCTCTCTCTCTCTCTCTCTCTCTCTACCCCCCTCCCTCCCTCCCCCCCCCCTCTCTCTCTCCCCTCCCCTCTTTATCTCCTTCCTCTCTCTCTCTCTCTCTCTCTCTCTCTGTGAGTCACACCCTGAGAAAGACCATGAAACCATGGTCTGCTTTTCTCTCTGACTCACACAGCAGCCATGAGAGAGAGATGGTAAATCTTGAGGAAACCAGTGCTTCCCAAACCTTACCTTTTAGCGACCCAAGCCAGTGACAATAGCAGATCTACAAGCTCACAACAGGGAGCGAAACACAAACCAGTGAAAATAGCAGATCTACAAGCTCACAACGGGACGTGAAACAAACTAGTGAAAATAGAAGATCTACAAGCTCACAACAGGGGGTGAATCGGTTGTTTTCACTACTTCTTAAAACATTTGTTTTCTAATCAATGGAATTCATTAGGGGGTTGGGGGGGGTGTTGAAAATCTTTTGAAATAATGGGTTATTGGGTATATTGCATTAGGAGGAAAAGGCGTCCAACTTTCACCAAATGAAAGATGCAGACGACAAAACAGACGTTTATCCAACAGACACTGAACAATGTTAAGTCACGTTGCCACTCCATTTGCCACCATCACTGTATGCTCATACACTCTATAGAAAGACATTTCAGCCAAAAGTTCCAACTTCAGCAGAATGCTTCACAGTTATGAATTCAACAACTTCTACAGCACCACGTTTCAGTGAATCAGAGAGTTTCTACAACACGTTTCAGTGAATCAGAGAGTTTCTACAACACATTTCAGTGAGTTTCAGAACCAGTTGGACCCAAACCTCGACTGAAAACCACCGTGTGTTCACGACTAAAATAAGACCAGCTAATTCTATGTTACCGTCTCTCTCTCTCTCTCACTCTCACACACACACACACACACACACACACACACACACACACACACACACACACACACACACACACACACACACACACACACACACACACACACACACACACACACACACACACACACACACACACACACACACACACTTCTACTCCTACATCCCACATAAACTGACTTCATGCCACTTTATTGTTTGGCCAAAACCAAAGAACACGCATATGCACACTGCCACACGCCAACACGCACGCACGCACGCACGCACTCTGTGCCGCACTGTGATCTTGTAGATCTGATATTTTTCAATAGCTAAAGTAGAACAGAATGCTTAAAACCCCAAAAGGGGTTCCCGCCCCAAAATGGGTTAAACAGCTGATGGAAATTAAATGCAACTCGTAGCGTCGGCAAAGCCCTTCTGTTTGTTTTGACCGATGCTACAAGTTGCAGCCACGCGCTACGAGTACAGTACAGTACAGTACGTGTACAGTACAGTACGAGTACAAGTGTCATTTAATTTCCAGCCATGGTTAAAACCAGGAAGAGACTCTCCTGGACTAGGAGTGACAGTGAGCCTGTAATCTGTATCCTCTCAGACAGGAAGTGGAGGAAATGCCCATGCCCCATGCTCATCCCCAGAGGCCTTGGGTCGCTCTGTTTGATGTGCGTGCGTGCGTGCGTCTGTGCGTGCGTGCGTCTGTGCGTGCGTGCGTGCAAATCTATCGGAGAATCAAAGTTGCAGCAGAGTTTAAGAGACACGAGTAGAAGGGAATAAATTAAATAAAGTCAACATAATTCACTGCATGACTTCAAATGAAAACCTGCCTATTTCATCACATGAAGAAGGATTTCAGCCTGTGGTTCTCTCCATGTATAGTGTTATGGTGGTTGTAGTTCTGCAGTCCATGTATTGATTGATTGAAATATGTATTAACAGTTTGCAGAATTACAGTACATTTCAAGCACAAACTCAATACAAAGACTGTTAACTGTGAGTGAACAGGGTCCACCTTGTTCAATTCATCAAAACATTTAGAGACGTACAAATAGACACTTCTATATAGTTAAAGACCAGAACAGGAATTCATCATAAAGGAAGCAAAAAGGGAAAATAAACATATACAGTGAGGGGAAAAGGGGGGAAATGTATAGAGTTATGGTGGTTGTAGTTCTGTCCATGTATAGAGTTATGGTGGTTGTAGTTCTGTCCATGTATAGAGTTATGGTGGTTGTAGTTCTCTCCATGTATAGAGTTATGGTGGTTGTAGTTCTCTCCATGTATAGAGTTATGGTGGTTGTAGTTCTCTCCATGTATAGAGTTATGGTGGTTGTGGTTCTGTTCATGTATAGAGTTATGGTGGCTCTCTCCATGTATAGAGTTATGGTGGTTAAAACTAACCACCATTACATTACAATGGTGGTTATTAGAGGAGAGGAGGCTGAAGATGTGGTGAACAGAGACACCTGCTGGACACACTCTGTAAATACACATAAATATACATCGCATACATAGAAATAGACATCATGAATCACACGTAAACTAAGAACCTAACAGTGGAATATATATGAAATTATATGTGTGTACACTACAGCACTAGTGGTTCCCAAACCTTTTCATGTCAAGGACCCCCCAAATTGACACTAATCAGCCCCGCGGACCCCCATAATATATGCCACAGACCCCCATAAGAGAAGTTTTTACGGCTCTAGCATGTGTGTGTGTGTGTGTGTGTGTGTGTGTGTGTGTGTGTGTGTGTGTGTGTGTGTGTGGACCCTCTTGTAAACCAGCGTAATGCTTTATGGTGTCGTCCACTCACAGTTAACAGTCTTTGTATTGAGTTGTGCTTGAAATGTAGGCCTACTGTAATTCTGCAATTCTACGTGTTGTCAACAACAACAACAACAACAACAACAGCAGCACATAAACACACACACACAGACAGAAGGACCGGTGGCACCGAAACAACAACGAAATGCATAGTAGAGAATTTTATAGACGTGCATTTTGGCAGTTATTAAATGATGATGAATTCACCTGTGGTTTGCTGGCGGTCGTGCCGTCACTGCAGGGCTCTCTCCCCTAAACTCCTCTAAAGTATCATCATGTTCTGACGGACTGACAGACAGCATGTCTGTTCTCTGAAACATCTCACGCTTAATTGTTGCATTCATTGAGCTTAATGTATTGTTTACATGTATTTATGTGGAGGTTTTAATCTACAGGAGGACAGGTATAGTCAGGCTGGTGAGGTTTCCGTGCCGGGTTTGAGGAAATGCTATAGGCACGGAGGAGGGCCGTTTCCGCATCCGGTTCACACCGGATCTCCAAGTGCAAAGTGAACTGAGCTGTCTGTAGAACACTGATGAAGTCTGTATGTCCGTCTGCCTGCCTGCCTGCCTGATAAAACACACCAGATCTATAAGTCCACTACTGAACTAACAGTGTGATAAATGTTCTGATACAATGTTGTTCCGATACAATTTCCCTTGCCATTTTTAATTTTTGTATTGCTATTTTTATTTGCTAATTTGTGTATATTTTGTCTTGTATTGACCTGCTTTTTTGTTTTTCGGCATTCCGCTGCTTGTTATTTTTTATGTGACGCATTTTGGGTTGCATTTTATGTATGAAAGGTGCTATACAAATACAGTTTATTATTATTATTATTATTATTATTATTATTATAAATGTAATAGTGATTGTTTGCGTCAAGTATGACCTGTTCTGCTTTTGTTCAACGGCCTTTGTCGCCCTCCTGTGGACAAAATTGGAAGTCGTCAATAATAACATTGTCCACTTGACAGTTAAATGCAATATTGAAAACGAGATTAAACCATTTCATTGTATTAAACAACGTCACACTTGCAGTTGTACGGAAAGCTTGAATTATCCTCTTTCAATCTGCAAAGTGTTTGTTTCATTAAAGTCCACTGTAGAGTGTAGACATATGAGTGTTGTAATTTCATGTATGTTATGAGTGTTGTAAATTCATGTGATTTGATAAATAAGCTGAAAGATACATGTATTTTACATGAAGAGGACAGAGTTGATTCATTCATGTAACTGTATAAAATCCACTATACGATCACTACTGTAAAGCAGTCAGAACACTGTGTATAATACTGTATACTATAATCCTCAGTGTGATGGAGGATTCTCATGAGACAGACAGACTTTGTGCTTTTGGTCCACATATGCTGACGTACAGCGCAGCGCAGCGTATTTTGCTAGCTTTAGTTATAATAATAATTTCTTCTTCTGTTGTCTACATGAATAATATAACCACATTATAACCATATAACATGGAATGGGAGTTAAATGCTGCAATTTGTAAAAATGGCAAAATAATATGACTCCTAAACGTTGTTGAAGTGGGACTCATAAAATGTGCCTGGGACTCATCTAAAAGACCAAAAAAAAAAAAAGATCAATACATTTAGAAAAGGCTTTAGGGGTGAAATTCAGGGAGGAAACTTTTACCAGTCAATAATTATATCAAATTTAACTCTTGTTTTATTGAAATACGTACACATTATAGATAAAAAAAATCATCTGTACATGAAAACAGATCTTTAAATCATCTGTATGTGATAAAACAGATCTGTAAATCATTCTGTATGTATGTGTCATTGTTCATGGTTTTTCAGTCCACTCCAGTGAAGTCCAATCCGGGTCCTGTCCAAGCCAGGCCAGGTATTCCATCAGACATTGGGTGGTATCTAGTGTTGTCCCGATCCGTAATCACGTTTTCAAATGATCGGAAACGGATTGCGAGCAAAGAATACGTGATCGTATCTCCTAGTTCATGGTCCTGGTCCGGAGGCTAGATCCGCTCCAGGTGTTACGTTGGGTCAGTCCAGTACGGTCCTGGTCCGGGGGCTAGATCCGCTCCAGGTGTTACGTTGGGTCAGTCCAGTACGGTCCTGGTCCAGGGGCTAGATCCGCTCCAGGTGTTACGTTGGTTCAATCCAGTCCAGTGCGGTCCTGGTCCGGGGATTAGATCCGCTCCAGGTGTTACGTTGGGTCAGTCCTGTCCAGTATGGGTCTGGTCCAGGGGTTAGGGTTAGGCTGTGATCCGCTCCAGGTCTTACGCGTTGGGCCGAATCTCGTTGTAGTTCTTGATGACTCCAGAGAAACGCACAATCCTAATTTCAGACGTTATGCCTGTGAAGTCCTGCCACAAATACTCTGGACTGAGGACCTTACTGGGTTTATGGAACCACATGTACCTGGGAGAGAGACATAGACACACACACACAGAGAGAGAGAAGAAGAGAGAGAGAGAGATTATTTATTGATATTAGACTATCTTTCTGGTGTATACAGGTATGAGGGGCAGAAGAATAATTTTCACAAAACAGACAATTTCATCGGCTTTCATTTTTTCACTTAAATAAAATATACTACGATGTTTTGTCCGTATAGGTCCAAAGTTCATGTGTAGAGGTTTTCGTGCATTTTGATCAAAGATCCTGGGAGGTGATACATTTTAAATGTTTTTCATATAATTCAAAATGGCAGGTGATCTAAAGGTCAGAGGTCAAAAGTCAGAAGACAAAAGTTGTTCGGCATGAGGAGACACATATGGGTATCAATGTGTCATTACCAACGGTCAAACGGTTCATGAGATATGCACGTTCAAAGTTTGCATTTTCAATTGAGTGCTATAGCGCCACCCTTTGGCCATAGTCGCATAGTCACAGTTTGCCCTGGCCCTCTACCAGATTCCTGCGTTTCACGAAAACCGACTGCACGGTTCAGCTAGAACAGCTATTTTTGGAAGAAGAAGAATATAATAATGAAGTATTGACACTCTGGCTGTTGACGTCGTGATGAGATCGGCGCATTTGGGCTAATGGCTGCTTTTAGCCCAAGGAGTGTATTTTGTGCAAAACTAATGCTTGGAATGAATTCAGAATCATGAAAACCCCCTAGTTTGACACGTCACATGCTAAAGCAAAAGGAAAGTTTGACATTTTTGCCAGCCATAGGATGTCACAGGGAACCCCTATAAAAGAAAATGCCTAATACTAACAGCCGGTCAGCAAGTAGATTCATGAATGTATATGTGACTAAATTTGACTGAGAGACTGCCATTGGATTTTTTTGAATTTTCATATTGGTTGTTCAGTTTGACCCACCAGTTTTGGAGATATGGCTTATAGAGTAATAGTAATGTCTTGCAGAGAAACAGGCTTGAAAGGTTCACTTCTGTGGACTCTAACATTACACCTAGCTACATGTTTAAGCATTTATTTCATATTTACATGTCAATTTCACCTCTGACAAATTGATTGATTCAAACATGCTCTAGTATGTGAAGAGTCTGCCTCATTTTGGGAGAAAACATTTAGTTTTTCGCCACTGGTGAAAAGCTGGAGTTTGCGCGATGACAATATTTAAGGCCAATATAAAAATACTATATAGCCTACCAAATTTCCCACTTTAAACAAAAGAAGCCAGTCGGCTCATCGGCTGTCAGACTAGGCTACTAGTCAGAGTTCACCTCCACAGCACATTCACACTAGCCTGGCTGATAAGCCAGACTAATATCACACAACACACAACACGGCAAGCAATCGTTTTTTCTTCCAACGGCTGATTCAGTCTGCCTTATTAGCCAGGCTACATTCACCCAACCCTCAATCAAAATCACTCACATGTCAAAAGGACAAAAATGAATGAAGTAAAGATCTGCTATTTTCATAAAGCATAATAATAATAATAATAAGATATAGGGTTAGGAATACTGCTGTCAAATTAAAGTCTATACAAGCTAACGTCTCCTATATGGATGTGTAAAAATCTCTGGCAGAAAATGCACAATCTTTTCATAGTTTCACCAGATAGTATTTTACCCAGAGTGTTGATGTTTACACCTTTATTTAATTCTTATTTATATCCAATATTAATTTGTACACACATTGTTTTATATTGATTGTCTTGTTCCACTTTTGCTATGGCAATGTAAACGTATGCGTAATAATAATAAAGCACTTGAATTGAATTTAATTGAATATACTGTATAGGGCTGAAGTATGTGTGTTTTGTAATAAGAAAAAGAATAAGATATATTGTAACCAGTGCATTCCTTTCTGTCATGTCACTAATCACTCGTCCAGTCGTCCTCTGCGTGGACTCTGTCTCTGATCTGTTCTCATTGTTGACAGAACTAGTTTATTACCTGATAAACTCCTTCCTCTGTCCTCACTAATCTCTGTGTGTGACATTTAGAGACAGACAGACTACAGACAGACAGGTTACAGACAGACAGGTAGAACGTCCTTCCTCCGTCCTCACTAATCTCTGTATGTGACGTTTAGAGACAGACAGGTTACAGACAGACAGGTTACAGACAGACAGGTAGAACGTCCTTCCTCCGTCCTCACTAATCTCTGTATGTGACGTTTAGAGACAGACAGACAGCCAGGTTACAGACAGACAGGTAGAACGTCCTTCCTCCGTCCTCACTAATCTCTGTATGTGACGTTTTACACAGTGTTGTTTTTGTCGACTACCTTTTTTCACTGACGAAAACTAAAAGGAAGCTAAATTAAAACTAAGCTATGACGACTAAAACTAAGACTAATTCTATTGACCATTTCGTCAACAGCTAAAAACTAGAGTAAAATGTTAGGAAGGGACTAGTGGACAAGAGATCCAGGGTCATTTTACACTGGGTTGCATGCTGAAAATAGCAGATCTACAAGCTCACAACGTTGTGGGCTTGTATATCTGCTATTTTCAGCAAGTGTAAAATTACGACAACATCAAGGCCCGCCAAAATACATTTTAGTCAACTAAAATCTCATGACATTTAGTCGACTAAAACTAGACTAAACACTAAAACATTCCAGGTGACTAAAATGTGACTAGAACTAAATGAAAACTATTGTACAGAGTAGACTATGTACATGTACAGTATGTGATGCATCACCATGTGTTGTTCTTGCCAGTGGCGTAACTAGATGCCAGCGGGCCCCGACGCAGGCTGATCAGCGAGTGCCCCCGACGACAGCACCGCCACCCTCGTTTGAGTAAGGACGCGCTGTGATTAGCCACAATGGCCAGTGCACTTGTGCAAGACGTGCTGTGATTGGCCAGTATAGTAGCTACTTTGAGTGGCAGTCAGTGGGAAATGCTCTCGCCACAGAATTTACTAGTATTCTGGCCATAATAATCATTCTAAGCGGCCCCAGCTGTTGGTACGCAGAAGCGCTTCCCGGCACTTGATTGACAGCGCATAATTAATTTTGACGACGCATGCGCACTGGAGCACCGCTTATGTGGAGCCCTGTCTATAAACCTACCTGTTTAGATGGCTCTCCTCCTGCCACGCCGCCTCCACCCCCCTCGTTGCGTCCAGGTCAAAGTTGTCACTGCAGGTCGTCACCAGATGATTGACAGCTGTCAGCTCCCCCCCGAACGCCCCCCCGCAGTAGTAGAAGTCTCCCTGCTCTTCAGACAGAAAGGCCAGGGAGGTCTGTCTGCGCTCGTACGGGAAGACATACCGTTCATTGGTGTAGTAGCCTAGAGAGACAGACAGGTTACAGGCAGACAGGTTACAGGCAGGCAGGTTACAGACAGACAGGCAGACAGACAGAGTCCCGACGAGAGCGCTGCATTTCCTAATGCAGATCGGTTACTTTCGCCGCACACACAGTCCAGACTATAGTAACAGATAAACACAGACACCAGACTCTGTACAACACCTACAGTAACAGATAACATTACCAGGGTGTATCACGGACACCAGTGACCCCAGGGACTCGGTGCCCCAGTGACCGTGGAACTTTGAGTCGACGTCCAGACAGAAGATGTAGTCTGCGTGCTGACGGTCGCCACGGTTATGGAGCTGAGACTCGATCAGCGTATGGATCAGTTTCATCCTATGGGCCGAAATCTCCTGCCACCTCCTGGAGGATGGGATGGGCCGAACAAACACCTGGGGGAGCGAGCGAGCACACGCACACGCACACACACACACACAGGTTTAGGTGTGCTGCCCCATGGGAGGTTAGGTTTAGGTGTGCTGCCCCGTGGGAGGTTAGGTTTAGGGTGAGGGTTAAGGTTAGGTTTAGGTGTGCTGCCCCGTGGGAGGTTAGGTTTAGGGTGAGGGTTAAGGTTAGGTTTAGGTGTGCTGCCCCGTGGGAGGTTAGGTTTAGGGTGAGGGTTAAGGTTAGGTTTAGGTGTGCTGCCCCGTGGGAGGTTAGGTTTAGCGTGAGGGTTAAGGTTAGCTTTAGGTGTGCTGCCCCGTGGGAGGTTAGGTTTAGGTGTGCTGCCCCGTGGGAGGTTAGGTTTAGGGTGAGGGTTAAGGTTAGGTTTAGGTGTGCTGCCCCGTGGGAGGTTAGGGTTAGGGTAAGGGTTTGAGATAGGTTGTAGTTGTAGGACTAATGACTGGTCGAACCAATGACTAGTCTAAACGAAGTACTGCACCGGCCAATGGAGGGAGCGGAGAAGGACGCACAACCAGTGATAGAAACAAGAGGTTTTTCAGAGAACTGTCAGGATCTAGAAGACATTTATCATTTGTCCTGAGGTCTAAATGGGTGATTCTACCTCTCTCCCGGCGGCCATCTTGACCTCCGGCATGGCGTCAGGCTGGTCGGTGAAGACGTAGAAATGAACTCTGAAACCAACGAAGAAGAACTGATCCGCCGTGGACAGGAAGTCAGGCAGGAAACGGATGTACCTGCCAGAGGTCAGGGGTCAAAGACGGTTCGTAATGATGAATAGAATGTGCTGATGTAATGATGAATCGAATGCGATGATGTAATGATGAATAGAGCGCCCCTATTCGCCCCTCACAGGTAAACACATTTGAACTGATAATAATAATTATGACATGACACTGCCGTGTCACGTCCATATTTGGTCATAATGACGTACTTCCCGACGGCGAACACGGTGGTTGCTATGGTGATGTTCAGAGGTGCGTAAATGCTGTCCAACACCTCAGGGTCAAAGGTGTCTTTCCAGACGATGGGAGCCAACCATGGGGTCACCGTGACCACGTCTTTACGTCTACAGCACGCACGCACACACACACACACACACACACACACACACACACACACACAATGTAGTCACAATAGAACAACACATGGTGATACATCACATACATAGAAATAGAACAACAAGAACAACACATGGTGATACATCACATAGAAATAGTCTTCTAGGATCATAAGAACACAACAGTAGAATATCTATATAATGAAACTATGAGTCTACACTATAGAGTGCTATGTCTACATGTAAATGCTATCTAAGTTACATAAGTTGAGCCTTTGCACACGCCTGTAAGGTCGTCGAGGCTAGGGGAGGGGCTAGGGGAGGGGCTACGGGCTGAGATGGAGTCTGTGGATTACAGACGTACACATTATAGATAGACCAGAGCGGTGCCCATGGGGCGGGAACACACACACACACACACACACACACACACACACACTCACCCGTGCAGGATGCTGGGTTGTTTGGACCGGAAACTAGAGGAAGATAATTAACAACACATCGTTAACAATCACAGCAATGATCTAGAATATGGTCTAGAATAATAATTAACAGTATAGATGCACGATATGTTCGGTAGCCAATCAAAATGGACCACATCGACCGTAAAACAAACGCCGTATCGTTATCGAACCCATCTCAAAATAATCACTATTTTTTTTCACCGATATTGATGTCGCAACAATAACTGTGTGACATCACAGTGATCCAGGAGATCACGTGATCGCTCGTTTTCCCATCGTCTGGGAGGACACCTTCGACCGGTAATAACAAGAATACATGCTTAACAATAATTAATCTGACGTAGCCAGACAACTATTCCACAACCTCCAAATGTTATAGAGAGTCTGGAATTACAGCTCCCCCAAATCTGAGTTAGGAAGCTGCCATTTCTGTGTCAGGCCAGAGCTTATATGTGGCATCATGCGCCTGGACCGCTAAACCAGCAGGCGCCCCAACAACAATAACATGCACACCGACATTTTCAACATGCGCTGATTTCCATTTATATAATTATTATTATGATTTCCATGAGGCAGATCATATTTATATCAGTATTATTATGACTTCCATGAAGCAGATCATATTTATATAATTAGTATTATGGTTTCCATGAAGCAGATCATATGTATATCAGAATTATTATGATTTCCATAAAGCAGATATTGCATTAGCTACGAACGAACGAACAAACGAGCAGCGAGCATTAGCGTTAGTATTAGCATGACTCACTGGTCAGGGATTACCAGTCGTAACAGGTCGTGCTCTATGGACTCTGGTTGTACAACTAGTTGTTGTTGTATGCTAGGGAGAAACAGTAGATGCTATTAGCATTAGCATTACACTACATAGAAACGCTTGCATGGTTTTATCTTCGGGTTCTTGGAAACGTCCCCCAGCCAAGCTGCGTTAGTTTGATTGAGGTTAGGTTTAGGTATAGTTTACTGAGGTTAGGTTTAGGTATAGTTTTACTGAGGTTAAGGTTAGGGTTAGGGTTAGGTATAGTTTTACTGAGGTTAAGGTTAGGGTTAGGTTTAGGTGTAGGCTGTCAATCACAGCGACTGGCCAGTCACAGCACACCCTCTACGTCACTCTGTACTCAACCCGAAGATAAAACCATGGTCGCCATAGAAACACCCCCCAGTGTCTCCCCAGTGTCCACCTGAGTGCCTCCCCAGCGTCTCCTCAGTGCCTCCCCAGTGCCTTCCCGGTACCTCCCCAGTGTCCACCTGAGTGCCTCCCCAGTGCCTCCCCGGTACCTCCCCAGTGTCCACCTGAGTGCCTCCCCAGCGTCTCCTCAGTGCCTGCCCAGTGTCTCACCAGTGCCTCCCCGGTACCTCCCCAGTGTCCCCCTGAGTGCCTCCCCAGCGTCTCCTCAGTGCCTCCCCAGTGTCTCACCAGTGCCTCCCCATGCAGTGCCACCCCCCCAGTGCCTCCCCAGTGTCTCCAATAGCAATAATACAAATCAACGTGCGTGAGTGCGTGTGTGTGTGTGTGTGTGTGTGTGTGTGTGTGTGTGTGTGTGTGTGTGTGTGTGTGTGATACCTGCGGTTTGGTGGAGATACATAAACGTAAACATAGCCCATCCTGCAACACAACACAATACAATTAAACACGACCAGGTTTATTGTTGTTGTTGTTAACTATACAAGAGTCAACAGCGTTAAGGGCCTGTCGAACGGGAAGCGATGAACGTACACGTTGTCGCCCGGATCAACAACAGCTCTGCTACAGGTAATAATAATAAAACTTTATTTGTATAGCACCTTTCATGACATTAAAAAGCAAGCAGTAATGCAATACAGTGAGGACATGAATAACAAAAAAAGTTAAAGATCAATTAAAAGCAAGGGTGTAGAAGTGGGTCTTGAGCTGTGCTTTTTAGAATGTCTACAGAGGCTGCCTGTCGAAGGTACAGTGGGAGTTTGTTCCACGCCGTCGGCCAGTAGAAGCAAAAAGCTGCTTCCCAGTGTTTTTTAGTTGCCATTTTTTAGGCAAAGCGACCAGGCCAGCAGTGGGACCTTAGGGGGCGGTTTGGGACATATTTAGGCAGGCAGTCATGTAGGTAGGAAGGTGCGAGACCATTGAGAGCATTATAAACAAGTAAAATAATTTTACTTGTTTAACATATAACTGGAGTAATATGTTCTCTCATCTTAGTTCTAGTTAAAACTCTGGCTGTTGCATTTTGGACAAGTTGTAATCTGTCAGTTGTTTTCTTAGGCAGTCCAGAAAAAAGTGCATTGCAGTAATCAAGCCGAGAAAAAACAATTTTTGCATCGTCCAATGACAAATAGGCTCTGATTTGTGCAATATTTCTAAGGTGAAAAAAGGCAATCTTGGTAACATTATTCATGTGTGAATTATAATTTAATTCAGAATCAATAATGACCCCCGAGTTCTTTACTGTACTGTTACTTTCTACAGTCAGGTTGTCGAGGGTAGGTAAGGGGCCTTTCAAACAGGGAGCGATGAACACAGGCGTTGTCGCCTGGATCAACGACAGCTCTGCTGCAGGTAAGAGGCCTTTCAAACAGTAATAGGACAGATCTCCACCAGGGCAGGTCAGGTTGTGGCCTCCTGGTGGCGCTATGATAGGACAGGTCTCCACCAGGGCAGGTCAGGTTGTGGCCTCCTGGTGGCGCTATGATAGGACAGGTCTCCACCAGGGCAGGTCAGGTTGTGGCCTCCTGGTGGCGCTATAATAGGACAGGTCTCCACCAGGACAGGTCAGGTTGTGGCCTTCCGGTGGTGCTATAATAGGACAGGTCTCCACCAGGGCAGGTCAGGTTCTGGCCTTCCGGTGGCGCTATAATAGGACAGGTCTCCACCAGGGCAGGTCAGGTTCTGGCCTTCCGGTGGCGCTATAATAGGACAGGTCTCCACCAGGGCAGGTCAGGTTGTGGCCTCCTGGTGGCGCTATAATAGGACAGGTCTCCACCAGGGCAGGTCAGGTTGTGGCCTCCTAGTGTCACTATAATAGGACAGGTCTCCACCAGGGCAGGTCAGGTTGTGGCCTCCTGGTGGCGCTATAATAGGACAGGTCTCCACCAGGGCAGGTCAGGTTGTGGCCTCCTGGTGGCGCTATAATAGGCCAATGTGAAAAGCCAATCTTGCAAACTTTTAAAGCCAATTAGGATGGAATATGAAATATCTGAGAGATCCGTCTTGAACACATGACTATAGAGATACTGTGTAACGATTTGCGGGAGTAATATCAACAAATTTATTTTTGGTTCGGCCTCCTGGTGGTGCTATAACAGGCCGTTCTGGGGCAGAGGTTCATCGTTGGCACCCAGGGAGTGTGTGTGCAAAATTTGGCATCGACCAGGTTAACGGTGCCGGAGATTAGCTGGTAACAGACGGACGGACAGACACACGGAGTGCAAAACATACTCTCTCCCCATGCCTTCGGCCTGGTGGAGACAATGAGTTGAAATTAGTTGCCGGGTACCGGGGGTGCAGGCTTTAGTTCCGACATACTATTGATCCGAAAGCTCAATCCTAAACTAACCCTAACCGCAAGCACAGGAGCAGCGCATGTCGGACCATCGCTTTTTCGCATCGCATCGCATGTCCCCCCGCTTCGGATCTTCGGTGTGTCGGAAAAGCGTGCGCACCCCTGGTACCGGTACCGCTCCAAGAGATGGGTCAAATGCGGAGAACACATTTCACGGTCCCAAGTAGTAAAAGTGTAGCCTCGGCCCGGGAGGCGAACCCGGGTTCCCCGTTCCACAGGCACAGTACGTTACCATTCCACTAAAGAGCCATGGCCCGATAGGCGAGTAGTAACGCAGCACCGTATAGCCTACAGAAGTAATGGTGGTAGTAATATTAGTAGTAGTAATATTAGTAGTAGTATTCATGTGCTCACCCCAGTATTAACACAATGCTCAGTATTATGATCCATGATTTGATGTACACGTTCATATTTGGTCCTGGACTGGTCTGAACTGGTCTGAACTGGTCTGGACTGGTCTGGTCTGGACTGGGTCTGAAACACATGTGATAAACACCAGACTGAGACGCTGCACAGAATTCTGTAAATCCATTCTCCAGATCCAGCGTAAAACACCAGATAAACATACAGGGCAGAATTAAGACGATAACCACTCATAATCATAATCATCATCATCATCATTTTTCGACCGCGGTCGAGATCATGGATTCCACAATGCTACGCCAGACTTCCTA
Source organism: Protomyctophum bolini (assembly GCF_963924005.1). Taxonomy (NCBI): domain Eukaryota; kingdom Metazoa; phylum Chordata; class Actinopteri; order Myctophiformes; family Myctophidae; genus Protomyctophum; species Protomyctophum bolini. Next base: position 7,835,073 of record NC_137872.1, read on the forward strand.
GTCCTTCATTGCCACCCCCAGTTCCTGCCTACTGAAGCATGTGTCCCTATAGCGATGACACCAGGAAACCACAGCTTTCTACCTCTGGTCCGCCCTGAGGCAGGACTCCAGAGAAGGGAAGATATAACCTAAGATATATAACCTAAGATATATCATAATAATAATAATAATAATAATAATAATAATAATAATAATAATAATAATAAAAAGAAAAGAAGAAAATAGCATGTAAAGGACCTAAGTATAGTGACCCAGAGGCCCTGTAACAGTTACTGACACACAGCATGTAAAGGACCTAATATAATATAGTGACCCATGCAGAGGCCCTCCGTAACAAGTTACTGACACAGAGAAACTCTAGACAGATGTCCTCTCAGCCAGCTGGTGAACTAATGGAGCATTTACATAACACTTTACATACAGTGTGAACACTTTACATAGATTGTGCTCTCTGGGAGAGCCCGGGATCAAACCGGTAACCTGGCTGTTCCCATCTGGCCACTCTACCCACTGAACCTGGCTGTTCCCATCTGGCCACTCTACCCACTGAACCTGGCTGTTCCCATCTGGCCACTCTACCCACTGAACCTGGCTGTTCCCATCTGGCCACTCTACCCACTGAACCTGGCTGTTCCCATCTGGCCACTCTACCCACTGAACCTGGCTGTTCCCTTCTGGCCACTCTACCCACTGAACCTGGCTGTTCCCATCTGGCCACTCTGCCCACTGAACCTGGCTGTTCCCTTCTGGCCACTCTACCCACTGAACCTGGCTGTTCCCTTCTGGCCACTCTACCCACTGAACCTGGCTGTTCCCTTCTGGCCACTCTACCCACTGAACCTGGCTGTTCCCTTCTGGCCACTCTACCCACTGAACCTGGCTGTTCCCTTCTGGCCACTCTACCCACTGAACCTGGCTGTTCCCATCTGGCCACTCTACCCACTGAACCTGGCTGTTCCCTTCTGGCCACTCTACCCACTGAACCTGGCTGTTCCCTTCTGGCCACTCTACCCACTGAACCTGGCTGTTCCCATCTGGCCACTCTACCCACTGAACCTGGCTGTTCCCTTCTGGCCACTCTACCCACTGAACCTGGCTGCTGTACTTTATACCTCATACTTGAATGCTTAGTATGATGTATAAAGTACAGCAGCCTTGTCCTTCTAAAACAGAAAGATTGGATATTGGGTAAGACTGACGTTATGTATCTTTCAGGACCTTTCACTGCTTTGTCTCAACCATTACTTTTTTTTTTTTTTTAAGTTGCTCCTTTACACCTGACAGGGGGGAGTTTCCCTGGTTGGACGAAGCGCGTGGAAGGAACACGTTATTCCAACCAGTTCCTTTCCCCTCCATCAGGTGCCCCGGCTGGCCAGGGGGAGGCAGTTTAGAGACCAGGATTACTGCATGTTTTTGTGAGGGTAGGCCTACCTACCCTAGGGGACACGGGGAGAACATTCAAACACCACACCATTCTCAACCATTACTCAATGGCTCTGGTCTCAGCCACCGCAGTGGTGTGTGTGTGTGTGTGTGTGTGTGTGTGTGTGTGTGTGTGTGTGCGCGCCTACCTTGGTTTCATTCGGGTTTATAACTAAATCAAATCCACCACAATGATCTGAAACATCTCCTCTGTCACGGTTCATGGAAACATCTGAGAGAGAGAGAGAGAGAGAGAGAGAGAGAGAGAGAGAGAGAGAGAGAGTGTGTGAATGGGTGTGTGTTGATACGATGGTAGAGAGTCATAGAGTATACTCACACCTACAGCAATGTTGCATGGTAGATGTAAGCAACCATGTGAATGATGTGACTTCCATTGGAAATGCATTGGGGCGGCCATGACACTTACATCTGGCTTACATCTTGCATGCCACATTGTTGTATAGGTGTGAGTGAGGCCTATAGACTGTGTATGTGCAACACAGGGAATGATTAACCATTCAGGTACAGTCAGACATGTTTTAATGTCTATATCTATAATATGCTACTTGTGTCTCATTTTACTTCAGTCATGTCTATATATATATTCAGATTCCTTTTGTAAAACACATAGGAATTTGTTTTCACATTAGCGTGTGTGCATTCCTTATTCCTTTTTTCACATAATAACAAATAAAACGAACAACACAAATACAACACCGTGCAAGAAGTATAAATATAATTTAAAGTGCAGAGTTATGGAACATATAGTGCAAACATCTCCAGACCATGAATGCAGCATTTACTACACGGTGAAAGAAATGCAAAATGCCCTGCTCTCCTTTCCTGCATGCCATGCCGTTCTCCTGAACTTGAACACAGTATTTTGCGTTTAACAAAATTGTTTGAAAGGAGTGGCATTTTGCATTTCTTCCACCATGTAGTAAATTATGCATTCGTGGTCTGGAGAGGGCAGTTGTTTTACAGACAGGTAAAAAGGGCAGTTGTTTTACAGACGGGTAAAAGGGACAGGGGCTGAAGCCCCCTTTGATGTCTATGTGTGCAGGTCCCTGTACATTTTAGTGCCCTGGAATGTTTTAGTGTTAGTCTAGTTTTACTTGACTAAATGTCATGATATTTTAAATGTGCCGTTAGTCGGTTTGATCGACTAACGTGTATTTTGGCGGGCCTTGATGCCGTCGTAATGAATGATTTTACGCTTGCTGAAAATAGCAGATCTACAAGCTCACAACGCTTCACAGCGCAATGCGTTGTGAGTCTGAGCTTGTAGAGCTGCTATTTTCAGCATGCAACCAAGTGTAAAATGACCTATACTGGATCTCGTGTCCACTAGTCCCTTCCTAGTGGATATCTTGTCCACTAGTCCCTTTATAACAACATTTCAGTCTAGTTTTCATTTATTGACGAAATTGTCGATATATGTAGTCTCATCATACCTTAGTTTCCATTTAGTTTTTGGTCAGTGGAAAAAGAGGTAGTCGACTCTTTTCCTTTTAGTCGACAAAATCAACACTGCTGCACACAGCCTGTTGGGACACCGGAGATATCCACCGAACTATGATGAGCTACACCAGGTGTTCTCAACGTTTCTGGCCGGAAATGCTTTGGCAATGTCTCGGGATTTCCTTTTTTGTTTGTTTTTTATAATTTGTAAACTTTAGTAAACTTTACTAAATCCATCGGGCAGGAACACCTTGTGGTGTTTTTTTATGATTTAGCTATAGCAGACCTACAAGCTCATAGCACGGCACCGAGTGCCGCGCTATGAGCTTGTAGTTCTGCTATTTTTGAAAAATCGTGAAAATGTGGCTCAAATCTTTGAATGTATATTCTTTCAGAGCGAATGTTTTTACCCAAATCTTTGCTTCTGGAGGGTGATCCCTGGATCAACATATTTTCAGATGGGGGTCGTCGGCCAAATACAGATAATTCTGGGGGTCCTTGACATGAAAATGTTTGAGAACCACTGAAAATTGTCATGATTTAGAACTAGATTCACTGTAGAGGTCGGTCTCCAGTCCTCACTGACGTTTTACTGTACTTAAACACTCTCTGTGAGTCGGAAAAAGCAATGCTAATGTTCTGCTTGAGTGAAAAACTACAAAAGCATATTACTGTTGTTACAATATGGCTACAGTTTACAGTACCAAAGAAAGAGTATACTTAACAAACAATAGCCAATCTACACAGAATGATAGGGAGCTCCTATCGGCGGCCTGGTACTACTAAGCCTCGCGTTGATACCAATATTTGTTTATTTGAAAAGGATCCCCATTAGCTGATGCCATGGCAGTCAGCTAGTCTTCATGTGGTCCACACACTACATATTACAAAACACAAAAGAAATAAGAAAACTAAACATGAATTGCATTAATTCTCAATTACGTATAAAACAGATGAAAACAAAGACAGAATAACTTGTATATATTTAGCCTAAAGTTGTTCTTTCAACTGGTAAATATGTAACTCTTTGTCTTAAAGGCTGATTTATAGACGGATGTCAAGTGCTAACTTGTTCCAAAAATCTATAGCTCTATAAAAACTTTTCATATAGTTTGTGTTTGAACTAGGTACAGCGATATGCCCATTAACAGCATGCCTTGTATTGTGGGTGTGTATATCTTTCTTGACAATAATCTATTTGTTCAAATGAAAACAAAGGCATATTTGACTTAATAACACAAAAGAGAAATGTGGCCAAACTTGAGGAAATTCTTTGCTCAATAGTGAGCCATGAGAGGCTGGAGTGCTTATTTACAATACTACTTCTCATAGAACAACCCATAACAAGTCTGGCTGCCCTATTTTGTGCAACCTGTAATTTAGCTAGATTAATTTTAGACATAGATGACCATACAGTTGAACAATAATCCAAGTGACACAAAACTGTCAGAATGTCAGAATGAACAGAAAAAGATTGACACTTTCTTGTGACTGCAATACCTCTGCCCATTTAGTTGACTGTTGTATTTACATGTTCAGTCAGTTGACTGTCTTCAAACAGTTATTAAAATCAAGTGACAGACATAAATCATAACAGCCTCGGTCATTTAACACACAATCAACCTCCTTAAACAAACAGTTATGTAAAGATCAATATTATTTTGGAACATAATACAAAATAAATATGCTCTAAAGAAACAGCTCACCACATGAGCGGAATGTTATTCTTATTATGTTGTATTTCATTTTATAGTATGAACTGTAATTATGTATTTTCATGTATTTAATTGTAGAATGTATTTGTAATTATGTATTCATGTGCTTTTTGAAAGTTTTTGTGGACCCCAGGAAGACTAGCTGTCGCCCCGGCGTCAGCCAATTGGGATCCATTCAATAAACAACTACAATAAAATGATAGAAAACAATTGAGATATTATACTCCTGTTAAAAAGAACAGATGAGATATATCTGGACTGAATGCTATAGGATAGAGAATATAGCTAAACACTAGAAAATTAATGATTGGAGGAAAAACCGAGATATTGCTATCTTATCTCCCACTGTTCCTTCGACAGACAGGCAGCCTCTGTACAAACAGTTTTAAAGCACATCTCAAGACCCACTTCTACACTAATCCTTGTTGTTATTCATGTACTCACTGTACTGCATTATACATTTAACGCCAGAAAGTAGGGTTTTTTTGCCACTCAGTAGCCCCCCCCACCACCCCACCACCCACCCCTTTTCCCCTCACTGTATATGTTTCTTTTCCCTTTTTACCTCCTTTATGATGAATTCCTGTTCTGTTCTTTGACTACTGTATATAGAAGTGTCTATTTGTATGTCTCTAAATGTTTTGATGAATTGAACAAGGTGGACCCTCTTGTAAACCAGTGTAATGCTTAATTGGGTCGTCCACTCATAGTTAACAGTCTTTGTATTGAGTTGTGCTGGCAATGTACTGTAATTCTGCAAACTGTTAATACATATATCAATCAATCAATCAGCATATAACTTGCTGGGGACACTGAAGCCTTTCTTCATCCTTTGTTCAAGCTTGACTACACATGTAATCTCACCATGAGCACAGAGCACTGTATGAGCATGTTGAAATTAAATGAATTATTGTTTTCTTAAGTCTTTCCTCTGTTTCCTAGTTTAGGAAACATTATTCCATTGTTGTCATTACAACCAATGAAAAACCTGTTACCACACCCTGGTATATAGGCTACTGTAGCTACCAGAAAGAGATATCTGGCACAGTGGAGTGAGTGAGTGAGTGAGTGAGTGAGTGAGTGAGTGAGTGAGTGAGTGAGTGAGTGAGTGAGTGAGTGAGTGAGTGAGTGAGTGAGTGAGAGACAGACAGACAGACAGACAGACAGACAGAGACAGAGACAGAGACAGAGACAGAGACAGAGACAGAGACAGAGACAGAGACAGAGACAGAGACAGAGACAGAGACAGAGACAGATCTGGCACGGTGGAGTTAGATTTACCACAGAGAGAGAGAGAGAGAGACAGAGGAAACATCCACCCTAAACCTAGCTCTGGTCCATAGCTCTAATGCGTTGCATTTAGAGCATGAATGAATAAAAATAACGTTTTTGCTATAGGCCTACTCACCAAAACAAAGGCGGGTTATGACATTAGAAAGCCTACTTTCCTTAGTGGACACACTCTGAGCCCCCCACAGGGCCAGATTTAGCCAGCCCCACTAAGGTGGGCAGACAGAATTTGGGGTGTCAAACCCCCGAAATGCATAGAAAACTATGCTATCATCATCATATCAGTTCATCTATCTTCTCCTTCTTTGACCAACAGTATGCTAACCCAATTGCCCTTCCTGACACTACCCTCTGCATTTACCCGGGCTTCGGACAACTTGTGCAACACAGAAAATGCTTTCTCGTCTGTTTCGTTTCCCTTTTCAGAGTTGCGTAGTCTGTCCCAGTTCCAGTAAGAGCATGCAAAGGCTCCAACAAGGTGGAGTCTAGAAATCTCTCAGAATAGGGTACAAGGCTTGATATGGCTGTCATTAGGTCTAAATTCTTCTTTGAGAATCTGTTTTCCATTTCTGAAATGGCCCTGTCGAGGATGCTGAGCAAGGATCTTTTGAGAGACTGAGAGGGGGTGATGGTGGGGTTATCAGTATCTGTATAGCTGGAAGCCCTTCAAGGACCTCTGGGGTAGCCCCAAACCTCACTTTGACCCCATATTATTGCTTATAGCAGCTTTAAGTAAAAGTAGCAATACTGCAACATATACATATTCTGTTAGAACTAAAAGTGTGGAATTCACAGGCATCTAAACATATGTTTTCACTCCTAAAATGTCAATATAAAACTGTATGTATATAGGCCTATGTAAAAAAAAAAAGAAAAAGAGAGATTTCCAACTTTACAAGTAATTAAAATTGCGCAATTAAAAACAATTAACATGTTTACAATGTATTAGTTTGTGCTTAATCAAACAGCTGCTTTACTGGCCTTGTTATGCGAGCGCACTTGTGAGATGATTTGGGAGCATCACTGTGATATATATATTTTTTTAAAGGCATAAATGGACTGCACGCCTTTAAGTGACAATGACAAGCATACAGCTTGCCTATTTGCAATTGTAGCAGGCTATAGGCGTACGGGGCTTAATCATTCACCATTTAAATAAGTGCAGCTTTGACAGTTCAGATAAAACTGACGGGGGTCGGGAGGTCAGTAACACTCATGTTATTGACCGACTGTGAACAATTCCTATCATTTTTCATAGATAAAGTGGAAACCAAAGGTCCAAATAACACCATAAGGTCCAATAGAACAACATAAGGTCCAATAGAACTCCTCCCAGCATCACCATAGCTATTCATCCTCCTCCAGTTCCCTCTCTCTCTCTCTCTCTCTCTCTCTCTTTCCCAGTTTAACTTGATCACCTTAAAGGACCAATTCACCACTTTTCATATAGTCATAATCATGAATGAGTCTGTGGGCTGCGGGCAGTTCAGAAACCAGTCTGTGTCTCATAGGAGGGCTGTGGGCAGTTCAGAAACCGGTCTGTGTCTCATAGGAGGGCTGTGGGCAGTTCAGAAACCAGTCTGTGTCTCATAGGAGGGCTGTGGGCAGTTCAGAAACCAGTCTGTGTCTCATAGGAGGGCTGTGGGCAGTTCAGAAACCAGTCTGTGTCTCATAGAAGGGCTGTGGACAGTTCAGAAACCAGTCTGTGTCTCATAGGAGGGCTGTGGGCAGTTCAGAAACCAGTCTGTGTCTCATAGGAGGGCTGTGGACAGTTCATACTGGGGGGACTCTCATACTGGGAGAGGATAATTTTAACCAACAGCCTCAGGTCTCTCATACTGGGAGAGGATAATTATAACCAACAGCCTCAGGACTCTCATACTAGGAGAGGATAATGATATAAATATAACCAACAGTCTCAGGACTCTCATACTAGGAGAGGATATGATATAAATCTAACCAACAGTCCCAGGACTCTCATACTAGGAGAGGATAATGATATAAATATAACCAACAGTCCCAGGACTCTCATACTAGGAGAGGATAATGATATAAATATAACCAACAGTCTCAGGACTCTCATACTGGGAGAGGATAATTATAACCAACAGTCTCAGGACTCTCATACTGGGAGAGGATAACCAGCAACCAACAGCCTCAGGACTCTCATACTAGGAGAGGATTAGCCGCAATTTGCAACTCTAGATTTTTTTTACAATGGGCTGAATCTAGAGTTGCAAAAAGTTGCAAAAAAGTTGGCTAGACTTGACAGTTTGCAGAATGATCACAGTTCAATGAAAGTAGCCTACAGTAACTCACTCACTAAGACTTGTTTACACCACGGTCCTCCATTTTCAATTCATCAGAGGAATCAACAGACAGACAGACAGATTAAACAACATAAAGTATATATATATTTCCTCGTACCTTAATGTAATGAGTGAACGGTCATAATTATAATTCCAATACTGTTTACTGAAGCTGTTTGGATCTCATCTTCTGTGATCAGTACGTGTTAACGCAGGTCTGTGCGACGAGTTGTTACTAGGTAGGTGTGTGTGTGCGTGTGTGTTTGTTTGAAGGCGTGTTTGTATTTGTTCAACTATGCGCGTGGGCCGTGTGTGTGTGGCTGCGTGCGTGCCGTGCGTGTGTGTGTTTGCGCCGAGGGGCGGGGCTTCCAGGCAGAGACCTGAGATTTTTCTTTCTTTCTTTCTTTTTTTCCCATGCATTATATGTCGTGCATGCGTGCGTGTGTGCGTGTGTGTGTGTGTGTGTGTGTGTGTGTGTGTGTGTGTGTGTGTGTGTGTGTGTAGTGGACATTATAATCTTAATAGATTAATTAATTATCATACATAATTATTTATTGATTTATTGATTTATTGATTTATTGATTTATTGATTTATTGATTTATTGATTTATTGATTTATTGATACAAAGACTGGTAACTGTGAGTGGACGACACCATAAAGCATTACACTTGTTTACAAGAATTTAATGATTTAAGAATTATTCATATTCATGAGTGCACACTATAAGTGTGTATAGGCTAAATGTATTTGATCCCATAAACCTTTATATTAATATATTATAGTATTATGAGTCATGTGTACAAATTTATTTGATCCCATAAACCTTTATATTAATATTTATATATTAGTATTTATGAGTCATGTGTACAAAATGTATTTTATTTATTCCATACAGTTTGTTGTGATCCAACGTGTTTGTGGTGCAATGCCGCCCCCTGGTGTTGCACCGCTGCTATGGACATGATGATGATGCATGATCATCGTTCATATAGTTGTTCTTTCATCTTTATCACATGTATTAATCCGGCTCTGATTGACTACATTTGTTGCAATGTGATGAATTTGATTTGATTTGATGATAAACCCAATTTATATTGTAAAATCAATGTTAATTTAACTCTGACTCAGAGTCTCTGAGAGTGTGTAGGCCTACAAATGGAAGTTCAGAGCGCAACTGGGAGAAAATAACGAAAAAAGTGCCCAAAAGGGCACTTTTTCAAGTTTAACCATGCATTTGGATGGCAAAAATGGCAGATCTGCAAGTTCAGTGTCTTGAATGAGATGTGCTGTGAGTTTGCAGATCTGCTATTTTCCAGCATAGGACCGTTGCACAGTGAAGTATAAACAAGCTGCATATCCCATAGAGATATATACTCCAGATACTCTCCATTGTCGTATTCGTACTACAAGCTCACAATGGTTGAATCGATTCGTGAGGTGTCTTCTATTATTATTTGTTAATAAATCGGTGGCGGCCCAACTGTGCTAATTATTATTAGTTAGTAATTTCATAAAAAATAAGACGGCTTGTCGGCTTCATGAAACATTTCAGAATAAAAGAAACAACATGACATAATATGTAAAAAGAAACTTAAAAAATAAAGAATGAAAGAAAAAACAGAAAACTATAAATTATTTAACATTTAAAAAAATCTAATTTTAGTTTAGGATTAAGATCATCAAACAATAAAGAATGAATGATTTATGCAAACAATAGGCTTTTGCTAATATAACCGTTACATTACATATAGGCCTACTATACAGTAGCCTACATGCAGCAGCATATTTTTGCAAAAATACAAAATGAAAGATTTGAACCAAAAAATGTTGGATGGGAAATAAAAAATACACCATTTATCAAATGTATACTGTTTACATAAATATCTAATAATATTACCTAGATATCTGTTGAAATGTAGGCCTATTGTTATAAGAGTTGAAAAGATAAATAAATAAATAATAGGATATAGGCCTAAATAAACTATAGGCTATACTATAGGCAGCATAGTGGCCTACATAATAGGCTACTATACTAAGGGTAGCCTATACTGCCACACTATCAAAAGAGCTGCACACGTCCTCGGCTGTCCGCAGCTTCTTTTTCCGGGTTTTTAGACAGCTGGTGGATGGAGAAAATGCTCCACTTCTGGGTTAAGATCGCTTTATTTGTCAGTTGTTTTTCCATCTGCAAGTATTACTTTGTTTACCATTCCAGACTAATATACACACACACACACACACACACACACACACACACACACACACACTGCGCGCGAGACACACACACACACACACACACACACACACACACACACACACACAGTGAACGGTATGGATTTTATTTGTTAACATGGTTTAACATGGAGATCGTGGATTTCACAATGCCACGCCATTCCATTCCATTGGGTAACAAGATAACTCACCCCTTTTACACTTTTTGGTGAGTTGTGAGATGTCTTCACTTTCCGGGGTGCGTTGGCTTCACTTTCGGGGTGAGTTGTTTGACTGAATATGTACTTTTTGAGCTCTTTTATATACTTTACTGAATATTTCACAAGAATATAACAGAAGAGTCAAATGTACGGTCAATGTAATTTATAAAAAGTGAAGACACCTCACCGGGGTGAGATATCCGGTATTCATTCATTGCCACCCTCAGTTCCTGCTAACTGATGCCTGTGTGTCTCTAGCGATGACATCAGGGAACGACAGTTTACCTCTGGTCTGCTTTGAGGCAGGACTCCAGAGAAGATATAACCTCAGCTCTGTAGCAAACTGTGTTCTTCTGGATCAGACCAGTGAAGAAACACAGGGAAGGTTGTTGTATATTAGATTAGTCGATGGGTGGCTCTTCCGAGACAGATTTTGCGCTCTCATTAGAAGGCGGTGTAAGTGCCATCCAACCGTTTCTCTAGTTTCTTTGAAAGTGTCCATGTCTCGGAGCCAGAGAATAGAATCGGCTCAACGGTCGTCCTAAATATTTTTACTTTTAACATCTTAATAAGCTGGGATGACCAGATCTTATGCATGTCATTGCAGGCTGACCAGGCCATACCCTTCCTATAGTTTGAAAGTTATTTTGGGAAGAAGATAATATATGAACGCAAATACTTGTAGTCATCAACCTGTTTCAGAGGAGTTAAGTGTTTTTATAATGTGGTTATTGTTGGATTCGCATATATTTACGTATTCAGTTTTCGTCTCAAGATAAAGACAAACACAGTTGGAGGCCTGCTCAAGAGACTGATGATGATAATGATAGATAGGCAAGTAGATAGAGTAGGTAGGTTTAACATTGACTAAGTATGGGTGTAAACAGCTTGTCCCAGACCTCTATAGATAGGTAGATAGGTAGGTTAACATGGACTAAGTATGGGTGTAAACAGCTTGTCCCAGACCTCCACCTTCAGACTAGCAGCACCCATGGGTGACATGGTGGCCTTGACATCCAGGTAGTTTCCCACGTAGTTGATTCCAGATCCGTTGGCCTCCGACCTCACGAACCCGCTCGGCTTCTTGTCGTAATACAGCTCTTTGTACAGAGCCTCGTCGCACTGGCGCCCCTTAGGGAACACTCCCACCGCAAACCTGTGGAGGAGAGGTCGAATGTCAACAAGACTCACTGGCGCCCCCTAGGGAACACTCCCACCGCAAACCTGTGGAGGAGATGTCCAATGTCAACGACACTGAACGTGTTTTCTGTGTTCTGCTAGTTCCACTGTTGCCAAGTCTGCTTATTATAAGAGACTTTGGACTTGCTTTTTCTCTAAACAACAGTGTAGTTGTTTATTTGGTCTTGTTTCTAAAGTGTAGTTGTTTATTTGGTCTTGTTTCTGAAGTGTAGTTGTTTATTTGGGCTTGTTTCTAAAGTGTAGTTGTTTATTTGGGCTTGTTTCTGAAGTGTAGTTGTTTATTTGGGCTTGTTTCTAAAGTGTAGTTGTTTATTTGGTCTTGTTTATAAAGTGTAGTTGTTTATTTGGTCTATAACTTTTTTTGGGGGGGGAGACACGCTGCAGGGGCCGTCTGGATCGGGATTCGAACCCGCGGCACGCCGTCAGGCTGGCTCAGCCTAGAGGCATATTTGGTCTTGTTTCTAAAGTGTATTTAATATAACAGACGGTAGTCGCGCGGCACAGAGAACATGATATATTTATAAACAAATAATAATAGACATACCAGTTCTTGTACAGCCTGTAGTCGCGCGGCACAGAGAACATGACCGCCAGCGTCTCGATGTGGTCGTTCTGCGAGCGCTCCAGGAGGTCGTAGGTCAACACGCCCACGCTGCCCGTGGCCGCAGCGCTGCACTTGCTGAAGGTGCACACCTCGGCCTTCAGGGGGCGCACCGTGGGCTGGGGTGGGTTGTAGGTCTCCCCGCTCTCCAGGAACACCCTGAAGAAGAACACAACGAGAGGTTTAGTTAACACCCTTCATTTAGTGTGGTCAAACGGTCCGTGAGCCATTGTTCAGTTGATCGCTGTAGCACCACCCTTTGGTCGTCGGATTCGTGTCTAAGCAGGGTGACATAACCCTTTACCAGTTCGCCGCATTTCGTTAAAAACAATGCCTTTCTTGCATGGAGCGCCAACACAATTCAGGAGATGTAAAGGTCAGAGGTCAGATGTCTCTGGAGACGTATATGTGTATCAAACAGTTCATAAGCTATGCCTGTTCAAAGTGTATTTAATACTTTGCAGAGTTTTGCAGGAAACAGACTGCACAGTTCAGCCAGAACTGGCTTGGGGTACATGTAATAGAATGATATTTCTACATGATAGTGAACTGCATACAGTGAATAGTATTTCTACAGTGAAGATAATTGACTAGTAATGTCTGTGAGATCGATCGATTGCTCATGCCTTCAGCTTGCCTATAGGGGGAACCGTAGCACCGTACTCCATTCAATACAAAGCTTTGAATGAGAGAACACGTCTGCGTATTGTTTCACATACATTCTCCCCTATTCCAGGTAAATATGTGGGAAAGCGTTACCCCAGGGATATATAGTCTCATGCTATTTCTGCACGCAGGGTTTTGTGTGTTTTAGTCGGGGGAAAGAACATAAATAGCCCTTGTAGTGCTTACTCACTGTGACCACAACATACATACATATGATATGAGCTAAGCTAACGTAGCACTGGCCATGTCAGCAGACTGCACGTCGCTGTTTGTGACAGAAAAGAGGTTACGTTACTAAAGAGGGTTTGAGAAGATATTTAACTGAGATGATTTGCTGAATGGTTATGCACAACTCTGAAGAACAAGTGGTGCAGTCGTAATTACTGTTTCTGTATTGCACTAATATTTCATGGGTACATTTATGTTGGTTAAAGTCACATTACAAAGTCTTTGGTGAAATATGCTAATGTATGAAAAGAAGACAAGGAATGTTATTCAAGTTAAATGATATAATTCATGTAGAGCTAAGCTGTTGGCTTAAAATACAATGAATGAAAACAGTTGAAATGATTTATATTAATACATGTTTACCTGCTATACACAGTATTTACCCCAGGGTTCTGGAATGTAAGCTAGTTTAAATAAGTGTTATTATGGACACCTAACTACCTATACTGTACATTTATTTGGTTCTCGTCCTGTATCGTTGAGGATGATTTGTACGTACATTGATGATGAAGATGCTGTATGTTGTTCTACTATTTGATACTTGATTCAATACAAAGCTTTGAATGAGAGAACACGTCTGCGTATTGTTTCACATACATTCTCCCCTATTCCAGGGGTATAACATATTGGAGGCACTGCTACTGAGATGCCAGAAGGGAGGACCATCCTCAGTACCCACAAGGACCCCTCTCATCGAGCATCTCCCAAAAACAACCCAGGCAGCAGAGGATAAAGTGGCTATAAAAGAGGACCAAAAGTGACTGGTACGTGCATTCTGAGGTGATCAAAGTGACCACTAGGGAGCAGCAACGTTCAGTGAAAACCCTCTACATTAGCACTGTTGTCCACCTACCTGCTAAAATGGAGTCTATGTTGGAGACCTTACAGCTGGAGATTAAAGGAGCATTGTACAGACTTAACAAAGACCAACTGATAAAAATCATTGAGCTACAAATACCACAGTCAGTGAAGGAGGATGTGACAGACAAAACTCGCAATGCTCTTATCTCACATGTCATAAAATATGTGGACAGTGATTATTTGGAGCGCCTAGAAGATAATGGCATGGCATGTATACTGAGTTTGAAGGATACGATGGAAAAACTTGAAGAGACTAGTGAAATTAGTTCATCAGTTAAAGCAAAACAAAATGAGGAGCAGGAAAAATTGCAAAGGGAGCTAGAGACACTGAAACTTGCTCTGCAGCAGAAGGAGAGTGAAATGCAGGTGTTGGTGAATAAAAAGGTGGATTCTACTCTAGACCACAACTCACCACAAAAGAATGTGGTACCGGCCCATCCAGATAGTGCGCCCTGGCGCAAAGAGTTCAAGATATCGGGTCAAATAGGAGAACTTGGACAGAAAGACAGACTTACGTTTTCTAGTCTTGCGCGTCAAATGGAGAACGGGCTGAGTAAGGGTTATTCAGACCTAGAAATAGTGGACGCTGTGATCAGAGCTATCGTACCAGGCCTGCAGCTGCGGAATTACCTTGAAGGAAAAACAGATCTCACTTTACCTACCTTACGTAGTATCCTCAGATCTCATTATCAGGAGAAGAGTGCAACAGAGCTGTACAAGCTACTTACCGGGGACGCACAGGGTCAAAAGGAGACCCCACAGAACTTTCTCCTGCGTACAATGGACTTGAGACAGAAAATTCTGTTTGCCTCTCAGGAGGCAGAGTCTGGCCTTAAGTACGACCCCACACTAGTACAGAGCCTGTTCATGCATACAGTACTTACTGGTTTACAGAGCGACAGTGTAAAGAGTGACCTACAACCTTACCTCCTACAGACATCTACTTCAGATGAGTTGCTGCTGGAGAAAGTTAATGTTGCATGCGCTAATGACAAAGAGAGGCAGGATAAAAAGAGACAGAACTTACCACCTCGCTCCACTAATGTCAATGTAGTCCAGTCCAGTGATGTTTCTGTCGAGAAGAAATGTAACCCACAACAGCAGACAACCACCCCTGCATCTGATTTGTTAATGGAGCTTAAAGAATTACGATCAGACATGGTGATGTTAAAGGATCTGAAAGCTGAGGTCGCCCACATCAGAGAAAGTATCCAGAAGTCAACACAGGGGCCTCAGCAATATCAGACAGCCGAAAGAGAACATGGAAATATGCCAGTCTACAACCACCCATCCGGGCCGTTACAGGGTCAATGGTCAGCTCAAGGACAGGGGCCAATGAGAGAAACAGCGCAGTTTCAACAGAGATCTGCACCCCAACGATTCTACACCACACCACGTGCCCGGCCAGTATGTTCCAACTGCAGACAAAATGGTGTGGAGTACTGCCAGCATTGCTTCAACTGTGGAAGCAGTGAGCATTTCCGTGCAGGCTGCAGAATGTACAGAGAACCAAGATCAACCCGTGAGAGTCCTTTAAACGAAGAGCGGTCGCTTCCACGGGACCGGGAGTGACCAGACACATAAATGTGTTCCAACGCTGTGCAAACTGTGGAAGAGGAGAGGAACATCAAACATTGAAACAGTGCTCTGTCTGTAAGAAAACACTTTACTGTTCAAGAGGATGCCAAGTTATTCACTGGTCAGAACACAAAAACAACTGTACACCATGCAACTTGTCAAGAGAAGAGAGACAAAGAACTTACACTCACAGTGTTAATGATAAAGGCAGGAACAACCAGACAAGAAGCCGCTCCACAGTGATTGATTTGGTGGGAAAGAAATGTCTAGTTGAAGCTTACTTACAAGGACAGAGAACTCAGATGCTATGGGATACAGGCTCACAGGTGTGTGTTATAGATGAAGAGTGGAAGGCTGAACACTTACCTTATGTACAATTGAGAGAGATTGCAGAAATTATTGATCCACGTGAGCCCTTACACCTTGAAGCTGCAAATGGAACCGGAATGCCCTATGTCGGGTATGTAGAAGTGACTTTCAGTTTGGCAGCTGACGCTAAAGAGCTCCAAATCCCAGAGCTCCAAATCCCAGTGTTGGTGTTGAAAGGTAACCAGCAGCCTCGCCCCATACTTGGATTTAATGTTATTGAGTGCATCATCGTAAACAGTCTAAAGAAGCAGACGGAATACACTCACACAGATAATTTGGTGAAGACCGTGGAGATGGCTTTCCCGACTTTAAAGAAGAACCAAGTAAGGGCTTTCATAAACGCAGTGAGTACAGAACAGATGGGTGAATATTCAGTAAAAACAATGATTGGGAGGATCACTGTGCCAAAACATTGTGCAGTACAGGTTAAATGTCGGGTGCAGGCCAGGCCCTTTGAAGAGGACACGACACTTGTATTTGAACCAGATGAGAACCAGCAATGGCCAGAAGGGCTTGAATTTTGTGACACCCTCGTATTAGTCAGAAAGGGAGCTTCACCAAAAGTCACTGTGGATGTGCAGAACCCCACCAACCATGATATAATTTTATCAGGGAAAACCCTCATTGGCACTGCGCAGCCCGTTAAGTCAATATATCCAGCCAGCATACTGGAAAAGGCTCACTCACCTGTCAATGTAAACCACATTCAGAATTGTGGTGCCAACAAAGATGATATCAGTGAAGAGCTGTGGGACCCCCCTGTTGACCTGAGTCACATGAATGAAGAACAGGGACAAATAGTAAGTCAAATGCTACGGGAGGAATCCAGTTCGTTCTCCAGGACTGATGATGACATTGGCTGCGTTGAACAGTTACAGTTGAACATTTCATTGAAAGACAGTGACCCAGTGGCACGAACATACGTGTCTGTACCAAAGCCTTTGTACCAGGAAATGAAGGAATATATACTTGATTTGATTGCACAAGGCTGGGTTGAGAAATCAAACTCATCCTATTCCTCTCCTGTGGTCTGTGTAAGAAAAAAAGACGGCACTTTGCGTTTATGCATAGATTACAGAGAGTTGAACAAGAAGACCCACCCTGACCGACAACCAATCCCCAGGGTACAGGACATTATGGATAACTTGGGGGGGAACACCCTGTTTTCTCTGTTGGACCAGGGTAAAGCGTACCACCAGGGCTTCATGGCCAAAGAAAGCAAGCACCTGACAGCCTTCGTGACCCCGTGGGGCTTGTATGAGTGGGTTAGAATCCCATTCGGGCTCATGAATGCACCTGCAGTATTCCAACGCTGCATGGAGGAGTGTTTAGATGATTTAAGGGATGAAATATGTGTCCCATACTTGGATGACACAATTTGTTTCAGTAAAACGTTTGAAACCCATGTCAACGATGTCAGAAGAGTACTACAGCGTCTGCGGCAGTATGGCATTAAACTCAAGCCACGTAAGTGTGACCTCTTCAAGACTCAAGTCCGGTATCTTGGCAGAATTGTGTCTGCGGAAGGTAGCAGAATGGACCCAGCCGACACTGCAGCCGTACGGGCCCTCAAGGAGAAAAAGCCAAAGACTGTCGGTGAGCTGAGGGGTATTATGGGCCTATTAAGCTACTATAGGCAATATATAAAAGATTTTTCACGCATCGCCAGTCCGCTCTACGACCTACTGAAAACGCCGGAAGAAGAAAACAACGGACAATACAGAGGAAGAAAGCTGCAGACAAAGGCAAAGATCAGAGGAGTACCGTCAAACACACCAGTCAAGTGGACAGACATGCACCAACGGATCCTAGAGCAGCTGATTGACTGTCTAGTTCAGCCTCCAGTCCTTGGATTTCCAGACTTTTCTCAGCCTTTCATCCTTCACACGGACGCGTCCAACAAAGGTTTAGGAGCTGTGTTATATCAGCGACAGACGGGGAAACTCAGAGTCATTGCGTATGGATCACGTACTTTGACGGCACCAGAGAAGAACTACAATCTCCACTCTGGGAAACTGGAGTTTCTGGCTCTTAAGTGGGCCATCACCGAAAAGTTTCGTGATTATTTATATTACGCCCAGTTCTTCACAGTGTACAGCGATAACAACCCGCTCACATATGTGTTGTCCACTGCCAAATTGAATGCAACAGGGAGTCGATGGGTCTCAGAACTTGCTGATTTTAATTTCACCATTAAATATCGCCCAGGAAAAGAGAATATTGATGCGGACAGCTTGTCTAGGATGCCCATAGACATGGAGACACTAATGCGACACTGTACCGAGGAGATGTCACCTGATGCAGTGGGAGCAACTTCACAAGCGGTAGGAGCGCAGCAAGAGTCTGACGTCGCATGGTCGATGGCTATCTCGGCTACATGTGCGGTGGCAACCAGGAGTGCGTCTATTATACCATTCACCATAGCAGAGATACGACAGAGTCAGAGCGATGACCCAAACATAGCGCCGGTGGTACAGTACAAATCGTCAGGAACGAGACCAGTTGGGAGAGAACTGAAGAGCCTCAGCATGCAAAGTCGATGCCTGTTAAGGGAATGGGATAGGCTCGAGATATGTGACGGTGGAGTACTCTACAGAAAGACAGCAAAACGGAGACAACTGGTGCTGCCGGGAAAACATATAGCTACAGTGCTCAAGGAACTACATGATGAAATGGGCCATCAAGGCATAGACAGGACAACATCATTGATACGGGAACGGTTCTTTTGGCCATATATGCAAAGAGAAGTGGAGCAGTATGTCCTTAGAAGTTGTAGCTGTCTGAAACAGAAAGCACCCTGCCGTGTGACAAGAGCACCACTCACCAGTATCATCACAACCCAGCCATTTGAACTTGTCTCGATTGACTTCCTCCACCTCGACAAGTGCAAGGGTGGTTATGAATATATACTCGTAATCATTGACCACTTCACTCGCTTCGCCCAGGCGTATGCTACCACAAATAAGTCAGGAAAAACTGTGGCTGATCGGATCTTTAACGACTACGCGCTCAAGTATGGATTTCCGTCAAGGATACATCATGATCAGGGGGCGGAGTTTGAGAATCAACTCTTCTCCCAACTGAGCAAGTACTGCGGCGTCGCTGGGTCGAGGACAACGCCCTACCACCCTCAGGGGAATGGACAGGTAGAACGTTTTAATCGCTCATTGCTTCAGATGTTAAAGACGCTCACTGACCAACAAAAGTCAAATTGGAAGGATTCTTTGAATAAGCTGATATACGCATACAATTGCACTCGGTGTGAAGTAACAGGGTTCTCCCCATTCTACCTCCTCTTTGGGCGGTCCCCACGACTACCCATCGATATGCTATTCGACTTGAATCCTGAACAGAGCAGTGGCAGTCACCGTGAATATGTAGAGAAATGGAAGAAGGGTATGGAAGAGGCCTATAAGATCACACGAGAAAACATGCATAAAGCTACAGTAAAGAGCAAAGGAGTTTATGATACCAAAGTGAGGAGCTCAGCGTTGTACCCAGGGGACCGCGTCCTGGTGAGGAATATGACGCCTCGGGGAGGCCCAGGCAAGTTGAGGAATCATTGGGAAGATACGATCCATATTGTCGTTCGTCAAGTGGGAAGAGATGTACCAGTCTATGAGCTGAAACCGGAACAAGGAAAAGGGAGAACTAGGGTGTTACATCGCAATCTTCTCTTGCCCTGTGACCACCTGCCACTGGAGGATCAAGTACAACCACGTGTGAAACCGCGGAGAACAGCGGTGACGAACAAAGACATTAGTGAAGAAGATGATGACGATGATGCGGAGGAGTACTACTTGGTGGACATGCCACAACAGCAGCCGCAGGATCAGCGGGGATGTGTCTTGGGTGAGGCTGTTACGGAGGAAACTGTTGACAGTTGGCTATCTGATCCAGAGGACGTGGATGGATGGAGGGATTTAGTTGACTTCATGCCCGCCCGCGGGGGGAGCTCGGAGGGACACTTACCTGAGGGTGAGGTGAGTCAAGAGGTTGACTTACCTGACAGTGACGGACACCGGACCTACCAGAACCTACCTGAGAATAGTCAAAGGGAGGATTTACCTGTGGAAGTGTCTCAGTTACCGGCCCAAGGTGTTGAGGAAGGGCAGGGATCTCACCGGCCTCAGAGAGAATGCAGGCCACCAAAGGTATTCACGTATGACCAGCTTGGAAATCCAACTTGCCACGACATAGCAGTGCTGCCTTATTATGCAAATGCCCAAGTGCCATGGACAGTTCCGATGCTGCCATACTACTACCAGCCTCCCTTCATATCTGGGATATAGACTGTTGGATGCACCCGTTTTCATGCACACTCATTGTCCTGCACTGTCACTTACTCATGGACTTGAAACAAAGCCGATTGACAGGCAAACTCACAGACTGTTACATGCAGCGAGCTAACGAGGGTATAAAAAGAGTTCCAGAATTGTGAGCACTGACACTGATAACGAGGGCATAAAAAGAGTTCCAGAGTGTCGTGCTTGAATGTGAATGTTTGCAAAAGAGTTCCAAGAATGTAACATTGCACTGCCTTTTATTTGGTGAAAGAGTTTTATGTTTCAAAAGAGTTCCAGATTTCAATAGGTATTGCTGATTGCTACAGGATTTCTGATCACAATGTTGAGGTCAACATCTGTTTTTGAGGGGGAGTATGTAATAGAATGATATTTCTACATGATAGTGAACTGCATACAGTGAATAGTATTTCTACAGTGAAGATAATTGACTAGTAATGTCTGTGAGATCGATCGATTGCTCATGCCTTCAGCTTGCCTATAGGGGGAACCGTAGCACCGTACTCCATTCAATACAAAGCTTTGAATGAGAGAACACGTCTGCGTATTGTTTCACATACATTCTCCCCTATTCCAGGTAAATATGTGGGAAAGCGTTACCCCAGGGATATATAGTCTCATGCTATTTCTGCACGCAGGGTTTTGTGTGTTTTAGTCGGGGGAAAGAACATAAATAGCCCTTGTAGTGCTTACTCACTGTGACCACAACATACATACATATGATATGAGCTAAGCTAACGTAGCACTGGCCATGTCAGCAGACTGCACGTCGCTGTTTGTGACAGAAAAGAGGTTACGTTACTAAAGAGGGTTTGAGAAGATATTTAACTGAGATGATTTGCTGAATGGTTATGCACAACTCTGAAGAACAAGTGGTGCAGTCGTAATTACTGTTTCTGTATTGCACTAATATTTCATGGGTACATTTATGTTGGTTAAAGTCACATTACAAAGTCTTTGGTGAAATATGCTAATGTATGAAAAGAAGACAAGGAATGTTATTCAAGTTAAATGATATAATTCATGTAGAGCTAAGCTGTTGGCTTAAAATACAATGAATGAAAACAGTTGAAATGATTTATATTAATACATGTTTACCTGCTATACACAGTATTTACCCCAGGGTTCTGGAATGTAAGCTAGTTTAAATAAGTGTTATTATGGACACCTAACTACCTATACTGTACATTTATTTGGTTCTCGTCCTGTATCGTTGAGGATGATTTGTACGTACATTGATGATGAAGATGCTGTATGTTGTTCTACTATTTGATACTTGATTCAATACAAAGCTTTGAATGAGAGAACACGTCTGCGTATTGTTTCACATACATTCTCCCCTATTCCAGGGGTATAACATACACACACTGCTCAGCCAATCAAATCATCTCTATGGGGTACACACACTTCTCAGCCAATCAAATCTTTGCTATGGGGTACACACACTGCTCAGCCAATCAAATCATTGCTATGGGGTACACACACTGCTCAGCCAATCAAATCATATGGGGTACACAACACACAGACACACAAAGCTGGTCATAGCAGGGGCTAGCGCCACTCCAAAATAATTACCGTGGGTTGATGAGACAGTAGTTAGTGGTCAGGTTGTTCATCTCTATGGTTACGTGTCGTTTTGACGTGATGGTGGCAGCTGCTTCCTCTGCTGATTCTGACATGATGACACTACACACACACACACACACACACACACACACACACACACACACACACACACACACACACACACACACACACACACACACACACACACACACACACACACACACACACACAGCCCCTGTCGTTATAAAGCTGGCATCTCTCCAGACATGTTGCAACAGTGTTTTCCTGCCACACCCAAAGGCAGCGTTCTTCAGGACAGGCATTCTACACACTCGGCTCAACCCTAATGAATGAAATACCGGTAAATAAAAACATTTGGACATTCTGTCCAAATGTGTGATAGTTTCCAGCCCCATGGTGTAATACATGTACTCGGTATGTATTCATATGTGACCTCTTCTGACCGAGGCTAAGTCATTGAATTTTTATATTGTCCTTTTTTCCATGTCATGTGAAACAGTGAAAGCAGGGAATCATAGCTTCATATTGGTTGTTCAGTTTGACCCACCAGTTTTGGAGATATGGCTTATAGAGTTATGTCTTGCAGAGAAACAGCAAGTTGAGAAAACAGGCTTGAAAGGTTCACTTCTGTGGTCTCTAACATTACACCTAGCTACATGTTTAAGCATTTATTTCATATTTACATGTCGATTTCAGCTCTGACATTTATTTCAGACATGTGAAGAGTCTGCCTGTGCTATGAACTCATTTTGCATTAAAAAACAAAAACTTTTTTTCTCCTCTCCTGAACAGTTGGTCTTGCTCGCCTTTTACTACAGTATTCTACAGTGTCTGACTGTCAGAAGTATGGTTTGATTGTTTGGTAAATTACATTACAGTATCTGACTCTCTGAACACTCAATAATAACACTAACAGAGTGGAAAAAACTATTGCCGATAATGAACAGGATACATCAAAGATGTTTGAGGAATAACTGTAACTATCATCAGACATAATTATGCTCACATGCAGTCGTCCGGCAGCCGCGGGTGTGGAGTGGAGTGGGACATTTGGTGTATAGTTTCTTTTATTGGCCTAAACTATTGTCTCTATACATACTGTACATTCATGAATCTTCTTGCTGACTGGCTGTCCGTGTTTATATGTGACCATAACATTAACATCCTGTATAAGGCAAGGTTTTATACATTTCATTATGCTTCATGTATATGATTCAGAATCATGAAAACCCCCTAGTTTGACATGTCACATTCTACTTAATTGTATGGTTACACATAAACCCCTATAATACAAATGGCTCGATACTGACAGCCAGTCAGCAAGTGAATTCATCAATGTAAAATTATAGACAATATTTTAGAAAAAGACTACTGTATAAACCAAATTGCCCACTTAAACATTAAGCATGTCGACTGCCGGACTGTGCAATACAGTAACATAAACTCCATCTGTTAAATTACATTTCAATAAACAGTCATATCATAAACTCTCTTCATTAAATCTATGTTGAAGTTTCTCACCTGTAGAGAAGAGCTGTTCCCACTCCCTGATCCCACACGGATAATACGGCATTCAGAGAGAGGTGGGGTGTGTGTCAATGTGTGTATGTGTGTGTGTGTTTGGAAATATTTGTTCAGATCAGGAAGAAACCTTGTAAGTCCCTGTTTCATCTTTCTCTGTTTTTTTTGTTTTGTTTTTGTGTGTCACTCAGGTAATCAGTGAACCTACTGTAGCATCAGTCTAACAATTAAGTATACTTATCAAAAAGTAATAATCTGTACTTTGAAACTATAGATGAAAGAATATATGATGCGAACGTCACAAATAAACTGATTCTGAATTAAACGCACGTCACAACATGAACTGATTCCTAATTAGATAAGATTTCACTTAGTAAGAGACCACACCTTCGCTCAAGATTAACAGTTTATTTGAGATGAATGCATGGAGTGGAGTGAGGAACCCAAGGTAGGGCGAGACTCAGGGTGGGGGCGTAGTCTCTGGAGCTGACGGTCATCTTTGCTCTATACTCGGAATGAGTGGCTGGTCGTCTCTGCTCTGTCACTGCCCCCCACTGGATTCCTAGAGAATCGAGGCGGAAGGAGGAGGTTGGGGTGGAGGAGGATGGCGATTTTGAAGAATAGTGAAAATATCCGATCTACAAGTGCAGTAATTACAACCCATGTTTGGTCTGTCGTGGAGCAGAACAAACAACTTGGTTCTTCTTCTTCTTCTTTTTGTTTAACGGCGGTTGGCATCCAGATTTTGTTGCATTACCGCCACCTTCTGATCCGTGTGTGGATCAGAAAAAACTACAACTTATATCCATAACGTAAACTTATCATCATCGCCCTGTACAAACTTAGTAGTGCCCACTCCAAAGTGATCCCCACCCACATTGTCCATTCTGTGCGCTACATCCCAGACCCTGAGGCCTGAGATGGTGTGAATTATTCTCTCAATGTACTATCCACGTCCTCTGCAGTGACATCACATACATCTAGGAATTTCCTCGCCGCTTCCAACACCATCTTAATTCGCTCCGACTTAGTTTGTATGTCCGCCGCACAGTTGATGATCATCGCAATGAATGCCAAGCATCGCTTCTTGTCCATACAGATGTTATCAGTATCACTTACGCCTACATTACTTTTCCCCTCACTTGCCTGCTGTACTTTTCCATTATTGTCCTTGCTCCTCTCCACTCTCTTTACCGCTTCGGCATACGACAACCCCTTTACTTCTGCTCGAACCCTGCTCACCATTACCTCCTTCTCTCTATAGGACACCCAGCTGATCCGGTGTAGGGTCCCCCACCACAATGTACACACTTCTCCCTGCCCTTCTTTACATTCCTCTCCTTCACATTTTTCCTCCCCACACCGTCTGTTCTCCCTGCACACTGCTGCCACATGCCCATAACGTTGGCAACAAAAGCACCTGAGCGGTGCTCTCTCATATGGCCTAACCCTGAAACTCATGTAACTCACGTACACTCTCTGAGGTAGATCTCCTGAAAAAGTCAAACAAACAGATTCACTTTCCTCGCGTTTCCCCTCTCTGAATCTAGACATTCTTTTTGCCTCACAAACTCCCTCAACAAGGTTGATAAAATATTGTGGCTGTATTGACAATGGCACCCCGCTTACAACTCCCTTGCAGCGTTTTCCTTCCGTAAGTCGAAAAGTACTCACTTGATGCTTCCCATACCTGCTGATGCATAAAGCATCATCCACCTGCTTAGCGCTACACTCAAAAATCACCAGCCCGCTCATAGCAATCCTTAGCGATTTAATTCCCCCCACTTTCTTTTCCACAAACACTCCCAGAGCATGTTGATCCTTGAAAATACCGTCGACCTGCGACTCCGCCCTCATCCCAATAAGATATCTCTCTTCCTTGTCACTTTCTGAGCTGTTTGATCCTCTTTTCTTGCTTGAATCCATAATTTCCATCACGACTTTCATATCAGAGTCCTCTGCCGAGTCCGACTGCATTTCAAAACCCTTAGGTTCCCCCACGTCCGTCACCGACATCCCAAAACCAAAGGCAAACAACTTGGTTGAGAGATCGCAGGTGTATTTATGCTGTGGTGATTGCACCAGGGATTGGCTGGGTGATAATGAAAGGCAGGTGAGTTGATGAGGAGGGAGGAGTTGTTGATAATGAGGGAGGAGTGGATAAGGTCAAGCGGAGAAGGTCTCTTCTCCCGAAACTACGTTGTATAAATACAACTTCCCAAGATCTTTATTTGTCACTGTATGAGACATACAGTACAATGACGTTTGGTTTAGTGCATCCATAAACACACCGAAGTATCAACAGAGAAAAGAAAAGGAAAAGAAAGAAAAATGGTAAATGCATGGTGCATATAGCACCTTTATCCAAGGCGCATTACATTCACACACCTTTACATAGATTGTGCATTACATTCACCCACCTTTACATAGATTGTGCATTACATTCACCCATTCATTCACACACTGTGACACACACACACACACACACACACACACACACACACACACACACACACACACACACACACACACGCATTTACATTAATTGTGCTTTGTCTTTTCAACACTAAACAAAGTTTCGACAGATGATGCAACTGCCTTGTATCTATTGGCATTATCTACACTGTGGCTACCACTGTGTCTTTGTCTTTTCCACCAGTCTTTTCAAGACTTCACATTATGCCTGCTAAACTTGAGGTTTACAGGCAAAATGCAGTACCCATAATTGGCCGTTAACTCCTCTTTTCATGCAGTGGCAGTCAGGTCAAGTCATCTCAATCCATTAATAAAATCATTGCACCGTTAAAAGTAGTAGAATACAAAAATAAAATTATAAATAGGGCGCAAATCATATCATTAAATAGAGTTGTAATTATCGCAGGTCACATTCTAATCTACATCACTATACGTCACTAATAAACTGTTACAATCTGACTCAGGATTGCAACAAAAGGGAGACAAAGGGAGATAAAAGTGTATAAAACATGCACAGGTGGTGGCGTAACCGTCTGGGCACCCGACTGGTAATCCAGTCACAGTGTGCCGCGGGTTCGACTCCCGAGACCGACACGGCCTTTACTGCATGTCTTCCCCCATCTCTCTCCCGTTTCCTGTCAGCCTACTGTCTGTCCCTTCAAAAAACCAATAAAAGGCGTAAGTCGCAAAAAATATATATCTTAAAAAAAAGAAAAGAAAAAGTGTATAAAATATATTTCTCAGCTTCACGACTGTTCAACAGTGAAACTGTAATAAATGATAACTATATTGGACCACATGTTATTAAATTAATAATACATGATAACTATATATTGGATCACATGTAATTAAATTAATAATAAATTATATATTATATCACAGGTTATTACATTAAACATGTTGGAGATACAAGGTATTCTGCCTACAGAGAGTATTATGTGATGTCACAATGCCAGTATAAACTCCCTCCTTAAGCACACACACTGCAGGTCTGGACAACACACACACACACGCACGCATGCATGCACGCACGCACGCATGCATGCACGTACGCACGCACGTACGCACGCAGCCACACACACACACACGCACACACACACACACACACACACACACACAGCAGGTCTGAACAAGACTACACCGTGCTACTCTGTTAGTTCATGGTGTCGGTACAAACTGAACAATGCATTTTATTTCACCACATTATGAAGAAAAAAAGTATAAGGGTTGAAACTTAACCCATTTAGACCTGAGGTTTTAAAAAACAAATTCCTTTTATTTATGTATTTATTTATTTGTATTTATCTATAATCCATTCTGGGCGGGAACCCCTTCTGGTGTTTTCAAGCATTATGTTATACTTTAGCTGTTGAAAAATAGCTATTTTTGGAAAATCGATCCCCCAATCCAACCTATTGATGCTGAGTGCCAAGCAGGGACTGATCCCACAATCCAACCCTTGATGCTGAGTGCCAACTAAGCAGGGACTGACCCCCCAATCCAACCTATTGATGCTGAGTGCCAAGCAGGGACTGACCCCCCAATCCAACCCTTGATGCTGAGTGCCAACTAAGCAGGGACTGACCCCCCAATCCAACCTATTGATGCTGAGTGCCAAGCAGGGACTGATCCCCCAATCCAACCTATTGATGCTGAGTGCCAAGCAGGGACTGACCCCCCAATCCAACCCTTGATGCTGAGTGCCAAGCAGGGATTGACCCCCCAATCCAACCCTTGATGCTGAGTGCCAAGCAGGGACTGACCCCCCAATCCAACCCTTGATGCTGAGTGCCAAGCAGGGACTGACCCCCCAATCCAACCCATTGATGCTGAGGGCCAAGCAGGGACTGACCCCCCAATCCAACCCTTGATGCTGAGTGCCAAGCAGGGACTGACCCCCCAATCCAACCCTTGATGCTGAGTGCTAAGCAGGGACTGACCCCCCAATCCAACCCTTGATGCTGAGTGCTAAGCAGGGACTGACGCCCCAATCCAACCCTTGATGCTGAGTGCCAAGCAGGGACTGACCCCCCAATCCAACCCATTGATGCTGAGTGCTAAGCAGGGACTGACCGGTGAACCAACCACTTGCTCCATGCATGCCTAGATGCCCAGAGGGGCCACTGTGTTGAGTAATCTGCTCCCCCACGGACCAACACAGAGGATCACCCAGAACAGAACTGCTTTCAGAACGGCAATCAGAACTGCAAACACAAGAGCCACTGTAACAGAGAGATCAGACCACAGTCAGTCAGTCAGCCAGCCAGCCAGCCATAGAGCAAAATATTAATTCATTCATTGCAATTGGTATGGTCACATATTATGCCAATTATGAAAATTTCCCAACATATGCAAGTTAGCATCCCGCAGTTTCTACATGCTGGGGACCCATACTAAACATTTATAACATAAAACCTTGGTGTACTCAACATGTCCGGGTTCACAAAGGGGCTGGATACTGTACCTGTACATTGGCCATGCCAGAGACAACTCATCATCTGCATAAACATCAGTGCCTCTACAACATATAACATTATCCCTGGAAAGAAAGAAAGAAAGAAAGTACAATAAGAGGGTCAATATCAAATTGCGAAAGAAAGAAAGAAAGAAAGAAAGAACAATAATAGATTCTGGACATGAGTTCTATATTTAGTAGTTTGTAAAATAAGTAAACTATATATTTATATCAAGAATTGACACTAATCATGGAATGTATAACACATGTGTGTAATGTCTACAAATGAACGTCTCTAATCTCACTTATCAGCTTCCACCATATCTCTCTCTGATAGTGCGCGTTGAGAGCAGACACCATCTGTTCATAGGTCTCGATTCCGTCGAACATGACTGTGACTCTTTGCGATGGATCTCCATTGATCCAGGCCATTCTGGGACTCGGGAGACTCAGCAGAATTCTGCGTCCTTCCCGTCCGAGGTATCGCAGCAGTGTCGACTTCCTATCCTCCTCGTCCTTACAGCGCTCAGCGTACAGAAACAGGTTGAACTCTCTGATCCACTGGTCCCACGGAACCACAGGAGAGCCAGGCCTGTCCAGGAACACACGGAATGCATCAGGAGATCTGGACGGTGGCATCGTAGTGGTGGTGGTTCCAACCCCGACTGGACCGATAGAGCTCCTTCTTACTGTAAGGCTAGTATAGGCCTACTGCCTGTCAGAGTAGTAGTCTAGCTGTCAGAGTATTAGTCTTGCTGTCTAATGTGTGTTGACTTATGTTTCATAATAATGTCACCGTGGCTTCGGTCTGTTCTCATGAAACCACTATTCTCAGATAGGGTTCGTTTTCCTCACTGTGACGCAGCAGAGCAACTTGAGCAGCAGAGCAACTCAGCGGCCGGAGTTATTTATATGATGAGCAGGTGCTAAAAAAAGCATCATGTATTAGAGCAGACTAAGCAGCTCTCACCCCCTATACCGGGAATATGACTTCCTGCCATCCGGCCAATGGTTAAAGACCCCTGTAACAAAAACAAACAGGTACAAATTTTCATTCATACCTACCTCCATCCGAGCCATCAACAAGGGAAGCAGGAGGAGGTAGATGTAGTTACACTCGGTGCACTTTAGTGTAATGTTGTACTGTTTGTAATGTCTCTGAGAGCTTTTATTATCTGCTGTAAAACGAAGTGCCCAGTTTGGGACATATGAATAAACTTGACCTTGACCTTGACCTTGACCTTGAGCCTTCGTTGGCCCAACCTATATGCTGCTGCCCCTCCTAGCTAGTAGCACTGCAGTCCACTTGATATAGTCAGCCAGGTTGAAGTTCACTCGTAAAACAATACTAAATAATATCTAACATTTACTGCTCGACCTCTTCAAGACGTTTTACCACCAAGCCTGCTCCTGGTAAGCACCCCACACTGGGTGCAGACAGCCTGCTAACCCACCCCACACACTGGGTACAGACAGCCTGGTAACACACCCCACACACTGGGTACAGACAGCCTGCTAAGTGCTAACCCACCCCACACACTGGGTACAGACAGCCTGCTAACCCACCCCACACACTGGGTACAGACAGCCTGCTAACCCACCCCACACACTGGGTACAGACAGCCTGCTAACCCACCCCACACACTGGGTACAGACAGCCTGCTAACCCACCCCACACACTGGGTACAGACAGCCTGCTAAGTGCTAACCCACCCCACACACTGGGTACAGACAGCCTGCTAACCCACCCCACACACTGGGTACAGACAGCCTGCTAACCCACCCCACACACTGGGTACAGACAGCCTGCTAAGTGCTAACCCACCCCACACACTGGGTACAGACAGCCTGCTAACCCACCCCACACACTGGGTACAGACAGCCTGCTAACCCACCCCACACACTGGGTACAGACAGCCTGCTAAACCACCCCACACACTGGTACAGACAGCCTGCTAACCCACCCCACACACTGGGTACAGACAGCCTGCTAAGTGCTAACCCACCCCACACACTGGGTACAGACAGCCTGCTAAGTGCTAACCCACCCCACACACTGGGTACAGACAGCCTGCTAACCCACCCCACACACTGGGTACAGACAGCCTGCTAACCCACCCCACACACTGGGTACAGACAGCCTGCTAAGTGCTAACCCACCCCACACACTGGGTACAGACAGCCTGCTAACCCACCCCACACACTGGGTACAGACAGCCTGCTAAACCACCCCACACACTGGGTACAGACAGCCTGCTAACCCACCCCACACACTGGGTACAGACAGCCTGCTAAGTGCTAACCCACCCCACACACTGGGTACAGACAGCCTGCTAACCCACCCCACACACTGGGTACAGACAGCCTGCTAACCCACCCCACACACTGGGTACAGACAGCCTGCTAACCCACCCCACACACTGGGTACAGACATCCTGCTAACCCACCCCACACACTGGCCTACTAGCCTACTTTGGCCTACTTTGCTTTACAAGAACAGAACACACTCGAACATGAGTTTATTCTGCGATGCTCCCTTATCACCACAGGGTGGGAGCAAAGCCTATTGTTTTGTTTGGAGCTGTACAATTAGGGGGACATAATGGTGGATAATATGATTTTTTTTGTTGAATACTTAGACCAGTCCAGGGGTGAGCACTTATCTTAATACCTATAAGTCCAGGGGTGAGCAATTATCTTTCCCAAGGAGCCAAATGAGAAACAGAGAATATTGAATTTTGCCAAAAGGCTGAACTCAATTCTGCATAATATTAATTATATTTCTATAGACATTGTTTTTGACAAGCTGGTAAGAGTATGACTTATTATTATTACCTCTGACTTCAGTAAATAAATACTTAGTAGTCCATATTTTGTTGAAACCTCCGTAGGCTATCCATCTTTCTTTATTTGGCATGAGGACAGGAAGGAGGTTGTCAATCGCATGCAATTCACATGAATTAGCAGGCTTCAAAATAATAGCAATGCAGTTTTAGTCCACGCATAATGTAAAATTAATAATGACAGTATGTTTTATTTTCTAATTTCAGAGTAACCTTTCTGACCTAGACAGGCAGGCAGGCATGTTGTGGTCATCATTTTATTTTTACCCTGACATACCCAACCGACTCGATCGCCTTGCACCAATCACAGATATCATCAACAGCCAATAAGAACACATTATGGTATCATCATTTCTGCAATACAACGACTCAAACTTAATACATACATACAGGTGTGTTTTACGTATCCTCTATTAATCTATAACTGTAATATATTAAAGTCTAACTCATGTTTATTAGGTGATGTAATGATGTTGTAGCGACTACTTCTTCCCATCAAATCAAATAGAAGTATTGCTATGAGGCTGAGCTGTCGGCAGGAACTGTGTGACGCGTTTCTTTCAATCAAATCCAGAAAAGTTCTTATTGTAGTTAAGGTGATTTATTGACAAATAAACAAGGTCCAAAAATGTACTGAAATGTTGATAAATGAAAACGTAGGTATAAACGATTAAACGTAGATAAACGATAACGGTCAACAGAAAATATTGAGCCTAGAGCTCACCCCCATTAACTCACTGAATGCCACTGCCCAGACACACACAGCTGACATAAGTAAAGTGATTACTAGACACACAGCAGGAGCTCATCAATCAGGTAAGGGCTGTGGCACATCGAAAACCCAAGCGTGGGAAAAAATAAACAAATAGAAAAAAACAACAAACAAAATGTATGTTTTGGCTCCTATAGATGATGTAAAACAAATGGTGTCAAAACAAACATTAAATTCTCGTTATTGTTAATGGCATTTAATGTTTGTGTTAGGGACAAGATGACATAAATTTTTCCCTTCATTGTCAATGGCATTTTTAAAACAAACTAAAAAACAAACATTAAACCTGTATATAGGCAGCTAAAAATGAATGACATATTTATGGATACACAGCTATATTTATTACGGCATTAAAAATATTTTCCAGAGAAATATTTAACTTTTGAGTATTTGTGATATTTTTATATTTTTATAAGTACTTATAAGTAGAACCCCCGACCTCCAGGGCGGGTCTCTGATCGGTGAACCAATAGTCTCCACCGCTTGCTCCATGCGTACCCGCCCCTCTAGACCAGAAAGCAGGCTGGCTGGGCCAGGCTACCCGCCCCTCTAGACCAGGGTCAGGCTACCTGCCCCTCTAGACCAGGGCCAGCCTAACCTAACCACAAGACCACTGTGTGCAGTAATCTGATCCCCCACGGACCAACACAGCGGATCACCTCCCAGATGAACAGAAATGCTTTCAGAACAGCAATCAGAACTGCACTCGCAAGAGCCTCTGTAACAGAGATCAGACCACAGAGATCAACAGGGTTAGGAGTCAGTCAGTCAGTCAGTCAGTCAGCCAGCCAGCCAGCCAGCCAGCCAGTCAGCCAGCCAGCCAGCCAGCCAGCAATATAGTGCTATTTAACACTGTTACTGTCACAATAGAGCTTATATTAAAAAGAGAAAACCATGTAATGTACCTTTACATCTGCCATCCCAAAGAGTCCTCATCATCACAATAAACAGCAGTGCCTCTACGAAATATAACAATATCACTGGAAAGAAAGAAAGAAAGAAAGAAAGAAAGAAAGAAAGAATACAATAAGAATAGATTCTAGACATGAGTTCTATATATTTACTAGTATAGTTTACTACATAGTTTTAAAAAATGTATATCAAGAATTGACACTTAATTATGGAATGTATAACACATGTGTGTAATGTCAATACAAATGAACTATAATCTCACTCATCCGTTTGCAGAATCTTTCTCCCCCATATAAATAGTGTGCAGTGAGAGCAGA
This sequence comes from Protomyctophum bolini, assembly GCF_963924005.1. Classification (NCBI taxonomy): domain Eukaryota; kingdom Metazoa; phylum Chordata; class Actinopteri; order Myctophiformes; family Myctophidae; genus Protomyctophum; species Protomyctophum bolini. The sequence goes on from NC_137872.1 coordinate 7,868,392, forward strand.
CACCATCTGTTCGTAGGTCTCGGTTCCGTTGAACATGTTCCGTTGACTCCGGGGACTCTCGAGACTCAGCAGAATTCTGTGTCCTTCCAGACCGAGGTATCGCAGCAGTGTCAGCTTCCTATCCTGATCCTTACAGCGCTGTGCAGCCAGGTAAACATTGAACTCTCTGAACCACTGGAACCACGGAACCTCAGGAGAGCCAGGCCTGTCCAGGAACACACGGAACGCATCAGGAGATCTAGACGGTGGCATCGTAGTGGTGGTGGTTCCAACCCCGACTGGACCGATAGAGCTCCTTCTTACTGTAAGGCTAGTATAGGCCTACTGCCTGTCAGAGTAGCAGTCAGTAGTACAGTAGTCTGTCAGAATAGCAGTCAGTAGTACAGTAGTCTGTCAGAATAGCAGTCAGTAGTACAGTAGTCAGTAGTACAGTAGTCTGTCAGAGTTGCAGTCTAGCTGTCAGAGTACAGTAAGTATATAGTCTGTCAGAAGCTGCTGCTGAATATTTGATTCTAATATATGATTATAAAAATTCCACAGGTTTCGTTTTCCTCACTATGACGCAGGGCAACTCAGGCCTTAATAGATCCGCGCAGTCCCGCCCCCATTAATTGACCTCTGCTGCCCCTCCTAGCTAGTAGCACTGCAGTCCACTTGATAGTCAGCCAGGTTGAAGTTCACTCGTAAAACAATACTAATATCTAACCGATGTGCTGACAGACATTTACTGCTCGACCTCTTCAAGACGTTTTACCACCAAGCCTGCTCCTGGTAACCACCCCACACACTGGGTACAGACAGCCTGGTAACCCACCCCACACACTGGGTACAGACAGCCTGGTAACCACCCCACACACTGGGTACAGACAGCCTGCTAACCCACCCCACACACTGGGTACAGACAGCCTGCTAAACCACCCCACACACTGGGTACAGACAGCCTGGTAACCACCCCACACACTGGGTACAGACAGCCTGGTAACCCACCCCACACACTGGGTACAGACAGCCTGCTAAACCACCCCACACACTGGGTACAGACAGCCTGCTAAACCACCCCACACACTGGGTACAGACAGCCTGGTAACCACCCCACACACTGGGTACAGACAGCCTGGTAACCCACCCCACACACTGGGTACAGACAGCCTGCTAAACCACCCCACACACTGGGTACAGACAGCCTGCTAAACCACCCCACACACTGGGTACAGACAGCCTGGTAACCACCCCACACACTGGGTACAGACAGCCTGGTAACCCACCCCACACACTGGGTACAGACAGCCTGCTAACCCAGATAGATATGAGTCTGTCTGGTGATAATAATCAGAGACAATAACAATGGTGATGTTTAAAACATTATAAAAGCAACATAATATTTAAACACTGTTTATTACTAATATAAGCTCTCTATTATTAGTGACCAATTGGTTGAGGTTTCCGGTGTGTTACACTGAGATCAGTGACCTATAGAAAGACAATCAGGACAGAACTTCCGCCAGCTCTTCAAATTAAAACCGAGATGCTGTCCGTCAAGTCTCACGTGGGATGTCTGTAGTACAGTAGTCAGTAGTATACAGTATGTAGTAGTACAGTAGTCTGTCAGAGTACAGTCAGTATATAGTCTGTCAGAAGCTGCTGCTGAATATAGATAGATATGTGTGTTGTCTTGTTTCATAGTAATGTCACAGTGGCTTCGCTCTATTTGCATAATAATTCCACAGGTTTCGTTTTCCTCACTATGACACAGGGCAACTCAGGCCTTAATAGATCCCCGCAGTCCCGCCCCCATTCATGATGACACCAGAACCAAGAACCAGGACCAGGAAATAATTCCCAGTGCATTTTTCCTCATAGACATTTCAAAAAGTATTTATTTAAAGACCGTATAAGCGTCGTACAAAGCCAGCTCGAGTTGTGACAAATCATGACAAGAAACACAATATTTTGGACCAAACAAATAATTACAAAGAAGAAAAACAACAAAAAAAAGTGTTGTAACCTGCCATCTTTCTAATTCTTTGTTTGGCCCAAAACATTGTGTTTATTGTCATGATGTGTCACAACTCCAGTTGTCTTTGTCAGCGGCGTAAACGTCTTTAAATAACGAAATACTTTTTGAAAAGTCTATGAGGAAAATTAACGGGAAATTATTTATTTTATACTATTATACTATTTATTTAAACTTTCTCCCTGCGGAGCCATAGAAAGCATATAGGTCTAATGAACTACAGTATTCATTATTTATGACCTTTAGCTGTTTGACCCAACACTACTAAATCACTAGCCAGGCTAATAAGCCAGACTATAGTGCACTGTGCACGGAAGGCTTTTCTTTTTGCCAAACGCTGATTTGCGTCTGGACTACTAAATCACAACATTCAGATCCACTATAGATAGACTGCTACTGAAATATACCCCCATTCTACATACTGTGAAATAATGAAATGTATCCATTCTACATACTGTGAAATACAATGAAATGTACCCATTCAATATAGTGTGAAATATAATGAAATCTACCCATTCTACATACTGTGAAATACAATGAAATGTACCCATTCTACATACTGTGAAATATAATGAAATGTACCCATTCTACATACTGTGAAATATAATTAAATGTACCCATTCTACATACTGTGAAATATAATTAAATGTACCCATTCTACATACTTTGAAATACAATGAAATGTACCCATTCTACATACTGTGAAATATAATGAAATGTACCCATTCTACATACTGTGAAATATAATGAAATGTACCCATTCTACATACTGTGAAATATAATGAAATGTACCCATTCTACATACTGTGAAATATAATGAAATGTACCCATTCTACATACTGTGAAATATAATGAAATATACCCCCATTCTACATACTGTGAAATAATGAAATGTACACATTCTACATACTGTGAAACATAATTAAATGTACCCATTCTACATACTGTGAAATATATATGGTGCATTTATATAGCACCTTTATCCAAGGCGCTTTACAGATTGTGCATTATACATTCACCCATTCATGCAACGATTGTGGCGGAAACCATGCAAGGCACCAACCAGCACATCGGGAGCAATTTGGGGTTCAGTGTCTTGCCCAAGGACACTTCGACATGTAGACGGGAGGAGACAGGAGGAGGGATTCGAACCACTGACCCATGGATCATTGGACGACCTGCTCTACCTCCTGAGCCACAGCCGCCCCTGTATGTACCCATTCTACTGTGAAATACAAATTTAAGATATAAGATATAAGCAGATATATGTAATAAGCCTGATAAAAGTATCAAACTCCCAAATTTCACCAGAACACTGGAAATGTTAACGTTAAATCGAACTCTGTGAAAAGGTTTCTGGGGGAGAACGGACCTAACCTGACTCCGCCAGTTGGGGCAGCAGAGAGTACACAGGGTTAGAACGGACCCTCCACTTGTATCCCCCCAAATATTATATGCAGCATTATCACTGTTCAATGTTGGGCCGGCAGCCGCCATGCCCCCAGGCATTGATTGATTGATTGAAATATTTATCAACAGTTTGTAGAATTACAGTAGGCTACATTTCAAGCACAAACTCAATACAAAGACTGTTAACTGTGAGTGGACGACCCAATTAAGCATTACACTTGTTTACAACAGGGTCCACATTGTTCAATTAATCAAAACATTTAGAGACATACGAATAGACACTTCTATGTAGTTAAAGAACAGAACAGGAATTCATCATATAGGAAGCAAAAAGGGAAAAGATACATATACAGTGTGGGGAAAGGGGGGGTGGGGGGGTGGTGGGGGGGATTCAGATTTTACAGGGGTCAGTTTCGAATTGCAGCCATCCGTAGGTGCCCTTTGAGAGCGGTTTTGAAGGAGTCAAGGGATTCACATGTCTTAATGACTGTTGGTATGGCGTTCCACATTTTGGTGGCATAGGAGCGAAAATAATTTAGTCCCTTGTTTGTGCCGAATCTGGGTTGTACATGGTTTGTTGGCACACGCACACACGCACGCAGGCAGGCACACACACACACACACACACACACACACACACACACACACACACACACACACACACACAAAGAGACTTGTGCCCCAGATAGTTCCAGAGCTGTAGAACCAGTCTTCAACACCGATACTGGGCGAACTGGCTGCTGCCGTGTACGTGTGCGTGTGCGTGTGTGTGTGAGTGTGTGTGTGTATGTGTGTATGTGTGTGTGTGTGTGTGTGTGTGTGTGTGTGTGTGTGTGTGTGTGTGTGTGTGTGTGTGTGTGTACTAAGTGTGTGTGTAAAAGTGACAGTGAGAGATGGGCCCCAGGTATTACCCCCCCCCCCCCCCCCCCCCCACACACACACACACACACACACACACACACACACACACAGAGGAGAGAGAGAGAGAGAGAGAGAGAGAGAGAGAGAGGGGGATAGGTTCCAAAGTGTTTTATACATGTTTATATTGTATAATTAGTTTTAATTCCCATATAGTTGTTGTCATATTAAACACAGCTGGTCCATCTGGACTCATTTAAACATAGGCCATCTCACATTCTAGGAAAAAATACAAATAAAAAAACATCCTCATAGTCTGAGTGTGGAAGGTACTTTAATGCCCTGTTTAAGTCTGTAAAGCATACTTAAAACTATTAGTTATGAATGGTGCAAAAAAATAAAAAAAATAAGCAAGGTTACAATGAAAACCTAGAGGTAAGACGGTAAGACCTAAAAAGTTAGTTTGGATAAATTATATTTTTTGACGGTAAAGAAACTGATCCCCAGTGATGATCCTTACAGAATCAAAAACGAGGTAACAGAATCACCCCATGACGTCACCCAGCTGTGTGTGATGATGAGATGGGCGTGCCCCGATCTCGGGGCAAATCTACAAGCCCAGCGCGCGTCTCCGTGGCGGCGCGCGCTGGGCTTGTAGATCTGCGTTTGGGGTTTTTTGCCTCTCCGACCTGACAGACCAGGTGGATGGCTGAGGAAACGATCCGTTTGTTGAGTTTCTTCAGCCTCTGATCTGACGCAGCTTAACTTTACCTTTACTTTATACCTTTACCTTACTGCTTTTTGGATATCTGATCTACACACCTCCTGTACAACCTGTATATCTGATCTACTCACCGTGAGTTTACCCTCTATACATTTATTAACATCCATTAAAAGTCATTCATTAGAGCTGACAAACCACATGGCTGTTTGTTGAGTTTGACTCACCTTTACCTTCACATACCTGTCTATTATATTACCTGTCCTTAAGTTCTACCTCCCGTGAGTTGTTTTACACTTCATAAACATTTATCATTATTATAGGCCTAATGAATTAATTCAGCTCATTAACATACCAGATGCTGTGATCCTTCATTAGGTTGTTCATTCTGTCTCTAACACACCCGTACCTTTACCAAAGATTACCTGATATAATCTATCATTGTTAACATGAATTAATTAATCCACCAGGTGTTTTACAGCCTAGAGGATGATTTAAATGAGGCGGAAATATGTTTTGGTGCATTTGTTTGGTAAAACGTGTGTGCATTAATTATATGGTGGCTTTTTTACGACTCACTGATGTATTGGTTTGATTTGATTTAAATGAGTTTATTTAGATTGTGTTGTGTGTTGTGTCTATAGGCCTCACTGTCTCTCTGCTGTAGCCTAATTATGTGTTGCATCGTGAGAAGCGTAGCGTCCATTTGGTAAACAAATGGACTAAACAGTGCAGTTTGACTCAGGTGTTGGTCACTAATTCTAGAGGGTCTAAGAACTGATGTGATATGAAATCCAATTTATCACAGTATTCTGAGGCACCTGGACTTGAGAATCACTGCAAGGATAGGTTGACCAGTCCACATGTCCGTCCTTGTACCACATGTCCGTCCTTGTGTGGGACTGTCCCTCATTTCCCAGACTTTTCAGGCATCCCACAAATTGAGACCCTGTCCCACATTGTGACTGACAGGCAATTGAGATGCTCCCACATTGTGACTGACAGGCATCAGTGTTCAAATTGAGACCCTGTTTGTCCCACAATTATGACTGACAGGCATCAGTGTTCAAATTGAGACCCTGTTTGTCCCACATTGTGACTGACGGGCATCAGTGTTCAAATTGAGACCCTGTTTGTCCCACAATTATGACTGACAGGCATCAGTGTTCAAATTGAGACCCTGTCCCACATTGTGACTGACGGGCATCAGTGTTCAAATTGAGACCTTGTCCCACATTGTGACTGACAGGCATCAGTGTTCAAATTGAGACGCTGTCCCACATTGTGACTGACAGGCATCAGTGTTCAAATTGTGTGTGTGTGTGTGTGTGTGTGTGTGTGTGTTTGCGCACGTGCACGCCCATGGAATGCTGGGTGATGTCATGCTTGTCGTTAGGTGACTGAGGACATAATATGCCTTGATTTTGTGGATGTAACTTTGCTTATGTCCTTGTATGCTATTGTGTGTGTGTGTGTGTCACGCATACATTAAGATTATACCCTTAAGGTGTGTCTAAGTGACTGAGGGAAGTCTGTCTGTTGTAGAACAGACAGTCTCTCAGACTGCCTGTCTGTCTGCTGTTGAACCTGTCTTTCTCACTCTCAGACTGCCTGTCTGTCTGCATGTCTTGATTGGCTGAGTTCTGTGGTCACATGGTGGGAGTTCTGCTCTGGTTTTAGTGAATATTAAAGGGATAGTTTTGTAATAAATAAATTAATTCATAAATCATTCAGATCAATAATGAGTCTCTTATACTAATGTGTGCAACAACGTCTACAGACAGACAGAGTAGCAACAATATAGAATATAGAATCCTATATTTAAGGACAGACAGAGTAGCAACAATACAGCATCCATAGAATATAGAATCCTATATTTCTATTCCACATTTTGTGCCAAATATTTTGCTACACCACCCATCTATCCTAGGGCAGTGGTTCCCAAACCGACATGAAAGCACTAATGCTGGTGCTATGGTTTTATTTTAAATATATTAACATATCATGCCAATATATGCAGAATATAGCCTATGCTGCACACATACTCAATATTTAGGCTCATATGTGCAATGTGCATATATGTAGATATATACGGAATGTCTCTATATAGCTTATGCACTTTTTATTTCCATGTGGGGGTTGGGGGGGGGGGTGCAGCACAGTGTGAGCTTGTAGATCTGTTATTGTTGTCACATACTGGTACACAAGGCTGTCAACTATACATTCAGGGATCATTTCCATCATTTTCTAAAAGGTTTGATTCATTATACAACAAAGTTCTGTAAAGAAAAGTATTCTAAATCCTAATAGTTTTCTGAAAACCTATATCGGTGGTGCTCAACCTGTTTCGTGTCAAGGACCTCCAGAATTATCTGTATTTGGCCCCGGACCCCTATCTGAAAATATGTTGTATATTAGTATTTTTTTGTATATTTCAGTTATATCACATAAAAAATACTGAACATTCATTTTCTTTACTAAAAAAATAGCAAATAGCAGATCTACAAGCTTACAACGTGCCATGCGTTGTAAGCTTGTAGATCTGCTATTCCGACCGTGGCTCAAATGGGTCTGAGAGGCTAAATGTCATCAAATGGTGGTCGGTGGCTCAACAAATGGGTCTGAGAGGCTAAATGTCATCAAATGGTGGTCATTGTGAACAAGGTTGAAAACAACAGGATTAGAATAGATGTTTATGTATTCATTGTGGCTGTTCTGACTGACTGTATTGTCTTTGTACAAGACCTTCCTGTGTGTGTGTGTGTGTGTGTGTGTGTGTGTGTGTGTGTGTGTGTTTGTGTGCGTGCGAGCACACGCACACACACACACACACACACACACACACACACACACACACACACACACACACACACACACACACATACATATTTCACACATGTGTAACACCTACTAGGAGGATCATTTCTCAACATGGAGTAGTTTAATGTCTTAATGCAGTAAGACCAGTTTGCACAACACTACTGTGTGTGTGTGTGTGAACCAGTCAGACCTCATGCCAGACTGTGCTGCTAACCTCTACTGCCATCCATTCATATCAACGTGTGTGTGTCTCTCTCTCTCTCTCTCTCTCTCTCTCTCTCTCTCTCTCTCTCTCTCTCTCTCTCTCTCTCTCTCTCTCTCTCTCTCTCTCTCTGTGTGTATTGGGTTCACTGACAACTAGGTCAACTATTACATAATGACCTAATCAAAAACAAAATGGTGGAAATGTCAGATCTACAAGCTCAGAACAGCAGTGATTTCACCAGGTGGTCCCCTGCTAAAAGATGGAGAGTTGAGTGCAGTGCCCGGTGTCGACTCAGTCGGTCGGACCAACAGTTGTCCAGAACCGCCACAACAGACCAGAATGCACTCTGTTCATACCCGGAAAGAGGAGTGAAATCGCCTCATGCGCTTTTGAGCAACTTAATGCAAGTGGATGGAAGGAGAACTCGGATGCCATCTCTGTTCATACAGTATATACTGTAAGGGTGGAACGGGTACTCTGACACGGTTACAACGGGTATTACATATGACGTGTGGGTACAACGGTAGCCGGGTGGGGCATGGATCTACAACTTGCATCCATCGTTGCATGCAACTCCAACTTGCATCGTTCCAAGTAGGCCTGTGGCGGCGTGGCCACCACTCCAGTACATTAGAAAGTGCTACTGTATTGTCTACATAAAATGCTTTCTTCCAAATGACATCTTTTAGCGTTTCTATACACATGTGAGGTCGTGGAGGTCACCGTCTGGGGCAACTTTGATGACTATAGTTCCACAGTCACTCTTCGTAGCCAAAATAGCAGATCTACAAGCTCAAAACACGTCACAGTGCGATGCGTTTTGAGCTTGTAGATCTGCTATTTTTGCTATAAGCCTATTGAATTTGCTATATTTGAATTGAAATCCTGAATATTTTGAGTTATATTTTTTGCTATTTTTGAATTGGAATCCTGAAAAGTTACATTTTTATCGTTATACTTATGTTAACTTTATGAACTTAAATGCAGAAACATTGGACATAAAAAAGACTAACATTTTAATACTAGTCATTCAGCTACTAATTTAGACTGAAGTAATTAAAGCGGGTCTAATTTAGACTGAAGTAATTAAAGCGGGTCTTTAATTACAGTAACTAGAATTTCGCCCCCCTTCGGGGGGCTCAATCCTAGTGTCGTTGCAGCGCAATATGGGAAGAAGGAAATTGCGGGAATTGACAGACTCCACTTCATGTTTCAGCTGTGGTTTTAAACTCAGTAGTGTGCCCTGCACACAGCGCACACTCGCAATTGCAGCTGGAGGGCGACGCGACACACACACACACACACACGCACACACACACACACACACAGAGCGATGTGTGGATAAATCACTGAGATTTGGGAAATGTGTTCAGAAGTACAACGATTAAGCACGCACAGGCAAATGTCAGAAGCATCTGTTTCGGTTTCCAAACAGGAAGTTGTAAATGTGCTTATTAGACGGAGGCAGCGTGATGCTGGCATCTATTGTGATGCCAGCATCACCACATTTCACATAGAAATATAAGCACCCATTTACTCGCTTAGCGGAGACTGTGGGGTGGTAGAGGACATCTCCCCGGACGCGTGGGTATGTCCAGATAGTTGCCTCGCGGAGGCCTCTTTGTCCAGTGTCCATTCTGGGTCTGGAAACGGCACTTTTTTGAGTGTTGACCCCAATAGAAGGTCTGCTGCTCTGAATTTTACACCTCTCCCGCTTAGCGGAGACTGTGGGGTGGTAGAGGACATCTCCCCGGACGCGTGGGTATGTCCAGATAGTTGCCTCGCGGAGGCCTCTTTGTCCAGTGTCCATTCTGGGTCCGGAAACGGTACATTTTTTTGCATTGACCCCAGTAGAAGCTCTGCTGCTGTGAATTTTACACCTCTCCCGCTTAGCGGAGACTGTGGGGTGGTAGAGGACATCTTCCCAAACGCGTGGGTATGTCCAGATAGTTGCCTGGCGGAGCCGTCTTTTGTCCAGTGTCCACTTTATAAAGTCCATGCACTCCAGTGAATAGCATTTATCCATTTAGATAACTTTTTTATGTTATTTAATTACTTATTTTTACACAGAAACATAATGTGTGTCTTTACAATAACTGTAATGTAATAATAATACTAATAATGTAATGTAAAAATTATTTAATTAACGAATTAAATAATCTTATTTTATTCTGAAAGCAACCGGATGTCTTAAATCTGCTAGCTGTCAGACCGGAAGTTCTAAATTTGCTCATAAGACGGAGCCTTAGACGGAGCCAACTCGCAGGCAGTGCGAGAGGCTGGTTACAGGATTCTATAGGTCAGCCGTTTTGGTGTGACACACACGGCTTCCACATTTAGCTTCATACTGGGTGAAAGTGTCCTTCCAAAAATTATTATTTCGCTCGAAATTCTTATTCACAATGACATCGAGTTGAGGTGTTTGTGTTTTAGGGTAATTGTTGCATAAGCGCTATTTCGCACTATTTCTCCCTCCCCTCCCCTGTGTCTGAAGCAGCTAGCATGGAAGCTATATGGATTATGGAAGCTTTCCCTCCGATTGCACACAACCATGCCGTTATCCACGCGTCCATCCGATTGCTTTTAATGTAAATGTCCCATCCACTGAGCAATAGCGATATAAGCGCCTTATTCATTCATTCGATTCATTTGGGTGTGGGGCTGTGCAGTGCTGTGGGCAGCCTTTCTGACGGAGGCTCGGAGCTGCTGCTGCTGACGCTGTTCGAGTCGCATGGAGCAGTATAGAGTAGGCGTGGCGCAGCATTAGAAGGGCGCAGCAAATGCACGACATTGAGGGGTAGAAACCATCCCGGTCGCGTGGTTCATCTAACGCGTGTGTCACTGTGAAGGACTGGCCCCAATAAGTGAACGTAGTTGGCGTAGTAGACGCCAACATGACGATTCTGACGTAGGCTGGTGATGTTGAGCAACAATGGCGTGGTTGACAAAAGTAATATTTATTCAGTAATTAAGACATTTCTTTCAATGAAATGTAGCCTATATGTATTCTGGGAGTGTGCCGAATTTATTTTGCATATAGAGATGTGTGGTGAAAGTGTGGTTGGGTCGGAGAAAGCTGTTGGATAAACGGCCATGTGCTTATGTACCCCTGTCTATTAGGGTAGCAGGATTATTATGATTATTATTATTAGTATTGTTATTGTGATTATTACATGGATTATTGTTGTGATGTGAGCTTGTGGCTGACTCACTATCTAGAAAATAAAAACATGGCACTTCATTTAAAATAGGTTACAGACCCCTGTTATATGCGCTTGTTTTGGGATTCTTTTTAAAGACCTATTTACTTGTTTCTATGAGACATGGCAACGCCAACAGCGCAGCGAAAGGCATCCACGTCTTTCTCTTGTGAAATGCTGAGATTAGAAACGACCATAATTATTTCATTTCTCAACCTTAAAAATAAAATAAAGACATCTCCATAATCCTTGGGAAGTGTGTGTAGCAAAAGTCTGCATTGTCATGGTTGAAAGTATTCATGCAACACTGACGCTGTAAGCTGTGTGATGCTAACGCGCTAACACCGTTAGCATGGTCTGTGTTGGTCAAAGGAAAAAGGATAGATATGAAACTACTGGCCAAAGTGTCATACAAAACACAACACCTAAAATCGGAATGTGATGGTGACCTATTGAGCACAAACAGACAATCATGATTTGCTTGCTGGACCTATAATTAATTTATGTGCATTACATTTCCACCTCGCACATATAAATCAAAAGCAAGATGGATGCTAACGCGCTAACACCGTTAGCATGTTCTGTGTTGGTCGGAAAAAGGATAGATATGAAACTACTGGCCCAAATAAATGTCATAGAAAACACAACACCTAAAATCGGAATGTGATGGTGACCTATTGAGCACAAACAGACAATCATGATTTGCTTGCTGGACCTATAATTAATTTATGTGCATTACATTTCAACCTCGCACATATAAATCAAGCCACAGTGCAGTCAGAGAGTAGTTCACAGGTCACACACAGGAGCAGTGAAAGGGGGAGGGGACTTGGGATGGCAGTGTAGAGTAGGCACGACATTGAGGGGTAGAAACCATCCCGGTCGCGTGGTTCATCTAACGCGTGTGTCACTGTGAAGGACTGGCCCCATTAAGTGAACGTAGTTGGCGTAGTAGACGCCAACATGACGATTCTGACGTAGGCTGTTGAGGTTGAGCAAGAATAGCGTGTTTCAGAAAAGTAATATTTAAACAGTAAAGAAGACATTTTTGGCGAATGCAATGTAGTCTATGTCTTTTGTGGGAGTGTGCAGGTTTTATTTTGCATAGAGAGATGTGTGGTGGAAGTGTGGCTTGGTCGGAGATAGAGCACGAATGAACGGCCAGGTGCTCATGTACCCCTGTCTATTAGGGTAGCAGGATTACAGGTCTTGTTTGCATGTTTAGAATTGTAAACAGCTGAAATCAATGATATATCAGTATTCTGATATTAACCTGAGGGCCGCATTAAGTGAAGGTGGGGGCCCCATGTGGCCCCCAAGCTGCCAGTTGATATTAACCTGAGGGCCGCATTAAGTGAAGGTGGGGGCCCCATGTGGCCCCCAAGCCGCCAGTTGATATTAACCTGAGGGCCACATTAAGTGAAGGTGGGGGCCCCATGTGGCCCCCAAGCCTCCAGTTGCCCATGTATGGTCTGGGGAGAAAGTCCTCAGGAAAGGGAGTTGGAATGTCATGAAGGGACAGGGTCATCGTCAATGTTCGGTCTGAGAAAACACTCAAATCTCCTGAGCAGACATCAGCAACATACGTCACCTTGACACCAAGTAGCCAAACGTTAGATAACGTTTGGCTACTGCACGCACGCACGCACATACTTAAGTAATGGCTGTAGGTCTACCCTACACTGTTTCCCTCTCGCCTCGCTTGTCTGGCTGTCATGTCCACACATGCACGCACGCACGCACATACTTACCTTAACCCTAACCCTAACCCTACACTGTTTCCCTCTCGCCTCGCTTGTCTGGCTGTCATGTGCACGCATGCATGCACGCACGCACATACTTGCAAGCAACTGTAGCTGTGTGTTTTATTATTACTAGAAAGTCTTTATTAATTTAATATACAACAAGATTAGTGAACGAACTCCTGAACCTGTGATTCTGTGAAGCATTAATTAAATAACATTGCTCACCTGAGGGCCTAACTTAATTGGCTGTGTGTCTCTGTCTCTCCAGATCGCTCTCGTCTCATTGGACCTGGACGTGACCAGACGTCCAATCGACGGCCATGGATCCGCAGGTGGTCCCGGCCCCTCTCATCAGCGGCCAATCGGTGGTCAGTGGTCTGGAGAAGTCGCCCAACTTCAAACCGAGTCACTCCCGAAACAACAGCACGGGTTCCTCCAGACACTCCAAGCAGGTAGGCGCACGCACGCACGCACGCACGCCTCTCACACTCAAAAACTCTCACTCACTCAAACTCACTCACTCACTCACTCACTCACTCACTCACTCACTCACTCTCCATCCTTCATCCAATCAGGATAGAGAGGGGCCTTCCGCCAATCATGATCGAGCGGGGGTTAGCCTTGGTGCGCGTGCTGTTGGCCTGTCATGTTTCCCCCCCAAGGTAATGTGTGCCTATGTGCACATCTTGTTACCGGGGCAGACCTTGGGACCGGGGAGGGGGGGGGGTTTCCAAATAACTGAACACTCCTTTATAATCTTGAGTTTTCATTGTGATAAAATTAAAGTATTCTAACTAACCCTAACCCTAACCCTGTTCCCAAGCAATAACTTAACTAAAGTATCTATCATAGCATTTCTATGTTCTATTGATCCAAACTAAAGTATCTATCATAGCATTTCTATGTTCTATTGATCCATTCATTGATGGATTTTCAAATGATAGAATACTTTAGTTGAGTTATTGCTTTAATTTATCAACTGTTCAGACGGTGGGTGGACCCTGAGTTAAGTCAGGGATGGGCAACTTTGACGATGGTGATATATTTCCACACTCACTCCAGAGGGCCACAGTGCATACATAATTGTCGTAGCAAAAATAGCTGATCTACAAGCTCAAAATGCGTCGCTTTGCGATGCGTTTTGAGCTTGTAGATCGGCTATTTTTGCTATAATTGATATTATAAAATATTTAATGTGGGTGTCATTCCTCAGTCTGGTCACTGGGAGGTGCTGTAAATAACGTGCTTGTCATTCCTCAGTCTCGCCACTGGGAGGTGCTGTAAATAACGTGCTTGTCATTCCTCAGTCTCGCCACTGGGAGGTGCTGGAGGACCAGCAGGCGGAGGCGGGGCCTGCTCCGGGTTCCTCTCTGGATCTGAGCATCCCTGGAATCTGTGAAGGTTACCTGATGAAGAGACGGAAGTACCCTTTAAAGGGCTGGCACAAGGTATGTACCCCTAACCCTAATGCCCTAAATGATAGCACAAGGTATGTACCCTAAACCCTACCGTACCCACCCTAGACCCTAACCCTAATGCCCTAAATGATAGCACAAGGTATGTACCCTAAACCCTACCGTACCCACCCTAGACCCTAACCCTAATGCCCTAAATGATAGCACAAGGTATGTACCCTAAACCCTACCGTACCCACCCTAGACCCTAACCCTAATGCCCTAAATGATGGCACAAGGTATGTACCCTAAACCCTACCGTACCCACCCTAGACCCTAACCCTAATGCCCTAAATGATGGCACAAGGTATGTACCCTAAACCCTACTGTATTTATTTAAATAAGACTAAAAACTCAAACCAGTCACATGGAATCTGATCTTTTACAAATGCGACTTGAGCCTCATTCAGAGCCGGTTTCAAACCTGGAGTCCAGGAGATCTGTCTCAGTCTGAACGCAGTAACCTGATCCGAATCAGATTCCATGTGACCTGTTTGTGTTTAGACTCATTTAACTAAGCATTATGTTATACTTTAGCTATTGAAAAATAGCAGATCTACAAGCTCATACAAGCTTGTAGGTCTGCTATTGAAAAGTCGTAAAAATGTGGTGCAAATCTTTGAATATATATTCTTTCAGATCTCTTTTAAATTCAGTGTGAACGGTCGGGGCAAAAGATCAGATTTGGCTGGTTTGACTGCGGTCTAGTCCACTATGGACTTCCTGTTTGGTGTCTTAATGCTCTGCTGTGATTGGTCCTTTCTTTCAGAGGTACTTCCTGTTGGAGAAGGGAATCCTGAAGTACTCCAAGACGCAACAGGACGTGAGTCTATAACAAGGAATAAAACTGTGTTAAAATATGTCTGCCGTGCGTAGAATGCCGTCCATCATACAGTCTGGAGCAACGGAAGCTCTGATCACGAGTAAAATATAAATGCTTCCGTCATACAGTCTGGAGCAACGGAAGCTCTGATCATGAGTAAAATATAAATGCTTCCGTCACACAGTCTGGAGCAACTGAAGCTCTGATCATAAGTAAAATATAAATACTTCCGTCATACAGTCTGGAGCAACGGAAGCTCTGATCATGAGTAAAATATAAATGCTTCCGCCATAAAGTCTGGAGCAACGGAAGCTCTGATCACGAGTACAATATAAATGCTTCCGTCATACAGTCTGCAGAAACGGAAGCTCTGATCATGAGTAAAATATAAATGCTTCCGTCATACAGTCTGTTGATAAGATAATACAATATTTCTCCTCAGCTTCATGGCTGTATAGATGTCAGTCTGTCAGTAATAATAGTGATAATAGTCAAAGTCATACGATTGGTCACACACGTTACCGCAGTGAAATTTGTTCTCCGCGTTTGACCCATCTCTTGGAGCGGTGAGCTGCAGCCGTGCCGGGAATCATTTGATTAGTAGATTTGATAATAGTGATATGAATAGTGCTATAATAGTGATATTAATAGTGATTATAATAGTGATATTCCTCCAGTTCCAGAGAGGGAAGCTTCACGGCTGTATAGATGTCAGTAATATAATAGTGATATTTCTCATATAGGTCCAGAGAGGGAAACTTCACGGCTGTATAGACGTCAGTCTGTCAGTCATGTCCATCAACAAGAAGTCCAACCGCATCGACCTGGACGCTGGAGACAGTCTGTACCATCTGAAGGTACAAATTACACCTTTATACACAGTCTGAAATATCTGAAGGTACAAATTACACCTTTAATACAGTCTGTACCATCTGAACGTACACATTACACCTTTAATACAGTCTGAACCATCTGAGGGTACACATTACACCTTTATATTACAGTCTGAACCATCTGAGGGTACACATTACACCTTTATATTACAGTCTGTACCACCTGAAGGTTATACCAGTTATACCCTGGCATTGGTACATATCTTCATCATGTCATACGCAGCTACGGACATACGCATCAAACGACCCAAGTAACCACAGTATACTGATAATCAACTTACAAATTACATATACATATATACAACTTACATACATGTATATATGTTATCTGAAACCTATCTTTATTATGTCACCATTGCGAGCCAGTTATACCTGGCATTGGTACATATCTTCATGTAATGATTAATTTGTGCTTGACATGGCATTAGTTTCAAGTCGACAGTAATTGCACGCTCTGCTTGCACACAAGTAGGCACTTGACAGAGTGCAGTTCTAGTTCTAATATGTAATGTTCTGCTGTGTGTATTTAATTATATTATAATATGTTCTTTCAGGCTAAAAGCTCAGATGTGTTGTATATCAGAGTAAGAGCTCAGAGGTCTGGCTGACCTCATAGTGTGCTCATAGAGTGCATGTTGTGTTCTTTCAGAGTAAGAGCTCATAGAGTGTATGTTGTGTTCTTTCAGAGTAAGAGCTCATAGCGCGTATGTTGTGTTCTTTCAGAGTAAGAGCTCAGAGCTGTTCTACATCTGGCTGACCAAGCTGTGTGCTCACCGAGTCTTTAAGAAGAACGAGGCTCTCAGTGTGCACCATGGGGTGCTCCACGCCCTGTCCACCGGACAGACCCCCTCCATGAGGACCCCCGGCATGGTAAATATGACCTCTGACCCCTGTCCACCGGACATACCCCCTCCATGGTAAATATGACCTCTGACCTCTGTCCACCGGACATACCCCCTCCATGGTAAATATGACCTCTGTCTACCGGACAGACCCCCTCCATGGTAAATATGACCTCTGACCCCTGTCCACTGGACAGACACAAATTTGTGCATGTACAACTTCCTGGTCTCAACTGCGCATGTTTCTTTCCTTCCATGGAGCAACATGGCGTCGCCCGTACGGTCTTCGCGTCTCGTCCTCTTTAGACAGTCCTTGTGGTGAACCAAGGAAGCTCTGAGAAGGAAGGGAAGTCGTCACGTGACTGGGCTGCGCCATGACACTTTCATGGACACTTTCATGGGAGCCAAACTCACACCGGAAGTGCAATGAATACATGGCAGTGAATGGAGCCCGGCTGGACCAGCTCATAACAAACATTATTTATGTCATATAATCGGTTCAGGAATATAAAAGAAGACTTAATTATCACATAATATAATATATAGTATCATTTTATCTGAGGATCTAAACAGCAGCAGGTATCGTTTCTTGGCTACGAAGTATCGTGAGATTTGGCTGCCAGACAGGAAACGGTGGGAAGTCTTGCGATACTTGGTGTGTTTAGAAAGGTACTTTATGCTCTTTAGATACCTTCTATAAAAATTACAGTGTACACATCGAAAAGCAACACAGCAGACAATAATGTGTTACATCATGTCTTCTGTTATTTTCCAGAAGTAATTACTTTACAAAAGGTCTCAGTCATTCATAATAATTTGTTATGAGCTGGTCCAGCCGGCTCCATTCACTGCCATGTATTCATTGCACTTCCGGTGTGAGTTTGGCTGCCATGAAAGTTTCCATGAAAGTGTCATGGTGCAGCCCAGTCACGTGACCACGTCTCTTCCTTCTCAGAGCTTCCTTGTGGTGAACCAGTAAGTCAACATTCAGTATAACTGTTTCTGATTTGTTGTTTTCCCTTGTCATTCAGCATAGTTTCCATGGTGACGGAGAGCCTGTTGTGAACCAAGGACTATCTAAAGAGGACGAGAAGACACGCACACATTTGTGCATGTACAACTTCCTGGTCTCAAGTTCAACTGTGCATGTTTCTTTCCTTCCATGGAGCAACATGGCGTCGCCCGTACGGTCTTCGCTTCTCGTCCTCTTTAGACAGTCCTTGTGGTGAACCAGGAAGTCAACATTCAGTATAACTGTTTCTGATTGGTGGTTTTCCCTGTCATTCAGCCTGGTTTCCATGTTGACGGAGAGCCTGTGGTGAACCAGGGAGTCAACAGTAAAGTGTCTGCTTGGCTGAGACAGTCACATGACACTGACGCTACTACACATGGTAATGTTTCTGATTGGCGGAGACAGTCACATGACACTGACGCTACTACACATGGTAATGTTTCTGATTGGCGGAGACAGTCACATGACACTGATGCTACTACACATGGTAATGTTTCTGATTGGCGGAGACAGTCACATGACACTGATGCTACTACACATGGTAATGTTTCTGATTGGCGGAGACAGTCACATGACACTGATGCTACTACACATGGTAATGTTTCTGATTGGCGGAGACAAACAGAGCGCGCACTAGTTTTGCCAGGGACTCGTATGCACCGTCCCAGCCGTCCCGCCAATTTTGATGTGTATGCACCGTCCCAGCAAATGACGTAATGACTCATTGTGCCTGATACGGCAGTGGTGCCAAATTACATACATGTATACATAGGAGCATTACCTTTAATCCTCCCAACACTAAAACATATCGTGTCAAGATTTAGAAGACATTTGTAGAATCATTCCCAGGTCAAAATGGGTTAAGTAATAGTGTTGACCTTTGCCCTCTACAGAGTTGGCTCGCTGCCAGCTGGAGCTGACAGAACTGGTGCAGCTCATCCAGCGACTCCATTGGCTGGACGGAGACCTGCCAATCAACGACACAGACCTGGACCGACGAATCAGCATGCAGGTCAGTCTCTCCGCCCACTCTGTCAGATTGAACCATGTGACTCTCACTGTACTTTATAACAGTGTTTCCCAAAGTGGGGTCCAGGGACCCCCAGGGGGTCCTTGAGGGAGTTCCAGGGGATCCGGGGACCCCCAGGGGGTCCTTGAGGGAGTTCCAGGGGGTCTGGGGACCTTGAGGGAGTTCCAGGGGGTCTGGGGACCCCCAGGGGGTCCTTGAGGGAGTTCCAGGGGGTCTGGGGACCTTGAGGGAGTTCCAGGGGGTCTGGGGACCCCCAGGGGGTCCTTGAGGGAGTTCCAGGGGGTCTGGGGACCTTGAGGGAGTTCCAGGGGATCCGGGGACCTTGAGGGAGTTCCAGGGGATCCGGGGACCTTGAGGGAGTTCCAGGGGATCCGGGAGCCTTGAGGGAGTTCCAGGGGATCCGGGAGCCTTGAGGGAGTTCCAGGGGGTCCGGGGACCTTGAGGGAGTTCCAGGGGATCCGGGGACCTTGAGGGAGTTCCAGGGGATCCGGGGACCTTGAGGGAGTTCCAGGGGGTCTGGGGACCTTGAGGGAGTTCCAGGGGATCCGGGGACCTTGAGGGAGTTCCAGGGGATCCGGGAGCCTTGAGGGAGTTCCAGGGGATCCGGGAGCCTTGAGGGAGTTCCAGGGGGTCCGGGGACCTTGAGGGAGTTCCAGGGGATCCGGGAGCCTTGAGGGAGTTCCAGGGGACCCGGGGACCTTGAGGGAGTTCCAGGGGACCCGGGGACCTTGAGGGACTTCCAGGGGGTCCCCAGCTAAATGATAGACCCATATGGGTCTGTAAATTAACAATGATTTGGGGGTCCCAGAGATAGAAATCCCATTAAATGGGGGTCCGTAGACTAATGCATGTCAAACTGGGGGTCCTTGAAATGAAACGAGTTGAGAATCACTGCTAGAGCCGTAAACATCTTCTCCTATTGGGGGTCCCTGGCATATGTTTTTCAAATGGGGGTCCGCAGCGCTAATGGGTGTTAATTTGGGGGTCCTTGACATTAAGCGGTTTTGGAACCAGTGGTGTACAACACCATTAAATTAACCAAACTCGTAACGACATCCGAACTGGCCAATGAGAGCCGTCCGGACGAGCTCATGAATATTCACGATCCGTTAATGATGGCTGTGACCTCATGATGTGTCACATGATCTGTTCAGGGAAACAGAATTAGTCCTAAATATCACACCTGGTTTCTAGTGCAGGAAACGGACCACGCTAATAAAGGTGTGTGTGTGTGTGTGTGTGTGTGTGTGTGTGTTTCAGAACATCTCTCTGGAGAAACCGAAGAAGAAAGGCAACAAGATGTTTGGACACTCCAGGACTCTGTCTAGAGTGGAGGCCATGGGGGGGCAGGTACGACCTTATGACCTCTGAGCACATTTATGGAAGCGTTCGGAAATGCGCACCGGGAATGTGGTGAGTTTGTTGAGTGTGGTGGGCGGTGACGTCACGTTCAGTGTGCCTAATTTACGAACGACCACAGCTGTGACGCATTCACATGAATCACACCGGACAACCCCAGCTTCAGGGTAGGGTCACTCAGTGCGGGCACTTGGCACACCCGGTGCGCAGCGCACTGAATAAACGAACGACAAGAGAGCACACCAGTGCGTTCAGGGCGCATTTCCAAACGCGCCCTAGGTGTCAGAAAACTGAGCACTGAGTGCTGTCCATACAGCCTGGATGGAGAGAGACAATTAGCTGAAGTTGGAAATACACTGTTTTTAACGAGGGTGGCGCAAATAAGAGCTATTTTAGGCATGTGTGCAACATGACGACTGTTTTAAAGTATTGTACAGTGACAACTAAAGTCTCTGTAGTGTTTATGTAGTACTGTTACTAAAATAAAATAATTTAAGATCATTAAAGCTGCGCTGTTGCCCTAGTAGTGGATAGTCCAGTGGGTTCTGCCACCCGCTTTGTTGTCACCTCACATGACCTCTGACTGACCCTAATGACCTCTGACCCTAACAGTTCACCTCCAGTCACCTCAGTACCACCTCGGGCCACATGGGGGCGTCGGTGCAGTCCATCCCAGGATACGTGTACTCCCAGCTGTCCACTCCACAGGTCACGACCCCGGAGGCCAAGAAGATCCAACAGGACATCTGTGTTGTGTCCCAGAGAGGTACTATTATTCTTATTACTATCATTATTATTACTATTAGTATTAGTATTATTACTATCATCATTATTAGTATTAGTATTAGTATTACTACTATGTTGTGTCCCAGCGAGGTACTAATATGTCTTTTGATTGATTTATTAACAGTTTGCAGAATTACAGCACATTTCAAGTACAACTCAATACAAAGTTAACTGTGTGGACGACACCATAAAACCACTTGTTTACAAGAGGGTCCACCTTGTTCAATTCATCAAAACATTTAGAGACGTACAAATAGACACTTCTATATAGTCAAAAACAGGAATTCATCATAAAGGAGGTAAAAAGTGAAAAGAAACATGTACAGTTTTGAATTGCAGCAGTCCGTAGTGCATTTTGAGAGCGGTTTTGAAGGAGTCAAGGGATTCGTATGTCTTAATGACTGTTGGTAGGGCGTTCCACATTTTGATGACATAGGAGTGAAGCCCCTTGTTTGTGCCAAATCTGGGCTGTACATGGTTCGTTGCACTCCCTCTGGTGTTGTGGGTGTGGACTTCGTTAACATTAAGGAAGTATTTAGACAGGTACATGGGTATCTTGGTGGTGTAGCGAATCTTGTGGACCAGACCCATTGCAAGATGCTGTACTGTCGTCGGCCCTAAGCCATTCCAGCCCGTCAAAGTGGGGAGGGGTGAGGTGGGTTCGGGGGGTGAGGCCAAGTAGGAGCCTGACCAGTTTGTTTTGGGAAGTCTGGAGCCTAGTTTTAAGGGCCTTTGAGGTGCTGTGGTACCAGGAGGTGCATGCATAGTCATAGAAACCTTGTATGGGGGGCTCCTGTTAAGGTCTTCAAGGTGTTTCTGTTGACCAGTGAGGAGATCCTGTATACGGATCTTGTTCTTTGGTTGACCTTATTGATTACGTTGGTTGACATTTTATCCAGTAGTTGGCTACTTCACTGTATCAAACTGTACGCCGCTTAGTGGAGCGTTTAATGCTCGTTACGTTACATCATTATCAGTTATTAGTGTTTAACACATTTTGGGCGGGAACTCCTTTTGGTGTTTTAAACATTGTTATAATTTAGCTATTGAAAAATAGCAAATCTACAAGCTAGAAAAGAATCGTTAAAATGTGGCGCAAATCTTTGAATATATATTTCAGAGAACATTTTTTACTAAAATATTTGCTTTTGGGGGGTCCCTGGAACTACATATTTTGAGACGGGTGTCCGTGGCCCAATAGAGATAATTCTGGGGTCCTTGACATGAAAAAGGTTGAGCACCACTGACATAGAAACATATGCTTTTCAATACACAGCTGGCTAACCGCTTTAGCATTACTCTTGAGAACACGGGCGTGTGTAACGACAGGCCGCTCGTGTGTGTGTGTCTGCAATGACGTGAGGCGAGCCTCTCTCAGAGAGAGAGAGAGTGCTTTGCTTGCTTGGTGGACCACTTGGGGGTCCACGGACCACCTGCCTCTATTGTAACACAAGTGTAATGTTGATGATCAATCATAAACTTGATTGTTTACGTGGAGAAATCCATTCATTTAACATGAATCTCTATGGGAGGGCAGCTTGCCATCGCAGAGTGGGTGGGGCTTATCAAGGGTCAGAGGAGTGGGTGGGGCTTATCAAGGGTCAGAGGAGAGTGGATGGGGCTTATCAAGGGTCAGAGTGGAGTGGATGGGGCTTATCAAGGGTCAGCGTGGAGTGGGTGGGGCTTAGCAAGGGTCAGAGTGGAGTGGGTGGGGCTTAGCAAGGGGGCAATTGTCAAAAAAATTAAAAAAATTAAACAAAGTTTATACTATTGGTACTATTAACTCATAGAATGCTGAAAGCGTTTTTAAACGTTTTATTATAGCCAAGCGCAAGAAGCGCATAACGTTTTTATACGTTTTATGGTCCAAAAAACGTTTTTTTATTGATTACTTTAGTTCAACTATATTTGCGCCCGGACAACTCATAATGTAACACCGATCGGCTCTAAAAAGAGTTAAAACCCCCCCCTGCTGAAAAGAGGTGTTGGTCTGAGAAGCGTCTGGCACCGCCTATTGGTTGGTCTATGCGAGGACGTACGACGTATTGGAGACGGCCGTCCGGCATAGACCAACGCAGATGTCAGGGGATCTAAAATGGATGGGACAATGCTCTTGTTTGTGTGAATACACTCGATTCCCCCTCCCCTCCTGTTTCTACATGGTTTCTCCCGAGGGAGAATGGTGGGGGGGGGGGTCTCTTCCTCTTGGATCGCATTGGCAGTTCCCCCCCCACTCCCGAGTCCCCACTGCTTTCAACTGCAAGGCTTGCACTCACTCTCATTCTCGGAACAAGATACAACGCGATTTGCTCTCTGCCCGTATATAAACCTGCAACGATCGGCATTTGATTTCATAACGTAACGTTTGCCAGACACATGTGGAGTTAGTCATGGACAGATTGCACATCATTATCGAGGGCCCGCCATGATACGTTGGTCGCTGATCGCAAGCCGTACTGCTGCTGCGCTGCTCGCATCCAACCATCCAATCCACCCCCCTTTCTCGTTACAACAGGCTATTATAAACTCACCGTCGAGCAGCCTGCCCTGCACCTAATGTGATAAAATGAACGGCAGGACAAAATCGGATCGATTATTATCTGTCTATCAGCAACATACGGGTGTTTGTCTTGCAACGACAGGTGGTGCTTTCTCGTTTTTTTTCTTCCAAATACGTTGACGTGCTGCTTCTGCTGCATCCATCTCGTTGTTTTTCTTGTTTTTTTTCCCAAACATGTCCAGACACAATCCGATCCAGTCTCGCGTCTCACCTTATAGATACGCGAGACTGGATCGATGAGGTTAGTGGTATGTCTGGACATGTTTGGAGCGGCACACGACAATCGACAATAATGTTGATTATGCAAGATCATTTCCTCAAAGCCTAGTTGCCCCCCCCCCCCCCCCCCCGTTACTGCGATTGTTTGTAGCTCGAATCACAGAATGAGTTCAATGAGCGTAGGGAGAGGGCACATATGGGGCTACGATTGAAGAAAGTTTCCAAGTCCGTTTTATGATCAGATAATGTGCATCAAGACTCTCTGCTTTCATAAGAAAAAAACTAATACTGTAATTGCGAATGCAATGAGCACTTACTATGAGACCTAGCAGATCACGTCTGTCTGTCTGTCTGTCTGTCTGTGTGTGTGTGTGTGTGTGTGTGTGTGTGTGTGTCTGTCTGTCCCGCTTACTGTATATGTGGACCTGGCCCTTTTGTGCCCATATATGGAGCTGAGTGATTTGTGAGTCATGGTGACATGAGTGTGATGGCGTGGTCCTGCTTTGGGGACTCCTTATATGGTTATGGCTGAGTCATGGTGACATGAGTGTGATGGCGTCTTTTGTGACCATATATGGAGCTGGCGTGGTCCAAGCACTAACTATGACACCCTGCAGATCATGTCTGTAATTTATTCTAATTGTTATTGCAATTTACGATCTGCGTTCGCCTTCCGCGTTCGCGCGTCTTACTCGTAATAATAAAAATCACACCCCTGTGAAGTGAGCAGTGCAATGTTGTGAAGTGAGCAGTGCAACATTGCACTGCTCACTTCACTGGGGTGTGATTTCTATTATTATTACAGTATTAGTATTTTTCTTATGAAAGCAGAGAGTATTCTGTTTCATACGGTATATAGTATGTACATGTCGCTATAGGCCTTATTTTGTGAATATTTAGTTGTTAGGTCCATGCTCTCTAAAATTATCTTTTTCAGAGAACTTTAGAGATGGCATGGGCCTGAATAACTATTATTCACAAAATAAGGCCTATAGCGACATGTACATACTATATACCGTATGAAACAGTCGACTCTCTGCTTTCATAAGAAAAATACTAATACTGTAATAATAATAAAAATCACACCCCTGTGAAGTGAGCAGTGCAATTGCACTGCTCACTTCACAGGGGTGTGATTTTTCTGGGTGGTATTTTTCTTATGAAAGCAGAGAGTCTACTGTTTCATACGGTATATAGTATGTACATGTCGCTATAGGCCTTATTTTGTGAATAATAGTTCTTCGGGTCCATGCCTTCTCTAAAGTTCTCTGGTGGGCGCAAGCTGCATTCAATAGCCAATTAGTGACAAACTGTATATGTGTACAATGTGTACTGTTTTCCTCCTAAAAGTAGACATTCAGGGCTTTCATTCGGTATATGGTTTGTATAGGATATTATTTGTGCTCAATTTTATATCGGTCTTTTGAACTAAAAAAACTGAACTGAAATGTCTGTCAACTTCAGGCCTCCATATCTCTGTTGTTTTTTTTCACAAGCAGCGTGCAGGCAAAAGCAGGTGTTAGAAAAAGGTCAATATCTCCAGAATGGAAGATGGTAGAATCATAATTTTTTTTTTAAATTGAAGTGGACAAGTTGGGCTTTCTTTTTATTTATGCGATTGTGATTCTCGCTATAAGAGGCCCCTCGCTGTGGGCCCCCCAAAAAGTTCAAAAAGCCCATGTTAAGCCTTCAGCACCAGTAAGCCAGGGTCCGCTAGAACCTGTAGCAGTCTATGTGTTAAGGTACTTGGTACTATTAGGGTACTTGGTAGTTGGTACTACTACTACTTACTATTACAACTAAAGTTTTGTACCTTGGGAAGCGGAAGGTTCGATCCCCCCAGAGTTGGTGTCCAAGTGTCCTTGAGCAAGACTCGGAACCCCTGATTGACCTATAGCTAAGCCCCTCCCCAAACTGCTATGGTCCAATCACAGCTAAGCATAACATGGGCTAGACAAACCTCCCCACCAATAGTTGTCCTATATGATAAAACACTGAAATGTCACACACATATTTTTCCAGTGCAAAGAACAGGCCTTGTTGACGGATTTGGAAGAGATT
>NC_137872.1:7899403-7904403 GCF_963924005.1 Protomyctophum bolini
TAGATCAACAATGGCGACCACCTCCGCCATTGTTGTTTTGGGGAGACAAGGAGGCGCTTCTTCTACAACCAAATAGAACGGTGGTGAACTGTGGCGGTCGCTGACACAATGTAACCAATGACTGACCAGCTCTCTGCTTAGTTGACACAATTTAGCCAATGACTGACCAGCTCTCTGCTTAGTTGACACAATTTAGCCAATGACTGACCAGCTCTCTGCTTAGTTGATACAATGTGTGTTAATTAGCGCTCTATTTAATGATACAACTGTAAAGTTGGCTTACTGCTAATCAAAGCTCTGGTCGATCGGCAGCTCCGTCTTCCATTGCTTTCCCTTCAGCCTCAATGCATTGGTGGTGGATGAGGCCTTTCTAGGCCTTTTTAAAGAGTATTCCATTTCAAATGGCGCTGGATAAATAAAGCGACTGTGTTTAGTGGCTCAATAGCAACTCCCCGTGACCGGGCATCTAAAATATGAACGCTCCTAAAGACTCTTAGCCAGTGATTAGTCCGATCAGCGCGACCACCTCCGCCATTGTTGTTTTGGGGAGACGAGGAGGCGCTCTTCTTTCTACAACCAAATAGAACGGTGGTGAACTGTGGCGGTCGCTGGACTATCGCCCCCTGGTGCTGGCCAGGGTTGAGTTAATTCAGGACTATGTCTTTATGTGATCAGTGTGTCTCTATGTCAAACATGGCATTTTGACACAAAGGCCAACCAGAAGACAGCGTGGCTATGACCCCTGACACACACACACACACACACACACACACACACACGCACTCGCGCGCTCACGCAAAACAGGTTAGGGTGCGTTCACACACACACTGAGTCATTCACACTGACTGGGCGACCGAGCATAGTTTATATGTTATCGTGATGAACTAGTCTCTCTCTCTCTTATTCACGCCCGCAAAAAAATCAACATGCCTGCTTTATTAATGTGTGCGTTTTTTGTGTTTCTGTGTATACACGTGTGTGTGTGACTGTTTGACTGTGTGTGTGTGTGACTGTGTGTGTGTGTGTGTGTGTGTGTGTGTGTGACTGTTTGACTGTGTGTGACTGTGTGTAGTTGGACGTCCAGTCTCGTCTCACCAACGTCCACACTCTCTCCTCCTCTGACTCCACTCAGTCCACTGAGGTAGGTGTGTGCATGCACGCTACTGTAGGTACACTGTGTGTGTGTGTGTGTGTGTGTGTGTGTGTACACACTGGAAACTTGTCTATCTCTTGTAACGTTATATTAATTAGATTTGAGCTTTGCTAGTTTGCTTTCACCTCGTCGAGGTCAACACTGTTGTCATGATCGTGATATAAAGTATAATTGCACGCCGGTGTTTTCATTCAAATCAGCGCAAGGCAAAACCATGCAGGCCGGCGGCTTGCATTGCGTCGTACTGGTAGGTCTTGGTACTGGTAGGTCTTGGTACTGGTAGGTCTTGCTACTGGTAGGTCTTGCTACTGGTAGGTCTTGGTACTGGTAGGTCTTGGTACTGGTAGGTCTTGGTACTGGTAGGTCTTGGTACTGGTAGGTCTTGGTACTGGTAGGTCTTGGTACTGGTAGGTCTTGGTACTGGTAGGTCTTGGTACTGGTAGGTCTTGCTACTGGTAGGTCTTGGTACTGGTAGGTCTTGCGCTGCTGATCCTAAACCAGTATAATCATCACACGTAACACAGCCGTTCATGTCAATGCAACACTAACCTGATCCTAGGTCAGCCTAAATTATCACTTTAAACAGAACTTTTTTCCCCAGTCTTTCTCCTCCACGGAGAGAGTCTCTACAGTGACACACACACACACACACACACACACACACACACACACACACACACACACACACACACACACACACACACACACACACACACACACAGTAGACTACGGGTCATCTCAGGTCCATTCGGACATTACACACAATGATTGACAGACCCGAGTTCCGAGGGGGATACGTCCGATTTCGACCCGGCCCGGTTGATTACGATAAAACACGACTCCGACCCGAGCGGGTCCCGGGTCAACTCGGGTATTTTGGGAGTCGGGGTACCTGGTGAAGAGCTCTACTTCTCACATGGATCCTCTTTACTCTGAGTGTTCAAATGGACCACAATGGTCTCCTCATTTGAAATACTATTTGAAAATCTGGAATTTCTCTCCTCTCCTCTCCTCCCAGACCCCCGGGCCCGGCCTCAGAGCCCCCGGGCCCGGCCTCAGAGAGCGCGCCCCGTCCGTAGCAGACTCCATGGCAGAGTACTTTGACGCTAACGAGGTGATCGTGTGTGACAGCTCGTCGGACAACGAGGCGTCCGACGAGTCTGGCCTGAGTGACGTCACGACGACTACCAACTCTGAGCCGGACGAGGGACATGGTGAGTGTGTAACGGTCGGATATTTCCATCACTGCTACTAATTATTAAATCACGGGTTGTGAATGATCTCCTCTTAGGATACAGTTGATACAGTTGAATGCAAAGAATTAGCCTAAATAAGCAAGCCGTAAACAGTCAGAAAAAAAGCTCAAGTCATTATGACCCGTTTATCTCACCCAGGTCTAAATTGATTTATTTAGCGAATGCAAAGTTCTTAAGCCAAGCGGTCTAAATGGGTTAAGGTGTTAAAATGTTTGTCTAAGGAAAAATAAACATTAAACCTGTGTATACACTCAGGCATGAAGGAAGCATGAGTTCAAGTCCGTTGCTCTCCCCTTGTCCCCCATATATGGGGGACTAGGTTGGTGGAGGGTATGTAGAGCCCAGGATCACATTAGATGATTGACACAGGGGTGAAAAATGGGTTACAAAATCGCGGGATAAAAAATATATTAAAAAAAAAGAAAAACCTGTGTATATAGGATTAATAATAATGTATTTTTATATATATGCCAGCCTCCAGTACAGTCATGTACAGAGCCAGTGTCTCCAGTATATTAATAATGTATATTTATATATATTCCAGCCTCCAGTACAGTCCTGTACAGAGTGTAATAATGTGTATTTCTATATATTTCAGCCTCCAGTACAGTCATGTACAGAGCCAGTGTCTCCAGTATATTAATAATGTATATTTATATATATTCCAGCCTCCAGTACAGTCCTGTACAGAGTGTAATAATGTGTATTTCTATATATTTCAGCCTCCAGTACAGTCATGTACAGAGCCAGTGTCTCCAGTATATTAATAATGTATATTTATATATATTCCAGCCTCCAGTACAGTCCTGTACAGAGTGTAATAATGTGTATTTCTATATATTTCAGCCTCCAGTACAGTCATGTACAGAGCCAGTGTCTCCAGTGCTCCTGACAAACCCAGTCCAGTTCCTACTGACACAGGTAAATATTATTCACATTATTTATTTACTCGTACAGTAATATCACCCTCCAGGGCGGCGCACCTTGCTACCTGCCCCCGGGGCAGATAACAGTAATTTTAACGTTACTCATATCACCCTCCAGGGCAGATAAAAGTACTCATATCACCCTCCAGGGCGGCGCACCATGCTACCTGCCCCCGGGGCAGATAACCGTAATATTAACGTTACTCATATCACCCTCCAGGGCGCCGTACGGTCCTCCCCGCCTACGGGGCAGATAACAGCCACATTGGCATCATGACCATCCTCTACAACAACATTGGTAAGGACCTGTCGAGGGTGTCCATGCCTGTCGCCCTGAACGAACCTGTCTCACTGCTCCAGAGGCTGAGCGAAGAGCTGGAGTACAGCGAGCTACTGGACATCGCTAACCGCACGGAGGACCCCTACGAGAGAATGGTAATTAATACTAATTAATATGTTAATTAACATCGCCAACCGCACCGAGGACCCCTACGAGAGGATGGTCATTATTGCCACTGCAGGTCACATTTACTATGAAATCGTGCATTTCCAGTCAGTCAGTCAGTCGGTGGTTTGGTGGTTTGGTCACGCCCAGGCATATCCCTGATGTCATCAATATTAAGCCCATATATGGAGATCCCTGATGTCATCAATATTGGCCAGTAACTCTACATCTGACCTCAAACCCTTAGATCTCCATATATGGAGCTGTTCTGACATCCCATTATGTTGATCCTTCCCCATCCATCCTTCCTCTTTGATGTCTCCCTCAGTATCAGTGGCTATGCCTGGGCCTCTTAGAGGAATCATTATCATATATTTTATATATATTCCAGGTCTATATGGCAGCGTTCTCCATCAGTGGCTATGCCTGGGCCTCATGGAGGAATCATTATCATATATTTTATATATATTCCAGGACTATATGGCAGCGTTCTCCATCAGTGGCTATGCCTGGGCCTCATGGAGGAATCATTATCATATATTTTATATATATTCCAGGTCTATATGGCAGCGTTCTCCATCAGTGGCTATGCCTGGGCCTCATGGAGGAATCATTCTGTATATATTGTGTATTATATTTTATATATATTTGTAGGTCTATATGGCAGCCTTCAGTATCTCCGGGTACGCTTGGGCCTCATGGAGGTATCGCTACAAACCCTTCAATCCTGTTCTGGGAGAAACCTACGAGAACATCCGAGACGACCGAGGGTTCCGATTCGTCAGCGAACAGGTACTGATGTGCTCACTGCCGGTCCGTCCGTCCGTCCGTCTATCTACTGTATCGATAGATGATCATGATATTATAACCTTTTTTCCTTGGGTAAATTCCTGTGTCATACAGGTAGCTATATATATATATATATATATATATATATATATATATATATATATATATGCTAATAAGTTTGATGCAGTAAGTTGTCCGTCTCTGTTCCCTGGAGTGTGCAGACCCTTCCTTGGAAGGTTTTTCTCTTTTTTGATGTCTATGCCTGATAACTAGACTTGCACCTCCTACGGGTCTTTTTGGATGTGCAGGAGTCCCTTTTTTGTCTCATATATATTAGCGCAATGATGCTGTTAAATAGTCTATTAAACCAACACAATGCACTTGAATAATGTTGATAAAACCGCATCGAAATCAACAGTACAGAGCAAACC
>NC_137872.1:7906903-7924403 GCF_963924005.1 Protomyctophum bolini
CCTGCAGTGTTTATGTATACACCCAGAGGGTGATGGTAGACCCTGCAGTGTTTATGTATACACCCAGAGGGTGATGGTAGACCCTCTATTGAGGGTAGACCCTGCAGTGACACCCAGAGGGTGATGGTAGAGCCTGCAGTGACACCCAGAGGTTGATGGTAGTTCCTGCAGTGTTTCTCCCAGGCTGTTGCTAGCACCAGTGCTGAAACTCTTCCACCTGTCCATCCTAAAAGGAGCTTCTGTCCCTGTTTTTGCAGACCGTCTGAATGAAGTGAAAAGCCAGACATCTGAACACTGAAACAGCAATACTGATTTAGACATTTTAACCTCTACATATGTGTCCAGATCTGACTGAGGGACTCATAGGTGGCGGGTATGTAAGGCTAGGCAAGGCTTAGCCTTCCCAAAAATGATGCTGGGTATTTTTGAAATGTATATAATTATATATAATATGTATATTATATAATAATGTGCTCAGCATTATATAGAAGGCTATTGTGTGTGTGTTGTCGCTGCCCCCTGGTGATCGCTGATCGGGTAGGCTATACAGCAACTGGCCTAATCAGCATATGATTGGCTACTTGGTATCATGGTCTGTAAACATCGTCCTTCCAGTCGCTTTGTAGCAAACGGTAGCGTGCGCTGGTTTGTTTTGAAAAACAGCAAAATGGATATAGCCTACGCCCTACGGTCTTTTTCAAGGCAAAGATAAAGTAATTCAGAAGAAGAAGCCATGAGCCACGAGGGGCAGCAACACCGCCGGGTAATCTCCACACTGACTCCAGACTTGAGAAAAGGACCCATATCGGCCAAAATATCCCAAAACAATGCCCAGGGAACTTTAATTAAATGCTAGATGCAGTGGCTATAATTGGGTCAAGGGTGTTGCTTTCGTGAGCACACATTTTTAGACCATCTGGGGGGAATAAATAAATAGCGGCCTACCCAACGGTAAAATCCACCCGCCGCCTATATTAAAAACTAAATTTTAGTTTCATAGCTTTCATAGCTCATAGCTTCAAATTGAAATATTGGTTGTTCAGTTTGACCCACCAGTTTTGGTGATATGGCTTATAGAGTAATGCAGAGAAACAGGGAAGCATACTTTGGTCCGACATACCATTGGGTTGGGGTTTAGGTTTAGGTGTGTTGCCCCGTGCTCGCGGTTATGGTTAGGGTGAGGGGTAGGTAGTCCCAAAGTATAGTACCCAGAGAAACAGCAAGTTGGGAAAACAGGCTTGAAAGGTTCACTTCTGTGAACACATGTTTAAGCATTTATTTCATATTTACATTCAGCTCTGACATTTATTTCAGACATGCTCTAGTAAGAGTCTGCCTGTGCTATTAACTCATTTTGAAAAAAAGAAAACTGTTTTTCTCCTGTATTTCTGCAATTTGCGTGATGGCAGGCTCTCAGTCAAATCTGGTCACATATTTGCAATTAGAAATTAGCTGATATTTTCAACCTGTCTCTTTATAAATCAATGTGTGCAGAGTGCAATGACTGACTGTGGTTTGTTGTTAGGGCAGCAGTGTTCGTACAGATTCTCCCTCAATTTACATAAGTTCAAAACATCTATTGTTTAAAGTACCAAGAATGCCACCAGGAAGAGAAGAAGACACAGGTCTATTTATCACCTGGTCGACTCCATTACTATTGCTTACTGATGGTCATTTTTAAGACTTATATTAGCCCCATTGCTATTTTTAGCTGCTATCTTTCTCATTGTTTCCCAATATTCATATTTAGGACGGAATTGATTATTCGCAACGTCCGTGAATGTTGTGTTTAAAAATGGAATTCATTACGTATTGTTGTATAGTCTCGGTACATTGTGTTAATTGTGTGTGTGTGTGTGTGTGTGTGTGTAGTCTCGGTACTGGAGCTCAGACTGCAGTAAGAACGAGGTCCAAGGTGTGGTTCTGGACCGCAGCGGGGAAGTGGTGCATCGCTTCGGAGGTCTGTGGCACGAAGGGATCTTCTGTGACACGCTGCCCCTCCCACAAATCATCTGGAAACCCAGTGAGTAGAACCACAACACCCACAATGCCTCTGGAAACCCAGTGAGTAGAACCACAGCACCCACAATGCATCTGGAAACCCAGTGAGTAGAACAATGCATCTGGAAACCTAGTGAGACGTTTCAAGCTGAAGACTGAGCTTCTCTTCTTCCCAGCTAAGTCCTGCCCTATGTGGGAGCTAACTATCTCCGTAGACAACGCCCTGGTAACGTCTGTCCCGACAGCCAGGAACCTTGGTGTTGTCCTGGACAGTCAGCTCTGGACATCACTGCTGTCACTCTGTGATGTCGGCATCGAAGCCTAACTAATGACCCTAGGATAATCGGTGACGTTACAAAATCACTTCCGTATGTAACCTACTAGCGGCCATGTTGTTGGGATGAGGTCACAAACATAAACGTTGCTCTGGCCTGACAGCGCGTCGCGTGTTCAAGTCCCGTTCATGACGACCTTGCTGAATGTCTCCCCCCCCCCCCCCCCTCTCTCTCTCCCTCTTTCCTGTCTGTCTGTATCTATCAGTAAAGCCAAAAACAGATATTCTTATTCAGTATTTTAGCCATGACGTGAGCGCCCCCTCCTGAGATACTTCCGGGTCCTACTTGTGTTGCTTTTGTGTCCCCATAGAGTTATACTGTGACGCTCCGTCGGACTAAATCTGAGACGAAAACAACCACGAAAGTCAAATTTTACCGCTTTCCTCGCATCAACCACAGTGCACCACACTGGATACTATCGCCATTTTATTTCATTGTGTCAACTAAATCCTCATTAATGGATAGATTCAACATACTCAACCCTGCACACATTCTAAATATGGCCCCAACATATTGTACTGAGCAAATGGACTGTGTGTGTGTGCACGGCGTGCTGCATTTACGTTGCGTTATAAAGGTTTTACGGCCGCAGCGCTCGAGGCTCAGAGCTCATCTGTATCGCACGGCGAAGCATGGTGTCTGTCTGTCCCGTTGCGTGCCAAACATAACAGATCTGGAAGCCCAGAATGCAAGCCAGATGAACACGTTTTGGGTTTATAGATCTTCCCGTTCTGCTGCTGTGTAAAACTACATTGCCTTTTTTTTACTGTTTTGAAAAACATTTAAAACTAGCCGATCTACATCGAGCTTGTAGATTGGCTATTTTAATTATTACATTTGCTCATTCTAGGAACTCCAAATATCACCTACTCAGCCCCTCTGATACGCTAAATCTACTGTACGTCCTACTCTCTGCATCAATGTAATAAACCTACTGTACGTCCTACTGTACGTCCTACGCTCTGCATCAATGCAATAAACGAAAGCGTTGAGTACGGGTCACGGTTATGAAATTATGACCGATCTTCAATTATTTGCAGGGTCATATCTGCCGATACCCTAGAGGGGCTGATTGGCCCAAAGCCTGTTAATAAAGTATTCAATCTATCAATAAACAGCCTGTACTCTTTTCCAAGTGTTTTCACAACTGAATGAGGGCCGATTCATATTCCTATTTTAGAGCCGAATAAAAGTCGGTTCGGCGCTGTAGAGCCTACAATTTGACGTCATTTGAGGTTCGGGGGGGCGGGTACCGTCCTAAAGTCGGCTCTTCGGTGCTACTGAAAATTTCTGACGAGCCGAAATCATTTCGGCACTACAGCGCCGAAACAGCGGTAAAATAGGAGTATGAATCGGCCCTAAGACGAGTACACAAATTAAATGTATACATTTTTTAAATTGTATACATTTTTTGCTGGTGAAAACCGATGAAATAATGTGTATTATTTTGAGACCGTTCCGATACAGATATGGCGTTTAAATATTTATATGGCCGATTTCCGATTATGCTGCCGATTAATCGTGCATCCCTAGTTGATGATGTCACAAGTTTTGCGGATTCAACGTTTCGCCCGTTTCCACGGAGACGTCGAGGAAACGGCGTTTTCCAAGACTTCCGCTCTGGGAGGCGTTTTCACTTGGTTGTGTTTTCACCGCTCTCGTCTAAAAGGACAACAGCAACGATACTTTATTTTGCCGTTTTCGTGGGTCTAAAACTAACACTAGTGAAAAGAGGAGTTAACGTTAACGGGCAATTATGGGCACTCTATTTTGCCCATAAACCTCAAATTTATACAGTTAATATACGGTAATATACAGGTGTGATGGTACAATTCGGGAGTTTACCGGAGTTTGTTGGAAAGTTTTAACTGGAGTTTCCTGTAATATACATATTCTTACAGCCTTGTAACTGTGTGTGTGTGTGTGTGTGTGTGTGTGTGTGTGTTAGACGTGCAGCCTGATGATGCCCATAAGTACTTCGGGTTCTCTCGTTATGCCATGGAGAATAACGAGCTGACCCCCGAACTGGAGACTCTGCTGCCCCCTACTGACACACGCTACCGCCCTGACCAGAGGTACGTGCACACACTCTCACACACACACACACACACACACACACACACACACACATATTATGTCAGAACTACAGAAGGATGTCACTTCATCATGTCAGAACTACAGAATGATGTCACTTCATTATGTCAGCACTGTCATAGAAGTTTCATTTTAAAATGTCTCGTATAAGCATTGTGGTCCAAAAATAAATAAACTGGCATTATATTGTAGCCTACACGACATTTGCTATGAGAGATGCTATTTTTATTTGTCAATAAGCCAGAGTGCCAATAAACCATTTGAAAATAGAATATTTAAATTTCAAATACTACGTCTGAAATGTGTAAAGTGAACTATGACCTGTGTGTTCCAGACTCCTAGAGGAGGGCAGGGAGGAGGAGGGGGATAATGTGTAAAGTGAACTATGACCTGTGTGTTCCAGACTCCTAGAGGAGGGCAGGGAGGAGGAGGGGGATAATGTGTAAAGTGAACTAAGACCTGTGTGTTCCAGACTCCTAGAGGAGGGCATGGAGGAGGAGGGGGATAATGTGTAAAGTGAACTATGACCTGTGTGTTCCAGACTCCTAGAGGAGGGCATGGAGGAGGAGGGGGATAATGTGTAAAATGAACTATGACCTGTGTGTTCCAGACTCCTAGAGGAGGGCAGGGAGGAGGAGGGGGATAATGTGTAAAGTGAACTATGACCTGTGTGTTCCAGACTCCTAGAGGAGGGCATGGAGGAGGAGGGGGATAATGTGTAAAATGAACTATGACCTGTGTGTTCCAGACTCCTAGAGGAGGGCAGGGAGGAGGAGGGGGATAATGTGTAAAGTGAACTAAGACCTGTGTGTTCCAGACTCCTAGAGGAGGGCAGGGAGGAGGAGGGGGATAATGTGTAAAGTGAACTAAGACCTGTGTGTTCCAGACTCCTAGAGGAGGGCAGGGAGGAGGAGGGGGATAATGTGTAAAGTGAACTATGACCTGTGTGTTCCAGACTCCTAGAGGAGGGCATGGAGGAGGAGGGGGATAATGTGTAAAATGAACTATGACCTGTGTGTTCCAGACTCCTAGAGGAGGGCAGGGAGGAGGAGGGGGATAATGTGTAAAGTGAACTAAGACCTGTGTGTTCCAGACTCCTAGAGGAGGGCATGGAGGAGGAGGGGGATAATGTGTAAAATGAACTATGACCTGTGTGTTCCAGACTCCTAGAGGAGGGCAGGGAGGAGGAGGGGGATAAGAAGAAAGACGAGGTGGAGGAGAAACAGAGAGAGAGGAGGAAGGAGATGGCCAAGAGAGGAGAGGAGCATGTCCCTCGCTTCTTCAGGTAAACTACACTACCCATGATGCACCACTACACTACCCATGATGCACCACTACACTAACACAGAGGCTGCGTCTGAATTCATTCCCTATGCCCCATATAGTGCACTACTTTGGGGTTCCGCCATTTTGTTATAGTGTCCGAATGTGTAGTGAGCATTTTTGCACCCTAACGTAGTGGACTGAAGTATCCCACAATGCACCGGGAATTGTAGGGAGCATCCGATGGTCACTACAAAAACACAGCAAAGCAAATCTGCCCCATAATGCATTGCGCAAGCTCGCTCTTGAGCGCACATCCACGCGTTTGCGCACGACGCACATGCGCTGCTTCTGCATGCATGCGCTCATTGCGCTCCAACTCAGAAGATGCAGTTGAACCAGCGAAAGAAATCAACACAAATGTACTTTTTAAACTTTCGTTTTCCCTTCCCTGGCGGATCTCGAAGCTACAGATCTCGAGACAAATGAGCTGTGCATTTATTTGAAATTGTTTTATTTTATTTATAATAAATCTACTCATTTGCAATAGTATAGTATTACTAATCTGATCCATTGTATCACCCAGGCCCAGTGCATGACATTAGGAGAGGAATCAGTTGCTTGCTGTAGAATATATTTGTGAGATTCTTTATCACAAACATAGGCTAAATACATGCATGTGAGACACATATTAATTTTGTCCGAACATATGTTTTATTAATATTCATTAATTCCTGCCATGAAAAAATATGCTATCTAACATTATTTCATTGAATTGCGATAAATACATTAAAACTTCATTATGTAGGCACTAGGCAGTCATTTATTGGACTGCTGTTTCTGTTAACACCAAACGTCCGTATTGTGAGCAGAGCTTGTAGATTGGCTACTTTTGGTAATTCTTTACCAAAAGTAGACTACCCAAGTAAAAGTATACAAGCTCACAACACGGACATCGTGCGTTGCTTATAGATCGGCTATTTTTGCCGTATCCCCCCGCCCCAGGATTAGCGGGGGTTCATATGGTTAATCAATCATGCTGATGATATTTTCATATATTGTCAAGGTTGTGCACTGTTTTCATATTGCTGGATAATGGATATAGCCCAATATTAATTTATTGATAATAATCATAGGCCCATTGTTATTTTAAAATAACCTTTTTATCATAGATATATAGGCCTAAATGCCTGCAAACATATTTTCATTAACCTATTTTTTCTTTATTCATTCATGAATTTAAAAATAACTTTACAAACTGTCCTTGCAGGGAGGTGACAGCCTGCAGTCACTTATTCAATACAGTCTGTTCCTAGCGGAAATTCAGCAGCAGCGTTTTGATTGGTTTCTTGTAGTCAGTTGATTCTTCATATCCAAATGAGTGAAACGGCCGGGATGATTTGTTTATTTTTCAAACAGTTCTTTATGAGGCGATCTGAAAAAACCTAATGGGGATTTCATTCAAATAAAAAGTACATGAACCCGCGGAACTACAGCGCCCTCTACCGATATTGACGTCAGAGTCGGTGCTCCCCATACAGGGAGTATTGTCCCAAATCATCACTATAGAGTCCACTAGAGTCTGGATCCCCGTATGGGGGATAGGGAGTAGGGAACAACCCTAGCAATTCGGATGCAGCCAGAGAGAGGAGAGGAGCATGTCCCTCGCTTCTTCAGGTAAACTACACTACCCATGATGAACCACTACACTACACTACCCATGATGCACCACTACACTAACACAGAGAGGAGAGGAGCATGTCCCTCGCTTCTTCAGGTAAACTACACTACCCATGATGAACCACTACACTACACTACTCATGATGCACCACTACACTAACACAGAGAGGAGAGGAGCATGTCCCTCGCTTCTTCAGGTAAACTACACCAGTGTTTCCCAACCTGTGCTACGCGGAGCTATGGTGCTCCTCTTGATGTCTC
The DNA here is from genome assembly GCF_963924005.1 of Protomyctophum bolini. NCBI lineage: Eukaryota > Metazoa > Chordata > Actinopteri > Myctophiformes > Myctophidae > Protomyctophum > Protomyctophum bolini. The sequence goes on from NC_137872.1 coordinate 7,914,538, forward strand.
CAAGTGTTCCGCCTGATTTTAACTAAATTAACACTATCCCTCCCCCGAAAGCAAAAGCTATTGAGCTGCAGGCTTCCTATTGTTGCGTCGTTGTTGTCACACGTCTAACCATTAGACATGCGATAACTACAACACGGAACAATAGACTCTAACGACCCTCGGCCATTGAAATGTTAATGCTTAGATGCATGCAGAAGACGCTACATTTCGCTCCCTCCAGAAAGACTGGAGCGCGCAGAGTGCATATGCACGTAGACGGCAGACACACACAGTCCCGACCCAAACACTGAGGAGGTAAAGTAAACGTGACGTTGTTGTGATTAAACATAATGTGCCACGAAAAATAGCTGTCCAAAATAGCTTTCCATAGATGTCCAAACATGATCGCCTCGTTCGGCCAACAAAATATATCTCCCTCCCTTCACAGAAGCGCAGCGATGCCTGATTTATTCTTCGTCGTACACGTGTTATGCTTGCATGCTGAAAATGGCTGATCTACAAGCTCACAGCGCGTTGCGGACGCAACGCGTTGTGAGCTTGTCGATCAGCTATTTTCAGCACGTGGAAATAAGCAGGCTGTGAGAACTGAGACCCTTCACAATAAAAGCATGCAGCATTCACAAGTTGGCTCATAATAAAGAAAGGAAAAGGATTAGGTGGCATTTCACATTTCATATGAGCAATTTTTTTGAAACTGAGGCTCTGTCTCTGTCCTTTTCTTTCTCTTTGAAGTTATTTGATGAGTGCTGTCATGTGTGTTTTTAAAAGTATATTTACTTTTACGTTTTACTATATATTTAATATATATATATTTAATATATATATATATATGTATATATATATTTATATATATATATATATATACACCCCCCCCCCCCAGGTGTTCCCCGAGATTTTAGGGCTATGAAAAGTGTTCCCTGGGACAAAAAAGGTTGGGAAACACTGAACTACACTACCCATGATGCATCACTACACTACCCATGATGCACCACTACACTACACTACCCATGATGCACCACTACACTACCCATACTGCACTGCTATACTATCCATCCATCCATCTTCAACCGCTTATCCGTAGTCGGGTCCTGGGGGCTACAAGTCCACCAGAGAGCGCCAGACTTCCCTCTCCAAAACAACATTAGTGACTTCCTCCTGGGGGATCCCGAAACGTTCCAAGGCCAGTGAGTCGATGTAAACCCTCCATCTGGTCCTTGGTCTGCCCCGGGGTCTCCTCCCAGTGGAGATATAATCCATCTGGTCCTTGGTCTGCCCCGGGGTCTCCTCCCAGTGGAGATATAATCCATCTGGTCCTTGGTCTGCTCCGGGGTCTCCTCCTAGTGGGACGTGCCTCGAGGACCTCCCTGGGGAGACGCCCGAGAGGCATCCTAATCAGAACCACCTAAGCTGGCTCCTTTCCAGGCGAAGGAGCAGCAGAAAAGCTGTCTTCTTCAGTTAAACGGAACCACACTACCCACAGTGCATCACTTCAGCAGTGTCACTGTGTTTTGTTTTGTGTTCTCAGGAAGGACCTGGACGCGGCCGGCAGAGAGGTGTGGCTGTCCAACGGAAGCTACTGGAAGCTCCGCGAAGACCCGGGATTCGCCAACACCGACAACCTGGACCTGTGGTAGACCCCAACGCCTAGCATGATACTAATGCTAGTCATACACTACCCATTGTGTGAACCCCAACGCTCATCATGATGCTAATGCTAGTCATACACTCTAGCCACTGTCTGAACCCCAACGCCTAGCATGATGCTAATGCTAGTCATACACTCCAGCCACTGTCTGAACCCCAACGCTTAGCATGATGCTAATGCTAGTCATACACTACCCATTGTCTGAACCCCAACGCTCAGCATGATGCTAATGCTAGTCATACACTCTACCCACTGTCTGAACATCAACGCTTGGCATGATGCTAATGCTAGTCATACAATCTACCCACGGTCTGAACCCCAACGCTTAGCATAATGCTAGTCATACCCTCTACCCACTGTCTGAACCTCAACGCTTAGCATGATGCTAATGTATACTTCACCCACTCTGTCAGCACCACCTAGACACCTAGCATGATGCTAAACACCTAGCATGATGCTAAACACTCAAATGTACGATCTATCACTCTGTCGCCACCACCGGTACACCTATGGTAGAACACCTAACGTGATGCTAAAGCTAATGCGTGTTCTCCAGCGTGTCGTAATGCGTCCTTATCTTAGAAGACAAGCCAAGCGTCGTACTGCGTCCTTATCTTAGAAGACAAGCCAAGCGTCGTTGTGACGTATAAGTTACTGCTCTCGTAGCCTCTTTTTCTTAGACGTATAAGTTACTGCTCTCGTAGCCTCTTTCTTGGACATATAAGTTACTGCTCTCGTAGCCTCTGTTTCTTAGACGTATAAGTTACTGCTCTCGTAGCCTCTGGCCAGTTTCTTAGCATAATAACTTATAATTGTATATGAATTCTTTGTCAGGAATTTTAAAGGGAATATTTTTTGGGGTAAAGAAAAAAATATATATATATATTTAGGTAAACTAGTTGATAAACGTTTTGTTAATTTAACTCAGTTATTTTTGTGCTGAATTATGTAAATCTTTCTAAGCCATCTACGGTCTAGTTTAAAGGCATTGTATGGAACTGTCCTCTGTGTTTACATAACATAATAATATATACATTATGTAGCCACCATTGACACACCAAAATACCCCCGTCTACCAAAACAAACACCAAAACATCCTCGTCTGCCAACAACAAACAACAAAACATGACGATGATAACTTTAACTATAGAGGGAAATATTAATGTATTGTTTAGTTAAACTTAAACAGAGGACAAAGTAACATAATTATATGTATTGTTTAGTAATGTAACAAAGTAACGTACTATGCCTTTAACGATACCGTCACACGCTCAGGGACTCGTCTGCCATTTTCTCACCTTTTCCCACACAACAGACCTACAAGCTCAAAACGCATCGCGGACGCTGTGCGTTGCGAGCTTGTAGCTCTTCTATCTGTGGCGTGCAACATAACCCGAACCCCAAGCTTTAATTAACCAGTAAAGTTAAAAAAAAAACATGATTAATTTAAAAAAATAAAAAAAGCATAATGAACCTCTCTGTCTTCGTGGACCAATTGGTCAGAGGAACCTCTCTGTCTGTGTGGACCAATCAGAGGAACCTCTCCGTCCGTGTGGACCAATGAGAGGAGAGATGCAAGCCAGGGAGTTATTATGAAGACCAGCAGGGGTCACTGTTGGTCCGAGACCGTCTCTGAAAATCAATAATCGATCAATGAAATTATTTAGAATGTTTCTCAACATTAGGCCTTTAGGTTAGTGGTTTTCAGACCTTTTCATGTCGAGGACCCCCAGCATTGGGCCACGGACCCCCCATTACTCATTACAATGGGGACCCCCGAGTCCATCCAGTTCCATCTGTACACTAATTTAGCCGGGGACCCCTGGAAACCCCTCAAGGACCCCCTGGAAACCCCTCAAGGACCCCCGGGGGTCCCCTGGCCCTCCATTATGGGGGTCCCCCAACCCTCCATGATGGGGGTCCCCTGGCCCTCCATGATGGTCCTTGGAAGTTAAAACGTTTGAGAACCACTGATGTTTTTAACTGAAATCTGGCAACGCTCCCAAAATGTGTTCTATGAAGATTGTTTAGCTTATTCTTTTGTATTTTAATGTATTTACATTTAATGAAATTATGTGGTTTAACGTCTTATAACTCTGTTTCTGTCACCGCTTGTATGGAACGTCAAACCTCTTAAAAGGCTGGCTGATAACACTTAATATGCATAAATACATTTTACTGTCACTCTAATACTATAATTGCACATAAAACACCTTGAATATTGTTAAATATCTTCAAGTTATTCTTTCACTCAATTTGCCCGTGTGTGGTCCAGCCCTATGGATCGTGCTACTAAAATGTGTTAATATAAATAACCATTTAAAATATTGCTTTGATCTCGTATTAACTTTATAGGAAGGATTCGTTATTTCTTTTAATTATTAGTGCATGCATTCCGTACATTCCATAGGGCTGGACCACAACACACATGGACACCATTATGATGACATCATCAACGTGCGACGGGGGCGGCCCCTATTGACTGAAAAACAGACTATTTCTAAGATAAATAAAATTATGTCAGGTGTTTTTAGAGTAAACGTATAATGTTTTAAGTCTTATTAGTCAGAGATCTCGCCGTCGGATGTTTTTTAGATTGTTGTGGATTCATGTTGGTGCATGGGGGCTTCTGATTGGTTCATCTGTTTATCAATGGATCTTATTGGTTAATATTGGGTTGTATCGTTTTATATGCGGCGTGCGCATGTGTGTGTGGTGATTTAAGTCCGCCTGCAACTTGATTTCCTCCGACCCGATTGGTTGACTGACTTTCGACAGCGGCGGTGACAGAAACGAAAAGGACGCGTGGCTTTAAGCACCGCCCCTCTGCTTCCTGCGTAGAGTTTATGAAGTGTTTTGCCGCAAAACGCCAAAGCAAAAGTTACTCTGGAAGGATTTTAAAATAATAGTTTAATACTTTGATGATGAGATGAAATATTGTCTTTGATGAAAACAATCTATTGTTGTGTAACCAGTAAGATGTCTTTTGTTCTCATTTGGATTTTGTTTGGAATAAATGGAGAAATAAACAAAACTGTGTTTCCTGCTCTTTGTTCTGCTTCCTTCCTGTTTCCAACAGACCTTCTTTGACCTCATGGTCTGACCTTTGACCTTAGACAAGGTCAGCCTCATGGCTGATTCATACCAAAGATTATTAAAGGGCACAATTTGAAATGATTTAAGCACAACTTAATTTATATGTTTAACTTTAACCTTTATAAAAGTAATCGCACTCAGAGTTTCAGTCTCGGCTATATACGACGCACTGAACGCTATTGACAACGGCTGACACATGATGATGATGTATGTATGATTATATAAGAGCACTGAACAAAAAAATCACACCTGTGTGAAGTGAGAGGCACTCTTATCTTACAGCATCATTTACAACATAATCACACCTGTGTGAAGTGAGGGGCGCTCCTTATCATCGCACAACATCAATTACAACATAATCACACCTGTGTGAAGTGAGGGACGCTCTTATCATCTCACAACATCAATTACAACATAATGTTTGTTTAAGCAACGGGTGCTAATGTTTCTTTTAGTCCTCAAAACAAACACTACATTTATCTTTATTGTCTATGAGGCGTTTTCTTGAATGAGCATCCTTGAAAGACAAACATTAAAGCTGTATATAGGAGGGGCTAGCACCCCTCAAAATTGATGATGAATAAATGACATAGTTTTCACCACGAATAAAACAGCATCGTTTACTGTATCGTATATGTATTTATATTGAAATAACAGCAAACAATGAAAACATGACCACACAGACTACAGCTCTTTACCACCATCTGGTGGTCAAAGTGTTTCATTACCACAGATAACATCTACATGACTACAGCTCTTTGGCAGTGGATCAGCGGTAGAGTGGCCGGATGGGAACCGGTTCGATCCCTGTGGGCTCCCCCAGAGCAGAGTAATAAGAGAGCTAGTGGCGAAACGCTTTGATCTCGCCGCAAAGCGGGCGTCTGTGGGCTATATAGTTCCACACATTGGAAAAGCGGGGTGCTATATATGGGCTATAGTTCCAAACATTGGAAATATCCCATTGAGACAAAGCGGGGTGCCTGTGGGCTATAGTTCCACACATTGGAACTATCCCATTGAGACAAAGCGGGGTGCATGTGGGTAGTTCCACACATTGGAACTATCCCATTGAGACAAAGCGGGGTGCTATGGGCTATAGTTCCACACATTGGAACTATCCCATTGAGACAAAGCGGGGTGCCTGTGGGCTATAGTTCCACACATTGGAACTATCCCATTGAGACAAAGCGGGGTGCTATGGGCTATAGTTCCACACATTGGAACTATCTTATTGAGACAAAGCGGGGTGCCTGTGGGCTATAGTTCCACACATTGGAACTATCCCTTTGAGACAAAGCGGGGTGCTATGGGCTATAGTTCCACACATTGGAACTATCCCTTTGAGACAAAGCGGGGTGCTATGGGCTATAGTTCCACACATTGGAACTATCCCATTGAGACAAAGCGGGGTGCCTGTGGGCTATAGTTCCACACATTGGAACTATCCCATTGAGACAAAGCGGGGTGCCTGTGGGCTATAGTTCCACACATTGGAACTATCCCATTGAGACAAAGCGGGGTGCCTGTGGGCTATAGTTCCACACATTGGAACTATCTTATTGAGACAAAGCGGGGTGCCTGTGGGCTATAGTTCCACACATTGGAACTATCTTATTGAGACAAAGCGGGGTGCCTGTGGGCTATAGTTCCACACATTGGAACTATCCCATTGAGATAAAGCGGGGCGCTATAGTTCCAAACATTTGAACTATACCATTGAGACAGAAACCACCAAGTGTCACTGTTGCGCAGCCTAACACACAGACTGAGGCCAGGGAGTAGAGCTTGTACAGTACAGTACAGTACAGTACAGTACAGTACAGTACAGTACAGTACAGTACAGTACAGTACAGTACAGTACAGTACAAAATGTCTTCTAAATCATCACAGTTTTCTGAAATACCTCTTGTTTCTATATTTTAGTGGTTCTCAAACAATTTCATGCCAAGGAAGGACCGGACCGCCAAAAATATCTGTATTTGGCCGCCGACCCCCATCTGAAAATATGTTGTTCCAGACCCCCCCCCCCCCCTCCTCCAGAAGCAAAGATATGAGTTAAAAACGTTCTTCGCTCTGAAATAATATATATTCAGATTTGCCACAGTAGATCTTGTACAGTAGGCTACAGTAGCCTACAGTACAGTACAGTACAGTAGTCTACAGTACAGTACAGTACAGTACAGCACCACCTACCCCCCACACACACACACATGCACGCACGCATGCACACGTACACGCACACACACGCACACGCACACATAAATATATAAACGTGTGTCTTTGGTTCGTGTCCAATGTGTCTATTTTTAGCTGCTGGAGACTGGTCACGTGGCACGAGGATGACGTCACTAATGTTGTTGTTAGTGGGGAGGGAGAGAGAGAGAGAGAGAGAGAGAGAGACAGAGAGCGAGAGAGAGAGAGAGCGAGAGAGAGAGAGAGAGACACCGACTCAGAGCAGCAGCATTGAGGCTGTAACGGTTTTTTCCCTGCGAAAATAAATAAAGAATTTAAACAGAAAACGCGGAGCTGAGAGACAGACAGGCACCCAGAGGTAAGACAGGTTCATGATGTATATGTGCTGTATGTGATGGAGAGGCAGACAGACAGACAGGCAGACAGACAGGCAGTGTTAGCTCGCTGTGTTAGCCTGCTAGCCTGTTTCTCCATTCATGTGGATGGGAGAGGAGGCTAACTGCATCTATAGCATGGAGACCTGTCTGTCTGTGTGTCTGTGTGTCTGTCTGTCTGTCTGTCTGTCTGTCTGTCTGTCTGTCTGTCTGTCTGTCTGTCTGTCTGTCTGTGTGTGTGTGTGTGTGTGTGTGTGTGTGTGTGTGAGAGAGAGATGTGTGTGTGAGATGTGTGTGTGTGCGCGCATCAATGCAGTCACTATAGTGACTCATACTGTCATTGTGTGTGTGTGTGTGTGTGTGTGTGTGTGTGAGTGAGAGACACACAGATGTGAATATTTGTCTGCAAATGCCTAAATTGTAAATTAGTAGGTGTGTGTGTTCATTTATTTACAAATGTGCTGTAGTCAAAGTGAATTAATTCGTGATGAAGTTAAAGTTAATTAATTTCGTGATGTAGTTAATGTATTTGTGATGTAGTTAAAGTGAATGTATTCGTGATTTAGTTAAAGTTAATTTATTCGTGATGTAGTTAAAGTTAATTTATTCGTGATGTAGTTAAAGTTAATGTATTTGTGCTGAACTGCAGCGGCCAATGAGGCATCTATGTATTTAATATCTATGAAACCATCAATATTCATGAATGGGTTGAATCTAGAGTTGCAATACCCTCCATTGATCCAAGTAGAAATATGTCTGATCTGCTTGTATAAAACAACGTTAAACTCACCAACATTGCAGCTGTAGGTAAAGCTTGAATTATCCTCTTTCTATCTGCAAAGTGGTGTTTCATAAAAATCCACCGTAGAGATGTTGTTATGATACTTTCTGTCAAGACATTCTGTGCCGTGATACGTTTTTCTAAGTGTCAGAGTTTGGAAGTGCTCGTGGGAACGTGGAAGTCACTGAGATGTGTACCACCTGTCGCAGCAACACGACCCATTAATGAAAACAAGCGCTTCCAAACTCACACACTTAGAAAAGTAATCACCTGCATAGAACACGGAAGTAGCTCATAACATGTCTACGGTGAAGTTTTACGAAACAAACGCTTTGCAGAAAGAGGACAATTCAAGCTTGACTTTGTGAGTTTGACGTTGAGGACGATTCTACAAATACCTTCTAAATCCTGAAAAACCCATGTTTCTATGTCAGTGGTTCTCATGTCAAGGACCCCCAAAAATATATGTAATTGGCCGCCGACCCCCATCTGAAAATATGTTGTTCCAGTGAAAAGTGAAAAGGTCAAAAGTGTTGTAACCTGCCGTTTTGTTCTTCTTTGTCTATGAGGAAAATGAACGGAGAATCATTTCCTGGGCCCTGGTAGGGGGCGGGACTGCGACTCTCTATAGCCACATTATAATAAATACAAATAAATCTAGTGTTGCAGATTGCGACTATGAATGGTCCTGAGTACCACCTGTTTATAATGCAGGAGACAGCAGGGGGCGCTGTGTTATGGAAAACATATTGGAATTTGATTATTGTCTCCACCAGGCCGAAGGCATGGGGAGAGAGTATGTTTTATTGTCTCCGCCAGGCTGAAGGCATGGGGAGAGAGTATGTTTCATTGTCTCCACCAGGCCGAAGGCATGGGGAGAGAGTATGTTTTATTGTCTCCACCAGGCTGAAGGCATGGGGAGAGAGTATGTTTCATTGTCTCCACCAGGCCGAAGGCATGGGGAGAGAGTATGTTTTATTGTCTCCACCAGGCCGAATGCATGGGGAGAGAGTATGTTTTATTGTCTCCACCAGGCCGAAGGCATGGGGAGAGAGTGTGTTTTATTGTCTCCACCAGGCCGAATGCATGGGGAGAGAGTATGTTTTATTGTCTCCACCAGGCCGAAGGCATGGGGAGAGAGTGTGGAGGCCGACTTTTGTAAAACACATTTTTTGATATTACTCCTTCAGATTCTGTCCAAAAATCCTGCAAATCGTTATACAGTATCTCTATAGTCATGTGTTCAAGACGGATCTGTCCAATATTTCATATTCCATCCTGATTGGCTAACATTGGCTTTCAAAGTTTGCAGGATTGGCCCGTTTTTACCAAAAAGCCTCAAATCATGAACGCAGCGTGCAATTTATGGGAAATCTTTCACAGACGTTCCTACTAGGCTGATGAATATATCCCAACCTTTCCAACAGGTGGATTTTTGCAAAACACATTTTTGGAACAAAGAAATGCCTCAAATCATCCAATTGCCATCCAAGAAGAAATGGAACCCTTTTCACATTGGCTTATTATAGCGCCACCAGGAGGCCACAACCTGACCTGCCCTGGTGGAGACCTGTGCCCCGAGGGGCACTTTATCTAGTTTGGTTTTGTTTCTAAAGTGTAGTTGTTTATTTGGTCTTGTTTCTAAAGTGTAGTTGTTTATTTATCCAAACACAAACATTAAATGAAAACAGTTTTTTGAGTGTCTGTTACTTTAAAACACCAACATTGAAGATGGAAGGTGAGGACGCAAATTGTGATTGTCCAGAATGAGATGATG
>NC_137872.1:7934403-7936903 GCF_963924005.1 Protomyctophum bolini
CGCCCCGCCCCCACCGGCACTACCAGGTAACACACGCACACACACACACACACACGCTTGTTTTAGAGAAGGGAGTAGAGTCTGGGACGTGTGGAGCATTGTCCAGGGTGTTTTAGAGAAGGGAGAAGAGTCTGGGACGTGTGGAGCGTTGTCCAGGGTGTTTTAGAGAAGGGAGAAGAGTCTGGGACGTGTGGAGCGTTGTCCAGGGTGTTTTAGAGAAGGGAGAAGAGTCTGGGACGTGTGGAGCGTTGTCCAGGGTGTTTTAGAGAAGGGAGAAGAGTCTGGGACGTGTGGAGCGTTGTCCAGGGTGTTTTAGAAAAGGGAGAAGAGTCTGGGACGTGTGGAGCGTTGTCCAGGGCGTTTTAGAGAAGGGAGAAGAGTCTGGGACGTGTGGAACGTTGTCCAGGGCGCTTTAGAGAAGGGAGAAGAGTCTGGGACGTGTGGAGCGTTGTCCAGAGTGTTTTAGAGAAGGGAGAAGAGTCTGGGATGCCTGGAGCGTTGTCCAGGGCGTTTTAGAGAAGGGAGAAGAGTCTGGGACGTGTGGAGCGTTGTCCAGGGTGTTTTAGAGAAGGGAGAAGAGTCTGGGACGTGTGGAGCGTTGTCCAGGGTGTTTTAGAGAAGGGAGAAGAGTCTGGGACGTGTGGAGCGTTGTCCAGGGTGTTTTAGAGAAGGGAGAAGAGTCTGGGACGTGTGGAGCGTGTTTTAGAGAAGGGAGAAGAGTCTGGGATGCGTGGATTGTTCTCTCTGACTGACGTGTCTGTCGTGTCTGTTCTTCCGTCAGATTCTGTCGAAGGGGGCGGAGCTTCTAATGGCCCCTCCCACTCACCCAGAGGAGACGGAGGAGGAGCTAACGGAGACCAATGACATGCAGGAGGACGGCCTGGAGGTGGGGCTTATTCACAGGTACGGTTACCGGCGTTAATAGACGATTCGTGAAACAATAAATCTGGAACCGATGAATCTCCATGTGTCGATAGAAATTGCGTTGTCTGTCTGTGAGTGTTGAGCGACTATGAGAGATATAGATGTATAAATAAGTCGCTGAGAGGCGATGGCATGGGCCGGGTTGTCAGACGCGCTCCAAACAAAGGGATCTCGCTGGGTCCAAAATAATGCGTTAAATGTGTTTTATTGAAGGTAGGTACATAACTGAAACGGTGCTCAAACATAAAGAAAATAAGTCACAGCGATCCAACTTAGATAAAGTAAATAAATAAAGCAAATAAAGCGGTCAACAAAAGTGCGGCTTCCCACGCACCCCCTCTCTCTCACTGTGTGAAACAGGTGAACTCTGGGTGAAGTATTCAAAGAAACAGGTCCGCCCCTCTGCCTGTCAATCAACCACATTAATCACCTGTGACAGCCCACTCATTGCACTATCGAACATCATTTCCAATTCATGGCTCTTACAGTGAGTTTGACCCCGCCTCCTCTGCTCATTCCCACCAATCAGGCTGCAGAACAACGAGGCGGCCTCGGGCGACACCACGCCCCCTCCCTCGGAGTGCGTGCAAGTGAGGGGCGCGCACGTGAAGGGAGAGAGCACGGAGAGCGACCTGGATGAGGAGGAGGAGGAAGAGGAGGAGGGAGGAAGATCATACTCCATACAGGTAGGTTCTCTCTGAGGAAGAGGAGGAAGAGGAGGAGGAAGATCATACCCCATACAGGTAGGTTCTCTCTGAGGAAGAGGAGGAGGAGGAGGAGGAAGATCATACCCCATACAGGTAGGTTCTCTCTGAGGAAGAGGAGGAAGAGGAGGAGGGAGGAAGATCATACTCCATACAGGTAGGTTCTCTCTGAGGAAGAGGAGGAAGAGGAGGAGGGAGGAAGATCATACTCCATACAGGTAGGTTCTCTCTGAGGAAGAGGAGGAGGAGGAGGAGGAGGAAGATCATACTCCATACAGGTAGGTTCTCTCTGAGGAAGAGGAGGAGGGAGAAAATAGCAGATCTACAAGCTCACAACACGTTGCGCTGCGACGCGTTGTGAGCTTGTAGATCGGCTATTTTCAGCAAGTGTAAAATCAGCCATTACGACAAGGCCCGCCGAAATACATTTTAGTCGACTAAAACTGTAGATTTACAATTACAGACCCATACGGGTCCATTTGGTTCCAAACTATCATTTAGCTGGGGACCCCTGGAACTCCCGGGACCCCACTTTGGGAACCACTGTCCTAGGTGACACCCTAGGGTACCCTCACATGTTCTCCCCGTGTCCCCTAGGGTAGGTACCCTCACATGTTCTCCCCGTGTCCCCTAGGGTAGGTACCCTCACATGTTCTCCCCGTGTCCCCTAGGGTAGGTACCCTCACATGTTCTCCTCGTGTCCCCTAGGGTAGGTACCCTCACATGTTCTCCCCGTGTCCCCTAGAGTAGGTACCCTCACATGTTCTCCTCGTGTCCCCTAGGGTAGGTACCCTCACATGTTCTCTCCGTGTCCCCTAGGGTATAGGTAGTGGTACCCTCACATGTTCTCCCCGTGTCCCCTAGGCCCTTTC
>NC_137872.1:7941903-7974403 GCF_963924005.1 Protomyctophum bolini
GCGTTCATCCAGGACGGTGGTGATGCCCATAGCCCAGCAGTTCAGTCCAGACGTGGTCCTAGTGTCCGCTGGCTTCGACACCGTGGAAGGACATCAGTCTCCACTAGGGGGATACAACGTTACCGCCAAATGTACGTAGCCTGCCTGTCTGTCTAGAATACCACCAACAGGTGACAAAGTGGCGCTGTTGAGCTTCACACTGTGCACAGGTGCATGATGGGAAGCTGAGTTTTACACAGTACAGTACAGTACAGTACAGTACAGTACAGTACAGTACAGTACAGTACAGTACAGTACAGTACAGTACAGTACAGTACAGTACAGTACAGTGCAGTGCAGTGCAGCGCAGTCCGACAGCACCACTAAAAATTTCAAAAAAGTTTTTAAGACTTTTTGGATAAAGTAGATCCTAACCTATCAGAAATATGATCCGTGCCATCTCACGCTATTTTATGTGTGTGTGTGTGTGTGTGTGTGTGTGTGTGTGTGTGTGTGTGTGTGTGTGTGTGTGTGTGTGTGTGTGTGTGTGTGTGTGTGTGTGTGTGTGTGTGTGTGTGTGTGTGTTTGTGCGTGTGTGTGTGTAGGTTTTGGTCACCTGACCCAGCAGCTGATGACCCTGGCGGGGGGGCGGGTGGTCCTGGTGTTGGAGGGAGGTCACGACCTTACGGCCATCTGTGACGCTGCCGAGCACTGTACCACCGCACTGCTGGGGATGGAGGTACGCACACACAGTGCACGTACACACACACACACACACACACACACACACACACACACACACACACACACACACACACACACACACACACACACACACACACACACACACACACACACACACACACACACACACACACACACACAAACACACACACACACACAGGTGCAACACAACAGACCCAAACACTGATCAGAAGAAGGTTACATTACTTGGTCCATCCAGATAATGATAATGATAATGAACTTTATTTATATAGCACCTTTCAGAGCAAGGTTCCAAAGTGCTGTAAGATAAAACTGCTGCACATGCTTAATTCTTTAATCGCCATCTACGCTTATAAATGTACCCCCCCCCCCCCAATAAAATGACACATTTCTTTTCTACTCAGTCTGTGTCTCATAGGAGGGCTGTGGGCGGTTCAGAAACCAGTCTGTGTCTCATACGAGGGCTGTGGGCCGTTCAGAAACCAGTCTGTGTCTCATAGGAAGGCTGTGGGCAGTTTTCTGACCCCTCAATGTCGCCACTCTCCTAGTCCACATGGTTCCCAAATTGGGGGTCCTTGAGGGAGTTCCAGGGGGTCACCAGCCACATGATAGTTAGGAACCAAATGGACCCTTATGGGTCTGTAACTCTGAGTATACAAATGGAACCAAATGGATTTGTACACTCTCTCTCAGTGTTAAATTAACATTGATTTTACAATATAAATTGGGGGTCTCAAAGATAGAAATGGGGGTCCGTATTGACTGACACTCTCTCTCTCTCTGTGTCTCTATGTCTCTCTATCAGGTGGAGAGTCTTCCAGAGTCAGTTCTCCATCAGACTCCGTGTGTCAACGCTTCAGAGTCTCTGGAGAGAGTCATTCACATACAAAGTAACACACGCACGCACACACGCACACACGCACACATGCACGCATGCACACAAACTAGGTATAGTTTTACTGAGGTTAAGGTTAGGGTTAGGTTTAGGTGTAGGCTGCCTGTCAATCACAGCGACTGGCCAGTCACAGCGCACCCTCTACGTCACTCTGTACTCAACCCGAGGACGGAACCATGATCGCCTCTCTCAATTTCAATTTCAAAAGGCTTTATTGGCATGATAAATATGTTCTACATTGCCAAAGCATACATACAACAAAACAAAAGTCCACATTGTGCACACGGAGACAACAACTCTCTGCGCACACAGAGACAACACAGAGACCGCATGGGGGTTGGGTCTCTGGACCGTTGAAGTGTATTCAGATACGGATCGTTCCAATGTGAATGCATGCGTACCTACAGAAGGAAGTGGACTGTTTTTTTTTAAGAACGTGACATAATCTCTAGTCGACGAGCCAAGCGTCAACAAAAAAAACCACACAGCCGCTGCACAACGCGTAACGCGTATACGCGCAGCACCGCGCTGATCTTATTCTGCGGACTACACGTGGCTCTTGGGCTTTGCTTGGCATAGTTTCCAAAGTAAAACAAAATAATAATAATGCTAAAGTAGAATCCATAGCAAACTATAATATCAAACACGACACTGGAGCACAGAACTGACTGACACAGTGAATAGCAGGCAGGCTGACAGTATAGTAGTATAACGGCAAAGAGCCAAAGAGGCAATGCAATGCAGTGTGTCTGAATTTATTTGAGACAATGTCGCAGAGTTGATGGTCAGTGTCCGTGCGCGCCAGCCATCAAGCACACCGTCATCTGGAGGATTAAAGTGTGTTATGCAAGTGTACCCGGGTGCGCTGTTGAATCTCGGGCAATGTGAATCATGGCCATCGGGGACCAGGCAACCGTATTCGGAAACGGTTCCAATGAAGCGGATTCAGTCCGTCTCAGTGTGAATTGCCTATAAATGACCCTGTTCAGACGGATATACCTGTCTCTTCTGTCCACTGGCTGTCCCTCAGTTGATGACAACTCCACACGTATTTTGCTGCCAAAACTGTGCATGTGGACTGTTCTCTATGACTCTCTCTGTCTATGACTCTATATATGTCTCTCTCCCTCCCTCCCTCTCTCCCTCTCTCTCTCTCTCTCTCTCTACGTCTCTCCCTCTATGACTCTATCTTTCTCTCTCTGTATGACTATGGGCCGATTCATACTCCTATTTTAGAGCCGAATAAAAGTCGGTTCGGCTCTGTAGAGCCTACAATTTGACGTCATTTGAGGTTCGGGGGGGCGGGTACCGTCCTAAAGTCGGCTCTTCGGTGCTACTGAAATTTTCTGACGAGCCGAAATCATTTCGGCACTACAGCGCCGAAACAGCGGTAAAATAGGAGTATGAATCGGCCCTAAGTCTCTCTCCCTCTCTCCCTCTCTCTAGGTGATCATTGGTCAGGTCTTCAGCGATTGGCTCAGACCGTCTCCCAGAGCCTATCGGACGCCCAGAGAGGAGGAGGCGGAGATTCGTCCCCATTGGAGGACGGCCAGAGACGCGGCGGAGCTTCGTCCCCATTGGACGACGGCCAGACGTGTCCATTGGACGGCGAGGAGGCGGGGCCAGGAGACGCCAGCCTATCAGAGGAGGCGCAGACTCTGACGAGCCAATCAGAGGAGGCGGAGACTCTGGTCGCCATGGCGTCGCTGACGGTCGACGCCCAGTCTAGCCCCGCCCCTGTCGCCACGGAAACCAACAGGTCAGCTTTCCTTTGATCTTTCATTTGATCTTTCATTTGATCTTTCATTTGATCTTTCATTTGATCTTTCATTTGATCTTTCATTTGATCTTTCATTTGATCTTTCATTTGATCTTTCCTTTGATCTTTCCTTTGATCTTTCCTTTGATCTTTCCTTGTTTTAGGAGTAAATTAACCCGTTCAGAACGGGAAGCCTTTTTGGTGCTTGTAGATCTGCTATTTTTGAAAAATCATGGAAATGTGGCGCAAATTTGAATATATATTCTTTCAGAGCGAACGTTTTTAACTCATATCGTTGCTTCTGGGAGGGTCCCTGGAACAACATATTTTCAGATGGGGGTCCCTGGAACAACATATCTTCAGATGGGGGTCCCTGGAACAACATATTTTCAGATGGGGGTCCCTGGAACAACATATTTTCAGACGGGGGTCGGCGGCCAAATACATATCATTCTGGGGGTCCTTGACATGAAAATGATTGAGCACCACTGATACAGAAACATAAGGTTTTTCGGACATAGAAGACATTTGTAGAATCAGTTCTAAATGGGGTTATTCTTTTTCTTCCGCCAAAAATAGCAGTTCTACATTATCAGTCGGTTTCAGTCGGTTTTCGGGCCATGCCAAACGGCGACACCCACGACCATATTTGGCCACAGGGGGGCGCTGTGGCGCTCGACTGAAATTGAGTCATGCTCTGAAGCCTGCGTGAACAGGAAGTGACCTTACTTGTACGTTGTCGACTCCTCCCACAGGACTACAGAGGAGCCAATGGAGGAGGAGCCAGTGTGTTGACTCCGCCCCCCCCATGAGGGTTGGGGCCAGTGTGTTGACCAATGAACAGAGATAATTGACTCTGATGTCATCGACTGGAGCCAATGAACAGAGAGAATAGACTCTGATTCCATCACACACACACACACACACACACACACAGGGTTTGATTTGATTGGTCAAGGCGGGACATAATGGAGACACAGCAGGAAGAGGAAGCGTTTTTTTATTGGTCCGTCGGGACAAGGACACGCCCGCCTGCCAACCAATCAGAAGCATTTGTATATTTATCATTATCTCTATCTATCTATCTATCTATCTATCTATCTATCTATCTATCTATCTATCTATCTATCTATCTATCTATCTATCCTGTCTTATTGTGATCACACTGATTCTTAATCTCTCTCTCTCTCTCTCTCTCTCTCTATCCAATCAAAGTGCTCGTCCGCTCTTTGTCATGTGATGACAGGAACCAATAGAATTCCTCAAAACGACCAAAGAAGAAGAACTCCAGGAAGTAGAGAGAGAGACACGGCCACGTCATTTATTTTCCCAAATCACTTGGTCATTGGCCACGCCCCCTGGCCATTCCCATTGGACAGGCCTCATTGGCCACGCCCCCTGGCCATTCCCATTGGACATGGCCTCATTGGCCACGCCCCCTGGTCATTCCCATTGGACAGGCCTGAACATTGTGGAATGAAACCTTAAATGTTGGAGTTGTGGGTGTGGCCTGTATGGGAGGAGTTGGGGGTGTGGCCTGTATGGGAGGAGTTGTGGGTGTGGCCTGTATGGGAGGAGTTGGAGGTGTGGCCTGTATGAGAGGAGTTGTGGGTGTGGCCTGTATGGGAGGAGTTGGAGGTGTGGCCTGTGTGGGAGGAGTTGGGGGTGTGGCCGTTGACCAAGTGGTGTAGTAAAAACCAGAGCCATAGAGTTAGGCAGAGTTGCAACATTGAGGGGTCAAAAAACAGAGCGCTGTCCATGCAGCCTGGATGGAGAGGTACAAGCTGTCCATGCAGCCTGGATGGAGAGGTACAAGCTGTCCATGCAGCCTGGATGGAGAGGTACAAGCTGTCCATGCAGCCTGGATGGAGAGGTACAAGCTGTTCATGCAGCCTGGATGGAGAGGTACAAGCTGTCCATGCAGCCTGGATGGAGAGGGACAAGCTGTCCATGCAGCCTGGATGGAGAGGTACAAGCTGTCCATGCAGCCTGGATGGAGAGGGACAAGCTGTTCATGCAGCCTGGATGGAGAGGTACAAGCTGTTCATGCAGCCTGGATGGAGAGGTACAAGCTGTTCATGCAGCCTGGATGGAGAGGTACAAGCTGTTCATGCAGCCTGGATGGAGAGGTACAAGCTGTTCATGCAGCCTGGATGGAGAGGTACAAGCTGGAGTCTGAAATAAGAGCAATTTTAGGCTATGTGTGCAACATGACAACTAATTTAAAGTATTGCACAGTGACAGCTAAAGTCTCTGTAATGTTTATGTTGTAATATTACTACAAAACAATCTAAAATAAAGGGATTTAAATTAATTATAGCTTAGCTGTTGCAATGCTCTTCACCAATAGAAGTCTATGTAGAAGAGCCTCCATTGAACTGAAGCCAATAGAAGTCTATGTAGGAGAGCCTCCATTCGACTGAAGCCACTAGAAGTCTATGTAGAAGAGCCTCCATTCGACTGAAGCCAATAGAAGTCTATGTAGAAGAGCCTCCATTGAACTGAAGCCAATAGAAGTCTATGTAGGAGAACCTCCATTGGACTGAAGCCAATAGAAGTCTATGTAGGATTGCCTCCATTGGACTGAAGCCAATAGAAGTCTATGTAGGAGAGCCTCCATTGGACTGAAGCCAATAGAAGTCTATGTAGGAGAGCCTCCATTGGACTGAAGCCCCATGACGTGAACAGAGTTGTCGTAACTCTGTATAACTCTATGGCTCTGGTAAAAACAACGCAGCACAGAAAGAGACAGAAAGATGAAAGACAAAAGAAAGAACAAAATAATAAGTTTGTTTTCTTCGCTCGTGAGTTTTGTCCTTTTGTTGTTTTTACAAACACTAAACGTTGTGTCTTTGTGTTGCAAACACTAAACTAGTCTTTGTGTTACAAACACTAAACTTGTCTGTGTTACAAACACTAAACTTATGTCTTTGTGTCGGTCGAAGGTTTTTAATTTCAACGTTTCATCAGAAAGCCTTAATGTCCCATCTGCCAGCAGCGCGTCACTTCCTGTTTCCCGTTGTAAATAATACTGTTTCCTGTTGTGATGTTGCCACGGTTACCGCTCACTATTTTATTAAAAAAATAATAATAAAAAAGAAAATAAACTTTAAATTAAAATAAAATAGTAAAACGACAACCCAAAAAAATTCATCATGTTCACCTGTCAATCAGATTAAAGCTGCGCTGTGCTCGCTCAGGGGAGAAACCCAAAAGTTACGTAATACTCAGAGGTCAAGAGGTGAACATGATGAAGTGACCTTTGTTGTCACAAAAGTGTGTTATCCAATCAGATTGGAGTTAGTTTTATCCAATCAGATTGGAGTTGGCTTTATCCAATCAGATTGGAGATGGTTTTATCCAATCAGATTGGGAATTTCAGAGGTTTCTGTGTTTTGGTGTAAAATGTTTTTTGATCTGAAGCACTTTTATTGTAAATTATTAATCTATAACTGATTAACCTCTCTCTTTCTCTCTCTCTCTCATTGTCTCTAATGTCTCTAGCTCAGACTACCTGTTCGTGTGTAATTTGTCGTTAAAACGTAACAATGTTTGATTTCTTTTTTTATTTTCCTTCAGTCAGTCAGGCTGCAGATGTTCAGTACAGTACGGTACAGTGCGGTATGGTACGGTACAGTACAGTGCGGTATGATACAGTACTGTACAGTACAGTACCTACTGTACTGATGTACAGTATCTAGATGTTTACAGCTGTACGCAGACGATATGCAGATGTTTACAGCTGTATGAGTCATTGGTTTTCAACCAGTGGTCCTTAAAGGGGTTCCAGGTGGTCCACAACTAATTACTAAAAGATGGAGAGTTGGTGACCAAATGGACCCTCATAGATCTTTAACTCTTGAGAGTGTAAAATGAAACCAAATTAGCCCGTAAGGGTCCATTTGGTTTCATTTTACGCTACGTGGCTTAAATGGAATAAGTTAATAAGTAATGGACCTTGACATGAAAAAAGTTGAAAACCACTGATGTTTATACAGATGATATACAGATGTTTACAGATGTTTACTGATAATATGCAGATGTTAGGTAAAGGGGGGGAGTGAAACTGAAGGCATTTCAAAGTAAAAGCAGAGTTTTTTTGTGGCAGTCAAGTGGGAAGTCCAAAACGAGGGGAAGAGGTCGAAGGATGGGGTTAGGCAGCCAATCCAAACGTTTCATAATTCTCTGATTTCAACTTGTTATTTTATTTCTTATTTTTTTTATGGATCACAGAAAGTAAAGAAGACAAAAACATTCCTGATCCTGATACGTGTTCCGTCAGAAACCTCATTTATCCACATTTTAACTTCTGTGCTTTTATTTTGGTAAATTGTAAACTGTAAAAAAAAAACAAAGAAAGAAAGGAAAAAAACATGGACAAGGGAACAGTGACATCATCGCCCATGCAGTGAGATCATCACCCATTGGTTCGAATGCTCTCTATTGGCTGGAACGGCAGCGAGGGGGCGGGTCTTCACCCAGTAGAGCCAATAGAAGCCCTGGAAGCATTATACCTGCTTTATCATCATTGTAACAGTAAAACATATTGTTTTGTCACCATCAATAAACACAGATATATTTCTTTCCCAGTGTAAAATATCCCATAAATAATACTATTCATCAAAATATATTGATGTACAGCAATACCCGAGGTACTCTTCTTTAATATCTCATCATGACTTCAGACACAAACACCATTTAGTTTTATTTGTATTATTTGTGTTATATTTTCATTTCATTTTAAGATGAAAGGGACAGGTACAGGCATACAAAGCAATGCACATGTATACAAACATGTATTACAACCCTACCCCCAGACCCCCGCACCAAAAAAGAGAGAAAATATAGTAATAATTATATTGATAACAATTAAATACGACATAGATTATTTTAAATCAACAAATTGTAAATAATAACAAATTAATAATAATAATTAAAATACATTTTTGAGGGGTGCTAGCCCCTCCTATATTCAGCTATAGTGCATATTTTCATCCTGCACAAACATTAAATTCTCGTTGACGATGAATGGAGAATTGACATAATTGTGTGTCTGAGCAATTCGACGTGTGTTACGCCATGATGATGTACGACGATGAGAGCGCCCCTCACTTCACACGGGTGTGATTTGTTTTATTTTTTTTGTAAACTTTCTGTTGTGTCAAAAATGTTTCAGTCCAGCATCATTCACAGACTGTGTGTGTGTGTGTGTGTGTGTGTGTGTGTGTGTGTGTGTGTGTGTGTGTGTGTGTGTTTGGGTGTGTGCGTGTGCGTGTGCGTGTGTGCAAGGTTTTCTTTTGCCACTGCACAGCTCCACCCAGTGGCCAGGTGGTGTCACTGCAGCCGGGACGTTAAAAAAGGGAAAGTTGTGAATGTGTCATGGTAGATGATGACATCATGATGATGTCATCATTAGATTTTCTGCTTCTATTGTGTTTTATTTTATTGTTTTGTTTTTTTACGTGATGTCATCATTCTGTTGTTTTTATTTAAACAATAAATGGTTCACTGAAGTGTGTACAATCGTGTGTGTGTTTGTGTGTGTGTGTGTGTGTGTGTGTGTGTGTGTGTGTGTGTGTGTGTGTGTGTGTGTGTGTGTGTGTGCGCGCGCACGTGTGTGTGCGTGCATGCGTGCATGCGTGCGTGCAAGTGTACAACCTTGTGCGTATGTGTGTGTATTTTATTGAACCAGCGTCGACTAAAACTATATGACCAAATAAAAAATGTCTTTTCTCACAAACGAAAACTAAATAAACTCTGTACGCTATGACGAGTAAAAGTATGACGAAATCACTGGTTCCCAAAGTGAGGGAGTTCCAGGGGTCCTTCAGGGAGTTCCAGGGGACCCCCAGGGGTCCCTTCAGGGAGTTCCAGGGGTCCTTCAGGGAGTTCCAGGGGGTCCCAGGGGTCCTTCAGGGAGTTCCAGGGGACCCCCAGGGGTCCTTCAGGGAGTTCCAGGGGTCCTTCAGGGAGTTCCAGGGGGTCCCAGGGGTCCTTCAGGGAGTTCCAGGGGTCCTTCAGGGAGTTCCAGGGGGTCCGGGGACCCCCAGGGGTCCTTCAGGGAGTTCCAGGGGTCCTTCAGGGAGTTCCAGGGGGTCCGGGGACCCCCAGGGGTCCTTCAGGGAGGGGGACCCCAGGGGTCCTTCAGGGAGTTCCAGGGGGTCCGGGGACCCCCAGGGGTCCTTCAGGGAGTTCCAGGGGGTCCCAGGGGTCCTTCAGGGAGTTCCAGGACTTCAGGGAGTTCCAGGGGGTCCCCAGCTACATGATAGTTTGGAACCAAATGGACCCGTATGGGTCTGTAACTCTGAGAGTGTCCAAATGGACATTCCATTTGTACACTCTCAGAGTTAAATTAACATTGATTTAACAATATAAATTGGGGGTCCCAGAGATAGAAATGCCATTAAATCAAATCAAATCAAAATCAAGTTTTTAATGATTTGATTTGATTTGAATATAAATTGGGGGTCCCAGAGATAGAAATGCCATTAAATGGCGGTCCGTAGACTAATGCATGTCAACCTGGGGGTCCTTGAAATGAAATAGGTTGAGAATCACTGCTAGAGCTGTAAAAATCTTCTCTTATGGGGGTCCCTGGCATATGTTTTCAAATGGGGGTCCGCGAAGATGATTAGTGTCAATCTGGGGGTCCTTGACATGAAGAAGTTTGGGAACCAGTGTACTAAAGAATCCCTTGAATCCAGTGGCCACTAGGGGTCAGCCTTACACCTCATTTAACAGACATATATAACTTTACAACTCTCTCAGACTTTACCTCTGTGTAGCTCCACCTCTCTCTCTCTCTCTCTGTGTGTCTCTCTCTCTCTCTCTCTCTCTGGCTCTGCCACACCTCGCCCTCTCTTTGACTTCAAGTGTCCAACCCCCCACTGAACAATATGATAGAGAGACATACAGACACGCACGCACAGAGAGAGAGAGAGAGACGCAGTGATTTTGGACTTTAGACCTGCGGTTCTAGAAAGAAATGTTCTACAGGTAAGCTGTCTGTCTGTCTGTCTGTCTGTCTGTCTGTCTGTCTGTCTGTCTGTCTGTCTGTCTGTCTGTCTGTCTGTCTGTCTGTCTGCCTGTCTGTCTGTCTTTCTCCTGCGCTGTTTTTAAAAGAAAGACAAACACCAACAAGTTGAAACAGCAAGGTGTGTGTGTGTGTGTGTGTGTGTCAGTAGGCTACCATGGCTCAAAGGCACACAGGGGGATGGATTGGGAACCAGCCGCTCTCTCTCTCTCTCTCTCTCTCTCTCTCTCTCTCTGTGGGTCCATTTGGTTTTTAAAGTTTAAAGCAGAACTAAACCAGCTAGAAGTCTTCACTAAAAACAGCTCGTTGTAAAAAGATTGAAGTCGTTAAAATGGAAACCTTAATGTACTCAGTAGTCCGTAGTAGTTATTTAGTAGGAGTTTAAAGAACTTTTACTTTACTCGTAAAGTATTTCTATTTGTCACCAACTACATGTTTATTGTGTTCAGCAGACCTATAGATCCTATCTCTGTCAACCTGTTTAATGCTGTGATGCATTCCTTATGTATGTGTGCTTATGTCTTTGGTGTACTTTAAGTACATGTTGACACTTGTGAAAGTACAAAAGTGTCAGTAAATAGGAGATGTGAGAGTACAGAGTACTTGTTTCTCTGCTTGTGGTTGGTCTGCAGGTGTGAGCTTGTAGATCAGATACTGATCGAAGTACTTTGAGTGCATGTTGTCACTTTTGCACTAAAAGTACAGTTAAAGTATACTTTGACAAAAGTACAAAGAGTACTAGGAGAGTAATAGAGTACTTGTTTGTGTCTGTGTACCGTCGCTTTAAGTTACACACCGCTTCCTGGTTTTATGATTGACAGGCTCATTCCATTCCAAGGCGGGAACGGCCCGCCCCCTTTGGGGTGGTTTTGTGGTGTGTGTGTGTGTGTGTGTGTGTGTGTGTGTGTGTGTGTGTGTGGGTGGGTGTGCACTAGGACAACATTCCAGTGTGTTCCCGGGTAGGCGTGGTGTGTGTGTGTGTGTGTGTGTGTGTGTGTGTGTGTGTGTGTGTGTGTGTGTGTGTGTGTGTGTGTGTGTGTGTGTGTGTGTGTGTGTGTGTGTGTGTGTGTGTGTGTGTGTGTGTGTGTGTGTGTGTGTGTGTCAGAATTCACAACAATGTTGAGAAGCATTCAGGTTGGAGAACTTTGAATGAAACACAGAGAGACAGTAAACTATAGGATCATAGAATGCAGAGAGACAGTGTAGCGTCTCAGTAAACTATAGGATCATAGAATGCAGAGAGACAGTGTAGCGTCTCAGTAAACTATAGGATCATAGAATGCAGAGAGAGACAGTGTAGTGGAGTGTTGTCCAGATTATTTTAGTGAAGGGAGGATAGTCTGGGACGTGTGGAACGTTGTCCAGGTGTTTTAGAGAAGGGAGAAGAGTCTGGGACGTGTGGAGCGTTGTCCAGGGTGTTTTAGAGAAGGGAGAAGAGTCTGGGACGTGTGGACTGTGGAGCGTTGTCCAGGGTGTTTTAGAGATGGGAGAAGAGTCTGGGACGTGTGGAGTGTTGTCCAGGGTGTTTTAGAGAAGGGAGAAGAGTCTGGGACGTGTGGAGTGTTGTCCAGGGTGTTTTAGAGAAGGGAGAAGTGTCTGGGACGTGTGGAGCGTTGTCCAGGGTGTTTTAGAGAAGGGAGAAGAGTCTGGGACGTGTGGAGCGTTGTCCAGGGTGTTTTAGAGATGGGAGAAGAGTCTGGGACGTGTGGAGTGTTGTCCAGGGTGTTTTAGAGAAGGGAAAAGAGTCTGGGACGTGTGGAGTGTTGTCCAGGGTGTTTTAGAGAAGGGAGAAGTGTCTGGGACGTGTGGAGCGTTGTCCAGGGTGTTTTAGAGAAGGGAGAAGAGTCTGGGACGTGTGGAGCGTTGTCCAGGGTGTTTTAGAGAAGGGAGAAGAGTCTGGGACGTGTGGAGCGTTGTCCAGGGTGTTTTAGAGAAGGGAGAAGAGTCTGGGACGTGTGGAGCGTTGTCCAGGGTGTTTTAGAGAAGGGAGAAGAGTCTGGGACGTGTGGAGCGTTGTCCAGGGTGTTCAGGGGGAAGAGTCTAGTAAGACAAGGGGGAAGAAATGTGAACAATTATTCTGGTTTAAGACCAAGCGTGCACATTCTGCGAGGCCAGTAAATATCTGAGAATATGAATAAGTGGAATTGAATCGATTTGACTACCTAGTTGAATAATTAAATAAAGAATACAAACCAAGACAAACTCCTCCCTTCACAATAACATCCCCCCCCCCCCACACACACACACACACACACACACATTGTTTCAGTTGCGGAAGGAGGCTCCGCCTTACCGGAGTGTGCACGTGCGTGCGTGCGTGCGTGAATAGACTGAGAGGATTGTCTGAATGAATGGACAGCTATAATCTCCAACATTATTACTTGCGCAAGCAGAGCGCGCAAGTACTGTGGTCGGCTGGCTTTTTTGTGCGTATGCTCGGAGGTATATATACTGGATGTTGATGGTGACGTAATTATGATATGATGTTTCAGAGTCGGGTGGATTAAAGGTAATGTTTATACTTTAATACATATAAACCTATACTTATAATACAGGTGGTAGCTGGGGTGGAGGAGGGTGAGACAGGTGGTAGCTGGGGTGGTGGAGGAGGGTGAGCAGCAGGTTTGTATACAGCCGTCAAGGTCACTGCGGTCTGCAGGACAGTTGAACCTCAAGGTCACAGAGAATGAGCCCCTGTCTGGTTTTATAATGTAATTTAGAGTGGATGCCGTTTAGAAAGGCTTTATCTTTTAAAGACTTAAGGACCCTTATATTGAAAGGCCTTCTTGATTTGAAGGAGGTTATTGTGACGTTAGGGCAGGTGTGTGAGTTAACATAATTGCTCTTGGTAGGAATCAGCTGTGTTGCTAGCCCCTCCCCTAGCCCCTCCTATACACACGTCTAATGTTTGTCTTTAGGTCAATGTTTGTTTTGTAAACGCCATTGACAATGAAGGGAACATTTATTTACGTCATAATGTGTCATTTACGTCATAGTCTCTTTATTGTTAATGGCGTTTAATGTTTGTGTTTGTATATCACCATTACATCACCTAATCAACATGAGTTACACTTTATTATATTGGCGCCCCTCACTGATTTTTCCTTCTTACCTTCAACCTTGTGGCAATGCTGTAAGTTAGAATTCACTGGATTGTTTTGGATTTAAATTTCATGCATAATTTAGTTAATTTCATGATTTCATGGTAATTTTGTATTAAAAATGAGTATGTTTTATTGTCTCCACCTTGAAGGCATGGGGAGAGAGTATGTTTTATTGTCTCCACCAGGCCGAAAGGCATGGGGAGAGAGCATGTTTTATTGTCTGCACCATGAAGGCATGGGGAGATAGTATGTTTTATTTTCTCCACCAAGCTGAATGCATGGGGAGAGAGTATGTTTTATTGTCTCCACCAGGCTGAAGGCATGGGGAGAGAGCATGTTTTATTGTCTGCACCATGAAGGCATGGGGAGAGAGCATGTTTTATTGTCTGCACCATGAAGGCATGGGGAGAGAGCATGTTTTATTGTCTGCACCATGAAGGCATGGGGAGAGAGCATGTTTTATTGTCTGCACCATGAAGGCATGGGGAGATAGTATGTTTTATTGTCTCCACCAGGCTGAAGGCATGGGGAGAGAGTATCTTTTATTGTCTCCACCATGAAGGCATGGGGAGATAGTATGTTTTATTATCTCCACCATGAAGGCATAGGGAGATAGTATGTTTTATTGTCTCCACCAGGCTGAAGGCATAGGGAGACAGTATGTTTTATTGTCTCCACCAGGCTGAAGGCATGGGGAGAGAGTATGTTTTATTGTCTCCACCATGAAGGCATGGGGAGAGAGTATGTTTTATTATCTCCACCATGAAGGCATAGGGAGACAGTATGTTTTATTGTCTCCACCATGAAGGCATGGGGAGAGAGTATGTTTTATTATCTCCACCATGAAGGCATAGGGAGATAGTATGTTTTATTGTCTCCACCAGGCTGAAGGCATGGGGAGAGAGTATGTTTTATTTTCTCCACCAGGCCGAAGGCATGGGGAGAGAGTATGTTTTATTGTCTCCACCATAAAGGCATGGGGAGAGAGTATGTTTTAAAGTCTCCACCAGGCTGAAGGCATGGGGAGACAGTATGTTTAGTTGTCTCCTCCATGAAGGCATGGGGAGACAGTATGTTTTATTGTCTCCACCAGGCTGATTGATTGATTGAAATATTAACAGTTTGCAGAATTACATTACATTTCAAGCACAAACTCAATACAAAGAGTGGACGACCCAATTAAGCATTACACTTGTTTACAATAGGGTCCACCTTGTTCAATTCATCATAACATTTAGAGACGTACAAATAGACACTTTTATATAGTCATAGAACAGAACAGGAATTCATCATAAAGGAGGTAAAAAGGGAAAAGAAACATATACAGTGAGGGGAAAGGGGTGGGGGCGATTCAGATTTTCCGGGGGCCAGTTTCAAAATGCAGCCGTCCGTAGGTGCCCTTTGAGAGCGGTTTTGAAGGAGTCAAGGGATTCGCATGTCTTAATGACTGTTGGTAGGGCGTTTCAACATTTTGGGGGAGTGGGGAGAGAGAATGGGGAGAGAATATGTTTTATTGTCTCCACCAGGCTGAATGCATGGGGAGAGTATATGTTTTATTGTCTCCACCATGGAGGCATGGGGAGAGAGTATGTTTTATTGTCTCCACCATGAAGGCATGGGGAGAGAGTATGTTTTATTGTCTCCACCATAAAGGCATGGGGAGACGGGAGAGAGTATGTTTTATTGTCTCCACCATGAAGGCATGGAGAGTATGTTTTATTGTCTCCACCACAAAGGCATGGGGAGAGAGTATGTTTTATTGTCTCCACCATGAAGGCATGGGGAG
This sequence comes from Protomyctophum bolini, assembly GCF_963924005.1. NCBI lineage: Eukaryota > Metazoa > Chordata > Actinopteri > Myctophiformes > Myctophidae > Protomyctophum > Protomyctophum bolini. The sequence continues at coordinate 7,957,186 of NC_137872.1, forward strand.
AGAGTATATGTTTTATTGTCTCCACCAGGCTGAAGGCATGGGGAGATAGTATGTTTTATTGTCTCCACCATGAAGGTATGGGGAGAGAGTATGTTTTATTGTCTCCACCATGAAGGCATGGGGAGAGAGTGTTTTTGCTTAATGTAAGTCGCTCTGGATCAAGAGTGTCTGCTAAATGCCTGCCTAAATTGTAAATTGTATGTAAAGGTGTGTGAATGGGTCAATGTAATGCACAGTCTATGTAAAGGTGTGTGAATGTGTGTGTGAATGGGTGAATGTAATGCAGTCTACTGTATGTAAAGGTCTGTGAATGTGTGTGTGTGATTCCACATTTTTTGTTCAAGATTGTTTTGAAAATGGCCGATCTACAAGCTCACACCGCGTTGTGAGCTTGTAGATCTGCTGTCTTAAAATAGACAATGCATAGTGTGTGTGTGTGTGTGTGTGTGTGTGTGTGTGTGTGTGTGTGACTTGTACCGACATGACACACATACCTGTCATACCTCCACCCCCCCTCTCCCCCTCTCTCTCCCCCTCTCCTCCTCTCTCTCCCTCTCTCTCTCCCCCTCCCCCCCTCTCTCCTCTGCCATGTAAAACCATAAGACACACATTTCCTTCCTCTTTTGTGTGGAGTAATCAGTTGTTGACATCATCATCATCTGACATGTCCAAACAGCTGATATTCATAATGCCTGTCTGTCTGTCTGTCTGTCTGTCTGTCTGTCTGTCTGTCTGTCTGTCTGTCTGCCTGCCTGCCTGCCTGCCTGCCTGCCTGGCTGCCTGCCTGCCTGCCTGCCTGCCTGCAATCTTATAATGACCAGTTGACACACCCCCTCTCCCCCCCCCCCCCCCCTCCCCCCAGGACTCCTGACTTCGACCCTTGACCTTCTGAAAGGCCCAATCGTGCTGGCCGAGGGGCGTGGCCTGTCCTGACAAGGCAGCGTGTCCTGTGGATGTCATAGCGATGATGATGACGTCCTCCTTGCTGACTGGAGGTGAGTCCCCCACTACCGGCTCACAGCCTGATGGTGGCGCTATAGTGTAGCAGAGTGGCTCACAGCCTGATGGTGGCGCTATAGTGTAGCAGAGTGGCTCACAGCCTGATGGTGGCGCTATAGTGTAGCAGAGTGGCTCACAGCCTGATGGTGGCGCTGTAGTGTAGCAGAGTGGCTCACAGCCTGATGGTGGCGCTATAGTGTAGCAGAGTGGCTCACAGCCTGATGGTGGCGCTATAGTGTAGCAGAGTGGATCACAGCCTGATGGTGGCGCTATAGTGTAGCAGAGTGGCTCGCAGCCTGATGGTGGCGCTATAGTGTAGCAGAGTGGCTCACAGCCTGATGGTGGCGCTATAGTGTAGCAGAGTGGCTCACAGCCTGATGGTGGCGCTATAGTGTAGCAGAGTGGCTCACAGCCTGATGGTGGCGCTATAGTGTAGCAGAGTGGCTCACAGCCTGATGGTGGCGCTATAGTGTAGCAGAGTGGCTCACAGCCTCAGCCTGATGGTGGCGCTATAGTGTAGCAGAGTGGCTCACAGCCTCAGCCTGATGGTGGCGCTATAGTGTAGCAGAGTGGCTCACAGCCTGATGGTGGCGCTATAGTGTAGCAGAGACATAGACAAGGACTTAAACAAACATTATGTTGTAATTGATGTTGTAAGAAGATAAGAGCGCCCCTCACTTCACACAGGTGTGATATTTTATTTTTATTTTGTTTTACTTTCCAGGCGTGGGATTGTTCCTTATCTGTAACTTTCCAGGCGTGGGATTGTTCCTTATATATTTTTTTTGTAACTTTCCAGGCGTGGGATTGTTCCTTATTTCTTTGTTACTTTCCAGGCGTGGGATTGTTCTTTATATATATATATATATAAATATATTTCTCTGTAACTTTCCAGGCATGGGATTGTTCCTGATATATATATTTCTCTGTAACTTTCCAGGCGTGGGATTGTTCCTTATATATATATTTCTCTGTACCTCCCCAGGCGTGGGATTTGTCCTGGTGGAGTTCCCGTACGAGTACGAGGGGCGGGACGGAGCGCTGGTGTCAATCAAAGCCAACGAGCGCTACGTGCTATTGGCCAAGACCAACGACCACTGGTGGCACGTGACCAAAGGGGACACGCCCCTGGCACGCCCCTTTTATATCCCCGCCAAATACGTGCGGGAGCTGCCCGGGGACCCCCCCTCCCCCCTGGACCTTGACCCCTTGACCCCTGGGATGACCCCCGTGACCTCTGTGACGACCCCCTCGGTGACCTCTGTGGAAGCCGGTACCATCCCGGTGTCCGTAGCGGTGCCCGTCCCAGCCCCGGGACCGAAGACCTCCTCTCACAGGTACAAATTAACACCCTTATAAATGTGGGGTCTAATTAGTGCAGAACCAAAAGCGTGCGTGCGTGCGCCCCCTGCCCTGAATGGGTTAAGAGCGTCTGATAAATGAATACATTGTAGATTATTGATGATGATGATGATGATGATGATGATGTAATGATGATGGTGTGTTCAGGGATGAAGGTGTTTCCAGTAAGAGCAGCTCCAGAGTAAAAGCGGGCGACGAGGTGACCATCCGGGTTCGAACCGAGGCCGGTAGTCGCCGTCGCACGGAGAACCGCATGTCCACGTTCGGCGTCCCCCTGGAGCCCCTCCCCCTCCCCCCGGGAGGGGGCGGAGACTATCCCGCTGTCGACGCCGTCGACGACACCATCGGAGCCGCTGTGTCGGAACCACAATGGACTACAAACATGGACTCTAGGACTACAACGGTGGCTGGAAGGACTACAAACATGGCGGTGGCGGTGTCGGGTTCATCAAGGACTAGTACGAACGTGGAGAGGAGAGGCAGCCTCTCCCCGGTGACTCCTCCCACCGTGCCCCTACGAAACCACTCCCACCCCATCGCCGTGGAGACTCCCGTCGCTCCGGAGATGCCATATTTACCCACTGTTCCAGCTTTTCCAGATGTGCCAGCAGTTCCATCTGTGCCAGCCATTGTCCCTGTAATGCCCTCGGTTCCAGCGGTTCCAGCGGTTCCAGCGGTACCAGTGTCACCGGCGCCAGTACCAGTTGAAGTGCCATCGGCGCTAGTCACGCAAACGGTACCGCCTGTGGTTCCACCATCGGTCGTACCATCGTCGGTGCAATCTGTACCCGTGGTGCCAGCGGTGCCAGACATGCCAGGGATGTCGGTACCATCGATGGAACCAGCGCCACCGGCCAGGGACTCGATCTCCCCGTCCATCAGACCACCAGAAGGTCCTGAAAGCTCCCCGTCGTCCCTCAAACCCACAGAAGGTCCTGACAGCTCCAGGTCTCCACAGCCTGAAGACCCTGACCTGAAGCCTGAAGTCGAGGAGGAGGTTCTGGTCGAGGAGAAAACGGTAATGTGGTTTAGGGACACTTTGTGGTATTGGGCGTGCTAAAAATAGCAATACTAAAGGCTTAGGAAAAGCTTCAAGATGGCGTCCGCGATGCCCTCCTTAACACAATCAGCGGATTTCTTTCAAAATAGCAGCTCTGGGTGCCGCGCAGATATGGCAGCTTTCACAAGCTCACAGACGCGACGCGTTGTTAGCTTGTAGATCAGCTATTTTCAGCACGTGGAGATATGCAGGCTATGAGAACCGAGAACATTCAGAAACACAATAAAAGCAAGCAGCTGTGCCCATAAAAGACAAGGAAAAACATTAAGAATTCGGTGGCAATTCATTTGGATAAAGGTAATGGAGATGCCAGAAGAGTACCTCTCACATAGCCATGTGAAACTATATTCTCGTGCTGTATTTTGCTCTCCATTTCATGGTCATGGAGGGGAGAGAGAGAGAGAGAGAGAGAGAGAGAGAGGTATGAAAGGTGAGAAGAAAGTATACAGTGGGTCGCCGTGCGCATATAATAGCTCTCCTGTTTAGGTAATGAAGGGCACACCCTTGACTGCATTTGTCACTGTGCCTGCATGCCGACAATGTGTGCGTGTGAAATTTTATTAGCCTAAATTATAACTATAAAATATAGCCACTCTACAAGCTCACTGTGGACACTGGACACTTCTATAGGTCTGACTTTGCTAGTATTTACACTTCTATAGGTCTGACTCTGCTATTATTTACACTTCTATAGGTCTGACTCTGCTATTATTTACACTTCTATAGGTCTGACTTTGCTAGTATTTACACTTCTATAGGTCTGACTCTGCTATTATTTACACTTCTATAGGTCTGACTCTGCTATTATTTACACTTCTATAGGTCTGACTCTGCTATTATTTACACTTCTATAGGTCTGACTCTGCTATTATTTTCTGTGCAGGACTTGCCAGAGCAATGGTAAAGTCTAAAGTGTCTATCATCTTTAAATCATATGGAGAGAAAAGTCGAGAGTCGGGATTTTCCATTTTATTACTTTAGTGTCACATCTATGATGTAATGTGTGATGTAATCTATTACTTTAGTGTCACATCTACGAGTCCATCGAGGATCTCAACATCGACGTGGAGGCGCTGCTCTCAGGCGTTGCCGCAGCGACCAGAGCGTTGACCACAGCGACCACACAGAGTCCAGATACAGATCCAGTTCCGGTTCCGAGTCCGACTCCAGTGGAGAAAAGTGATCCTAATGATGCCGAGACCCAGGTCTGGTTTTACCTCTCTCTGGTCACATTCACGCAGGCAGGCAGGCAGGCATGCAGGCAGACAGGCAGACAGGCAGACAGGCAGGCATGCATGCAGGCAGGCAGGCATGCATGCAGGCAGGCAAGCAGGCAGACAGACAGACAGGCAGGCAGGCAGGCAGGCAGGCAGGCAGGCAGGCAGGCAGGCAGACAGACAGGTTAACCTGTGATGTCATCAACAGGAAGTGAACTGGGTTCAGGGCCAGCCAGACAGGAAGTGCTGTGAGGCTACGCAGGAAGCAGGAAGTACAACAGATACGACTGTTTCCTCTGAAAGGAACACACACGTGCACACGCACGTACGTGCACACGCACACACAATGCACACGCACACATACAACACACACACACACAATGCACACGCACACACACAATGCACACGCACACACACAACACACACGTGCACACGCGCACACACACACACACACACACACACACACACACACACACACACACACACACACACATCACATACACACACTGTGTCAGAGTTACGGTCCATTTGGTTATGTGAACTCTTCAAAAAAGTTGTTACTGTGAAGAAAGTCGATCAGGAAGTAGGTTAGAATGTTTTATATGTGTCTCTACAGTGACTCCTGGTGGCCAGACTCTGACACTACAGTTCACAGTGAAAGCTATTGAACACTTGTTATGTTGTTCAAAAGAGTCTTAGATTGATTGATTGATTGATTGATTGTTAATTGTATTCACAGTATGTAGAGTGGGTACATTTCATTATATTTCACAGTATGTAGAATGGGTACATTTCATTATATTTCACAGAATGTAGAATGGGTACATTTCATTATATTTCACAGTATGTAGAATGGGTACATTTCATTATATTTCACAGTATGTAGAATGGGTACATTTCATTATATTTCACAGTATGTAGAATGGGTAAATTTCATTATATTTCACAGAATGTAGAATGGGTACATTTCATTATATTTCACAGTATGTAGAATGGGTACATTTCATTATATTTCACAGTATGTAGAATGGTTACATTTCATTGTATTTCACAGTATGCAGAATGGGTATACATTTCATTGTATTTCACAGTATGCAGAATGGGTACATTTCATTGTATTTCACAGTATGCAGAATGGGTACATTTCATTGTATTTCACAGTATGCAGAATGGGTACATTTCATTGTATTTCACAGTATGCAGTGGTATTTACTTTGACTTGTGACACGCTGTGTGATCTTGTATATCTGCTATTCTATGTCTACTGAGACGCTGTACAGTTTGTGACACGTGGTGTGATCTTGTAGATCTGCCGTTTTTGGGGCTCAGGAGGTAAAGCGGGCCGTGGGTCGGTCGGCGGTTCGAATCCCGGCTCCTCCCGCCTGTCAACATGTGTGTGTGTGTGTGTGTGTGTGTGTGTGTGTGTGTGTGTGTGTGTGTGTGTGTGTGTGTGTGTGTGTGTGTGTGTGTGCATGTGTGTGTGTGTGTGTGTTTGGTTGATCATGTTTCAGCTCTTATTACCTGTATGGACAGGTAAGGGTTAACTGACACACAGGTGATCGAGCTAACTCCTCCCCCTTCTTTCTCTCTCTCTCTCTCTCTCTCTCTCTCTGTATGCGCGCACATGCACACACGCAAATGCACACACACACACACACACACACACACACACACAGAGACAGACAGGAGGTGTAGTGTAGTAGAGTCTTGAGCATTAGCAACATGCTAACAGGTAAACACACGGTCTGGAACTAACAGGTAAACACATTTAAACTCATTTAAAGTTTGATTAATGCCATCATCTATGTTGAGTGTATTTGATGCTGATTGGCTGTTGCCTTGGTTGTTGAGTTCTATTTGTTTATTTGTTTGTTTGTTTGTAAAAGTGTGAAAACATTTTACAATGTTTGGTTCAGTTGAATAATAGACCTACAGTATTCAATGTTGGTTAGTCCAGGGACCCCCTTAGAGAGATGGAGCAGGGACCCCTTAGAGAGATGGAGCAGGGACCCCCTTAGAGAGATGGAGCAGGGACCCCCTTAGAGAGATGGAGCAGGGACCCCCTTAGAGAGATGAAGCAGGGACCCCTTATGAGATGGAGCAGGGACCCCCCTTAGAGAGATGGAGCAGGGACCCCCTTAGAGAGATGAAGCAGGGACCCCCTTAGAGAGATGAAGCAGGGACCCCTTAGAGAGATGAAGCAGGGACCCCCTTAGAGAGATGGAGCAGGGACCCCTTAGAGGCTTAGAGAGATGAAGCAGGGACCCCCTTAGAGAGATGAAGCAGGGACCCCCCTTAGAGAGATGAAGCAGGGACCCCCCTTAGAGAGATGAAGCAGGGACCCCCTTAGAGAGATGAAGCAGGGACCCCCTTAGAGAGATGAAGCAGGGACCCCTTAGAGAGATGAAGCAGGGACCCCCTTACAGAGATAAAGCAGGGACCCCCCTTAGAGAGATGAAGCAGGGACCCCTTATGAGATGGAGCAGGGACCCCCCTTAGAGAGATGGAGCAGGGACCCCCTTAGAGAGATGAAGCAGGGACCCCCCTTAGAGAGATGAAGCAGGGACCCCCTTAGAGAGATGAAGCAGGGACCCCCTTAGAGAGATGAAGCAGGGACCCCCTTAGAGAGATGGAGCAGGGACCCCCCTTAGAGAGATGAAGCAGGGACCCCCTTAGAGAGATGAACCCAGTGTGTGGGTTTATTTGTATACACTATGCAGTTGTCTTTTACATGGAGTCTCACTGCCCTCTTGTGGGAACACTGGTGTACTGCAGGTGATAGTGAGAGGGATATATTTCTGACTAAAATATATTTCCTTTCTTAGTTTCTCAGAATGTTGAGGTGGAGAAAGTTAAACTTTGTGTTTATAAACAGATCAGAATGTTGAGGTGGAGAAAGTTAAACTTTGTGTTTATAAACATATCAGAATCTTCAGGTGGAGAAAGTTAAACTTTGTGTATATAAAAGGATCAGAATGTTGAGGTGGAGAAAGTTAGACTTTGTGTTTATAAACAGATCAGAATCTTCAGGTGGAGAAAGTTAAACTTTGTGTTTATAAACAGATCAGAATGTTGAGGTGGAGAAAGTTAGACTTTGTGTTTATAAACAGATCAGAATGTTGAGGTGGAGAAAGTTAAACTTTGTGTTTATAAACGGATCAGAATGTTGAGGTGGAGAAAGTTAAACTTTGTGTTTATAAACGGATCAGAATGTTGAGGTGGAGAAAGTTAAACTTTGTGTATATAAAAGGATCAGAATGTTGAGGTGGAGAAAGTTAAACTTTGTGTTTATAAACATATCAGAATCTTCAGGTGGAGAAAGTTAAACTTTGTGTATATAAAAGGATCAGAATGTTGAGGTGGAGAAAGTTAAACTTTGTGTTTATAAACATATCAGAATCTTCAGGTGGAGAAAGTTAGACTTTGTGTTTTTAAACAGATCAGAATGTTGAGGTAGAGAAAGTTAGACTTTGTGTTTTTAAACAGATCAGAATGTTGAGGTGGAGAAAGTTAGACTTTGTGTTTTTAAACAGATCAGAATGTTGAGGTGGAGAAAGTTAAACTTTGTGTTTTTAAAACCCAAATGCTCTCCATTTGTTTCCTTCAAAAATGTTTGTTTTATCATGTGTTGTTGTGTATATTTTCTCTGAAGTCCTCTTTTTAGAGTGTTATTATATTTGTATTATTGTTATTTTGCTGTGCAGAATATTGGTTGTTTTAACATGCCTGCCTAAAGCCTGAAGCCCAGACACCCTGTTACATGTAAAATGCATCTCTCTGATTGGATGAGTGACCTGTCCGTCTCCCTCTCATAGGCTACGCCCATCTATGCTAACGTCAGCAACCTGAGGAGGCGGAGCCAACCGGACCATGTGACCATGTCGTCCTCTGCCATTGGCCACCATGCCCCTGACGCCGCTGCCCCCTCCTCCTCTCCGGACCAATCATCAGTCTCCGGCTCCTCCTCCAATGTCATAAGTCCCACCCCCAGTGTGATCAGCCAATCAGACTCTCCGCTCAGCCCTCGGGAAGGATGGCAGGTACTAAAGTTAACCCTTTCAGGACAGGTTTTTACCCAATGGTGGGGTCCGGGCAGTTCCAGGGGGTCCGGGGACCCCCAGGGGTCCTTGAGGGAGTTCCAGGGGGTCCCCAGCTAAATGATAATTTGGAACCAAATGGACCCGTATGGGTCTGTAACTCTGAGAGTGTCCAAATGGAACCTTATGGGTCTGTAACTCTGAGAGTGTACAAATGGACCCTTATGGGTCTGTAACTCTGAGAGTGTACAAATGGACCCTTATGGGTCTGTAACTCTGAGAGTGTACAAATGGACCCTTATGGGTCTGTAACTCTGAGAGTGTACAAATGGAACCAAATGGACCCTTATGTGTCTGTAACTCTGAGTGTACAAATGGAACCAAATGGACCCTTATGGGTCAATTAACATTGATTTTACAATATAAATTAAATGGAGGTCCGTAGACTAATGCATGTCAAACAGTTTCTACTTGTCAACAATTAGACTGCTGAACAAGAACTAGGACTGGTGACACCGCACAGACTGAACTGAATTGGTCTCCTTTTAGTAGAGACTACTTTATATATACACATAGGCTACATCACTATTATTTAATTATTTGTATATGCATACATATTGTAGCCTACCATGTAGATTAGTCATGTACTATGCACTTTGTGTCTTTCTTTTAACTGCAATGATGAGCCTGCATGTGACAATAAAGTTTGATTCTGATTCTTCTACCCAATTTATATTGTAAAATCAATGTTAATGTATATGTGTGTGTGTGTGTGTGTGTGTCTCAGGTGTTTACAGATAAGGACAGCGGTAAGGAGTTCTATCATCACCCTGTGACGGGTCGTACCACCTGGACACACCCCCCCGCCCTCCAGGAGGACGTGGAACAGTCCGGCTCCGCCCACTCTCCTGTACAGGTACAGACTGCTCTGTGTGTGTGTGCGCTGTCGGACCGCTAGGCCGGCCCAGGCCATATTTATTCAGGATCGAACACCTTTAGCTTTGATGAGAGAATCTCCCACGTCTGCCTGCCTGCCTGCCTGCCTGCCTGCCTGCCTGCCTGTCTGTCTGTCTGTCTGTCTGTCTGTCTGTCTGTCTGTCTGTCTGTCTGTCTGCCTGTCTGTCTGTCTGTCTGTCTGTCTGTGAAAGTGTGATATTTCTGGACCATCTTTGTGTATTTTACAGACTGATGTCTTGTGTTTATGAATCTGGGGAATAAGTCGTGATACAACTTTGAACAAGGTGGACCCTCTTGTAAACAAGTCTTAATGCTTTATGGTGTCGTCCACTCACAGTTAACAGTCTTTCTGTTGAGTTGTGCTTGAAATGTACTGTAATTCTGCAAACTGTTAATAAATACTTCAATCAATCAATTCTGCCGGGTTGCTAAGGAGGACACAAGGAAACCACTGGGTGTTTTTATTCCTACGTCCTCCTCAGCAACCCGCAAAAAAAAAGATCCTGACTAAATATATTTGTTTTCAGTCACTTTGGTCAGCGTTGGATTTATATATATATTTATATATATATTTCTGAGAGCCGCTCCAACTATCCAGGTTTGAATGTACGTTAAATAAAATGTTTATCCCTGTGGTAACCGTGTGTGTGTGTGTGTGTGTGTGTACGTTGTGTACGTGTGTGTGTGTGTGTGTGTGTGTGTGTGTGTGTGTGTGTGTGTGTGTTAGGGGTGGAGTGTGTGTGTGGATGAGTCATCAGGAAGGTTGTTTTACTACAACCATGCATCTGGACTCACATCCTGGTTAGCCCCGCCCCCCAGTGACATCACGACCACACCCACCAACCAGGAACCAAGACAGGAACCGGTGTGTACAATAAACGCACGCACGCACGAGCACACACACGCACTCACTCACTCACTCACTCACTCACTCACTCACTCACCATATAGTGCACTACAGTGCTGTGGGCACTGGCGGCGTGTTTCCTCCTCCGCGTCATCAGTGCCCATACCCGAGGAGGGGTAGGCGAAAGGGTCTTTCAGTGTGCATGTTCTCCCCGTGTCCCTCACAAAAACCATGCAGTAATCCTGGTCTCTAAACTGCCTCCCCCTGGCCAGCCGGGGCGCCTGATGGACGTGCTACGTCCAACCAGGGAAACTCCCCCCTGTCAGGTGTAAAGGAGCAACTTGGACACTCAGGCATGAAGGAAGCATGAGTTCAAGTCCGTTGCTCTCCCCATGTCCCCATGGGTTGTAGAGCCCATGAGGATCACATTAGATAATTGACACAGGGGTGAAAAATGGGTTACAAAATCGTGGGATAAAAATTATATATATATATAAAAAAGGTGGACCCTCTTGTAAACAAGTGTAATGCTTTATTGGGTCGTCCACTCAATAAAGCAATAGCAGATCTACAAGCTGCAATAGCAGATCTACAAGGTTCAAGGTTATCTTTATTTGATCATTTTCGATGACGAGTCACTGTTGTGCAACACCGAGGATTGCGCAACAAGCACATCTAGGCTGTGGATCGCGATGCGACCGGTCTTGATATCACTAATTTGACGGAGATGAATCAATCTCCGTCTCGGGCACATGACTGTGCACTTGACGGTGATACGTCATGGGCCATTAAACTGTTAACTAGATCATGGAAAAAAAGGAGGGGGCTTAGTGTAGAGCTCTGTGGGACCCCAATATGTAGTCAACACTGTGGGGACCCATTGTACACTCTCAGAGTTAAATTAACTTACAATATAAATTGGGGGTCCCAGAGATAGCTATGGAAATGCCATTAAATGGGGGTAATGCTGTTTATTTTTTATTTTCTATAAAAATCTTTAACATTTTATATTTTCTACTGGAATCGGTTGATCTGAATCCAATTGAATTATGAGGCCAGTGCCAATAACAGTGACACCTCACAGACAGCAGAGGGCAGCAGAGTCACTAGTTTAAACAGACCAGTTCGGTACAGGAGGTTCTAAAATGTACATTTACAATACTAACAATAGGCCTAATTAACACATTATTTATTCATTCATTTTTCCCAGTTCGACTTCCCAGCTCGTCAGACCAACTAGTCTGTAATCTATGTAATATGACACAGAAACACTCAGCACGCGCACACACACACACACACACACACACACACACACACACACACACACACACACACACACACACACACACACACACACAAGGCCTAATTGCCACAGCGACCCGTGCCAGCCATTAGAACACAATACAAACTAGATAAAGTGCCCCTCGGGGCACATGCAGGTCTCCACCAGGGCAGGTCAGGTTGTAACTTAATTGTGGCCTCCTGGTGGCGCTATAATAGGCCAATGTGAAAAGGGTGGGATATATTCCTCAGCCTCAAGATTTCACGTAAATTGCACGCTGCGTAATATAGCCTGACGTCTATGCAGTACAGTAATATAGCCTGACGTATATACAGTACAGCAGCCCCACCTTCATAATAATAATAATAATAGTAGTGATAATTATAATGATAATAATAATAATATAGCCTGACGTCTATACAGTAAAGCAGCCATAATAATAATAATAATAATAACCTCTATACAGTACAGGAGCCCCACCTTCAGAACACAACATAGAAGACAGAGGTCAGAGGTCATAAATAGATCTATTAATTAACTATTTAAAACTATTTATTTGTTTGTATTTTCTGACCTTTGCCCTCTGCAGCCCCCCCTCCCCGAGGAAGACTACCCAACTGATGACCCTGACCAGGTATACACCACGCACGCACACACACACCACACACGCACACACACACGTGCACACTGAGCACACACACACACACACACACACAGGCGCACAGAGCACACGCATCTATTATCTATTATTACATTTATCCTGCAATTTTTGTAACCAATTGTTTCTCAGATGTCTGTAATGCCTCTAGCAGTGATTCTCAACCCCGTTTGACATGCATTAGTTTACGGACCCCCATTTAATAGCATTTCTATCTCTGGGACCCCCGATTTATGTTGTAAAATCTATGTTAATTTAACTCTGAGAGTGTACAAATGGACCCAATAGGGTCCGTTTGGTTCCATTTGTACACTGTCAGAGTTACAGACCCATAAGGGTCCATTTGTTTCCAAACTATCATTTAGCTGGGGGGACAACCTGGAACTCCCTCAAGGACCCCTGGGGGTCCCCGGACCCCCTGGAACTCCCTCAAGGACCCCTGGGGGTCCCCAGACCCCCTGGAACTCCCTCAAGGACCCCTGGGGTCAAGGTTCCCAGACCCCCTGGAACTCCCTCAAGGACCCCTGGGGGTCCCCAGACCCCACTTAGGGAACCAGTGATCTACATAACATGCTGTCTGATCCAGCAGGTGAAGCAGGTTGCAGGGTGTGTCCCCAGAGCTCCCCTGGTGGACAGCGCTGGTACTGCAGCAGGCTGGAATCAATCCACTGACGGCGAGGGCAAGACCATGTACACTTCTATACACACACACCAACAGGTACGCGTGCGCGCGCACACACACACACACACACACACACACACACACCGGGTCCACTGCCTCTCCTCTCCTCCTCTCCTGTTAGTGTTCACGGGAGGGACCAACGGGCAGCGTGGTCGCCGGTATTAGACTACGTCGCTGGGTACATCTTGACGTGATATCCTGACACACAGCCACCGCCACAGGAGTTGCAAATGTTCCAAAAGCTGTACCCACTACATTAACGATCGTAGTTAGAACGGGTGCGGTTGTTGGATGTTAAAGAACAAGCAAAGTTGGCGTCCACCGGCGTTTCCACCGTGCCGCCATTGCTGCGTGTGCGCACACACGCACACACACACACACACACACACACACACACCGACCAACAGGCACACACACACACACACACACACACACACACACACACACACACACACACACACACACACACACCAACAGTTACAGTACTTTTCTGTCCTTCTCCATCTGGTGTCCTTCAGGCGTGTTGGTAAATGGTAAATGGTAAATGGTGCATTTATATAGCGCCTTTATCCAAGGCGCTTTACATAGATTGTGCATTACATTCACCCATTCATACACCGATGGCAGCGGAAACCATGCAAGGCACCAACTAGCACATCGGGAGCAATTAGGGGTTCAGTGTCTTGCTCAAGGACACTTCGACAGTAACTCTGGGGGAGCCCGGGTTCGAACTGGCAACCTTGCGGGTTCCCATCCAGGCACTCTACCCCTGAGCCACCGCCGCCGCGGTAGACCCTTTGTCCTGTTATATACTTACTGTGTGTGTGTGTGTGTGTGTGTGTGTGTGTGTGTGTGTGTGTGTGTGTGTGTGTGTGTGTGTGTAGTGGATTAAAGGTGTAGATGAAAGGGGGCAGAATTACTACTATCTACGAGATGGAAGCAAATCACTGTGGAAGGTACCTGTCTGTCTGTCTATTTTGTGCAATTAAATGGTCAGCTAGATGATGATAAAAAGATGAGTATGTGATTAATTAATACCAATGATAAGTAGTAGATCATTTCAGGATATTGTTTACTAATGAATTACATTGTTTCTGTACTTTGGTGTTTACACTTTAGCATTCCTACTTTCTCTAGTGTAAACTCTAAACAACTATCCTCTCTCTCTCTCTCTCTCTCTCTCTCTCTCTCTCTCTCTCTCTCTCTCTCTCTCTCTCTCTCTCTCTCTCTCTCTCTCTCTCACACACAGCTCCCTGCAGCCCCTGGGCCTCAGGTGCCCCAGAGGATTGTGGGAAATGGAGTCGATAGAGAGGAAAGGTCAAAGGTGAGAAACTGGCGACACAGCATGGCTCCTGGAGAATTCAATGTAAATAACACACACACACACACACACACACACACACACACACACACACACACACAGCATGGATACACATTGTAATAGCAGAAATATAATGTATTAAATTTCATCTATTCACAATTTATTATTCTTGTAATAAAGAGCAGAAACAATATCATTATTCGTTATTATATATACCATAATTCTCTGTCTCTTTCTGTTTGTGCGTGCGTGCGTGCGTGCGTGCGTGTGTGCGTGCGTGCGTGTGTGTGCATGTGTGTGTAGAGGTTCGTTCCCAGACACAGGAGGAACCTATCAGACTCGAGCTCTCCAGAAAAAGTAAGTATCAGTTCTTCAAATTATTTCATAATGTTTCATAATGTTTGGTAATATGTTTCAGATTCATTCAAAACACCAGCAGTTCTCACCCCAAACGGTGAAATACCACAGAGTCTGTAAACATCTGTAAATGTATTTTGGCGGGCCTTGATGCCGTCGCAATGACTGATTTTACACTTGCTGAAAATAGCAGATCTACAAGCTCACGTTCTGAGCTTGTAGATCTGCTATTTCCAGCATGCAACCAAGTGTAAAATTACTTATACTGGATCTCTTGTCCACTAGTCCCTTCCTAACATTTTAGTCTAGTTTTTATTTGTTGACGAAATTGTCAAAATGTGTAGTCTAGGTTTTAGTCATCATGGCTTAGTTTTAATTTTGGCTTAGTTTTCATCAGTGAAAAAAAGTAATCGATGAACATTTTTCGTCTTAGTTTTAGTCGACGAAAACAACACTCTGAATAAGGTCGGAGGTCATCAAAGGTCATTAAGGTCAGAGTTCATATGTCAATGCAAGGCGTATTGTTTTGTCTTTGTGCTTTAGTCTAATTGGATACAACTGAAGAGGAATCTATCCAATCGCAGCGTGGCAGAGCATGTAGGTCCTCAAAGAAGCCCATTGGAGGGTTTGTCATTGTCTGGCTCGCTCGGTGTGGGCCTGGTTGGTGGAGGTCTGTGATTGGTCGGTTTGTCTGGTGGAGGTCTGTCATAGGTCAGTTTGTGTGGTGGAGGTCGTGATTGGTCGGTTTGTCTGGTGGAGGTCTGTGATTTGTCGGTTTAGTTGATGAGAGACTGTCATTGGTCGGTTTATCTGGTGGCGGTCTGTGATTGGTCGGTTTAGTTGATGAGAGTCTGTCATTGGCTGGCTGGCTTGGTGGAGGGTGTGTGTCATTGGTCGGTTGGTTTGGCGTGCGTGCGTGCGTACGTGCGTGCGTACGTGTACGTGTGTGTGTATGCCGGCTGTAATCCATGTAACTCGAGAACCGTTCGCCCCACCGACTTCACATTCGAGACTCGCGTTCCACACCACCACAGGGAGTGCAGTGTCCGGCCTCGAGTCTGTCGGACACACGGTTGTCCAGAACCGCCACAAAAGGCTCTGGTCAGGCTCTGCCAGTGGACCTAATCACACCTGCCTCAGCCAATTGATTGCCACGGCAACCCCACACCTGCCATTTGATTACTTAACGAGTCCACTTTTCACAGTCAGTTTGCACTCTTCATCACAGTGTAAATGTCTGCTTATCCCTCTAGGGCCACCTACTGGAGAAGGCTGGTATTCTCAACAAAACTAAAACCGCCGACAATGGAAAAAGAGTGAGGTAATGCACGCACAGGGACACGGGGAGAACATGTGAGGGTACCTACCCTAGGGGACATGGGGAGAACATGTGAGGGTACCTACCCTAGGGGACACGGGGAGAACATGTGAGGGTACCTACCCTAGGGGACACGGGGAGAACATGTGAGGGTACCTACCCTAGAAGACACGAGGGTAACTACCCTAGGGGAGAACATGTGAGGGTACCTACCATAGGGGACATGGGGAGAACATGTGAGGGTACCTACCATAGGGGACACGGGGAGAACATGTGAGGGTAACTACCCTAGGGGACACAAGAAGAACATGTGAGGGTAACTACCCTAGGGGACACGAGGATAACATGTGAGGGTAACTACCCTAGGGGACACGAGGAGAACATTTGAGGGTAACTACCCTAGGGGACACGGGGAGAACATGAACCAAACTGTTTGTTTACAGGAAGAACTGGGGTCAGTCGTGGACCGTTCTGCATGGAGGGATCCTGACCTTCCATAAAGACCCAAAGACGACCCCTAGTGGCACCTCGGTAATACTGCAATACTACGACAAAGCTACTAGCTTGTCGAAACGTAAATAAAAAGTATTTTTTGGCATCAGGGCTACGAGTTGTGCGACCTCTCATTTCTGTTATATACTTTAGCCATTGAAAAATAGCAGATCTAGAAGGTCACAGCACGGTACCGAGTGCCGCACTATGAGCTTGTAGATCTGCTTGTATTCTTTCAGAGGGTCCCCTGGAACTACATATTTTCAGATTGGGGTCGGCGGCCAACTACATATAATGTTTGGAGTCCTTCACATGAAATAGTTTGAGAACCACTGATACAGAAACATAGGGTTTTCAGAAAACAGGATTTTAGAAGACATTTTGTAGAATCTGTTTTCAGCCCTGAATGGGTTAACAGTATGTGTATTTAACAGAGTATTATGGTACTTAATACTATGTAACAGACGGTATATTGGGTGTGTATTTAACAGAGTAAAAGTATCCAGATTCCAGAGTACACGGTGGATCTCAGAGGGTCGACCGTCTGCTGGGCGTTCAAAGACAAATCATCCAAGAAGAACGTTCTGGAGGTACCGTATTAATATTACCATGGTTATCGCTGTAGGTTA
>NC_137872.1:7979403-8009403 GCF_963924005.1 Protomyctophum bolini
GAGTTATTAATGTAATATTTAATGTATAGTGTATATATTTATATGTTAATGTGTGTATACTGTATATGTTCCAGAGCTCCCAGAGTACCAACAGAGAGTTTCCTACATGAAGGATTTGGTCAGAACTCTTCCTCTCCCAAACTACAAGACCATGGAAGTCCTGTTTACACACCTGACCAAGTTAGTGCACGCACGCACACACGCACGCACGAACGCACGCACGCACACACTAGGGCATTCATTAAAAAATGGATGCATCGATGCATCCATCATTAACACAAGTCCATTCAAATTAGGAGAAGTCTAAAAAATATATATATCATACTTTTTGCTCTGTGTGCGTGTATACAGCATTAAACTGTAGGATTGGTTATTGTCATCGACAGAAGTCATTCTTTCCCTTTGCATATACGCACCGGAGTGCACACTGCACTCGCCTATTAGTTTGCATTGCATTCAGAACGTGCCCTTAAGGCGGGAACCCCTTTTGGTGTTTTAACTAAGCATTATGTTATACTTTAGCTATTGAAAAATAGCAGATCTACAAGCTCATAGCACGCCACCGAGTGGCACACTAGGAGCTTGTAGGTCTGCTATTTTTGAAAAATCGTAAAAATGCAGCACAAATCTTTGAATATATATTCTTTCGTTTTCTTTATTTCGACGTCAAGCCTAAAATGGTTAATTAAGAACCTAACTGCAGCTGTGTGGCTCTCAGCGGTGTCCCACCGAAGTTGAACTGCGTGTCAGAGAAGTAACCGGTAGAAGCGCGCAAACTTTATCCCCAAACTATTCCCCCCCCCCCACCTCCGTGCTGGAAATAAAACGTCTGGGTTTCCGAGGCTACATCCGTGCTGACGCAGTGACTGTCCTGTTTCTGGTTTAGCTTTACGCGCGGGCGCATGAATCTCTCCGTCTCCGGTCAGCGCGGGTTGTTGTTTATTTGCATGGCTCAGAAAATAAGTAACAAACTAACATTTATCGAGTGGTTGGAGGAGGAGGAGGAGAAGGTTCACGTCGTGAACGTGGAAGGTAATAGCAGATTGTATTCTGATGATGTGCCAAACTGCTGCTAAGCCTATGTTAATATAGACCTATGTCTTCTACATTGTGTTCTGAAGGTCAGGCTGCTGTACTGCCACTAGTGTTCATGTTATATTTTGTATTGTGTTCTCGGGCAGCTGTGCTGCGCTGCGCTGGGTGCCAATTATGCCCCCTCTCCTGTTGTGTTCTCCTTTCTGCTCTGTGTACCAGTGTGCGACGCACACTGGCGTGTGTGCCTGCACTGTTTAGTATTTACTAGTGATGCACCGAATATTCGTCCGCAGAAAATATTCGGCAGAAAATGGTAACGGGTTGTTTATGTGTTGTCGTAGGGTCATCGCCCATGGCGACGCCAACAGGATGTCGGTCCAGAGCTGTGCCATCGTGTTCGGGCCCACGTTGCTCCGCCCCCAGACAGAGACGGCCAATCCCACGGTCCACATGGTGTTCCAGAACCAGATCGTTGAGCTGCTGCTCAACGAGTTCCTCACCGTCTTCTGTCACTCAAACTAGACCTGTCACTCAAACTAGACCTGTCACTCATCCTAGAACCTCCAGGAACCCCCTAGACCAGAACCTTCTAGAACCTTCTGTCCCTCGCAGAACCTTCAATAGTTCCACACAGTCTTCTGTCCCTCACAGAACCTTCAATAGTTCCACACAGTCTTCTGTCCCTCACAGAACCTTCAATAGTTCCACACAGTCTTCTGTCCCTCACAGAACCTTCAATAGTTCCACACAGTCTTCTGTCCCTCACAGAACCTTCAATAGTTCCACACAATCTTCTGTCCCTCACAAACTGTGTTCTTCTGGATCGGACTAGTGAAGAAACACGGGGAAGGTTGCCGTATATTAGATTAGTCGATGGGTGGCTCTTCCAAGACAGATTTTGCGCTCTCATTAGAAGGCGGGTGTAAGTGCCATCCAACCGTTTCTCTAGTTTCTTTGAAAGTGTCCATGTCTCGGAGCCATAGAATAGAATCGGCTCGACAGTCGTCCTAAATATTTTAACTTTTAACTTACTAAGCTGGGATAACCAGATCTTATGCAAATACTTGTAGTCATCAACCTGTTTCAGAGGAGTGTTGTTAAGTGTTTTTATAATGTGGTTATTGTTAGAACTTAGTAGACCTTCTGTGACTCCACTTAGAACCTAGTAGATGCTAACCTGACTCCACCAGATGGTGGCAGTATTGAGTTCACAAGTTCCCTCCTCCAACCTCCATCTGGTCTCTCTCAAGCAGAAACGATGAACCCAGAAGCAGCGGGACAGAAATCTGATATCTCCATAATAATTTAGAGTTGTAGTCTTGTTGGGTTGTGTTTACATGCGCGCTGTGGCAGAGCTTCAACACGACACCAGTCCCGTGTTGATCCCGCCTCTAGCAGCCGCATATCGTTGACCCCGCCTCTAGCGGTCGCGTACGGCCGCATATCGCTCCGGTCAGCATTTGATCTGAGTTTATCGTCTCTGCCCGAGAGAGACCAGATGGGAGCAGCAGGAGGACGAACTCACTGCTGCCACCATCTGGCGGGGTCAGGTTAAGTAGACGCAGCTAGTTCCAGAACCTTCTAAAACCTTCGCTTCTGCTCAACGAGTTCTTCTGTCACTTAGGCTACGTCGCAACACAACGGCCGCCGGCCCGTACAGGACAGTTTATGGTGTGATATCACCGTGGTAACGCTACGCTCCATATCGCTGTGGGAACGCTACGCTCCATATCGCTGTGGTAACGCTACGCTCCATATCACTGTGGGAACGACACGATCCTTGCCTGTGCAGTTGAGGTTCAGGTTATCGGGGACCGCAAGTAATTCAGACGGGGCATTAGTCCGACATGCGTCCGCAAGCTCCCGTGCTTGCGGTTATGGTTAGAGGTGGGTTGTCATTTGTCGGCCCAATGACTAGTGAGAACAACGTACTGCACCCGTCCAGATCAGATCACGTGATCGGAAACCAGGGATCATTTCCAAATGATCGGAATTGGATCGGGACCAAAACAAACGTGATCGGGACATCCCTAGCATCAATATTAACTTCTGCAAATATGTTCCGATTTCAAAGAACAATACATCATTTATGAAAGCTTAGATTTTGTATTTTCATAATATGTAAAAAACTGAAAAATGACCATGGCCTAGTTGTGTCTCAAACCACTGGATTCACATAATGATATCCTTGCCTGTGTCATCATTGTCATCATTTCTGTAGTTTACGTGCTTTTGGAGATCAGTGGGCATTTGTCAGTCCAGATGTTTTATAAATCTATTTGTCCTCGAGTCAGTCCAGATGTTTTATAAATCTATTTGTCCTCGAGTCAGTCCAGATGTTTTATAAATCTATTTTGTCCTCCAGTCAGTGCAGATGTTTTATAAATCTATTTTATCTTCCAGTCAGTCCATATGTTTTATAAATCTATTGTGTCCTCCAGTCAGTCCAGATGTTTTATAAATCTACTTTACAGTATGTCAGAATGTTGCAGCTTTATTTTTTAAATCTGAATTTAACACTGGAGTTTATTTTAATTAATACTGAGAATAGTTTTGAAAACTATATATTTTTTAATCAAATTGTGACCCCGAATCGAATCGTAATCTGATTAGAATCTATAGATATCAGAATATTCACAGCCCTGTACTGCTCAGCACAGCTAAACACTAGATCTATATATACTGACAATTTATCAACAAATTAAAACTAGACTAAAATGTCAGGGTGGGACTAGTGCAGAAGAGATCTAGTAGAACTAATTGTTAGGGAGGGACTAGTGGAGCAGAGATCCAGTAGAACTAAATGTCAGGGAGGGACTAGTGCAGAAGAGATCCAGTAGAACTAAATGTCAGGGAGGGACTAGTGGAGAAGAGATCCAGTAGAACTAAATGTCAGGGAGGGACTAGTGGAGAAGAGATCCAGTAGAACTAAATGTTAGGTGGGTTCTAGTGGAAAAGAGATCCAGTAGAACTAAAGTCATTTTTTATTCGGGTGTTACATTCCAAAAAATAGCTGATCTATAAGCCCGGAAAATATGATTTAAATTAAATGTCTGAATGTCTCCTTCAAGGAATTACTTGTATCTGAATATGTGTCCTAAGTGGCAAGGGGAGGAAATGAGGAAAGGAAACGACACGAGGATGGACATTTGTGTATTGGGATCTGGCTCATGAAATATAGTGAATACTATTAAATATACAGTACCGTGAGCTCTAGTGAATATACAGTATCGTAATCTCTAGTGAATAACTAGTGAAAAAGACTAGGAAACATGTTAGGAAATATATTTAACACTGGGAAACGGCATAGGAAACATGCTAGGAAATCTAATAAACATGCTAGGAAACAGCGTAGGAAGCATGCTAGGAAACATTGTAGGAAACACTAATGAAGCATTTAGAACAAACCACTGCCTTGTGTTTTATTTTATATTTTCACTTTTTAAAGTTAAATGTTTTATAATTTGTACTGTTTTTATTATTTTTCATGGTTGGCGACGGGAATTATTTCTTTCTTAGAAACAGAATATCAATAGAGGATATGCACATGACATCATCTGATTGACAGCCCATACATCCAATCAGAAAAGTCCTAGCTGATTGACAGCCCATACATCCTATCAGAAATGTCTGATTGTATTAAACTACATTATAGTCACCAACATTGCAGCTGTACAGAAAGCTATCTATCTCCTTCTCCAGTGGGAAAGTGATGCATGTGCATAGGCTCTATAGAGCGTCGCAGTCCCGCCCCCTTCCATGACAACGCCAGGCCCAGTCCCGCCCCCTCGAGAGACCCGGAACAGGAATCCCTGTTCATTTTCCTCATAGACATTTCAGAAAGTATTTTATTTAAAGACGTTTACTCCGCGGACAAAGCCAACTCTTGTCGTGACAAATCATGACAATAAACACATGTTTTGGGCCAAACAAAGAATTAGAAAGTAGAAAAAAGGCACTTTTTTGTTGTAATTATTTGTTTGGTCCAAAATATTGTGTTTGTTGTCATGATTTGTCACGACAAGAGTTGGCTTCGTACGACGCTTTTAAATAAATACTGTTTGAAATGTCTATGGGAAAAATGCATTGGGAACTATTTCCTGGGCCTGGCGTCGTCATGAAAGGGGGTGGGACTTCGACGCTCTATGGACCAGAGTTTATGAAATGTAAAATGTCTTGTTTCTCTGCGAGGTTATAAGAACAATATTTTATATAGTTTATAATATTTTATATAGTTTATATTTCTATGTGGCTTAATGCCCAAATAAGGTTATAAGAACAATATAAGAACAATATTATGTGGCTTAAAGCCCTGATAAGGATAAAATAATGGTATTATAAACAGTTTGTTTCTATAAAGATAAAAAGAACAATATTTTAAGATATATCATGAAACCAAAAGGGATTATTCTAATAATGACACTCTGTACATAAAAGGCTATTTTACTGTTCTACTATTAAACAAAAAATGAGATCCTTTCTGTGGACATTGTGTCTTTAAGGTTGTCCTTTCTGTGGACATTGTGTCTTTAATGTTGTCCTTTCTGTGGACATTGTGTCTTTAATGTTGTCCTTTCTGTGGACATTGTGTCTTTAAGGTTATCCTTTCTGTGGACATTGTGTCTTTAACGTTGTCCTTTCTGTGGACATTGTGTCTTTAACGTTGTCCTTTCTGTGGACATTGTGTCTTTAACGTTGTCCTTTCTGTGGACATTGTGTCTTTAATGTTGTCCTTTCTGTGGACATTGTGTCTTTAATGTTGTCCTTTCTGTGGACATTGTGTCTTTAACGTTGTCCTTTCTGTGGACATTGTGTCTTTAACGTTGTCCTTTCTGTGGACATTGTGTCTTTAACGTTGTCCTTTCTGTGGACATTGTGTCTTTAATGTTGTCCTTTCTGTGGACATTGTGTCTTTAACGTTGTCCTTTCTGTGGACATTGTGTCTTTAACGTTGTCCTTTCTGTGGACATTGTGTCTTTAACGTTGTCCTTTCTGTGGACATTGTGTCTTTAACGTTGTCCTTTCTGTGGACATTGTGTCTTTAATGTTGTCCTTTCTGTGGACATTGTGTCTTTAACGTTGTCCTTTCTGTGGACATTGTGTCTTTAATGTTGTCCTTTCTGTGGACATTGTGTCTTTAACGTTGTCCTTTCTGTGGACATTGTGTCTTTAATGTTGTCCTTTCTGTGGACATTGTGTCTTTAACGTTGTCCTTTCTGTGGACATTGTGTCTTTAATGTTGTCCTTTCTGTGGACATTGTGTCTTTAACGTTGTCCTTTCTGTGGACATTGTGTCTTTAATGTTGTCCTTTCTGTGGACATTGTGTCTTTAATGTTGTCCTTTCTGTGGACATTGTGTCTTTAATGTTGTCCTTTCTGTGGACATTGTGTCTTTAACGTTGTCCTTTCTGTGGACATTGTGTCTTTAAGGTTGTCCTTTCTGTGGACATTGTGTCTTTAATGTTGTCCTTTCTGTGGACATTGTGTCTTTAAGGTTGTCCTTTCTGTGGACATTGTGTCTTTAACGTTGTCCTTTCTGTGGACATTGTGTCTTTAATGTTGTCCTTTCTGTGGACATTGTGTCTTTAATGTTGTCCTTTCTGTGGACATTGTGTCTTTAACGTTGTCCTTTCTGTGGACATTGTGTCTTTAATGTTATCCTTTCTGTGGACATTGTGTCTTTAACGTTGTCCTTTCTGTGGACATTGTGTCTTTAAGGTTGTCCTTTCTGTGGACATTGTGTCTTTAAGGTCCTTTCTGTGGACATTGTCTTTAATGTTGTCCTTTCTGTGGACATTGTGTCTTTAATGTTGTCCTTTCTGTGGACATTGTGTCTTTAACGTTGTCCTTTCTGTGGACATTGTGTCTTTAATGTTGTCCTTTCTGTGGACATTGTGTCTTTAACGTTGTCCTTTCTGTTGACATTGTGTCTTTAATGTTGTCCTTTCTGTGGACATTGTGTCTTTAATGTTGTCCTTTCTGTGGACATTGTGTCTTTAACGTTGTCCTTTCTGTGGACATTGTGTCTTTAACGTTGTCCTTTCTGTGGACATTGTGTCTTTAATGTTGTCCTTTCTGTGGACATTGTGTCTTTAATGTTGTCCTTTCTGTGGACATTGTGTCTTTAATGTTGTCCTTTCTGTGGACATTGTGTCTTTAATGTTGTCCTTTCTGTGGACATTGTGTCTTTAACGTTGTCCTTTCTGTGGACATTGTGTCTTTAAGGTTGTCCTTTCTGTGGACATTGTGTCTTTAATGTTGTCCTTTCTGTGGACATTGTGTCTTTAAGGTTGTCCTTTCTGTGGACATTGTGTCTTTAATGTTGTCCATGGTGTAAGAGGTACTGTATGGTGTTGCACATGTTCAGTTGCCCTCCAGGCCGCACATGAAGCCTGTGAACATAGACATTCCGTGCATAGATGTGGCACGCAATGGTAGGCCTCAGGTCTACCATTCTGAAATTTACTGCTGGACAGCTGACAGTAGGCTCTCTTCACTCTTAAAAAAAATGTAATTCAATTACATTTCTTTGATGCTGAAGTAGGCCTTAATTTCAAAGTTCTTATATTGAAATGAGATGAAGAAAGTCACCACTCGCACCACACATTTCTCTCCAGATTGGAGAAGCCATGTATACTGGCTCCGTTTGACCCCCCCCCCCCCCCCTGTTAAAGTCTTCCTGGGGATCTCATTCTCCACCCCCCCCCCCCCCCCCCCACCTCACGCCCCCCCCCCATCATAGACCTTACTTATAACTTTTGATCAGTTCCCCCTGTTCTAAGTATAGCAATAGTGCGCACATGTACGCATGCTCATGCACACACACACACACACACACACACACACACACACACACACACACACACACACCAAAACAGAAGGAAACAAGTTGTTGAAGTAACAACTTCAAAAAACCTCAACTTCCTGTTGGAAACAAACAGGATGATTTGAATAGTGTGAGACACACGCACGCACAAACACACACACGCACGCACGCTCGCGCACACACACACACACACACACACACACACACACACACACACACACACACACACACACACACACACACACTAAATAGCTTCTGCTTTCAGGAGCCCCCTCGGGTCACCATGACAACCTGACAGCCTGCTCTACTTTCAGAGAGACGGACAGAGAGAGCTATAGACACAGAGAGAGAGCGATAGAGAGACACAGACAGACAGAAAGAGGAAGAGAGAGAGAGAGAGAGTTTCAACTTCCTTCCAGTAGTTTACTGTCATCGTTGGATCTGCATGAAGGACAGTAAGACGGGTTATACTTTACTTTACTAATAACTACTACAACCTGTTAAATATATCTGCATGGAGGACAGTATACTTTACTTTACTAATAACTACTAATAACTACTACAACCTGTTAAATATATCTGCATGGAGGACAGTATACTTTACTTTACTAATAACTACTAATACAACCTGTTAAATATATCTGCATGAAGGACTGTAAGACGGGTTATACTTTACTTTACTAATACAACCTTTATCTTAACCTAACTAATACAACCTTTACCTTAACCTATAACTAATACAACCTGTTTGTTAAATATTATATCTGCATTCTTTAAACTAAACTAATATTCATGATTCCATGTTTACTCAGATAGCATTTCATGTAGTCTTATATCATTGTATGTAGACTTACTGTATATCATTGTATGTAGACTTACTGTATATCATTGTATGTAGACTTACTGTATATCATTGTATGTAGACACAGCACTATAAAGTATATAATTTTATAGATATTCCACTGTTACGTTATAGGGTTAGGTTTAAAGGCCTTTTCATAGTCACCTATGAAAAGGTAGTTTAAACTGAAGGGATAGTGATGACAAATAAAATATGAATAGTATTCTGAGACACCCCTCCTTGTATATATTTTATATCTTCAGATCAAAGATGTGATAGATTTAAATGTATATATTATTTTTTTATATAGAGATGAAGGACCTGCAGGGCTTAATCATTGATATTAATATTAGTAATATATCAATATATATTTTATATTTTCCAGAGATGAAGGACCAGGACTTCTCGGAGGAAGTGAGCAGGATTCTCCAGGAAGCTCCATCTGCTCGACTCATGTTACTGCAGGTAATTCATGGTTCAGAGATTCAGAATGCAGAGTTTTAACTTTTAACTCATACTAAGACCAGAGAACAGAATGCGGCAGCCCGATTTTTTACTTTTATATCACATGTAACCTAATTACTGCAATCTCTTCTATGTTACTGTATTCTGTTACTGTATGTTACTGTATGTTACTGTATGTTACTGTATGTTACTGTATTCTCTACTGCAGAACTACCAGAACCTCAACGACGTGGCCGATTACTGCTCTAGAAACTACTTGGAGGTAATTGGTAAAAATTAGTACAAGTGAGGAGTTTGACCTATTGACCTTTAAGTCTCTGCAATGTTGATATTTGCCACTTCCATTATAGAGCCTAAATTGCAGGTCCTATTTTAACTAGAACTGTCCACGTGTATCATTGAACCACTCGTAGGGAATGTAAGATATTTAGTTCCTCTTCCAGACCCATTATGGCTTCCAATGTGCTTACGGTCTCTATTCAACACTTTCTTGATAATGTCTCCACCTCGTGATAGCCTCGGTCTCAGTCTTAATCATAGTGATAGCCTCGGTCTCAGCCTTACTCACAGTGATAGCCTCGGTCTCAGCCTCACTCACAGTGATAGCCTCGGTCTCAGCCTTAATCATAGTGATAGCCTCGGTCTCAGCCTTAATCATAGTGATAGCCTCGGTCTCAGCCTTACTCACAGTGATAGCCTCGGTCTCAGCCTTACTCATAGTGATAGCCTCGGTCTCAGCCTTACTCATAGTGATAGCCTCGGTCTCAGCCTTACTCATAGTGATAGCCTCGGTCTCAGCCTTAATCATAGTGATAGCCTCGGTCTCAGCCTTACTCATCGTGATAGCCTCGGTCTCAGCCTTACTCACAGTGATAGCCTCGGTCTCAGCCTCACTCACAGTGATAGCCTCGGTCTCAGCCTTACTCACAGTGATAGCCTCGGTCTCAGCCTCACTCATAGTGATAGCCTCGGTCTCAGCCTTACTCACAGTGATAGCCTCGGTCTCAGCCTCACTCATAGTGATAGCCTCGGTCTCAGCCTTACTCACAGTGATAGCCTCGGTCTCAGCCTTACTCATCGTGATAGCCTCGGTCTCAGCCTTACTCATCGGCCAAGAGAAAAGCCTGGCGGTCACAACATAAGGCAGAGAAATGTTGTGACGGAACATCCGTCAGATGTAATTCCCCCGGATACAATATTCTTTTGACCAATCGCAACACTTCATTCACGGAGAATGTAAACAGATGTATCAACGTCATTTCCTTGATCGGTAAAATCCCGCTACTTCTGCCAATTTTCAGCTATGCACTCTACAGCGCATATTGTGCCCAGGGTGACCTCGTGATGAAGGGGAGAACTTTCCTATTCCCCAGAATAGGAAAGCAGGAAGTCATGCCTGGCCGAAGGCATGCATTGGGAGAGAGTATGTTTTGTTTTTGAGGGGCGCCCTGTATTTTTTTAGTTCATTGTTTGTTTAAAAAAAAGCCATCATATTTTCTCTTTATTGTTAATGGTGTTTGTTTTACATCACCTAATCAACATGAGTTAGACTTGTGTGATTTTTAAAGATTGTTTGGCCATTGGTTTGGTCAAAATATGCAAAACCACATGCAGGGCATTAAGTAAATATAAAACATGTCTGTCTTTTTAACTGTTTTGTAAAATGTATTTCATATGATGTAATGTATATGTTATGTGTGGACCCCAGGAAGATGATGTAATGTATTTCATATGATGTAATGTATGTTATGTGTGGACCCCAATGGGGATCCAAATAAACAAATACGTTGTTTGTCTGTCAGTCAGGGAAGGACAGCGCTCAGGCATTGGAGGAGACGAAGAACTTCACCAGCCAATCGCTGGCCAGCGTGGCCTACCAGATCAGCACACTGGCCAATAGCTTGCTGCAGCTGCTGGACGCGCAGATCAATCAGCTCCGACACATGGAGTCCTCCGTCAACCTGATTGGTCAAGTAAGAAGACGTCTGTAAAGACTATAAGTGTGTGTGTGTGTGTGTGTGTGTGTGTGTGTGTGTGTGTGTGTGTGTGTGTGTGTGTGTGCGTATAATGTGCGCGTGTCTGTATAATGTGTGTGTGTGTATAATGTGTGTGTGTGTGTGTGTGTGTGTGTGTGTGTGTGTGTGTGTGTGTGCGTGCACAGACCGTGCAGATGCACAGAGAGAAGGTGTGCCGCAGGGAGATCGGAGCGTTCACCGTCGTTAAGCGAGTCGCCCGCGGACACAAGCTCCTCCCACCGCCGCAAGACATCACCGCTGAGACACGCCCCCGCTACGAACGACAGCCAATCAACTACTCCCATCTGGACGGGCTGGGCCACGGAGTGAAGGTCAGGAACACACGCACACACACGCACACACACACACACACACGCACACACACACACACACACACACGCACACACACACACACACACACACACACACACACACAACTAATTGCAGAGCAACAGACAATGCAGGATTCCAGAGGCTTTGTGCAGCGTGGGAAAGTGTGTCGACAGAATAATTAGAGTTGGCAACACACACACACACACACACACACACACACACACACACACACGCAGGCACGCACGCACGCACGCACGTGCAGGAGGCCCAGTTTTGGAAATAACAACAACAACACATACTTAATATGCTGATTAAGTTGGAGCATCATGCACACAGTAGCTCTACAGTCATGTGATCATTCATACGCCATCCTGATTGGAACATCACAGTCATGTGATCTATATCCTCTATTTCATACTCCATCCTGATTGGCTAAGATTGGCTTGCAGAGTTTGCGGGATTTGCTCCGTTTTCAACCAAAATGCTTCAAATCAGCCTCATGGTGGCGCTGTATGTGTTTAATGCCTTTAATGAATAATGATCACTCAGATATGTCTCATATCTGATCATTCAATAGTGAGGATCAATTATATGAAGGTTGAAAAGTGGTGAAGTGGTCCTTTAACAGTTGAATGTGTTTTTGGTTTTTTTTCAGGCTCCTGGTAAACAGACAGCAGATGGTAACCATGGCAACCAAGATGGTAACCATGGCAACCGACCAGGGAGTCATGGAGGAACCATCAGGTTATTTTCTATTCTATTCTATTCTGTTAACTTTAAAATACTATTGAACCAATGAAAAGCAGTAAAAAGTCTGCTATAAAGCAGCTAGCTCGCTCTGGCAGCAGCTGCATGTTCCGATAGGCGTGTCTCATCCGCAAGGGTGGAGCTCAGTGGCAGCACGTGACCTCTGCTTAGTGGACACCCGTGGCACTGCGCCCCTGGCTCTGGTGAGGGGCCACCTCCTTAGTGGACACCCGTGGCACTGCGCCCCTGGCTCTGGTGAGGGGCCACCTCCTTAGTGGACACCCGTGGCACTGCGCCCCTGGCTCTGGTGAGGGGCCACCTCCTTAGTGGACACCCGTGGCACTGCGCCCCTGGCTCTGGTGAGGGGCCACCTCCTTAGTGGACACCCGTGGCACTGCGCCCCTGGCTCTGGTGAGGGGCCACCTCCTTAGTGGACACCCGTGGCACTGCGCCCCTGGCTCTGGTGAGGGGCCACCTCCTTAGTGGACGCCCGTCCACTAACAAGGAGGTGGCCAGTCGGAGGGCTGCCAGGGCGGCACTGTGCCCCTGGCTCCGGTGAGGGGCATAGTCTGGAGGTAAGCCCGGTCGAGAGAGTCTAACGCTGGGCAGCTGGGAATAGCTCCACCTCCTCTCCCCCTCTCAAACTGTCTGCTATGAACTGTATATATGATGATTCCAGGTGTGACAGTACAATACAGTACAGTACAATACAGTACAGTACAGTACAGGGACCCCCGGGGACCCCCACACTGAGTTGCACCACTCACTTCACACGGGTGTGATTTCTTTTAAATATAAGGTTTTCTTGAATTCCCTGAAAAAATATATATTTTAATTCCGTGCGTGTGCTTGTGTGTGTGTGTGTGTGTGTGTGTGTGTGTGTGTGTGTGTGTGTGTGTGTGTGTGTGTGTGTGTGTGTGTGTGTGTGTGTGTGTGTGTGTGTGTGTGTGTGTGTGTGTGTGTGTGTGTGTGTGTGTGTGTGTGTGTGTGCGTGTGCGTGTGTGCAGTAGGATCAAGTCGGCCACCAAGCCTCCAGAGCCGGTTCAGTGTCCAGTGGCGCCTCCTACAGTCTCCTCCAGGTACTGCAACACACTAACCTGATACTTAACTATTGTAATCTATTGTGACCAAGATGTCAGTCTGTGTCCAAATTCCTATAGTTTGATTGATTATTGATAATCATAATCAATCAATCAAAGTCATTGATTATGATTACTATAGTAATCATAATCAATCAAAGTGCTTTCCATTATAAAAGTTACATCACGAGGATCTCATAAAATATACAAGGTAATAAAATAAACGTAAAAGCAATACTAAAACAATACAATATAACAACATCACAGGGAACATGAGATTTAATTTGAAGATTTGAAGATTCCGATGGTAGTGGGTCTACAAGCTCACAACGCGACTCGTTGTGAGATTGTAGATCTGCTATTTTCAGCATGCAACCAAGTGTAAAGTGTGTGTGTGTGTGTGTGTGTGTGTGTGTGTGTGTGTGTGTGTGTGTGTTTAGCTTCGGGAACCCTGTAGCTCCGCCCACGGTTCCCCATTGGCCAGCCACCTCGTCTCCCGACAGTGACATCATCAAGACGCTGCTGGATGAAGCCCCTCCCCTCCCGGTGGTGGAGGAGCAGACTGATGATGTCACGGCCGACGCCCCACCCACTCTCCTCCTCCAGCCTGCCGATTTGTCCGAGGCTCCGGTGGCCCCTCCCCCTCCTCCCCCTCCCCCACCCCCTCCTCAGGTTGTGTCGTCCAATCACAGCGTGGATGACTGTGTAGTCCCGCCTCCTTCTCCTTCCCCACCCCCATGCCTGGAGACCGGTGAGTAATAACGCACGCACGCATGCACGCACGCACACACACACGCACGCATGCTCTCAGGCCTCATACACACATGTCAGACGGACATTCTCTTTTCTGTCCGTGTTTCTCAATCCTTTTCCAATGGAAGTCACATGGTGTTTGATGGGGGGAGGGGCCAATCGGATGGGGAGAGAGTCTGTGTTGCATTCCGTCCGTCTGTCCGTCCGTCTGTTAACAGCTAATCTCCGGCACCGTTAACCCGGTCGAATTTTGTGATGATTTTTTTTATATATTACTCCTCCATATTTGGTCCAAAAATCCCACAAATCGTTACACACTATCTCATGTGTTCAAGACGGATCTGTCCGATATTTCATATTCCATCCTGATTTGCCTAACATTGGCTTTCAA
Organism: Protomyctophum bolini; assembly: GCF_963924005.1. Lineage (NCBI taxonomy): Eukaryota > Metazoa > Chordata > Actinopteri > Myctophiformes > Myctophidae > Protomyctophum > Protomyctophum bolini. The sequence goes on from NC_137872.1 coordinate 7,993,889, forward strand.
AGTTTACAGGATTGGCCCGTTTTGAACAAACTTTACGTGAAATCTTTCACAGACGTTCCTACTAGGCTGAGGAATATATCACACCCTTTTCACATTGGCCTATTATAGCGCCACCAGGAGGCCACAACCTGACCTGCCCTGGTGGACTGGAGACCTGTCCTATTATAGCGCCATCAGGAGGCCACAACCTGACCTGCCCTGGTGGAGACCTGTCCTATTATAGCGCCACCAGGAGGCCACAACCTGACCTGCCCTGGTGGAGACCTGTCCTATTATAGCGCCACCAGGAGGCCACAACCTGACCTGCCCTGGTGGAGATCTGTCCTATTATAGCGCCACCAGGAGGCCACAACCTGACCTGCCCTGGTGGAGACCTGTGCCCCGAGGGGGACTTTATCTACTTACCTATCTGTAGTTCCATTCAACAACATCTTGTTTGTTTTTGTAGTTTTATTTTTATTTATTTTTAACAACTGTTGACCTTTGCCCTCTCAGTGGTGGAGGAGAACAGTTTCCCGCCTCCTGCTGATGACATCATGCCTCCTCCAGCCAATCAGGAGACAGAGCTGGACCTGCCGGCCCCGCCCCCTCCTCCACCTCTAGATGAAGACGGTAAGCTGCAACCCGATTGGCTAGGGGAGCTGTCAATCACCCCAAAGCTTTTTCTTTTTTTTCACGGTCTGTGTGTCTCTCTCTGTCTGTCTCTCTCTGCCTACCTGTCTGTCTGTCTGTCTCTCTCTCTGCCTACCTGTCTGTCTGCCCGCCCGTCTGTCTGTCTGCCTACCTGTCTGTCTGTCTCTCTCTCTCTCTCTGCCTACCTGTCTGTCTGTCTGCCTACCTGTCTGTCTGTCTCTCTGCCTACCTGCCTGTCTGTCTCTCTGCCTACCTGTCTGTCTCTCTCTCTGCCTACCTGTCTGTCTCTCTCAGAGGTCAGGAGGTCAGGTGGGCGTCGCTCTCTCTCCACTGCTCGCTCGGTCTCGCTGAGGCTCCGCCCTCGCCCAGCTACTCGCTCTCTCTTCAGCCAATCACGTAAGCTCTCTTCCTGCCAATCAGCCAATCACGTAAGCTTCTGGGAGGCCGCCGGCCAAGTTCAGTAGCTGAATAATGACCTACCTAATTAACCAATTAAAAACTAGCTACCTAATCCATTTACTAATTAATCTGGTTCCACGTTCCATTGATCAATGAAATTAAGACATTGATAAATGAAGGTCATTGTGTTCATACAGACCAGTGTTGTTTTTGGCACCTGGAATGTTTTAGTGTTAGTCTATAGTTTTAGTCGACTAAATTCTTATGATATCAGACTAAATCTCGCCTTGATGTCGCCGTAATGACTGATTTTACGTGTGAAATGACTCGTACTGGATCTCTTCTCCACTAGTCCCTTCATGTAGCATGTAGTATGTGAAATGACTCATACTGGATCTCTTCTCCACTAGTCCCTTCATGTAGCATGTAGTATGTGAAATGACTCATACTGGATCTCTTCTCCACTAGTCCCTTCATGTAGCATGTAGTATGTGAAATGACTCATACTGGATCTCTTCTCCACTAGTCCCTTCATGTAGCATGTAGTATGTGAAATGACTCATACTGGATCTCTTCTCCACTAGTCCCTTCATGTAGCATGTAGTATGTGAAATGACTCATACTGGATCTCTTCTCCACTAGTCCCTTCATGTAGCATGTAGTATGTGAAATGACTCATACTGGATCTCTTCTCCACTAGTCCCTTCATGTAGCATGTAGTATGTGAAATGACTCATACTGGATCTCTTCTCCACTAGTCCCTTCATGTAGCATGTAGTATGTGAAATGACTCATACTGGATCTCTTCTCCACTAGTCCCTTCCTAGTGTGAAATGACTCATACTGGATCTCTTCTCCACTAGTCCCTTCCTAGTGTGAAATGACTCATACTGGATCTCTTCTCCACTAGTCCCTTCCTAGTGTGAAATGACTCATACTGGATCTCTTCTCCACTCGTCCCTTCCTAGTGTGAAATGACTCATACTGGATCTCTTCTCCACTAGTCCCTTCCTAGTGTGAAATGACTCATACTGGATCTCTTCTCCACTCGTCCCTTCCTAGTGTGAAATGACTCATACTGGATCTCTTCTCCACTCGTCCCTTCCTAACATTTTGTCTATAGTTTGTATTTGTTGAGATTGTCATCGTAGCTTATAGTTTATAGCATTTAGTTTCCATTTAGTTTTCATCAGTGAAAAAAGGTAGTCGACGAAAAAATTTCGTCTTAGTTTTAGTCGACAAAATCAACACTCACTGCAGACATTGAAGTAATCAGTGTGTTAGTCTTTGTGAATGATATGATTTTAAACAGTCTATTGACCTGCTTTCTGCTAGAGCAGGGGTGCCCATTACGTCGATCGCGGTCGACCAGTCGATCGCAAGCGCTGCACAGGTAGACCGCTTGGCCCTGACATGGAAAAAAAAACCAAAAAACAATCCACGCCTCGGGCAGGCGGCGGCGGCTTTAAAACCCCCCACAATGCAGTGCCTTGTTTTCAAGTGTGGGGAACGTCGGGTCTGTTCGGGTCTGTTCTGTGCTCTAGCACCCCTGTGCTAGAGCATCGACTGAGCTCTCTGTGTGTACGCTTTGTGTTGACCCGTCGTTTATTCAGAGCTGTGTTCGGACACCTCTTGACCCGTCTTTATTCAGAGTGTCTATGTCTCTCTCTCATGTCAGTCATGATCCCTCCTCCCCCCTCCTACCCCCCTCCTGTGGCCCCTCCCTCCGATTCCTCTTGCCTGATTGGCTGCTCTTCTCCTCGCTTCCGCTCGCTTCCTGCTCGCCTGCAACACCTGGGTAACGTGCACACGCACACACACGCACGCACGCACGCATGCACACACACATATGCACACACACGCACACGCACACACACACGCACGCACACGCACACGCACACGCACACACACACACACACACCCACACACTCCAACACCTGGGTAATGAACACACAAACAGTGCATGTTGATTGGTGGCAGAAGTGCACATGTGACCACGAGTCTGTCCAATCCCGTTAGATCTGGAGATCCCGGCCCCGCCCCCTCCCCCGCTCTTTGACGACGTGGGCGGGTTTGATGACATCATCATGTCCCTCCCCCCGTTTGATGACATTGGCATGCCCCTCCCCCCTCCGATGGACGCCACGCCCCCTGAACCCAACGCCACGCCCCCTCAGCTGGAGAAAGGTAAAATAGTATTACTCCTCCTGTCCAGTGGTGGCACTGTGGGACTACAGATAGTTTTGTATTTCTCTGTGTAACTGTAGTTCTCCTCCTGTCTGTAGTTCTGTAAGTTACAGAACTAACATTATACAGTAGTTCTGTATAATGACTGTAGTTCTCCTCCCGTCCAGTGGTGGCGCTGTGGCCGTACGAGGCTCTGAAGGAAGATGAGCTCTCCTTCCAGGAAGGTGATGTCATCACGCTGACGCATCGCCACGGCGACGGGTGGTGCCAGGGCGTGGCCGACGACGGGAGGCGGGGCTTCTTCCCCGAGAGCTACGTCGGCCAATCGGAAGGCTAGATGGGTCTCTCAAGCCCCTCCCACCTCCAAGTATTAAAAACATCAACCAATCAGATCAGTAGAAATAATAACCGAGCTTTTATATATTTGACTTAAAGGGACACTTCACCCCTTTTGCAACCGGATCTTATTTTAACCCATTTAGGCCTGACGTCCCTCATGTTTCTATATCAGTGGTTCTCAATATTTCATGTCAAGGACCCCAAAATGATATATAATTGGCCGCCGACCCCCATCTGAAAATATGTAGTTCCAGGGACCCCCCAGAAGCAAACATTTGAGTTACAAACTGATACTCTAAAAGAATGTATATTCAAAGATTTGAGACACATTTTCACGATTTTTCAAAAATCGCGGCACTCGGTGCCGCGCTACGAGTGCTATCTCTGTAAAATCAAAGTTAATTTAACTCTGAGAGTGTACAGATGGAACCAAATGGACCCGTCTGCCTTCTACAAATACTGTTACCATTGAGTGACTGCAGTTTCTTCCAGCGGTGAAATGTCCCTTTAATGTTTAATTTCCTCATAGTAGACATTGTTTTAATTAAACAAATAGAAAGCTAATTGAATTAATTAATTCAAGTTGATCTGTTTCAGAGATCGAATAATATAATAGAGTTAATATATGCTGTAAAGTTAAATCATTTTAAATGTGACTGATGTGAATTCAGATTAAAGTTAAATCACAACTGAACTTCTCTGTATTGTTTTCTGTGTGTACTATTTGGGTTTTGTCCTGGTTTGCTTCCAGTCTCCATTTCCAGCACCAGTCTGCAACAATATTCAGCATTAACTGCAGATCGTTCTCCTGTTCAGCAAGTAAGACTATGTCATCCACATCCACATATAATAATATGCTCACTTTTTGATCGCCAACTGTAATTCCCAAGCCTGAAGCTTTGACTTTGAGGGCTAAATCGTTTACATAAATGGAGAACAGTGGGGGACAGTATGTCTCCTTGTTTCACCCCAAATTCTTGCGGGAACCATCCAGTTCTATACTCCTTAATCTGAACACAGGAAACTGGTGGTTGATAAAGGGACTTGATGGCATTATAACATTTCCCTTTGACTCCAGATTTTAACAATCGATACTGTAGGTCAGGAGGTCTCTGTTAATCCCATCAAATGCCTTCCTAAAGTTGATAAAACAGGCAAAGGTAGAGTTATTCTGCTTAATTATTGAATGTATAATAGTAGAGACGACATAAATGTGGTCAATACATGCTCTCCCTTTTCTAAAACCGTTTTGCTCATCCACAAGCAGACCTGTTCTCTCAAGATGGTCTCCAAATCTGCTGTTTAAGATTGAGGAATACAGTTTATATACAACTAATACCGATCATGGCACTGAACCATCTCTTCTCTGTCGCCCACGACCCCCCGTCCAGCCGTGTCATGCAACAAAAATAGCAATTTGTGACCTCAATGTTTTGAGCTTATAGCTATAAGATTTTTGGTGCATGACACCAGAGCACAATCAAGTGTAAATCAGGCTAGTTATCACTGATTTGGGCAATTTCTGTCAGCCATGATTAAATGCAGGAAAAAAACAAAATCAGGTTTAAAGTTGCACTGTAGACAAGAATAGCACCTCCTTCTATAGGGCTGATAATTTAGCAACGCTTTTGCCGTGGGGCTGGTTGCAAACCTATTTTCTAAATGGAGCCATGGCATATAAGCAGGATATCTTTTCATGTGAATAAATCAATCGGAAATCCCCCTCATAGTACAACGATCAATGCCAGATGAAGTTGAGTGGAGTAGAGTAAAGCTGCGTTTGTAGAAACATAGCACGAGCTGTTTACTGTGACATACCAGACCCAAAGTCAATCTGCCAGCGTGTGTTTGTGGGGGGGGGGGGGGGGGGGGGACGACGACTCAGCGTCGATGGCGGCTGTGCCACGAGTGGCTACTACTGCTGTGGTGTTTGCTCTTGTGGCTGCGGTCTCTGTCCCGGTCATAGGAGCGTGACCTCTCCCGGTCTCTCCTGTCCCCCCGGTGGCGACCTCCTCTCTCATGCTTGTGCTTCTTGGAGAGGTCAGAGGCGCTGCGGTCCCGGTCTCTCTCCCTTTCCCTCTCTCTGTCCCTCTCTTTGATGGGAGAACGTGACCAGGAGCGCGAGCGCTTCCTCTTGTGACTCGATCCTCCCCCACCGCTGTTGCTGTGGCGACTGGCGGACTTGGAGTCACTGTTGCTGTGGTGACCAACCTTGGTCTTCACGTGGGGCAGCAGAGGCGAGGGCTGATGTCGTCGCGGAGACGGGCTGCGGCTGTGGGAACGGGATCGGGAGCTGTAGGTCCCCGAGCGACTGCGTCTGTTGTTGTAGTGTCTGCGAGGGGAGCGTGATCTGGAGCGAGACAGTGTTCTAGAACGAGAACCACTCCCGCTCCTGCTGTTCCTCCCAATCTTAGCCTCCTTTCTTAACCCGTTGTGTGGGCTCATGGTGACCTGGGTCCTGTTATCTGGCTCTTTCTTAACTGGTTCGAGGGTCTGGAGGTTGGGAGACTTCTCCTCCATCTTGACCACGTTGAGGGAGCAGGGCTTGGAGGCGGGTGAGAAGCCACCCACATTGCAGAGGGCTGGTGTTCCATCTGGGTTCAAACCCTTGGCCTTGAGCTTAGCCTCCGCCAAGAACATCTTCCGTCTCTCCACCTCCTTCTCCAGATGGTCATAGTTGGGCTTCTTCCTGCTATATAGTTTGAGAGTAGTGATGCAGATCTCCTTCATCTCCTCCTCGTTGGCTCCAAACAGCAGGTACCAGTGAGGTCTAGATGGCAGAGGCATCTGCAGAGCTCTGGCAGCGAGGTATATGCAGGCACAGGCAATGGTCTCAGCTTGAAACCTCACAAACACATTTGTCCTTAGGGAGTCATTCATGTAGTTCCAGGCGGTCTGAACTAGCTTCTGGTTCTTCTCACAATCCAGGACTTGAAGGTACATAACGATGATCTTGTGTGGATGCTTGACATGTACACAGAAGCCCAGCTCCATCAGGATTCTTCGTTCTGCCTTGATCACTTGCTTTTTTGTATTTATGTAGTTCTGATCAAGTATCAATGAACTTGAACTATTTTTGCCCCTTATCTGTCGTAGATGGTGGAAAACATTGATGACGTCTCGTATTCGTCTTTCGTCTTCTTCAATCTTCGAGGCCAGATTCACACAAGCCATAGCGACAATCTCAAAACTGTGCTTGACGATCGACTCCGAGTAGAAAAATCGATGGAATAGCACCTGTCCCGTCGCCATCGCCCCCTGAGGTAACCGGAGGAGAATCCCCGCAGACTGGATGAGCTCACAGCCCAGGACGCGAAGGTCGGTCTCGGTGTTCAGGTCGAGGCCGTCGAGCATCGACGGCGTCGGGGAGAGCCGCTCCTCCGGGATGAGAGAGTTGTCGATGGTCAGGTACACCTCCGAGTAAACCCTGTGGCCGATAAGGATGCCATCGTCTGTCGTGGATGCGTTAGAACTCGTGGAAAATGGACCCGCGGCCATTCTTCACCCGAAAAACGTTATTCTTATATCACACGGCTCCAGACAAGAGAAGAGACAGCGGCCTTTCCCCTATAGCAGCAGCGACGACGATGGAGGAAAATGTGATTCCTGCACCGATCGTTGTTGTCATAACTTGACGGTGACGTCACAAGGCAGCCATGCCTATATATGGACATGCCATGTCACTGTGACATCACATGGCAGCCATGCCTATATATGGACATTCCATGTCACTGTGACATCACATGGCAGCCATGTCTATATATGGACATGGCATGTGACGTCACATGGCAGCCACGTCTATATATGGACTTTTAACGTTGATGTAGAGCCCTTTAAAAAACAAGAAATGACCACGGTGATATGTGTCAGGTGAAAGAGGCGCTGGTTTCTTTATTCAGTGACAGAGAATGTGAAATTAATGAATGCCCCAATAAGTCTATATTATATGGACACGCCCTCACTGCATGAAAAGAGGAGTTAACGGGCAATCATGGGCACTGTATTTTGCCCGTAAACCTCAAGTTTAGCAGCACATACAGTTAATTGCGAACGCAATAAGCACTTACTATGAGACCTAGCAGATCATGTCTGTCTGTCTGTCTGTGTGTCCGTGTGTCCGTGTGTCTGTCCCGCTATCCAAATATGGAGTGTGTTGCATCAGCAATCACTCGGCTCCATATATGGGCACAAAAGGGGCCAGGTCCACTCAGCTCCATATATGGGCACAAAAGGGGCCAGGTCCACATATACAGTAACAGCGGGACAGACAGACAGACAGACAGACAGACAGACAGACAGACAGACAGACATGATCTGCAGGGTCTCAGCTGCGTTCGCTTCCCGCGTTTGCGCGTCTTACTCGTATACGGTAATATACAGGTGTGATGGTACAATTCGGGAGTTTACCGGAGTTTGTTGGAAACAGGAGTTTCCTTTAATGTACACATCCGTATTCTATGCTTTTTGCGCAGTGTGCCTCATGTGACGTGACGTGTCAGTGTGAGTGTGGCCGAGCACACACACTACTTCTCTACACTTTACATTTATTCTTCTAAATTACACCACCTTTTTTTTCCCGGCATCTATAAATACTTCCACGTATAATTTCTGTCGTGCCAGAAATCCAGTTCAACCTTAAACATGTTCATCTTTATCTGCCCTGTCTGTCTGTCTGTCTGTCTGTCTGTCTGTCTGTCTGTCTGTCTGTCTGTCTGTCTGTCTGTCTGTCTGTCTGTCTGTCTGTCTGTCTGTCTGTCTGTCTGTCGTCCTTTTATGCCCATATATGGAGTTCCCTGATGATGTCATCAGTAGGTTTCCAGAGAGCCCACACAGTTTATTATCAATGTTTTAACAAAAATAAACACACATTTATATTATATTGAAAATATAATTAATTTATTTATAGCAAACATTTTGAATACAAGCTATACAGCAGATATAAATATAAGAATATATTAAAATAAATATACAGGAGATATAAAACATTTATTAAAATAAATAAACAGGAGATATAAAACATTTATTAAAATAAATAAACAGGAGATATAAAACATTTATTACAATGATAAATAAATAAATAAATAAATATGATGGAGGGATGGATGGATGGATGATTGACATCCTTCAATACTTTGACAGACAGCTGTCAAAATGGTGAAGGATGAACCGCAGACAGTCGATCAGCTCTCTGCGAATCCCCTCCCACACACACTGTATGTCCACCTGAGAGAGAGACACAGAGAGAGAGAGAGAGAGAGAGAGAGAGAGAGTTATTAAACATGGTCTATAGAGCAGCAATATACAGTCTTTTCTAAAATGTTTTTATTATTTATTTTTCATTTTACCAATCCCCAATCCCCCCTCCCTCCCATTAAACCCACCCTCCCATTTATTACAGAGTGTGGAGGTTTCCACGGTCTGTCTGTCTGTGTTGTCGTACCTGTGTGTCTGTGTGTCGTTGTGTTGTCGTACCTGTGTGTCTGTGTGAAGTTGTGTTGTCGTACCTGTGTGTCTGTGTGCAGGTGTGTTGTCGTACCTGTGTGTCTGTGTGCAGGTGTGTTGTCGTACCTGTGTGTCTGTGTGAAGTTGTGTTGTCGTACCTGTGTGTCTGTGTGCAGGTGTGTTGTCATACCTGTGTGTCTGTGTGCAGGTGTGTTGTCGTACCTGTGTGTCTGTGTGCAGGTGTGTTGTCGTACCTGTGTGTCTGTGTGCAGGTGTGTTGTCGTACCTGTGTGTCTGTGTGCAGGTGTGTTGTCGTACCTGTGTGTCTGTGTCCAGGTGTGTTGTCAGATTATTGAAGAAGGACTCTAGAGGAGGAATGGAACCGGCAACCTGTGTCTTCAGCTGGAAAACAACAAACACACACAGTTTACATGTATTCATTTATCAGACGCTCTTAATTTACAGTAAACAAGAAAACAACACATGGTGATACATCACACTGTACAGAACAACACATGGTGATACATCACATACATAGAAATATAGACATCTAGGATCATATGCAAGCTGTAGTGTATATAGTATCTATAGTGTGTAGGGTGTTTGTGTGTGTAGGGGACATACACAGCTCTCGTCCACCATCCTGGTAGAAGTGGTAGTATTTTGAATCTAGTGTGTAGGGTGTGTCTGTAGTGTGTAGTGTGTAGTGTGTATAGTGTATAGTGTGTAGTGTGTAGTGTGTGTGTGTAGGGTATAGTGTATAGTGTATAGTGTGTAGTGTGTAGTGTGTAGTGTGTGTGTAGTGTATAGTGTGTAGTGTATAGTGTGTAGTGTGGTGTGTAGTGTGTAGTGTGTGTGTAGGGTATAGTGTATAGTGTGTAGTGTGTAGTGTGTAGTGTGTGTGTAGGGTATAGTGTATAGTGTATAGTGTGTAGTGTGTGTGTAGTGTATAGTGTGTAGTGTATAGTGTGTAGTGTGGTGTGTAGTGTGTAGTGTGTAGAGGACATACACAGCTCTCGTCCACCATCCTGAACAGGATGTTCTGGAACTCGTCGTGTTTGGCTTCGTCCCAGTAGCTGACAGGAAGTTCCTCCGCGTCTAGGAACAGGACGTGGATTTTGCGCAGAGTCTCGTAGACAACCAGCGACGTCCGAGAGCACTAGAAGAAGAAAACACACGTTTATCTGTCTGTGTGTGTGTGTGTGTGTGTGTGTGTGTGTGTGTGTGTGTGTGTGTGTGTGTGTGTTCATTCTTGAAGTGGCCTGCACCTTTGATTCTAGCTTAGAGGAAGCCTTTATGACCAAAGTCATTAAGTACCAGCCTAGGACACAGTTTGGTTGTAAGAGGCTTCCAACAACTTGGGATGCCAAAACAATACAGCCAAACGGCTCGCGAAATTCTGTGCAATCTCTTCCACTATCGGTAGCCGCCAAATATGGCGAAGGCGCTGTTCCTTGTACCCCTGAAGGGTGTGTGGGTATTTGTCCGGGATTTGCTGATTGCATTCTGTACAGCACCTTGTCAATATTTGTATCTCTTATGTGGACATAAATACATTATTAAAATGTGCGTGCGTGGGTGCATGTGTGCGTGCGTGCGTACCTGTTCCGTGGTGTTGAATACGTCCATAGGGAAGTCTGACACGACGTTGTTCTGAGGACTGAGACAGTTGGCAGGAAACTGACCTGCCTGGAAGGAAGACATTTATTTTATACATACATATATATGTGTACTGTGTATATGTGTATATAGGTTTGTGTATATATGTGTGTGTATATGTCTATGTGTGTCTATATGTGTATACAGTACATACATACAGTCAGTGTACTGTATAATATCTATGTTACTAACTTACTGTACATCGACTAGAAACGTCGCCACGTGACCGTGAGGTGTTTCTCTGTGAATGTGGTGCGTGGAGTGAGACCTGAACCTCTGTCTGATTACCAACGCTTGAAGATGAAAATTCTGTGACTCAGAGACGTGCAGAGAGTGCTAGAGAGGCAGGGGCTGCCGAAAGGGGACAAAAATAGCAGATCTACAAGCTCTCAAGAGAGAGCTTGTAGATCGGCTATTTTAGGAGGCGCAACCCAGCACTCATAGCACTTATAGAGGAGATGCGGTGTATAACGACATGGATTTCTAAATTAATTTGTTCAAGTTCAGGAGACTTTGGAAAAAGAGCAATTCTCCTGAAGGCTGCCTTCCTTCCAGCATGGCATGGAATGGAGAGGAGGGCATTGGCATTTCTTCCACCACGTAGTAAATACTGCATTCGTGGTCTGGAGAGGGCAGATGTTTTACAGACAGGTAAAAGGGCACGGGCTGAAGCCGCCTTTGATGTCTATGTGTGCACGTCCCTGCTGTGACTACTAAAAGGTAAGTAATACCTAAAGCCTAAAGCCTGGCTTTAGGCTGTTAACTAAGGCTTTAGGCTGTTCATTAACACTAATGAATATCGTACCATATCTCTGAGCAGGTGGTGCGCTGTGGTCAGCTGGTTGGCGTTGAGTTTGTCGTTGCATGTTGGCATGGCAACCATCAGCGCCACCAGGTGGAGGAAGAGGATGGTGATGATGAAGGTGGAAGATGAAGACATGGTGGTGACCTCTGACCTTTAGATGGCTGGCTGCGACAGAGAGAGGTCAAAGGGAAAAGGTCAAGTTGTGTTTTTCATATGGTTAGAAAGACGTGTCAGATGTGAGCTTTCATTACTGACACTAAAGCCCTTATCCCTTAAACTACATGCTAAAGCCCTTATCCCTTAAACTACATGCTAAAGCCCTTATCCCTTAAACTACATGCTAAAGCCCTTATCCCTTAAACTTCATGCTAAAGCCCTTATCCCTTAAACTACATGTTAAAGCCCTTATGCTTTAAACTACTGATAAACTTATTCCCTGATTCAATGACTTAGCCTCAGTCACAAACATATATATATTTTTAAATCGATTATCAACTTTAAAACTGATTTTGAATATTGTGGCATTAACAAAATCTTGATATTTGAGTGAATCTCCAGCCCTAGCAGACGTCTAATTGGACTGTTGAAACCTGCTTTCATCTGACAATAAAAGAAAGAATGTGCCCTGAAGCTAATGCGCACACACACACACACACACACACACACACACACACGCGCACACACACACACACACACACACACACACACACACACACACACATACACGTACACACGCACACACGCGCACATGTACACACACACACACACACACACACACACACACGCACACGTGCACAGAGTAGTAACTATTAGTAACTATTATGACTCACATATCAAACTTATTACGTGACTCAATATTAAATGATGTGTCTGTCTGTTTGACGGTCTATTATTGTTACACCTATTGTAAACAGGTTTTTTTATCAACTGAACAAATATGAAGAATAAAAATGCAGAGAGTCAGTAAACTATAGAGTGACAGTGTAAAAAAGAATATATATATATATATATATATATATATATATATATATTTATATCTGGGGGGTCCCCAGATATAAATGGCATTAAATTGGGGTCAGTAGGCTCTGCATGTCAAACTGGGGGTCCTTTTCAAATGGGGTCTTGCCCTGAACATTCATTTCAGGGCAAGACCTCGACCTCGTGCGTGCCGACTCGGCCCGTAGTCAAAATGTGGCCCTTGAGGAAAATTAATTGGGGAACCTGTAGCGTCTCAGTAAACTATAGGATCATAGAATGCAGAGAGACAGTGTAGTGTCTCAGTAAACTATAGGATCATAGAATGCAGAGAGACAGTAAACTATAGGATCATAGAATGCAGATAGACAGTAAACTATAGGATCATAGAATGCAGAGAGACAGTGTAGCGTCTCAGTAAACTATAGGATCATAGAATGCAGAGAGACAGTGTAGCGTCTCAGTAAACTATAGGATCATAAAATGCAGAGAGACAGTGTAGCGTCTCAGTAAACTATAGGATCATAGAGTGCAGAGAGACAGTGTAGCGTCTCAGTAAACTATAGGATCATAGAATGCAGAGAGACAGTAAACTACTGTATAGGATCATAGAATGCAGATAGACAGTAAACTATAGGATCATAGAATGCAGAGAGACAGTGTAGCGTCTCAGTAAACTATAGGATCATAGAATGCAGAGAGACAGTGTAGCGTATCAGTAGACTATAGGATCAGCCTAAAGTAACAAAATAATATCAAAATGATAATCCGTACATTTGAAAGCTTAGCTGGAGATTCATCGAAACATTGAAAACTGTAGGGTACGTATAATAATGATAAAAGTTTTAGTAAAACTTAAACAGCTTTAGTTCTTAAACTAAAGCTCTCTCGGCTCTAGCACGACACTGCAGTTGTTGAAATGTACAAACTCACCTGTGTGTGTGTCGGTACTTCAGTACGCCTTGTTCTTGCTTAATGTAAATCGCTCTGGATTAAGAGTGTCTGCTAAATTGTAAATTTTAAATGGCCTTGGTTTGTGTGTGTCTGTTTGTGTGTGTCGGTTTTTCAGTATGCCTTGGTGTGTGTCTGTGTGTCGGTACTTCAGTATGCCTTGTTGTGTGTGTATCTGTGTGTGTCTGTGTCTGGCTTTATATATTTTAAGTGTGTAAAAAGTGAAAGGTATTAAGAGGGGGGGGGGGGGGGTGCTGGGGGGCATCAGATGGGCATGATTCATGGGCATCAGATTTATGATATAGAGAAACAGAAATGTTGGCATCCACTTATTGAGGCACAACCCAAAAACCACTGAATGGGTGACTGGATTTCTGTTTCCTCTTTTCTCTCCTCTCCTCTCTCTGGCTGTATTTAACTCTCTCCTCTCCTCTCCTCTCCTCTCCTCTCCTTTTCAAAAGAATTTCATAAAAATGTAAAATTATAAATTTCCTAAAGCCCTTTTAAGTGTAAACAGCCGATCTAGAAGCTCACCACGTGGCACCGCGTCATGTTGTGAGCTTGTAGATCTGCTATTTTCACTAATTTGGGACCCCAGATTTCTCCTTTGGGTCTCGAGATAAAGAGGTGTAGAGCAGTGGTCTGGGGACCCCCAGACCACTGCGGTCTGAGGGGCTTCCATGTGGTCCGGGGACCCCCAGGGGTCCTTGAGGGGGTTCCAGGTGGTCCCCAGCTAAATGATGGAGAGTTGGTAAACAAATGGACCCTTATTAGGTCTTTAACTCTCGAGTGCGTTCATTTAACAAAGTATGAGCTTGTAGATCTGTTATTTGAAACTGTGAGCTTGTACATCTGTTTTTTTTACACTGTGTGAGCTTGTAGATCTGATAACATTTAGTGTAGATAGTGAAAGGCATGGGGGGCAGGTGGGCATCAAACAGAAAGTGAAAGCAGAAACAGAAATGTTGGCATCATTTCCTCTCTATAGACTCTATAGCTCTAGCTCCCCCAGTGGACAGATATAGGCTCTGTGCATATTGGAAAGACATCAGGCCCTTTAGACAGACAGACAGACAGACAGACAGACAGACAGACAGACAGACAGACAGACAGACAGAGAGGAGGGAAAATAAAGAAAAGCTAAGTGTAGATCTGTACAAAGTGTCAGACTTCACAGACTTCACGGACTTCAGACTTCACTTATTGTAACTGCCATAACTTCTTATTTTGGTTATATTTTGGTTCTACAGCTAGTGTAACTAATTGTATTGCTTTATTGCAGTTTGTGTTGCTGTGAGTCTGTCGTGGGCACTTAGATTCATTCAGAACATACGCGACTTTATGGATTTTCTTTTTATAAATGGGACCATAATTTTCCAAAAATAATATTATGACATGAGAAATGAGACTTTAAACTAGTGACTGGAAGCAGAAAGTATTCTGCATGACCATGTTTATTAAGGTAATACAGTCTAGGTGAAGTTGGGCCCAAATACATGGACCTCTATGGAGATGGGGGTTTTTTTGGGCCCAATGACAGCGCCACAACAGGCTATTATATGAACTTTCAGGAAGTCCCGATTTCCTTAGTGGCTTCACAGAATATCTGTCTGACTGCCCCCCTGGTTAAATATCTGTCTTACTGCCCCCCTGGTTAAATATCTGTCTGACTGCCCCCCCCCTGGTTAAATATCTGTCTGACTGCCCCCCTGGTTAAATATCTGTCTGACTGCCCCCCTGGTTAAATATCTGTCTGACTGCCCCCCTGGTTAAATATCTGTCTGACTGCCCCCCTGGTTAAATATCTGTCTGACTGCCCCCCTGGTTAAATATCTGTCTGACTGCCCCCCTGGTTAAATATCTGTCTGACTGCCCCCCTGGTTAAATATCTGTCTGACTGCCCCCCTGGTTTCCCCTCACTCACAGATCTGTAGGCGTCGGCCAAGGTTCCCATCTTCCCCAATCATAGGTGCATTTGGTGCACCTGGTCACTGCTCCCTGGAGCTCTATAAAGGAGTTGGTGGTTCTACAATCCCCTCCACGTGACAGCACCCTTTTGTTTGTTTGACTTTATGCCTTGATTTACACACCATACAACACCCCACACGACACTGATCACACATCC
>NC_137872.1:8014403-8064403 GCF_963924005.1 Protomyctophum bolini
CAGAGTCAAAGACGTAAGGGTCCATTGGGTTCTCACATACTGGTGTCACAATGTGTGGAACTATAGCCCCTAGCACCCCGCTTTGTCTTAATGGGATAGTTCCAATGCATGGAACTATAGCCCGTAGGCACCCCGCTTTGTCTCAATGGGATAGTTCCAATGTGTGGAACTATAACCCACAGCACCCCGCTTTGTCTCGATGGGATAGTTCCAATGTATGGAACTATAGCCCGTAGGCCCATAGCGTGTCACCACCCTCTTACTATTCCACTCAGACTACACAGAGGTATATCCTGTTCCCACCACTACTACTTCCTGTACAAGAGTACTAGAGTTACATTTGATTCATTTAAAAAAAAAGGCGCTCTTATATCATATCATCACATTCCGTGCTCGGTCAATCACATCGTCGTTATTTGGTCCACACAACACACACACACAGACACACGAAGCTGGGAGGGGCTGGTGCCACTCAAAAACACATGAGAAAGAGTGTGTGTATACGCCTCTAACGCCATCTACTGGTCTGTCAGATCAGTTGGAGGAGAGAGGAGATCTCTGCTGGAACTCACAACCTGACTCTGGGCTAGGGGCTAACTCTGGGTCAGTGTTAGGGGTTAGGGGCTAACTCTGGGTCAGTGTTAGGGTTAGGGGCTAACTCTGGGTCAGTGTTAGGGTTAGGGGCTAACTCACGGCCGAAAAAAACTGTAATTTGAAATGAGACACGCAAAAATTAGGCTGACAGAGACACCGACCGAGGATTCTTATTGGACCACAGAGAAACGGAGCATCCCTATTGGACCTCCTCTATCTGACACAGAGAAACGGAGCATCCCTATTGGACCTCCTCTATCTGACACAGAGAAACGGAGCATCCCTATTGGACCTCCTCTATCTGACACAGAGACACCGAGGCACCTCATTGGACCTCCTCTATCTGACACAGAGACACAGAGGAGCCCAGCGCCCAGCACCAGAACCCAGGGTACAGCGGCTCGGTGAACGAGGCCTGGAAGGTGAACAGGTCGGTCATGGTGTCTGAGGAGATGCGGTAGAATCTCAGTGTCCCGTCGGGCCAGTCCAGACACACGCCCACACGGTTCGATCCCGATGGCGACACCCCGGGCACCACGGTGTCCACGCGGTCGTGCCGCACGATGTAGCGGTTCCCGTGGCGACCCTCGAAGCACTCCAGGCTCCAGGAGGTGGCGTCGCAGCCGAAGGCGCCGTCGTCGCCGTCGCGCGCGATGCCGCGGTAGGTGACGGCGATGCTCACCACGCCGGTCCACTCCACCTCCCAGTAGTAGCGCTGCCTCAGGCCCTCGCGGAACAGCACCTGCTCCCAGCGCAGGAAGCGCTCTGCGCTCTCCGGGTACGCCTGGCGCTCGGCCGTGTAGGTGGCCGATCGGTTCTCATTGGACAGCCGCAGCTGGGCGTGGGCCGTTTTGGGGTCGAGGGCCAGGTCGCAGGGCTCCGACGACGAGAAGTGTTTGGTCCACTTGTTCTCGATGACCGTCATGACGTCGGTATCACCGCCCCCTCCTTGGCGCTCCGTGGCTGTAGCGTCGCCGCCTGTCGCGGCCGCAGCGGCCGCATCACCGCTAGCGTCTTTCTCGCGGCGCTCGGCGAACAGGAAGCGCTGGCTGAGCGCCTCCACGTCGCGGCTCAGCTGCAGCTTCTCCTCCCAGTGCCGTTTCTTCTCCTCGAGTCGCTCCTCCTCCAGGCGAGCGATCCTCTGCTGCAGCTTCAGCGTCTGCAGGTCGTTCAGCTCCGTCTGCGCGCGCATGCACTCCCGCTGCGCCTCCGTCTGCAGCAGCTGCTGGGCCAGCAGCTCCTTCTCGGCGACCAGACGAGCCCTGTCCTCCTCCAGGGAGCTCTTCTCCTGCTCCATGCGGACGATCTGCTCCTGCAGCCGAGACGTCTCGCCTCCGTCGGTCGTCGTGTCGTCGTACCTCGTGGGCTCGCCGCTCGCCTCACCACCGCCGTGTTCTTCCTCGTTCCGAGGAGACGGTTCTTCTCTTCTCGGCGACAGAGCCTCCTCCTCCTTCTCCTCCTGCCGTCTCCTCTCCTGCTCCTGCATGGACTCCATCTGCCGTCGCATCTCCAGCATCTCGCTCTCCAAGCTCGCGTTCCTCTCGTTCCTGGAGAGCTCGTCGCTCTCCTCGGAGGAGGAGGAGATCAGCCTCTGCGCCAACGCCTGTTTCTCCGCGATCAGCTGGGTCCTCTGCTCATGGATGCCCTTCAGGGTCTCCTGCATCTCCTGCCTCTCCTCCCGGAGGACCTTCATGGTCTCCTGTATCTCCTGCCTCTCCTCCAGGAGGCCCTTCATGGTCTCCTGCATCTCCTGACTCCCCTCCTGGAGGCTCCTCCTCTCCTCCTCCTTGACCTTCATGGTCTCCTGCATGTGGACCAGCTTGTCCTCCTTGACCTTCATCAGGTCCTTCATGTTCTCCATGTTGACATATTCCTCCGCGAGCTCCTCAGGGAGGAACGTCTGACATCTCCTCCTCTCCTCCTGAGCCTCTTCCATCTCCAGGATCTTCTCCCGGATGACCCCAGCCTCCTGGTGGAGGTGTTGGATCTCCTCCTGGTAGGCTTGGGCCTCCTGGTGCAGCTGTTTGATCTTCTCCTGGTAGGCCTGGGCCTCCTGGTGGAGCTTCTCCTGGTAGGCCTGGGCCTCCTGGTGGAGGTGTTGGATCTCCTCCTGGTAGGCCTGGGCCTCCTGGTGCAGCTGTTTGATCTTCTCCTGGTAGGCCTGGGCCTCCTGGTGGAGCTTCTCCTGGTAGACCTGGGCCTCCTGGTGGAGGTGTTGGCTCTTCTCCTGGTTGACCGTGGCCTCCTGGTGGAGCTGTTGGATCTTCTCCTGGTAGGCCTGGGCCTCCTGGTGGAGCTGTTGCATCTTCTCCTGGTTGACTGTGGCCTCCTGGTGGAAGTGTTGGATCTTCTCCTGGCTGGCAAGGGCCTCCTGGTGGAGCTGTTGGATCTTCTCCCAGTTGACCTGGGCCTCCTGGTGGAGGTGTTGGATCTCCTCCTGCCTGGCCCGGGCCTCCTGGTGCAGCTGTTGGATCTTCTCATCGCTGACATGGGTCCCCTGGTGCAGCTGTTGGATCTTCTCCTGGCTGACATGGGCCTCCTGGTGCAGCTGTTGGATCTTCTCCTGGCTGGCCTGGGCCTCCTGGTGCAGCTGTTGGATCTCCTCCCGGCTGGCCTGGGCCTCCTGGTGGAGGTGTTGGATCTCCTCCCGATTGACCTGGGCCTCCTGGTGCATTTGTTGGATCTCCTTCTGGCTGACATGGGCCTCCTGGTGGAGGTGTTGGATCTCCTGGTTGACATTGACCTCCTGGTGGAGGTGTTGGATCTCCTGGTTGACATTGGCCTCCTGGTGGACGTGTTGGATCTCCTGGTTGACATGGGTCTCCCGGTGCAGCTGTTGGATCTTCTCCTGGTTGACATGGGCCTCCCGGTGCAGCTGTTGGATCTTCTCCCGGTTGACATGGGCCTCCCGGTGCAGCTGTTGGATCTTCTCCTGGTTGACATGGGCCTCCCGGTGCAGCTGTTGGATCTTCTCCTGGTTTACATGGGCCTCCCGGTGTAGCTGTTGGAACTTCTCCCGGTTGACCGTGGCCTCCTGGTGGAGCTGTTGGGCCTCCCGGTGCAGCTGTTGGATCTCCCCCTGGCTGGCCTGGGCCTCCTGGTGCAGCTGTTGGATCTTCTCCTGGTTGACATGGGCCTCCTGGTGGAGGTGGTGGATCTCCTTCTGGCTGACATGGGCCTCCTGGTGGAGGTGCTGGATCTCCTTCTGGCTGACATGGGCCTCCTGGTGGAGGTGCTGGATCTCCTGCTCTGCGGAGAGAAGAACAGCCTCTCTGTCCTTGAAGAGTTGCTCGGCGTTCTTCTTCTCCTCCTTCAGTTGTCTCCTCTCCTCATCTCCTTTCCTCGTCTCCTCCTTCAGTTGTCTCCTCTCCTCGTCTCCTTTCCTCGTCTCCTCCTTCAGCTTCAGGAACTTGCTCTCGCTCGCCTTCATCTCGTACGTCATGTCTTCGTTCCTCTTCTCGGCCGAGAGGAACTTCTGGGAGGAGTCCTCTTTGGCTCGGACCAATAGGAGCTTCTCCTGCTCCCACCGGCTCCTCTCCTGACTCCCATCCTCCTCCCATTGGCTCCTCTCCAGCCTCCTCTCCTCTTCCCATTCGCTCCTGTCCCGTGCCACGACCTCCTCCCATTGGCTGCGCTCCCGCCTCCCGGCGTCCTCCCATTGGCTCTTCTGGATGCAGCGCTGTTCCTCCAGGCGTTCGATCTCCTGGCTCATGCTGAGCAGGGTGACCTCCATGGCCCTCGCCTGGTCCTCCAAAAGGTTTTCCATGGTCCTGAGCTGTTCTCTCAGCTGGTTCTTCTCCTGCTGGTGGCTCTTCTCGGCCTCGGCCAGCCGCTGCGCCAGCGCCTCCTTCTCCTCCTTCTCCTCCCTGCGCGCCTCCTCCGAGCGTTTCGCCTCCTCCCGCAGCGCCATCATCCTGTCGTTCATCTCTTCCATGTCGCCCCCGGCGCGCTCCGCTAACCGCTCGGCCTCGGCCAGCCTCTGCGCCGCCTCCTCCTTCTCCAGGAGCAGTGCGAGGCGTTCCTCCTCCCACGCCTTCTCCTCCCGCCGACGCTCCTCCCACTCCTCGGCCGTCCTCTCCTCCAGCTCGCGGAGGGCGGCCTGGGCGGACGAGGCCTCGAGGCGCGCCGACTCGCCCTCCTGCTCGGCGCACGCCAGCTTCTGGCCGAGCTTCTCCCTATCCCGGAGCAGCGCGCTCCTCAGCTCCTCCCTCTCCTCATGCAGCACGCTCCTCTCCTCGTCTCCTTTCCTCCTGTCCTCGTCTCCTTTCCTCGTCTCCTCCTTCAGCTTCAGGAACTTGAGCTCGCTCGCCTTCATCTCGTAATTCATGTCTTCGTTCCTCTTCTCTGCCGAGAGGAACTTCTGGGAGGAGTCCTCTTTGGCTCGGACCAATAGGAGCCTCTCCTGCTCCCACCGGCTCCTCTCCTGCCTCCCGTCATCCTCCCATTGGCTCCTCTCCTCCGCGCGGCTCTCCTCCCATTGGCCGCGCTCCTCCGCCCGGAGGCGCTCCATGGCGCCCAGCATCAGCACCAGCTGCTCCTTGTCCCTGCTGAGCTGGGCCTTCTCCTGCTGCGTCTGGCTCCTCTCCTGCTGCCACTGGGCCTCCTTGCGTGCGAAGTCGTCCTCGCGCTGCGTGCTCAGCGTGAAGCGCTGCTCCCAGCAGCCCCTCTCCTCCCTCCTCTCGTCCTCCATGTTCTTGTTCCTCTCCTCGGCCTTGGTCCACTCCACCCTCCGCTCCTCCTCCATCTCCTTCACCTTCTCCTCCATCTTGACCATGAGCTGCAGCTGCTCCTCCGAGGTGATCCTGGCCCCCAGCTTGTCGTCCTCCATGTTCTGGATCTTCCCCAGGATGTCCCGGATGTTCTTCTCCTGGGAGAGGAGCCGGTCGGCCAGTTTGGGCTCCTTGTGTCCGCCCTTCCTGAAGGTGGTCTTCGCCACAGTGGGGGGGCCGTCGTCTCTCGAGTTGACGGTCCTGGGGTTGGGGGGGGCGTCGTCGGGGGCGTCCTCGGAGGCCGTGGCTTCGCTCTGGGTGGTCTGGGGCGAGGGGGCCCTGTCCCGCCTCTTCTTGCCGAACTTCTTCTTGACGAGCTTCAGTAGGAATCCTTCCCTTGTGGTTTCTGCTGCGTTCTGAACTCTGGACGGCGAGCCATCTCTGGACGAGTTCATCGCTTGTGTCTCTCTCTCGTTCTCTCTCTCTCGGTGCAAAGTCTACATCTGGCTGTGCTGCCGAGCCCGCCATTTATTTATACAGTTCAGGGCTCTCCCCAGGTTGGTGTAAAGTCTATAGACTCTCCCAGGTTGGTGTAAAGTCTATAGACTCTCCCCAGGTTGGTGTAAAGTCTATAGACTCTCCAGGTTGATGTAAAGTATACATTTATTTATACAGCTCAGGGCTCTCCACAGGTTGGTGTAAAGTCTATAGACTCTCCCCAGGTTGGTGTAAAGTCTATAGACTCTCCCAGGTTGGTGTAAAGTCTATAGACTCTCCCAGTTTGGTGTAAAGTCTATAGACTCTCCCCAGGTTGGTGTAAAGGCTATAAACTATCCCATGTTGGTGTAAAGTCTATAAACTCTCCCAGGTTGGTGTAAAGGCTATAAACTCTCCCATGTTGGTGTAAAGTCTATAAACTCTCCCAGGTTGGTGTAAAGGCTTTATTCCTTTTAATCTCCCTGTTATTCCCACTGCTCTGCCTGTTTTTAATGCCTCTGTAATTCTTTCTCTTTCTGTTTTTGCTTTCCACTGACCTCGCTGTCTTAATGTTGTTTGATGTTTTAGTACATTATGTATATTTTAACTTTTATGTTGCTTTATGATGCTTCGTCTTTTTCTGTATTTATTTCTGTAAAGCACTTTGCGCTGCACTGTGTAATGAAAGGGGCTCTATAAATGTGTGTGTGTGTGCGTGCGTGCGTGCGTGTGTGTGTGTGTGTGTGTGTGTGTGTGTGTGTGTGTGTGTGTGTGTGTGTGTGTGTGTGTGAGAGAGAGAGAGAGAGAGAGAGAGAGAGTGTGTGTGTGTGTGTGTGTGTGTGTGTGTGTGTGTGTGTGTGTGTGTGTGTATGCGTGCGCATGTGTGCGCATGTGTGTGTCTGTGTGTGTGTGGCAGATGGTGTGTGTGTCATGGACTGTTGAATAAATGAACTATAGATAACAACACTCATCACAACATGTTGTTGTGTTAGCTTCATGCTCCATTATGTATCATTAGACACACACACACACACACACACACACACACACACACACACACACACACACACACACACACACATAAACGCTAGGCTTCATGTTCCATAATATATTATGAGGAATGAGGAGAGGAATGAGGAAGTGCTCATTCTATCTCAATGGGATAGTTCCAATGTGTGGAACTATAGCCCGCAGCACCCCGCTTTGTCTCAATGGAATAGTTCCAATGTGTGGAACTATAGCCCACAGCACCCCGCTTTGTCTCAATGGGATAGTTACAATGTGTGGAACTATAGCCCACAGCACCCCGCTTTGTCTCATTGGGATAGTTCCAATGTGTGGAACTATAGCCCACAGCACCCCGCTTTGTTTCAATGGGATAGTTCCAATGTGTGGAACTATAGCCCATAGCACCTCGCTTTGTGCAGCACTACAAGTCTTACACCACATGCGTTTGGGAAACCCTGCAGCCAGGTTTTTCAGTTGCATCAACGTGGAGCGTTGTTAATAGGAATACACTTGCAGATGTCATGAAATGAAACCATGCGAGTCATATTGGAAGCTGCTATTCAATTCATCTCACTAAGTTGACTCTGGTTTAACAGGAAGTCACGTTTACTATAGCGTATATATTTAGTTTCCATTGAGGTGGACGTGTGACATCATTAATTCATTCATCACCACTGTGACATCACACTGTGTGACATAATTTATTCATCACACCGGTGTCGTGTTGTTGTGGCCCAGAAATGAACATGATTATGAATGAGAATGGAACCAATTATGTTTTCATTGTGTCATATCAACATAACTTTTAACCCATTTTGGGCGGGAACCCCTTTTGGTGTTTTAAACATTATGTTATAATTTAGCTATTGAAAAATAGCAGATCTACAAGCTCATAACGCGCCACCGAGTGGCGCGCTACGAGCTTGTAGGCCTGCTATTTTTGAAAAATCGTACAAATGTGGCGCAAATCTTTGAATACCGGTATATATTCTTTCAAAGTGAATGTTTTTAACTCAGGTCTAATATTATGACATCATGTTTTCATTGTGTCATATCAACATAACTTATCAACATAACTTTATGACATCATGTTCATTGTGTCATATCAACATAACTTTAATTATCAACATAACATTTAATTATGACACCACGTCCAAATTAAATATTTCAAACTGATTTTGATTGTCCTTGAGGGCTATACATAGATTCTTCACATTCCATCCTGATTGGATAAGATTGGCTCCCAAAGTTTGCAGGATTTGCTCAGTTTTTAATAAATTGCCTCAAATCATGAACACAGCTTGTGATTTCCGTGATGCACATTCCCACTGGGCCAACTTCTGACTTCAGGTAAAGTATTTTATTTAATTGTACTGATATTTTTCTTCAGGTGGCTCAGCTGGCCTTGGAACGTCTCGGGATCCCCCAGGAGGAAGACTGGAGCTCTCTGGTGGAGCTTGTTAGAAATAGGAGGATCGAAGGCCAATTTGTTATGTACTTCTAGTTGATAAAGTATTCTTTCATACACAATTTACAATTTACAACAACGACAGTCATTTTGGATTCGCATGGATGCACCTGGGACGTATCCTCAGTGATGTATCCCAAGGTCACCACCTGGGACGTATCCTCAGTGATGTATCCCAAGGTCACCACCTGGGACGTATCCTCAGTGATGTATCCCAAGGTCACCACCTGGGACGTATCCTCAGTGATGTATCCCAAGGTCACCACCTGGGACGTATCCTCAGTGATGTATCCCAAGGTCACCACCTGGGACGTATCCTCAGTGATGTATCCCAAGGTCATCTGGGTTTCGGGTCTCCCAAACATCACACCCTTCACTCAGGTGACTTACGTCCCTGCAGTAGCTATACCCTCGATCAGACCCACTAGGGAAAAACCAGGGCCACACAATCCGTTGCTCCCGAACTACTCTGCCAGGACTCATGGGCGTCTCACCAGGTCCACTCCTACGTCTCACCAGGTCCTCTCCTGCTCTCACCCGGTCCTCTCCTGTCCGGGCCCCTCCTACGTCTCACCAGGTCCACTCCTACATCTCACCAGGTCCACTTCCACGTCTCACCATGTCCTCTCCTGCTCCCACCAGGCCCTGGAGTCCCAGCACCAGGCACTTAATTCAGGAGTGGTGGATTCCTAAGCTGCAATGGTTCCACAGACTCCACCTGAGCAGCAAGGTGGTGCTGCAGGCTCCGCTTGCTGCCTGAATGGCCCTCCTAAAGGCCTCACCGAGGGTTTGTTGGGCTTCCTCCTCACGGAGCTAACCCATACTGCTCACCCATGGTGCCGTCTACATTCCAGCTGCCACCCATCTCTCCGGTGGTCACCGGTCTCTCCGGTGGTCACCAGAGTCTCCGGTGGTCACCAGACTATACCTGGTGCTCACCAGACTATACCTGGTGGTAACCTATATCTGGTTGTCACGTAGTCCATTCCTATGAGTCACTACGAAGGTAAAGGTTCTAGAGGTAAATGTTGTGTTTATTGTGTGTTTTTATCAGATGTTTCCACAGCTTTCAGAACAGCCAGTATTAGTGACATTATACTGATGCTTTATTCAATGGTAACTCTAGATACACTGTGTGTGTGTGTGTGTGTGTGTGTGTGTGTGTGTGTGTGTGTGTGTGTGTGTGTGTGTGTGTGTGTGTGTGTGTGTGTGTGTGTGTGTGTGTGTGTGTGTGTGTGTGTGTGTGTGTGTGTGTGTGTGCGCGTGCGCGCGTTTGTGACAGAGATATGTTGTCATCGTTTCTCTCCATTGATGAATATAATCATATAGTTTCCTGCTATAAATGAGAAGCAGAAACACAATGAGAGCATCAGAACACACCACACAACAGACCTACAGAACAGAGCATCAGAACACACCACACAACAGACCTACAACACACTAGACACACACACACACACACACACACACACACACACACACACACACACACACATATTATAGATTATTCTACACACAACACGACACAACACAACACCTGATAGAATCCATAGAAATGACTTTGGGTAAATATTCTTATTATTGTTATTGTTATTGTTGTTATGATTATTGTTATAATATATATTGTTGTTGTTGCTATTATAACACATTTTACAGGGCTCTATATTTATATGGGCTCAATTTTCGTCACCGCTAAACCCCTTATCCCTAAACTACTGCTAAACCCTTTATCCCTAAACTACTGCTAAACCCCTTCTCCATAAACTACTGCTAAACCCCTTCTCCATAAACTACTGTGTGTGTGTGTGTGTCTCAGTGTGTGTATATTGCGGTGCTCGGTCTCAATGTGTGTGTGTGTGTGTGTGTGTGTCTCCCTCAGTGTGTGTATTTCTGTGCGCGGTCTCAATGTGTGTGTGTGTGTGTGTCTCCCTCAGTGTGTATATTGCTGTGGACGGTCTCAATGTGTGTGTGTCTGTGTCTCCCTCAGTGTGTGTATTGCTGTGCACGGTCTCAATGTGTGTGTGTCTCCCTCAGTGTATGTATTGCTGTACGCGGTGGCGTCCGTTCTCTCGTGGAGGTCAGAAGGTCAGATGGTGTCGGAGACGCAGCGTCTTTTCAACATGGCCGTCAGTCGAATCAACCACATCCACCTCAGCGCCCAGGACATCTTCTCTGAGTTCGTGAGTTAATATAACATATTTGATATCCTCAGTGGACATCTTCTCTGAGTTCGTGAGTTCATAACTGGGAAAACTTTTGAGTGTGTGTGCAGTTTCACTGCATCCAGTGTGTGTGTGTGTGTGTGTGTGTGTGTATGTGTGTGTGTATGTGTGTGTGTGTGTGTGTGTGTGTGTGTGTGTGTGTGTGTGTGTGTGTGTGTGTGTGTGTGTGTGTGTGTGTGTGTGTGTGTGTGTGTGTGTGTGTGTGTGTGTGTGTGTGTGTGTGTGTGTGTGTGTGCGCGCGCGCGTGTGTGCGCACGTGTGTGCGTGCAGGAAGCATCTCTCCAGTCAGAAGAACAGAGACAGCTGAATAAAGTGTTTCTTCAGGACACTCTGTGTGGATCTGACATGTACCTGACCCAGATAGACTCCAAACACGAAACCCAGCGCACCTCGGTAAGAAGAACTACACTACATTACCCACAGTGCACCACTCTGTGTGGATCTGACATGTACCTGATGCAGATAGACTCCAAACACGAAACCCAACGCACCTCGGTAAGAACTACACTATACATTACCCACAGTGCACCACTGTGTGTAGTGCTGAATGTCAGCAGACGAGTTGATACAGGGTCGGACAGTGAAGAACACACTTCTAGTCACTTATCAATTAGCCTGAGGTCCATCTCTGCTTTCTATGGCAGAGGCAGCTCCCGGCAGGATCCAGCCGGAGAATCTAGACGCAGCTGCCTGCTGCAGGACATGAGACTAATTCATTTCAGTGAGAGAGGAGTGTGTGTGTGTGTGTGTGTGTGTGTGTGTGTGTGTGTGTGTGTGTGCGCGTCAATTTAACAAAGGTGCATAAAAACGTCTGGGTTTCTGAGGCTACTTTTCAATTTGCTTACCAACATTATTAAGAAGAGGACAGTTCAGAGGACAGAGAAACAAGTTTATTAAGAAGAGGACAGTTCAGAGGACAGAGAACCCCCAGCATCCTTTTATATTGTCAGCCCTTTTCGTCTTGATATTTCTACTGTTATTGGCACCCACCCAGTCCTTGATGTGAATTGATATTGCTGCATGTCCATATCTGGGTAGAGGTCGCCTCGACCTGGCTGTCCCTGCTGGTCAGCCACTCTCCACACACTCCTGTGTGTGTCCTTCTGTTGTGTTCATGTTGGTTCGCACATGCTCGTGAGAGTGTGCGTTGTTCGTGCATGAGATCGCATGTCTCACGTGTGTACCCTAACATGTCTCAGGTGTGTATACCCTAACCCTGTGCAGTCCATTACAATTAGTGGACAGATAGTGGAGGTAGTAGACAATTTTAAATACATTCAGTGAAAATACTGACCAGATTATTAAAACTATATAGTAACCAACGCCTCCACCTACTATATGCAAGCTCAACTCTGTGTGTGTGTGTGTGTGTGTGTGTGTGTGTGTGTGTGCGTGTGCGTGTGCGTGTGCGTTGTTTGTCTGTGTGTCTAGGTGCTGAAGCTCCTGTCCATCTCGTATCGTCTGATCGAGTCCTGGGAGTTTCCCAGCCGGTCGTTTCCTCTGAGGAACCAGATCTCTGCTAAACTGACCGTTCTGAAGACTGGCATCGACCTGTTGATAAAGGCACGCACGCACGCACGCACGCACGCACGCACGCATGCATTTTATTTGAGGTCAGAGTACAGCGATGGCGGCCTCACACTGACATTCCATTTAGACCTGAGGCCTGAGACCTAATTCTGAACAAGAACTATAGGTCTGGTGACACTGCACAGACTGATCTGAATCTGTCTCTTGTTTTAGTAGAGACAAGGTAACAAGGTTCAGCTTTATTGTCAGCAATACCAGTTACAAAGTAAAAGGCAGGTGAAACTCATTGGGCTGTATTTTGCGTGTCTTAAGTACCAGGTCTTATTTCCTAACTTGAGTAAACTAAAGACCTGGAGGCGTGATCAATGCCATTTGGCTAGTGGCCAAAGAGCATTGATCACGCCTCCAGGTGTAACTGTAATGATGAGCTGCTGCACAACCAATAATTTTACCCATGTTACTTGTAATGTGATGTGACAATAAATGATTCTGATTCAATAAAAAGGTCTTCTAAATCATGACAGTTTTCAGAGTGCCGCACCACGAGCTTGTGGATCTGAAGTATAACATAATGCTTAAAACACCAAAAATGGTTTCCCGTCCTGAAAGAGTTGAAAAAGGGAGGCGTGTCATCTTACCCCTCATCCCTCAATCTATGAGCGGTGCTATAATTAACGATGATGATGTAATCATTTGAACAGGCCAATCAGGAGGCGGGGGAGGTGCTGTTAGACAACGAGGCGTTGCAGTTGGCTCCGTACGGGAACTACTTCACCAGCCTGGGGGAGGAGTCTCTGAGACGCACCTATCAGCTGCTAGGATGCTTCAAGAAGGACATGCATAAGGTAGAACTACACATCCCATAATGCTTCACTACAACACTACTACTAGGCTACCTATCAGCTGCTAGGATGCTTCAAGCATAGATATATATAGAAGAACGCTAGATGGCGCTAGACCCGCGCTGCTGGCCAATGGAGCAATGTTGCTACTTCTTACTTTGGGGCAGCATAACATTGTGTCTATGGGGCATATAGGCTACCTTTTTTCAACCGATTTTCAAACGGTTTGGTTTGTTACAAACGTCAGAGATGTCCGCATACTTGTATGCTTTTATAAAAAAGAAAATTAAGCAGATAAGCGTCCTGGATCATGCAATTATTATTAATAAAGTGTAATTATTCTTTCAGGTGGAAACGTACCTCACCGTAGCAAAGTGTCGTCTGTCTCCAGAAGCCAACTGTACCCTGTGACCCCGAAGCTCCGCCCCTTTACCATGTGACCACGCCCCATTTCGATATGTGACCACGCCCCCCTTTCACTCTGTGGCCACGCCCCTCCCTCCTCCTCCACCATGACACAGCAATGATGCTGTAGAGTTGTTTAATAATATTCATGTTTAAATCATGCATATTCATTATATAACTGTTTAATATTCATGTTTAAATCATGAATTTGAATCATGAAAAACACATTTGATTCCTGTCTGTAGTGAAATAAAGGTGTTTATGGTGCATTTTATCGTCCACTGTCGTCCACACTAATGGTGAAAATGGTGCATTTATCACATTTTATGTAGCGCACGCAGTCCCTTTCTCATTGGCTGCCGTAGTGACGACCTATCGTCCTGATTGGCTGCCTCGTCTCTAGGCAACCAGACACTTTGCCTCTAGCCGACCTCCCAGCCATGGGATGCTACATCTCCCAGCCATGGGATGCTATATGAACCTCCCAGCCATGGGATGCTATAGGATCTGCAGCAACACGATTGGTCTCCGAATGCCTGATAGTTGCCAGAGTTGTTTTCCTCGACTAAAACTATGACAAAAAATGTCTGTCGACTACCTTATTCCACAGACGAAAACTAAATTAATACTAAGCTATGATGACTAAAACTAAGACTAAATATACTGACAATTTCGTCAACAAACAAAAACTAGACTAAAATATTAGGAAAGTACTAGTGGAGATCCAGTATGAGTCATTTCCCTCAATTGTGAGCTTGTAGATCTGCTATTTTCAGATATAAAATCCGCCAAAATACTAAATCAACTGTAGATTTAGTCGACTAAAATCTTATATTTAGTCGACTAACACAAAAACATTCCAGGTGACTAAAATGTGACTAAAACTATATAAAAACTATTCAAGAGTGGAGTGGATATATGCACTGCTTGGGATATCTGTGCGTGTGTGTGTGTGTGTGTGTGTGTGTGTGTGTGTGTGTGTGTGTGTGAGACGCAACTTGGCCTGTTGTAGCGCCACCATGAGGCTGATTTGAAAACTGTCAAGTGGCATTTCTTCCTCAGCCTAGTGGGAATAGGCATGCACGGCTTAGGAAGCCATGGATATGCACGGCTTGGGATACACTGCCATGTCTTCCTTCTCAGAATGCATTTCTTTCGTGGATTCCATATGGATTCGATTTCCCAAAAGTTGTGTAACTGATCTGACAGTGCCTGTTCTTCTCCGACGCAGATGTACAGTGCATCACTTCAATGTCCACAACTTCAGTTATGATATTTAGAGTGGTGACTTCTCCTTGCACCAGCCATCCAAATACACTTTCCAGTGCAACTATCCTTCATTCAGTCTCTCCATTTTTCCTGTGACCATTTTCCAATATTTGTCTCCGCCAATTAGGACTCCTAATTCCACTGCATCTATCCCTATGATGGGTACATCTGCTATGTGCATTCCTTTTGCTTCCAAGTCCCTCCTTATTATGTAACGACGAATGATGGCATGTGTGCCGAATAATGTCATGTTTTTAACACCCGAGTTCAGCCGAGGTTTCCCGAGTTCAGCCGGACGCCAGCGCTCTTCTTCGGCTGTAGAGGCTCGGCTTTTAACGGTCGTGAATCAGTGTTGCCATGTCCGCTTATTACAAGCGACCCCATGGCCTTGTTTTTCTAAAAAGTTGCTTGTAAATTGTATGTACTATAGTTGGGTTACGTGTTGCTGTTTTGGGGGCTTGTTTCTAAACTAAAGTGTAGTTGTTTATTTGTTCTTGTTTCTTGGTTGTTTATTTGGTCTTGTAGTTTCTGATTTAGGCTTATTTCTAATGTGTAGTTTCTGATTTAGGCTTTTTTCTAATGTGTAGGCCTACTCATGTAGTTTCCTATTTAGGCTTTTATGTAATGTGTAATTTCCCATTTAGGCTTTTTTCTAATGTGTATTTACCGGTAGGCCTATTTAGGCTTATTTCTTAATGTTGTTTAAACCAGTAATTCTCACACATTTCCAATTTTCCATGTCAAGGAAGGACCCCCAGATTATTTGTATATTTATATTTGTCCAAGGACCCTCAACCTACAACAACTAAACATATGTTGTGCCCTGAGACCCCAAATATGAATCTTGTTAAAACATTTCATAAATATTATTATGTTCCTTTTTCTCTCCGAGATTTTTTATTTATTTTTAATAGCAGATCTACCAGCTCACAACGCGTCGCGATGCGATCCGCTGTGAGCTTGTAGATCTGCTACTTTCAAATCAGTCGCAGTCGCTTCTTTTGGGCTTGTTTTCATAGAACTGGTTGCTTATTTCTCTCTCGGTGTCAGGCAACCTGGCAACCCTGGTTCAAACGTTCGGCTCTCAGAGCAGAGCGCAGCTTTGCTAGAGAGGAGAAAACATTATATATTATATTATAGTATTATATATTATTATAACTGTATGGTTGCATCGGTTTGGTCCAGGGGAGAACATCTAGATTCTATATTAAGTGTTTCATGGTCCAGAGAGGAGAGAAGAACAGAGAAGCGGAATAAAACATTGAATAAGTTCCAGCAACAACAGCCAGGCCGACAGAGGGATGACGGTGCTGCAGGAACCCGTTCAGGTGAGCTCGTTGTGTGGGGAGACTTCTTACTACAGACCGCTGTCTGAGGCTGGAGGCCAGCGGGGATAGGAGGCTCCTAACCCGGCTGTTACTACAGCTACAGACCAATGTCTGAGGCTGAGGCCTGCGGGGATAGGAGGCTATCCCGGCAGTTACTACAGCTACAGACCGCTGTCTGAGACTGAGGCCTGCGGGGATAGGAGGCTTCTAGCCCGGCTGTTACTACAGCTACAGACCGCTGTCTGAGACTGAGGCCTGCGGGGATAGGAGGCTCCTTGCCCGGCTGTTACTACAGCTACACACCGCTGTGTGAGGCCTGCGGGGATAGGAGGCTCCTAGCCCGGCTGTTACTACAGCTACAGAGCGCTGTCTGAGGCTGAGGCCTGCGGGGATAGGAGGCTCCTAGCCCGGCTGGGAGTGTTACTAACTACAGACCGCTCGCTGTCTGAGGCTGAGGCCTGCGGGGATAGGAGGCTCCTAGCCCGGCTGGGAGTGTTACTACACACCGCTGTCTGAGGCTGAGGCCTGCGGGGATAGGAGGCTCCTAGCCCGGCTGTGAGTGTTACTACAGACCGCTGTCTGAGGCCCGCCGAGGCTTAGCTAACGGGTTAGCATTAGCATCACCTAGCTGTCCGTGTTGTTTATTTATTGTTGTTTTGTCTATGGGTTGTGTACGTGAGGTAGTGCACGTTGCTGTCAGTGTGTGTGTGTGTGTGTGTGTGTGTGTGTGTGTATGTGTGTTGTCGTGCACGTTGCTGTCAGTGTGTGTGTGTGTGTGTGTGTGTGTGTGTGCGTTGATTGAACAGTGTAACAACTTCATGTCGAGCTAGCAGCTAAGCTAATGTCTCCCTGCTTGCCAGTAGAGTAGACTGCAGTGCATCTAGTATTATTACTGCTGCTATTACTAAGATTAAATACTGCTACTATACTAATACTACTACTGCTAGTCAGTAGACATAGTATTATTACTGCTGCTATTACTAATACTAAATACTGCTACTACTACTACTACTCCTAGCCAGTAGATTAAAATGCAGTACACATAATATTATTACTACTGCTATTACTAATTAAATACTGTTACTACTGCTAGCCAGTAGACTGCAGTACACATACTCACATAGTATTATTTGTACTGATATTACTAATTATACTAAATACTGCTACTACTAATAATACTACTACTGCTAGCCAGTAGACTGTGTACATCTTATAACTAACTGCTGCTATTTATACTAAAACAGTGGTTTTCAAACCTTTTCATGTCAAGGTCCATTTTTTATTTAGCTTTTGAGCCACGGACCACCATTTGATGACATTTAGCCTCTCAGACCCATTTGAGCCACGGACCACCATTTGATGACATTTAGCCCCTCAGACCCAAAACTAAAGAAAATGTTGTCGTTGGATAATATTTGTCCACATTTCCATGCTGTATTGATGTTGGTACCATTAAGAGAGATAACAGGCAAACGATGATCAAAATAACAATTCTTCTACATTCTATAATTGTGCAGACTTCTTGTAAATTAACTGATGCAGATGTTTAACAATAATCTATCTCTTGAGAGAGTAAAATGAAACACCACCTCTCCATCATTTAGCTGGGGACCACCTGGGACCCACCCAAGGACCACTGGTGGTCCCTGGACCACTGGTTGAAAACCACTGTACTAAATAATAGTAATACCAATAGCCTACTTGTATTAAAGTTGTAATCTCATGAACCAACATTTAATACTTTGATATTTACACTTTTACACATTTATGATGTGTGGTGAACTCGACTTGATTGTTATGTGTGTGTACACACATGTATACACACATGTGTGTATACATATGTGTATGTTTTTATACACACATGTATACACACGTGTGTGTGTGTGTGTGTGTGTGTGTGTATACACCCGTGTATTGTTTTATTTAGCTGCCAGGGGCAGGTGGGCAACCCTTAGTGTTTTATTGAGCTGCCAGGGGCAGGTGGGCAACCCTTAGTGTTTTATTTAGCTGCCAGGGGCAGGTGGGCAACCCTTTAGTGTTTTATTTAGCTGCCAGGGGCAGGTGGGCAGGTGATTCTTTTTCTAAGTGCTGGAGTTTGGAAGCACTCGTCGTAAGTCACTGAACGGCCCTGCGTACCACCTGTTTTGCACATGATGCAGGAGGCAGCAGTGCGACCGTTAAAAAAAACGAGTGCTTCCAAACTGCAAAAAGAATCGCCTGCATAGAATTTCTTGACAGAAAGTAGCTCATAACATTTTTATGAAACAAAAGCTTGGCATTTTGAAAGAGGATAATTCAAGCTTGGCCTAGAGCTGCAATGTTGGTGAGTTTAACGTTGTTTAATACAAGCAGTAGGGAGTCAATGGAGGGTATTGCAACTCTAGATTAATCCCATTATAAACAAATCTAGAGTTGCAAATTGTGGTTAGGCTTATTTAGCTGCCAGGGGTAGATGGGCAAGCCTTAGTGTTTTATTTAGCTGCCAGGGGCAGGTGGGCAACCCTTAGTGTTTTATTTAGCTGCCAGGGGCAGGTGGGCAACCCTTAGTGTTTTATTTAGCTGCCAGGGGCAGGTGGGCAAGCCTTAGTGTTTTATTTAGCTGCCAGGGGCAGGTGGGCAACCCTTAGTGTTTTATTTAGCTGCCAGGGGCAGGTGGGCAACCCTTAGTGTTTTATTTAGCTGCCAGGGGCAGGTGGGCAACCCTTAGTGTTTTATTTAGCTGCCAGGGGCAGGTGGGCAACCCTTAGTGTTTTATTTAGCTGCCAGGGGCAGGTGGGCAACCCTTAGTGTTTTACTTAGCTGCCAGGGGCAGGTGGGCAAGCCTTAATGTTTTATTATCTAGTATAGTAATGTGTAGTGTGTTTGTGTGTGTGTGTGTGTGTGTGTGTGTGTGTGTGTGTGTGTGTGTGTGTGTGTGTGTGAATGTGTGTGTGTGGGACGTTACATACAGGCTGCGGTGTGGCAGGCTCTGAACCACTATGCCTACCTGGATGCTGTGTTCCTGGCCGAGAGACTATACGCAGAAGGTGAGAGGGAAAGAGACTCACGCACGCACGCACACACATGCACTGTGTTCTAGAGTTCTCATCGGGCCCGAAAATTAAGGCCCGGCCCTAACTGATCAGGCCCTAGGCCCGGCCCGGCCCGACTAATTAGCATAGATTTTAGGCCCGACCCGGCCCTAAAACGTTGTGTTGAGAAAAAGTGAAACGCCAGTCAGCACCATCTTCATAATAGATAAATACACAAACAGACAGAACAGAACTATTATTTTTATTATTCTAAACAAATTCAATATATATTTCTTTTCATGGAGCCCCAGGCCCGGCCCGGCCCGACTGATTAGCATACATTTTAGGCCCGGCCCGGCCCTAAAATGTCTGGTCGGGTCGGGCCTGGTCGGGTTCGGGCAGAGTTTGAGAACTCTACTGTGTTCCTGGTCGAGAGACTGATTGGTCCAGGGGAAAAATAAACTGTAAACATGTCTGTATTCATTGCGTATATAGAAACACACAGGGACTACACATTTCACGCCCCCAAATGAGACAGCGGCCCCACTTCTGGTCCGTTTCAACGCTGTACTGCAGCTGCCAATGCAATCCCTATGAGGGGCATCATAAAATACCCTCATTTCACTGGTTCATTACTTAGGCTCTAGCAATTTTGTTTTTGTGCTCCAATAAAGTGTCTCATAGGAATAGACAGGTGACAGCCAGGTATAGTCTGGTGACCACCAGGTATAGTCTGGTGTCCACCGGAGAGACTGGTGACAGCCAGGTATAGTCTGGTGACAACCAGGTATAGTCTGGTCAGTGACAACCAGGCAGGTATAGTCTGGTGACCACCGGAGAGACGGGTGACAGCCGGAATGTAGACGGCACCCTGGGAGCAGTATGGGTTAGTGCCCCAGCCTGTGTCCTCCATGAGGAGGAAGCCCAAAAACCTTCGATGAGGCCTTTTAGGAGGACCATTCGAGCCGCAAGTGGAGCCTGCAGTGCTACCGTTGCCCAGGTGGAGCCTGCAGAACCATTGCGGCTAAAGAATCCACCCCTCCTGAATGAAGTGTCTGGTACTGGGAGTCTGGTGCAACGCACAGGTCCTCGCTGTACTCCTGGTGAGAGCAGGAGTGGACCTGGTGGAGGGGAGGGGCGCGGACAGGAGTCAACCCACAGAGCCTAGTCCCTCCTCATGCCAGAATTGTACCTCTCAGTCCCGGCATAGTAGTTCCGGAGAGGTTCCAACGGATTGTGTGGCCCTGGTGTTTCCCTAGTGGGTCTGATCGAGGGTAGCTCACTGAATTAGAATATTTAGTAAAAGTTAATTTTCTTCTGTAATATAATTACTCTTTTTAGAGTACATTGTGCTCAGTATGTTGACAAGCTTCATGAAGATGCTAATTTTCCATTCCAGCTAGATTTTGCACCTGCCCACAGAGCCAAAACTACTAGTCACTTCTGTACTGACCACGGTATTACTGTGCTTAACTGACCAGCCAACTGGCCTGACCTGAACCCCACAGAGAATCTAGGTTGTATTGTCCAGAGGAAGGTGTGAGACTTGAGACTGAACAATACAAATTAGACATGGTAACGCCCCGCCTGCCTCTGATTGGCCTACAGACACTGCCCGTCTTGACCAGAGCCTTAGATAATGCGGCTCTCCTACATAGACTACGCACTGAGCGTGGGGACAACCAACTGGGACAAGTCCTGGACCGGAAGTAGGCAGAAATGCATTGGACTCGGGCAACAGCCCAGCTTTAATTATATAAAAATCCCTTTATTTTAGATTGTTTTGTAGTAATAGTACTAAATCTGGTATATTCACACTGCATTTTTAATGTAATGTTCATCAATATACACTGTCCCGACCAAATAAACGAATGAAATAAAAACATAAACATTACGAGACTTTAGTTGTTACTGTACAATACTTTAAAACAGTTGTCATGTTGTACACACACTTAAAATGGCTCTTATTTGTGCCGCCTTCCAGCTTGGCTCAGTTCAGGCTGAATGAACAGAACTCGAGTGCTGGGTTTCTGCCCCCTCTCTATATCGCAACTCTTCTATTAGATGGCTCTGGTCTTGACTGTCCACTGAGGTGTAAATGTGAAACATTATTGTACTGTAAAAACATCTGTTTTCCCTTCACCTTTATCCTTTTTAGTATAATGGTATTAGTTTACTACAATTAGATTAATACACCATAATCAACACTAACATTTTATTTCATAGTACTGATCGTACACGTGTGTTCAATCAATTATTCAATCAAAGCAAACGGCATAAACAATAATAGTTTGGCTCTTCTACAAAATTAAAACGTACGAGTTTGTTACAAGGCTGCATTCTGTCAGAGGCAGGTGGGGCGTTACCATGTCTATGCTTGGTGTCGGTAGGCCAATCGGAGGCAGGCGGGGCGTTACCATGCCTATGCTCAGATATACGTATACGCGTATCCATTCCTGCTCTTCACTTGTAGCCCCGTCCCTACCTGTGTGCTCTGCTCTACAGTAGAGGTAGCTCCGCCCCCACCTGTTAGCTACATGTTAACAGTGTTTCTATGTGTTTCAGTGCATTCCGAAGAAGCGTTGTACCTGTTAGCTACATGCTAACAGTGTTTTCCATGTGTTTTCAGTGCATTCAGAAGAAGCGTTGTACCTGTTAGCTACATGTTACTACCGCTCAGGAAAGCCTTATAAAGCGTACAGACTGCTGAAGGCTCACAGCTGTTCTACACCTCAGTGTCGCTACCTGCTGGCCAAGTGCTGCGTAGAACTGTCCAAGTAAGTACACACACTTGCGCAAAAACGCACACACGCATGCACACACACCAGGGGGGGCAGTCAGACAGATATTTTGTGAAGCCACTAAGGAAATCGGGACTTCCTGAAAGTTCATATAATGGCCTGTTGTGGCGCTGTCATTGGGCACAAAACAACCCATATCTCCATGGCGGTCCATGTATTTGGGCCCAACTTCACCTAGACTGTATTACCTTAATAAACATGGTCATGAATACTTTCTGCTTCCAGTCACTAGTTTAAAGTCTCATTTCTCATGTCATAAAATTATTTTTGGAAAATGATGGTCTCATTTATTAAAAAGATGACCATAAAGTCGCGTATGTTCTGAGGGGCGTGGCTACCGTTACAGACTATGATCGGGAGCCACCCCCCGTTCGAGTCAAAATAAAAACCAATGAAGAAGAAGGGGGGGAAGTCCCGCCTCGTTGTCTGGGCCAGCCAATGGCCAGCTGGGCCCAAACGGATCTAGAAAGATGGCGATTTACAATTCAAGGACTGACTGGCTTCATCTTACGTCCATATCAGACCCGGAGAACGCTTTGTCCATATTTCTTTACAGTCTATGACGCACACACACACACCCTTCTACTACAATTGTAGTTCTACAACTGAACCTCTGAATGACATATTGTAGTTCTGAACTACAATTGTTTCTTATTCTTTTGTTTCATTCCAGATTAGCTGAAGGCGAGCAGGTTTTAGTGGGAGGATTTCTCAATATATTGTATTTATGTTGTTATTATTGTTAATATTTATTTTATTGTCTTGTGCATTAACAGACTAGCTGAAGGCGAGCAGGTGTTGGTTGGAGGAGTTCTCAACAAACAGAAGAGTCATGAAGACATCGTGACAGAGTTCGGAGATTCTGCATCTTTCACTTTATCTCTCCTGGGACACATTTACTGGTAATCCATCACTATCTGTACTGGGACACATTTACATCTAATTACTGTCATACATCACTATCTGTACTGGGACACATTTACTGGTAATCTAATTACTGTAATATTATCACTATCTGTACTGGGACACATTTACTGGTAATCTAATTACTGTAATATTATCACTATCACTACTGGGACACATTTACATTTAATTACTGTCATATATTACTATCACTATCTCTACTGGGACACATTTACTGGCAATTGTTATTTACATTCAATATAGTAATCGTTCAAGGTTTTTATGATCCTTAGGGTCATCCAAATAACATTCAAAATGGATTATTATATAAATTGTGGATCATGGTAAATTCAGTTCAATAATTTCAAAACATGTTCGACAAGAACTGTAACCAAATAATTGTACTATTTGGACAATGCTTTTTATAATTATCTCTCTCTCTCTCTCTCTCTCTCTGTGTGTGTGTGTGTGTGTGTGTGTGTGTGACTGTGTGTGTGTCTATGTGTGTGTGCTACAGCCAAACAGACAGACAGACTAAAGGCTCGGATTGTTTCCAGAAGAGTTTGACCCTTAACCCCTTCCTGTGGAGTCCTTTCCAATCCCTCTGTCACCTAGGTAACCATTATTATTATTGTCTCCACCAAGCCAAAGACGTGGCATCCTTAGACTCACTAAATTGAGAAAGGACACAATCATGTCATGCTCCGCTGGTCCTGGGATGCAACACTGTACTCGGTACTGTACTCTAATGTTGTTGAGGGGCGCTAGCCCCTCCTATATACAGGTTTAATGTTGTTGAGCGGTGCTAGCCCTTCCTATAGACAGGTTTAATGTTGTTGAGCGGTGCTAGCCCCTCCTATATACAGGTTTAATGTTGTTGAGGGGTGCTAGCCTCTCCTATAGACAGGTTTAATGTTGTTGAGGGGTGCTAGCCCTTCCTATAGACAGGTTTAATGTTGTTGAGCGGTGCTAGCCCCTCCTATATACAGGTTTAATGTTGTTGAGGGGTGCTAGCCTCTCCTATAGACAGGTTTAATGTTGTTGAGGGGTGCTAGCTTTTCCTATAGACAGGTTTAATGTTCTTGAGGGGTGCTAGCCTCTCCTATAGACAGGTTTAATGTTGTCGAGGGGTGCTAGCCTCTCCTATAGACAGGTTTAATGTTGTCGAGGGGTGCTAGCCTCTCCTATAGACTGGTTTAATGTTGTTGAGGGGTGCTAGCCTCTCCTATAGACAGGTTTAATGTTGTTGAGGGGTGCTAGCCTCTCCTATAGACAGGTTCAATGTTGTTGAGGGGCCCTAGCCCCTCATATACAGGTTTAATGTTTGTTTTTCCTTAAACAAATACTAGAAGTAGAGACTGGCACAACACTGTAGAGCTCTAGACTCTCATGATGTTAGATAGGAGAGTGTAGAGCTCTAGACCCTCATGATGTCAGATAGGACACTAACGGTGTGCTATAATTGTCTTCCACTGATTCCAGGTGAGAAACCAGATCCGGACCAGGTGTTCAGACTCTCCTCTCTCCAGAACGTAGCCCCGCCCCTTCCTGCTATCACCCCCGTCCAGAACCCCTCCCATAGGCTGGACACTGCCTTGATGGAGACGCCCCAAGATACTCTGGTACCTATTATTACCTGGTACCTATTATTACCTAGCCTCGGTCCCAGGCTTACTTATCTGCGAAAAGAAAAGCCTGGTCACAACCTAAGGCAGAGAAGCTATCGGAGTATCGGCGGTTGTATTCTCCGGAATATCAGATGTATTTCCCCCGGATACGATATTTTCCCGACCAATCACAACACTTGTTTCATTCACGGAGAATGTAAACTGATTTGTAAAGCATCAACGTCATTTCCTTGGGCGATACTTCCGCTAAAATCCTGCACTTCGCTGATAGTCTTTTCAGTTAAGGTCTTGCCCAGGGTGATTATTACCTGGTACCTACTGGTACCTATTTTTACCTGGTACCTACTGGTTATTCATATATTTACTCTTTGTCTTTCCAGGAGTTGAATCGTCTCAATCTAGAATCTTCCAACGCCAAGCTGATGTCTGATTCGTCGGTCT
This sequence comes from Protomyctophum bolini, assembly GCF_963924005.1. NCBI lineage: Eukaryota > Metazoa > Chordata > Actinopteri > Myctophiformes > Myctophidae > Protomyctophum > Protomyctophum bolini. The sequence goes on from NC_137872.1 coordinate 8,039,040, forward strand.
CCTACATAGACTCCTCCCTCATCACCCCGGATACCGGCTCCCTATTGGCCAACACTGTCACGCTGGGCTCCACTGGATCCCTATTGGCCAGCAAGCAGAACAAACCCAAGAGTGGGCGGAGCTTACTGGGAGGGACGGCCGCGCTCAGCCCCCTTACACCCAGGTAATTTACATAATTCATTATTCATGTAATTATAATATTTAATCAGCCCTCTTACACCCAGGTAATTTACATAATTCATTAATTATTCATATATTTATATAATATTTAATTAGCCCTCTTACACCCAGGTCATTTACATAATTCATTAATTATTCATATAGTTATAATATTTAACCCATTCTGGGCGGGAACCCCTTTTGGTGTTTTAACTAAGCATTATGTTCAAGGTTGAAAGTCTTTATTAATGTCCCAGAAGAGCAATTAGGTTTACAGCATGAGTAGTGGTTTAAAACATGCAGACAATACAAACAATACAGGACAATGTTGAGTCGCTCCAGACTGTATGACGGAAGTATTTATATTTTACTCATGATCAGAGCTTCCGTTGCTCCAGACTGTACGACGGAAGCATTTATATTTTACTCATGAGCAGAGCTTCCGTTGCTCCAGACTGTACGACGGAAGCATTTATATTTGACTCATGATCAGAGGTTCCGTTGCTCCAGACTGTACGACGGAAGCATTTATATTTTACTCATGAGCAGAGCTTCCGTTGCTCCAGACTGTACGACGGAAGCATTTATATTTGACTCATGATTGGAGCTTCCGTTGCTCCAGACTGTACGACGGAAGCATTTATATTTGACTCATGATCGGAGCTTCCGTTGCTCCAGACTGTACGACGGAAGCATTTATATTTGACTCATGATCGGAGCTTCCGTTGCTCCAGACTGTACGACGGAAGCATTTATATTTGACTCATGATCGGAGCTTCCGTTGCTCCAGACTGTATGACGGAAGCATTTATATTTGACTCATGAGCAGAGCTTCCGTTGCTCCAGACTGTACGACGGAAGCATTTATATTTTACTCATGATCGGAGCTTCCGTTGCTCCAGACTGTATTTGCATTTGGACATTGCGAGAGGCACCTGTCGAGACTAACCTCAAACTGAAATAATGTGATGTGAGAACAGCTGAGATCTTGTAGATCCACTCTACTCCCAAGCAGGAGTTATACCAGATCTACAAGCAGCAGATCTTCAAGCAGCAGAGTTATACCTCGCCGTACAGCAGACCGCGTGCTGAAAGTAGCAGATCTACAAGCTGTGAGCTTGTTGTAGAGCTGTTATATTCAGTGTACGGCCCCCGTCCTCAGACAACGTATACATTGGGCTCATGTGGGGTCGTGTGGTTCATGTGGGGTTGTGTAGTTCCAGACTGTGACTGTCCTGTTGGGATTTGTAGTTCCCTTTTTACCTCCTTCATGATGAATTCCTGTTCTGTTCTTTGACTATATAGTCCACTCACAGTTAACAGCCTTTGTATTGAGTTGTGCTTGAAATGTACTGTAATTCTGCAAACTGTTATTAAATATTTTAATCAATCAAAGGTATCGGCTAACACAGAAATCGAGGTGTCCCAAAAAAAGTGTATCGGGACATCCCTTATTATTATTATTATTATTATTATAGAACTATATAAAGTCATACTTTATGTTTGTTCTTTATTATTGTGTAGTTTTGGGATTCTGCCCCTGGAGCCGAGCCCTGGAGACCCCTCGTACCTCCAGAACTACACTGATGGGTCCTTAGGCAACAAGAAGGTACACACACACACACACACACACACATACCCCTCGTACCTCCAGAACTACACGGATGGTTCCTTAGCCAACAAGAAGGTGCACATGCACGCACACACATTCACTTTCTTTCCATTGTTAGAGAGAGAGAGAGAGAGAATTTATTGCGTTGTGTGATATAAGCATAATAAAAGTAGGCTATATAAATTAGGCTATATTGTGCGCACCTCAAAAGCTATAGTTAATTTCTCTCCGTGTATGCCTGAATGCACAGACTGCTATGAATGACTGTGACAAAAATGTATTTATTTATATGTGGACTGAACTGAATATGTAAGTCAGAGAGACTACCTAATTCCTGTTATAGTGTCCGTTATTTGTAAAGAGTCGGAGGAGGGACTGTCGGAGGAGGGGGGGTGATTTATACGATCAAAAAGGAACGAGGGCTGCGGGCAGGTCAGGAATTCCCTTCACAGTCATATAATATAAGTGTGCGCATCCTGGCGCTGCGGCTTATACACTTGCACATGTTACCAATACATACACATTGGCCTCGGTTACACGCACACAATTATGAATTGTCTATTCTGTAGACTGTACGGCTCTGTGTTCGGAGTTCCAGTGATCCAGCTGTGTGACACTGTATTGTTCCACCACATTTGCTTTGGCAATGTAAACGTATGTTTTCCCATGCCAATAAAGCCCATTGAATTGAATTGAATTGATACATGTCATTAGTGATCGCGGAATGTGCCGTCGCTTTGAAATGACAGCGTAGTACATTCCGATCCTAGAGGCAAATCCACTCCACCACTCTGTCCTCGCATCGAATCCTCTCCTCCTCGCTGGGGGCGGAGCTAAGGAGCGAGTGGAGGACGCGAGGGGAGTGAGCAAGTGTGAAAGTTGCGGTATTGGAATTTGGCTTATACTACCTAAAGTAAAATCCTTTAGTGCTCATTTTATGTGTCCAGGTCTGTGATTGGTCGGTTTTCTCTCAGTCTGTGTCCAGTTCTGTGATTGGTCGGTTTTCTCTCAGTCTGTGTCCAGGCAGGCCTGTGATTGGTGGGTTTTCTCTCAGTCTGTGTGCAGGCCTGTGATTGGTTGGTTTTCTCTCAGTCTGTGTGCAGGCCTGTGATTGGTGGGTTTTCTGTCAGTCTTTGTCCAGGTCGAAGGTGTTCAGTCAGAGCGGAAACAGCAGAGACGTGCTGCCGATCCCCTTCAACCAATCACAGTCCACAGCTCCACACACCAGGTAATTATCAACCAATCACAGTTTTAGGGGCGCTATAGAGCCCCTCCTATATACAGCTTTAAGGGGCGCTAGCCTCTCCTATCCTATATACAGCTTGTCAAAGCTTGTATCGCTTTTGCCCCATGCATGGGACATTTAGATAAAAAAAACTATCGGTTGGAAGCGTTGATAAAAGCATGGTGGAGGGAAACATTCCATATGGACATGGAGCTACAACAACTTTGAACGTTAGCTTCCATGCTAGGCATGCTAGTTGCTTTAACCCATTCTGAACGGGAACCCATTTTGGTGTTAGGCATCATGTTATGCTTTAGCTATTGAAAAATAGCAGATCTACAAGCTCATAGCGCGCCACTGAGTGGCGCGCTACGAGCTTGTAGGTCTGCTATTTTTGAAAAAAATCGAAGAACGACTGACATTTTTAGAATCTGATCTCAGGTCAGAATGGGTTCATCAGACCAGTGTGTGTCCAGTGGAAACCTCGTATGAATCTGATCTCAGGTCAGAATGGGTTAACATGTCACCGCCGCTGCTGTGATTCATTTAGCATATCACCGCACGATGCGAGACATGCAGCCAGCGTGGAAGTCAACGTCAGTCTCCTGCCCCATGGATCCTCTCTCCCTCCGCTACATAGTCAGTTGGACTTGGACCCACGACACGTCGGTCCAGTCCACACCTGCCCAGATAAAACGGTTATGGCACATTAACCCATTCTGACCTGAGATCAGATTCATACAAGGTTTCCACTGGACACACACTGGTCTGATTAACCCATTCTGACCTGAGATCAGATTCTAAAAAATGTCAGTCGTTCTTCGATTTTTCAAAAATAGCAGACCTACAAGCTCGTAGCGCGCCACTCGGTGGCGCGCTATGAGCTTGTAGATCTGCTGTTTTTCAATAGCTAAAGCATAACATGATGCTAACACCAAAATGAGTTCCCGTTCAGAATGGGTTAAATAAATATGTTGGTATTGTTGGTATCCTTTGAAGCAACACATGTTTTCTAATGGTCAGGTTGTTCTGCCCCAACCCTGTGGAATGTAGTATGCACTCCCCAAAACGCTCTCATTCCACCATTTTTATTGATTTTATTCCTTCGTCTAGTGCAGGGGTCTGCAACCTTTTTGAAACAAAGTGCCATGTTTTTAGTTTCTAGATAGTCAGTGTGTCACTTTAATGACACAACATGTTTTGATTGTCCACGAATATAACTTTTCCCTTGTTAAATATTCTTTCACATTGTTATAATGATCATTAGACTCTGAGCAGAGCCCTCCTATCTCCCTCCCCCAGTCAGAGTTCACAGTTTTAATGAATGTACAATGATGTGCAGGATGTAATTTACATACAAATATGAGTGAATTAATTTATTTGACTATTGTTTATTTGCCGGTATTTTATTTTATTTCCATGCTAGTGTGCCAGTGATCACCCTCCTTTGTGCCAAGGTTGGCACCAGTGCCAAAGGTTGCCTACCCCTGGTCTAGTGTTCCCCCTAATGAAGTTGGGTTTATTTGTTTTCTCATGGCACCCACATTTGAGTAGACTACCTGCAGTGCTGCACTTGTTTTAAACGAGATGTTTTAAACAAGTTGTTTATCTGTTAAGTAGCCTAGCACACAACTTTTTACAAGCTTATGTAGTCACTATTCATTGATTCACTGGTATACCAAAATCCATTGAAAATAAATATCGTTCTCGGGTCAAACATTCATTCCACAGGGTGGCACTACCCACACGTTTAGCTGTGTTGCTCGTTCCACAACGCTGTACCTCGTTGTAAAGGTGACCAATCAACGATAAAAATGATATAATATACATTTATATATTATTTATAACCGACCAAATTTGTGAGTGCGTGCTAGCCTGTGTGTATCAGTACAACTCTTCAGGTGTTGAATTGTGTGTGTGTGTGTGTGTGTGTGTGTGTGTGTGTGTGTGTCAATCAGTACAACTCCTCAGGTGTTGAGTCCGACTCTATCCGCTCCTCCCAACGTTCAGCCCAGAAGATCTTCTAGACTGTTTACCTCAGCAAGTTCTACTGCTAAGGTACTAGCACACACACACACACGCTCGCTCGCACAAACACGCTCGCTCGCTTACACACACACTCACACATGCACACACACACGCACACACACACACACACACACACACACACACTAAGGTCTCAGATGCACTTGCCCATCAGACAAGTACAGGTCATGCCAACTTTGTCCATTATAAAATGACACTGTAGCTATGAATGACGTTTTTACAGTCACACTTGTTATTTAATATTTTGTAGCAACAATGCAATTGGGCAACTCTTACTGGTTTATTTAGTTGCCAGGGGCAGGTGGGCAACCCATAGTGTTTTATTTAGCTGCCAGGGGCAGGTGGGCAACCCATAGTGTTTTATTTAGCTGCCAGGGGAAGCTGGGCAACCCTTAGTGTTTTATTTACGTGTGTGTGTGTGTGTGTGTGTGTGTGTGTGTGTGTGTGTGTGTGTGTGTGTGTGTGTGTGTGTGTGTGTGTGTGTGTGTGTGTGTGTGTGTGTGTGTGTGTGTGTGTGTGTGTGTGTGTGTGTGTGTGTGTGCAGGAGAACAGCAAGAAGTTAAAGATGAAGTTTCCTACTAAGATTCCAAACAGGAAGACCAAATGTAAACCCGGGAAGACCTCGGGTTCCAACCTGAACGAGAGTCTAGACATCCTGAAGCTGGACTCTAGTCTGTCTGACATGAAGGTCCCTCAATACCAGAGTCTGAGTCTACAGAAAGCTGCTACTGGTAATAGGGCATTCACTTCTACTCATTTTTACTAGTTGACAAGTGTCCTAGTGTACTAGTCGACTAGTTGTTTAACTACCTATTATTTTTATTTTTTTGGAAATAAATATTTGTACATTTCAAAACTGTGTACATTGGTGACTATAATCTACCTGATATTGAGGTCTACAAAAGCGTTTTTTATTTTATTCAACTAGTACCAACAAGGTCGACTAGTGGATTTACTAGTCGACTAGTAAACTAGTTGCTTTATGCCGTGACTGGTAACTATTATATACTAGAGACATGAAGTTCCCTCAATACCAGTCCCTGAGTCTACAGAAACCTGCTACTGGTAACTATTATAATATATAATATAATGAGACTCTTCTCTGTCTGACATGAAAGCTCGTCAAGACAAGACCCTCTGCCATTCCTGACTTAATAGTAGCACAGATTTAATTTACCACTGAAGTTATAGAAGTTTCTCCATATGGATCATGGCAGCATCCAAATCAATGAAATCACAGGAATAATGTTAGTCACTGGACCACAGTCACCTGTCACAGTCTAAATGGAAGGTTGATTACACCATGTTACCACCTACTACCACACATTACCACCTACTACCACACATTACCACCTACACCACGCAACAGGTAGGAATAGGACGGAATGGAATTATTTTGTTGAATTGCATTTTTATAGCGCTTTTCCAAGTGCTCAAAGCGCTTTACAATGGTTCATTCATTCATACGCTGCCGCCATACGCTGGCGGCGAACAGTCGACGCCAGCGTCCTCACTTCCCACATTCACACACCAATGGTGGCAAGCTCACACCGACCAACTCATTGGAGGCAATGTAGGGTTCAGTGTCGTGCCCAAGGACACTTCGACATGTGGCCAGGAGGAGCCGGGATTCGAACCGCCGACCCAGGGATCATTGGACGACCTCCTCTACCTCCTGAGCCACAGCTGCCCTTATGTTCGGTTCGCTTGCTTTAAATTAGACAGCGCTGCGGAACATTACTATGTTTGTCAATTATAGATTTGAGAGGATTTATTTGTCAAAGTTAACCCATACAGGCGTGCCAATGCAAACACTTGACTTCTAGTAGTTGATGTGTGTGCATCTCTGTATATATTGTGTGTTTTACAGATGGTCTACTCAGCGTACTAAGGGATCTGGGTAAAGGCTACCTGGCTCTGTGTTCGTACAACAGCAGAGAAGCGGTCAGCGTTCTCTCCTCTCTGCCTTCTCACCACTACAACACGGGCTGGGTGTTGAGTCACATCGCTACAGCACACTTTGAACTGGCCGAATATCTACAGGTATGCACGCACGCACGCACGCACACACACATAAACACTCTAGAACACAGGCTGGGTGTTGAGTCCATCGCTACAGCACACTTTGAGCTGGCTGAACACACACACGTCTTTCTAACATTCATTAGGACTATCAGTCACCAGAAGCAGAGACGTGTGTTTTCAACCAGTCTAACATTCATTAGTACCGGTATACTAATGTTATTTTCTTTCAGGCAGAGAGGCTGTTCAGTGAAGTGCGTCGCATCGAGCCATACAGAGTCGAAGGAATGGAGATTTATTCCACAACACTCTGGCATCTGCAGAAAGATGTAGCTCTGTCCACGCTGTCCAAAGACCTGACCGACATCGACAAGAACTGTCCTGAGGTGAGGAAGTCACTTTATTAAGGGTTAGGGTTAAGTTTTTTCTTTTTTTAAGATCTGTGTGAAGTTGCCCGAACGGCTAAGGCTCCAAGAACAGTCAGTCATGCAGTTTAAGGGTATTTATTTCTCCACCAAAGTTCAGTACAGGTTCAACAGGACAATAACAATAATACTAAAAAATGAAATAAACACTTGAGCAAACACTACTGAACAAAACCCATGTGGATAAGAGCTCTCTTCATGCTGTACCTCACACAAGGCCCTGTAGCTCTCCCTCAGGGATGTTACCTGTGTCATCGCCCACTTCTAACTAACTAGCCTGTCCCTGCAGCCTCCTTTAAATAGGAGTGGATCCTACCACTGGGCACAGACTCAATTAGCACATTTCTTCTCAAATACTTCACTAATATAAATACATCCATCAACAACACCTTGAATAAAAAGTAACCTAAACATTCTCAATAATGTGTTACAATTAAACAAGTATATATCAGAATGAAAACTCAATGACAATTACTCAAAGCATAAGGAGAAACACCCCTCTCCTGCATAGCACTTGGCCACTTCCTCATCAAGGGAAATGCCACCAGCAGTGCAGGAGAGACAACAAATCAGTGATTACACTTTCAATGCACAATTTTAAAACAGTCTTTGCATGTTATAGGTTTGTGTCTTTGTATATAGGGCACGGGTTGCCCCGTGACAGTCTGAATTAAGTCTGTGGTTTTTATTTGGGCTGTGGCAATCATTTTGAAAAAAATAATGAAAAATAACTCAAATTGTTCATTTGAAAATGTTTAAACTGTGAACTGAACTAGTTGGTGAACTTTCCCAACACTGTTTATACATGCTAATCTAACATGCATCATAGCTATGGTCACAGCTATGGAGAAAAACGAAAATGATTCAAGTGCGCCCTCAAGTGGTCAAAAACCGATTTTGCTGTTACATCCTTAAGACCAGGCAGTATGTGCAGTTGATCATTGTGTGTCCATTGTACCAAAACATCAGAGACACATACTTCCCACAGATTACAACCAAACACAGAGACTTTGAAAACATGACCAATGACAAAAAACTCCCATATCTGCTGGGCGAAGTACAACAATGTGCAAACACAGCAGCAAGATTTGTGAGTTGCTGTGATTGGAGAAGGATATCAAATGGAACACAACCACCCTGAAGACTAATCATTGTGTATATTCCTGCACTATACCTGCATTGAGTGACCTTGGTACATAGAATTTGATCTATTTAAGATTCTGACCTTCAAATGTACATCATTTTTGTTTTGATTGTATTGCTGTATTGTTGTATTGTTCTTTCTGCTATGCCAATGTAAACGTATGTTTTCTCATGCCAATAAAGCCCTTTGAATTGTGTGTGTGTGTGTGTGTGTGTGTGTGTGTGTGTGTGTGTGTAGTCATGGTGTGTAGCAGGTAATTGTTTTAGTCTCCAGAGAGAACACGACATCGCTATCAAGTTCTTCCAACGAGCAATACAGGTAATTCATTAATGCAGGTAATTTATTTGTACAGGTAATTTGATGAATTACAATACAGGTAATTGTGACTTTGGTGCTCTATTCTCTCTATAATGGCAGTAATAACTCTCTGGCTCCCTCTCCAGGTGGACCCCAGCTTTGCCTACGCCTACACTCTGCTCGGACATGAGTTCGTATTAACGGAGGAGTTGGACAAAGCCTTATCCTGCTTCAGGAACGCTATTAGAGTCAACAGTAGACACTACAATGCCTGGTAATTTCTAGTTTGTTCCATGTTCTCCCCGTGTCCCCTAGAGGGTAGGTATCCTTACATGTTCTCCCTGTGTCCCCTAGGGTAGGTACCCTCACATGTTCTCCCCGTGTCCCCTAGGGTAGATAGATAAAGATATGAGGAATTATAGTTAGACAATACCTTGGCAAATGACTGTGTGTGTGTGTGTGTGTGTTAGGTATGGTTTAGGGATGATCTACTACAAGCAGGAGAAGTTCAACTTAGCAGAAATTCACTTCAAAAAAGCCCTGAGTATCAACCCTCAGTCGTCAGTGCTACTGTGTCACATTGGAGTGGTACGTATGATAATTATATTCATTATGTTAATTAAAAGCTATCAACTCAGAGCAAGTCGGTACACTTTATCTCTATAGTCATGTGATCAAGACGGATCTGTCCCATTGTTATTGGATTTGTTTGTCCATCAAGATTGGTGTGTGTGTGTGTGTGTGTGTGTGTGTGTGTGTGCACGCGCTCAGGTCCAACATGCTCTGAAGAAGTCAGAATGTGCTTTAGAAACTCTGAACAGAGCGATCAACATCGACCCCAAAAACCCTCTGTGTAAATTCCACCGAGCCTCCATCCTGTTCGCTAACGAGAAGTATAAGGTAAATATATATACTAGTACTATTACTACTACTACTACTACACATACTGTATATATACAGTGTTGTCCCTGAACTCTTTCAAAGAATGAACGTTCACGAACGCGTTCATACTTTGGGTGAACTGAACGTATTGTATTTCTGCCTGATGAACGTCATTGTGAAAGCATTCATTTCTGGCGTGTGTGAACGTCACTTTCTCACGTTCAACTTCGTTCAAGAGTGAGTGTTTCCAAACAGCCTTCCAGGCGAAATCCCACGCTAAAACAAACCCTAAACAGGCCTTAATATCTAGCGGAATCTACCCCACCAATAAGTCCTTATCCGACACAAATTAACTAATCTTTCTCAGCCGTACAATTTCACTGATCCTGTCATGCAGGCAGACAGGCCGCAGACACAGAACATCCCGACTCAAACACTGATGAAACTTGTTGTTTGAGTAAAGATAATGTGCCACGAAAAATAGCTTCCAATAGCTTGTTATTTTTGCGTCGAGGAGGTTTGTGTCCATATCTCCTTAACGGACAACAAAAGACACAGACTACTGAAGCGCAGTAATGCATGATTTATTCTAGGGATGCACCGAAAGGGAAATTTTTGGCCGAAACCGACTACCGAATATAGGAAAAAGTTGGCCGAAAACCGAATACCTGAATATGATTAATATTATATATATAAAACATTTATTCAGCTGTTTTGAAAAAACGATAAGGAATTAATTTGGATAATGGTAATGGAGATATTGTAAAAGTTGCCACTTTATTAATCCCAAAGGTTGGAGTTCATTCCCAATAGCAGACTTTATTCCTATGGGCTGTGGCAATAATTTAAAAACCATGAACTTTAGTTAACATTTTTTAATGATTCATTTTTAAATTTACAGAAATGAGGAATTATTGTTCGAAAATACCTGGCAAATGACATACTGTGCGTGTGTGTGTGTCCCTCAGGCTGCACTCCAGGAGTTGGAGGAGTTGAAACAAATCGTTCCCAAAGAGTCTCTGGTTTACTTCCTCATCGGCAAGGTAAGATGACCTTTGACCTCTAACCCATTTTGGGCGGGAACCCCTTTTGGTGTTTAAAGCATTATGTTATACTTTAGCTATTGAAAAAGTTATACTTTAGCTATTGAAAAAGTTATACTTTAGCTATTGCGCTATGAGCTTGTATCAATCAAACTTTATTGACAGCCGTAGCTAGAAGAAGACTTCGCCCTAGGGTGATATGTACTGTTACAGGACTGCTATCTGCCCTCTAGGGTGATATGTGCTGTTACATGACTGTTAGCTGCCCTCTATGGTGATATGTGCTGTTACAGGACTGTTATCTGACCTCTAGGGTGATATGTACTGTTACAGGACTGTTATCTGACCTCTAGGGTGATATGTACTGTTATAGGACTGTTATCTGCCCTATAGGGTGATATGTGCTGTTATATGACTGGTACCTGCCCTCTAGGGTGATATGTGCTGTTATATGACTGGTATCTGCCCTCTAGGGTCATATGTACTGTTACAGGACTGTTATCTGCCCTCTAGGGTGATATGTACTGTCCTAGGACTGTTCCTCTAGGGTGATATGTACTGTCCTAGGACTGTTATCTGCCCTCTAGGCCCTAGAGGGCCACCCTAGAGTCTAGGGTGATATGTACTGTTATAGGACTTATACTTCTATAGAAGTATAGAAGCATCTTCCAGAAGCATGAACGGTCTCAGTTAAATGTCCTTGAACAAATGTCATGATTTCTTCAGCTGAGTCGGCCTAAAAAAAAACACCATTACATTTTCAGTCTTTAGATTATATGTTGCTTTATTCCATCCTGACCCTGATGACCTTTGAACTCTGACCTTTACAGGTGTATAAGAAGCTAGGCCACACCCACCTGGCTCTGATGACTTTTGAACTCTGACCTTTACAGGTGTATAAGAAGCTAGGCCACACCCACTTAGCCCTGATGAACTTCTCGTGGGCGATGGATCTCGACCCGAAAGGAGCGAACAACCAGATCAAAGAAGCCATCGATAAACGATACCTGCCTGACGACGAGGAGCCAATCACAGAGCAGTATCCATACGACTCAGGTACGAGGTCAGCCAATCACTGAGCAGTGTCCGTACCACTCTGGTACGAGGCAACCAATTCAATTGCGAGGCGGAGTAAGTTATATATTAAATTATTCGTTTTTAATTGGGCGGAGGGCGTTTGGTAGCCGGCAGCGCCGTTTAGATGAGAGTTGTGACAACCTCGTTCACTTCATGGGGCTTCAGTCCAATTGATGATATGCACACGGCTGCCATCTTCCCAGCAAGGTGCTACCTAGGTCCTTCCCATTGACAGCCCATTCATCCAAACAGAAAAGTCCTCTCTGATTTTATTAAATAGCGTCAAACTCACCGACATTGCAGCTGTACGAAAAGCTTGAATTATCCAAAGTGTTTGTTTAAGAAAAATCTAAGTGCTGGAGTTTGGAAGTGCTTGTTGACTATCACTGTTGACTAGCCCATGTGTACCACCTAGAATTTGCACATACTGCAAGAGGTAGCAGGACGTTGCTTTACTGATATCGAGTGCTTCAAAACACTTAGAAAAATAATCATGAGTAAAATATAAATGCTTCTGCCATACAGTCTGGAGCAACTGAAGCTCTGATCATGAGTAAAATATAAATGCTTCCGTCCTACAGTCTGGAGCAACTGAAGCTCTGATCATGAGTAAAATATAAATGCTTCCGTCATACGTACAGTCTGGAGCAACGGAAGCTCTGATCATGAGTAAAATATAAATACTTCCGCTATACAGTCTGCAGCAACGGAAGCTCTGATCATCAGTAAAATATAAATGCTTCCATCATACAGTCTGGAGCAACTGAAGCTCTGATCATGAGTAAAATATAAATGCTTCCGTCATACGTACAGTCTGGAGCAACGGAAGCTCTGATCATGAGTAAAATATAAATACTTCCGCTATACAGTCTGCAGCAACGGAAGCTCTGATCATCAGTAAAATATAAATGCTTCCGTCATACAGTCTGGAGCGACGGAAGCTCTGATCATGAGTAAAATATAAATGCTTCCGTCATACAGTCTGGAGCGACGGAAGCTCTGATCATGAGTAAAATATAAATGCTTCCGTCATACAGTCTGGAGCAACGGAAGCTCTGATCATGAGTAAAATATAAATGCTTCCGTCATACAGTCTGGAGCAACGGAAGCTCTGATCATGAGTAAAATATAAATACTTCCGCTATACAGTCTGCAGCAACGGAAGCTCTGATCATCAGTAAAATATAAATGCTTCCATCATACAGTCTGGAGCAACTGAAGCTCTGATCATGAGTAAAATATAAATGCTTCCGTCATACGTACAGTCTGGAGCAACGGAAGCTCTGATCATGAGTAAAATATAAATACTTCCGCTATACAGTCTGCAGCAACGGAAGCTCTGATCATCAGTAAAATATAAATGCTTCCGTCATACAGTCTGGAGCGACGGAAGCTCTGATCATGAGTAAAATATAAATGCTTCCGTCATACAGTCTGGAGCGACGGAAGCTCTGATCATGAGTAAAATATAAATGCTTCCGTCATACAGTCTGGAGCAACGGAAGCTCTGATCATGAGTAAAATATAAATGCTTCCGTCATACAGTCTGGAGCGACGGAAGCTCTGATCATGAGTAAAATATAAATGCTTCCGTCATACAGTCTGCAGCAACGGAAGCTCTGATCATCAGTAAAATATAAATGCTTTCGTCATACAGTCTGGAGCGACAGAAGCTCTGATCATGAGTAAAATATAAATGCTTCCGTCATACAGTCTGGAGCAACGGAAGCTCTGATCATGAGTAAAATATAAAGCGGAAGTGAAGCCTCCTCCCCACTTCCGTTTCGTCTTTTCAGTCGCCCAAATTTATCCTAAGTTAAATTATAAATAATCTAAGCATATATAGCTTGTTGCTTAGCAGAAGGAAATTAGGAAAAGAAATGTAAAGATCATTTCAAATATATATTTTTTAATGTAAATAGCAGCTTCTTTACTCGGATTTAGGGAGGTGTGGTTTCAGACTCTATATAGCAGGGGTGCCCACACTTTTTTGACTTGAGAGCTACTTTCAGAGTGACTGTCTCAACAAGATCTACCTACCGAAAACATAATATTAAACCATTGCTGAAACTAGTTTAAATATGGAATAGTGGCGCTGGTGTTACATAATTATAAGTCAAATGCACTTTGAATGGAGAAATGGAATAGGTAGCTGGTTTTTTGTATTTCATCTGTAATGCCTCTGACGTTTGTGCACAGCAACACTCTTGAAAACAAAATATTGCATTGTGGGTTTGAGCTGACAGGCCCTTTTTGAACAATGAATCAAGTCACCTTAATTCAAGTGGCAGATGCCAAAAATATATTTTTGTATACTTTTTTAGGGGCATGTCATGTGATCTACCTGCACAGCCCTTGTAGATCACGATCTGCCTTTTGGGCACCCCTGCTATATAGCATTCGGAGATTGTGGAATAGTTTATTTATTTGAAAAGGATCCCCATTAGCTGATGCCATGGCAGTCAGCTAGTCTTCCTGGGGTCCATTAGCTGATGCCATGGCAGTCAGCTAGTCTGGGAAATTCTTTGCTCAATAGTGAGCCATGAGAGGCTGGAGTGCATATTTACAATACTAGTTCTCATAGAACAACCCAGAACAAGTCTGGCTGCCCTATTTTGTACAACCTGTAATTGTAACCTGTAATACAACCTGACGACCATAGTTTTCTCGCTGCGCAATACTTTTAACCCTGTATCAATCCAGCCGATCTGAATGACTCGAGCTACAACATTACCACACACTATAGTTGTAACATATTATGCCCCGGTCACGTTGTTTTGCTCCCGATCTGATTATTTGATTTTGAGTATCTGCCGATAACGATTTCCCCCGATCCAATATTTATATTTCATAGAACACGTTTATGCCAACGTATCACAACAGTACAATAACCCAAAATCACAGACAATATCCAGTCTATTATCATGATATGGATATAATATTGTGGCCTAATTGTAATCCATCTACAACCTAGTGAGCTTGCAGATCAGCTATATTCAATGAACACAGTTGGGGTGCGTTCGGAAATGCGCAATTGAGTGTGGTGGGCGGTGACGTCACAGAGTGCGTTAAGTATGCCTTATTTACGAACGACCACAGCTGTGATACATTCACACTGGACAACCCCAGCTTCAGGGTAGGGTCGCTCAGTGCGGGCACTCGGCACAACTTGTGCACTGGATTTCCGAACGCACCCTTAATGTGGAGATTAGATTACCAAAAAAACCCACCCGAAATACATTATAGGTTATTGTATTGTTAACAAGTGTTCCTCTCTCTCTGTCTGTCTCTCTCATCCCAAGAGACTCTGGCTCATTCTCTCTCTCTCTCTCTCTCTCTCTCTCTGTGTGTGTGTCTATGTCTCTCTACCAGTAGCAGACGTGGAGGAGAGCAGCATGACGGACGCAGACGACACCCAATTACAAACCACAGAGAGCGATGATGTACTTTAAGACTCCGCCCCTCCGGTCCCACCGCAGCCAATCACAGTCCTTCTAAACTCTCATTGGTTCAGACCGGTCGCTAGGCAACATTAGCACAGAACTCCGGTTGCTTATTGGTTGGTTCTAACAGGAAGTGGAATGATGTCACAGTGTAAGCCCCTCCCCCTGTGCTCTGATTGGCTGAACTGCTGCTCATTCTGTTTCATGTGGAGGTTGTTTTTTTTATGTTTTTATCGTTGTCATGGTAACGAATTCTGATCAATAAAATGTCTGAAACCCTGACTGTGGTGTTCTGTTCTGATGCTAACGTGCTAACCAGGCGGTTTGCGGCTGACCTTAGTAGATCTACAAGCTCACAGTGCGTCACGCCCATGACACGCTGTGTGCCCAAAGGGCCTCCAAACGGGGAGCGATGTAACGCGCATATAGTTCATTTTCAATAATACCTGCATATTTGCTCGGAGAAGTCGCGGTGCGACGACGCAAGCGTGTTTACGTGAGCACGGTGCCGTGAATTTGTTGCGCGCGTGCTCGTTACGCTCGCACGTCTGCAACTCACCAAACCTGGATTCTGTTTAGCTTTTTTTTTTTTCACTTGCGTTGTCGCGCCACTCTAGAGCTGACCTGGAGGAGACCTGTGTTGATCCAGACCCTCTAGAGCAGACCTGGAGGAGACCTGTGTTGATCCAGACCCTCTAGAGCAGACCTGTGTTGATCCAGACCTGGAGGAGACCTGTGTTGATCCAGACCCTCTAGAGCAGACCTGGAGGAGACCTGTGTTGATCCAGACCTGGAGGAGACCTGTCGTTGTGGCGCCCTCTCTGGAGGAGACCCTTTAAGCTGTGAGCTGAGCTTGTAGATCTGCTATTTTCACTTGGGTGTGTAAAGCGAAGAGCAGACCAAGTACTAAACTGAGCTTGTAGATCTGTTATCTGTTCACACTGAGATCTTCTGCACACTTCCACCACAAGAGGGCAGTAGAAGATCAACAGGTACATTTATCCTGCATTACAGAAAATACCCAAATAAAAAATACATATTCTTATTCTCCCCCAGAAAATATATTATATATTAATATTCTACCCCATGAAATAAAATCCATATTCTACCACATGGAACTTTAGAATACATATTCTACCACATTGGAACTTTAGAATAAATAAATACATATTCTACCACATTGGAACTAAAGGAGAAAATACACAAATAAAATACATATTTCCATGTATGTGACATGTTTGTCCATGAAGTGTTCTTACTGTAAATCACTGGATTAAGAGCGTCTGATAAATGACTACTAACTAGTTATATTGTATTATATACTATAATTCACAAACATTGATTTAAAGTTAAAGTAATCTATCTACTAGTTTACTACTAGTTCCAGTATTTAGTATATTATACTAGTTTGTATCCATTTAAAGTGTGAATGCTGTTAATAAAATGCTATACAAATAACCATAACCTTAAAATATAATTAATAGTGATTCCATGATTCATAATAAAGAATTGATTTCACGTGAGGTTAAAATGTAAAAACATGATGTGATGATAACATTCTGAAGCAGAACAAACGTTCCCTGTGTCAGTAACACTACACTGGAGTGACTGGACCATTGATTGATTGCAGTCATTGAACACAGCTGGTGCAAACATTTCGTCTCAGGAATCTCATCTGTACACTACTATAATATAATATTACTACATAGTTACCGTACTATACTATAACTGTACACTTGCAGCTTATATTGTTAGTTATAATAATAGTAATTATTAGTGTTATAAATGATATATCGCGCTGCTAAAGACGTGAAGCCATGAGGACAGACCAGACGCTCAAAGGAACATATTCTAATTCTACTGTGACTCCAGAAGAACTTATTTTCCACAAGAAGACAACCAGGTAATACCAGAGCCATGTTTGTAACTTTACTACACGCGTTCATTTAAAATGCAGATCTACAAAGCCACGGCACGTCGCTTCCGTGACGCCGTGTGGGCTTGTAGATCTGCTTTCTCTTCTACACTAGAAACATGGAGGACCCGTGGCTCCCTCCGGTGGTTCATCTGATCATTACAGCCACATTTAGATATTGTAGTACCATTATTCACGTGTTAGGAGTATTATTAGTTGTATTAAAGGACGGAACACAACTGTTGAATTAATGTAAATAAAGGACGTTTTCACAATAAAGGCAGACGTTTTCAAACATTGTTTAACGAGGAAGCCCTTCTGTCTGTCTGTGGGCTAGCAGATAACTGGCTAACAGCAGCTAACAGGCTAACAGCTCATATATAACTATATGTGTTTGTATGGGCAGCTAAAACTAGCTAAACAGCTCTGTAAGCAACCGTGCGGCGGCATTCTGGACTGTAAGCGAGAGATGGAGGCCTGGTTGAAAGGGCATTATAAGTAGTCGAGGAGGGATGTCCTAAAGGCATGGATCACGGTTTCGAACACAGGACACAAGACAAGATTTCTAAGCTGGAAGAAGCTCTTTCTGACTTTCATTTACTTGTTTGTCCATTTTTAGATTAGAGTCTATTTTAACACCTAGATTGGTGGCAGTTGGCTTTAAGAAAGGCTCAAGGGGACCTAAATCACCGGGAGGAAACACATTGTTGCTTGGCCCAAACACCATAACTTCGGTCTTGCCGTCGTTAAAGTTTAAAAAGTTTAAAGCCAGCCATTCTTTTACATTCTCCAGGCAAGCGAGCAAGGGTTTTAAGGAGTCAGGGTTGTTACGTTTCAGAGGCAGGTAGATTTGGCTGTCATCAGCGTAACAGTGGAAGGAAACACGTATGTTTTCAAAAAAATAATAGGTCCATTTGGTTCCATTTGTACATTCTCCATTAAATGGGGGTCCGTAGTAGCCTGGGTAAACCCCTCCCCCCTCGTCAGATTTTCATTCTGTGAAATGTTTTCCAGCAGGGGGAGTGGGTTTACCCAGGCTAGGTCCGTAGACTAATGCATGTCAAACTGGAGGGAGGGCAGAATCCATAACTGAAAATTAAAATGGTTGAAAATCTCTGCTAGAGTTGTAGAAATCTTCTCTCATGGGGGTCCTTGGCACATGTTTTCAAATTAGTGTCCCATACCATAAATACCCATACTTGTGTAGGGTAAAACCACTGTATTTATGCCTAAATAAGTATTTCCTTGTTGTGAATTACAATTTAATACAATTAATGCGATTTGTTACATTGTTTTCAACAGTGGATCGATGTACAATATGGATGATGGTAGGATGGATGATGATGTTTGGATGATCAGTTTGACGGACAGGCAGGAATAATGCAGGTCTGTTGTTGAATTCTTTCTTGTGTCGGCAGAACTCCACAGCTTGCAGAGAGCGGTTCTCCACTGAAATGAGCTTTAATACCTGCGGTTGGCCTCCCAATGGTAGGTCTGGATACACACGCACACGGACACACACACGGGGACACACACACACACACACACACACACACACACACACACACACACACACACAATGTGTGGTTAATGTGGGTTAGGGTAAGGGTCGATTCATACTCCTATTTTAGAGCCGAATAAAAGTCGGTTCGGCGCTGTAGAGCCTACAATTTGACGTCATTTGAGGTTCGGGGGGGGCGGGTACCGTCCTAAAGTCGGCTCTTCGGTGCTACTGAAATTTTCTGACGAGCCGAAATCCTTTCGGCACTACAGCGCCGAAACAGGAGTATGAATCGGCCCTTAGTGTGTGTACCATCCAGGCCTGGAATGTCATCCTTTTAGGGGCAAGGCCACTTGGCCTTTAGTGTGGTCAACTGTTTGAGGGCACAAAGGCCGAGTGCCAGCTAGGGCATGAAGGCCATCAATTAAAACAATGATTTTAAGTCCCCGGTCATCATTATTTTAGCTTAAAGGTTAAGGATGATTATTATTATTATTTCTTTTTTCAAGGCGAACAGTACTTCAGAACAGTGCTTCTTAATTAAATAATCACAGCTTTAAATAACAAAATATAAATAGCTACTGACTGATTGTAATAATATTGTAATAATGTCTGTAACATGGGTTCCCAGTCCAGAGATGAAAATCATAATGAAATGGCCTGGGACCCTGTCAGGCTGTCACCCTATAGGCTAATTCATATCAATTTAATTTGGGGGTCCTTGCAATTAAAATGGCTGAGGATCACTCGGTTAAACTGTGAATTCAAAGAAAATACAATGACAGACAGCCTACATTATATAGCCCTGTGTTTCTGTTCTGCCTTGTTTGTTTTTGTTCTGCTCACTGCACTACTGTATTATATTGTCACAACTGTGTGATATGTTCCTTGTTTTTAATTTGTGACAGATGAGATCTCTCCATTGTGGGGCTGCAGGACTAAGGACTCTGGAGATAAGTCAACACGTAAGTGTAAAAAGCATTTGTATAATTGTGTGCTTATGAACATTTACCACGTTATGTCCGCATGTATCCAGAAATGAATGATTATTAAGCGAGCGACGCGTGGTGTACAGTGAGCGCGTTCTGGTGCTTGGCTAGCGATATTATTTGCAGTGGACAACGTTGGCTGTTTAAACAATTTACGCTATCGTAGCAGACGATAGCGTGGTAAATGGTGGAGGAGTCCTGCAGTCTATGCTGTTGCGTGGTGTATAATAATCTTGAAGCGCCAGCCAGGCCGAGTGTCAGTGAGTGAGAGCTGTGTGCGCTCTAGTAGGCAGCATGTGGGCTAAATGCCCACTGTTTACTCTGCCAGTGCATGTATGCGTGGCGCGGAAGAGGAGGGAGGAGGCGAAAGTAACGCAAAATAATTAAACCACTTGGCAAATGGCAACACAACTACAATACAGAGGGGCAATGACGGCCATGGCCGCCGTGAAATTCCTGCCCTGGTAACATCACTTATATATTATAGAATAATGTTGTTTCCCCAGAAAGCGCTGGTTGGCAGGTATCAATACACTATATTAGACCCACATGTTTGTGCCAGCGTGGATGATTACATTTATTTATTGATAGCCTCTTGTCTTGATTGTTTAAACATGACGTCATGGACCACTAGGCTTGATATTAAGCCCAAAGCTTATCGATACCGGGTACTCGATAAGCCCAAAGCTTATCGATACGGGTACTCGATAAGCCCAAAGCCTATCGATACCGGGTGATGCCGGGCACTCGATTAGCCCAAAGCTTATCGATACGGGTACTCGATAAGCCCAAAGCCTATCGATACCGGGTGACGCCGGGCACTCGATTAGCCCAAAGCTTATCGATACCGGGTACTTAATAAACCCAAAGCTTATTGATACCGGGTACTGGATAAGCCCAAAGCTTATCGATACCGGGTACTTAATAAACCCAAAGCTTATTGATACCGGGTACTGGATAAGCCCAAAGCTTATCGATACCGGGTACTCGATAAGCTTATCGGGTTTGTCCGGTTAACGGGTTTCGAGCTCCATCCCTACAGGTTTTAGTTACCTGTATCCTGTTAGCTACATTTATTTATTAGCTATATGCTGATTGGTTAGAGGTTTTAGTTACTTGTATCCTGATAGGTTGGTGTGTTAATTAGCTGTATGCTGATTGGTTCGAGGTTTTAGTTACTTGTATCCTGATAGGTTGGTGTGTTAATTAGCTGTATGCTGATTGGTTAGAGGTTTTAGTTACTTGTATCCTGATAGGTCGGGGTTGCAGATCCTCTTTCGGTATCTCGTGCTTCGTTTTCCACTTCCACACGATGGTTTACACAGAGACCACTCCCCCCAGCCCGCCCACGAGCCTGTCACTGTCCAATCAGAGCACAGATACACATGGTTTACACGGAGTCCACTCCCCCCAGTTGTTTATCTTCAGATGTAATAACAATAATAATAATAACTAGAACTGCACTCTGCCGAGTGCCTATACTTTCTTGTTGCACACTAGTAGGCCATAAATGGCCTACTAGTGCACAAGCAGAGCGCGCAAGTACTGTCGACCGCTACAAACTGTCAAATCTCAGCTTCTCTGTGAAGGAACGTTTGAAATGTTGAATTATTAGGTTTAGCTATTTGCTACCTACCTACTTTATGCATGTAAAAAAGTAGTATTATCTAGAAGTATGGTACAAGTTTCTATCTATAAAAGAAATACAGTTTTATAGATTTAGAATTATTCTGGATCCCTTTTTAGTTTATCAAAGAAAAATAAATCATCGATATCCGATGAAAAAAAGGTATATAAACTGAAATAAAATATGTTATCACGTATACAGTATAATTATTTAATTATTTTAAATTGTTAATTGCTTTAAATTTACTTAATCTTGGACTATAGTGATATTAATACTAAATGCCTCTGTGTATATGTAATTTGTAAGTTGATTAGCAGTATACTGTTGTTACTTTGCGCCACTTTTGATGCGTATGCACCGTCCCAGCATGACGTAAGGGTTTAACTGGTGTAACTAGCTCTCAATGATGACGTAATAAAGATGTGGATTAAAGGACCCAATGCCTTCGATGGTGACGTATATGTCGATCAGCGTCGGGTGGATTAAAGGAAATGCCTCTATGTATGTCATTTGTAAGTTGATTAGCGGTATACTGTGGTTACTTTGCGCCACTTTTGATGTGTATGCGCCATCCCAGTATATGACGTCAGGGTATAACTGGTATAACTAGCTCTCAATTATGATAAATATGTGGATTAAAGGACCAAATGCCAGAGTGTAATTGGTTTTCGATGGTGATGTAATGACGATATGTTTTAGTGTCTGGAGGATTAAAGGTAATGCTCCTATGTATACATGTATGTAATCCGGCACCACTGCCGTATCAGGAAGTAGTCATTACGTAATTTGCTGGGATACGCATCGAATATCGAATATCGTCCTGGGCGAAATTAGTACTTGCGCGCTATGCTTGCGCAAGTAAATAATAATAGTCTTACATAAACAATTGTCCACATCATAACATCCTTGTGTCTCTAGTTGTTTGTCTTCCGGGCAGTGTCTTCCTCCGTGGTCTCTGTGAATAAAGATTACATCTAAATTACAGTAACAGTAATAGATTAAATTCAGGGCAGGTACTGTTTTAATAGAGCGGCGGTGGTTCAGCGGTAGAGTGGCCAGATGGGATCCGGAAGGTTCCCGGTTCGATCCCTGTGGGCTCCTCCAGAGTTAGTGTCGAAGTGTCCTTGAGCATGACTCTGAACCCCTAATTGCTCCTGATGTGCAGGTTGGTGCCTTGCATGGTTTCCTCCACCATCTGTTTATGAATGTGTGTGAATGGGTGAATGTAATGCACACAGTAAAGGTGTGTGAATGGGTGAATGTAACGCAGTCTATGTAAAGGTGTGTGAATGGGTGAATGCAATGCAGTCTATGTAAAGGTGTGTGTGTGTGTGTGTGTGTGTGTGTGTGTGTGTGTGTGTGTGTGTGTGTGTGTGTGTGTGTGTGTGTGTGTGTGTGTGTGTGTGTGTGTGGATGGGTGAATGTAATGCAGTCTATGTAAAGGTGTGTGAATTTGTGTGTGAATGGGTGAATGTAATGCAGTTTATGTAAAGGTGTGTTAATGGGTGAATGTAAGGCAGTCTATGTAAAGGTGTGTGAATGGGTGAATGTAATGCAGTTTATGTAAAGGTGTGTTAATGGGTGAATGTAAGGCAGTCTATGTAAAGGTGTGTGAATTTGTGTGTGAATGGGTGAATGCAATGCAGTCTATGTAAAGGTGTGTGAATTTGTGTGTGAATGGGTGAATGCAATGCAGTCTATGTAAAGGTGTGTGAATGGGTGAATGCAATGCAGTCTATGTAAAGGTGTGTGAATTTGTGTGTGAATGGGTGAATGCAATGCAGTCTATGTAAAGGTGTGTGAATTTGTGTGTGAATGGGTGAATGCAATGCAGTCTATGTAAAGGTGTGTGAATGGGTGAATGTAATGCAGTTTATGTAAAGGTGTGTGAATTTGTGTGTGAATGGGTGAATGTAATGCAGTCTATGTAAAGGTGTGTGAATGGGTGAATGTAAGGCAGTCTATGTAAAGGTGTGTGAATGGGTGAATGTAAGGCAGTCTATGTAAAGGTGTGTGAATGGGTGAATGTAATGCAGTCTATGTAAAGGTGTGTGAATGGGTGAATGTAAGGCAGTTTATGTAAAGGTGTGTGAATTTGTGTGTGAATGGGTGAATGTAATGCAGTCTATGTAAAGGTGTGTGAATGGGTGAATGTAAGGCAGTCTATGTAAAGGTGTGTGAATGGGTGAATGTAAGGCAGTCTATGTAAAGGTGTGTGAATGGGTGAATGCAATGCAGTCTATGTAAAGGTGTGTGAATGGGTGAATGTAAGGCAGTCTATGTAAAGGTGTGTGAATGGGTGAATGTAATGCAGTCTATGTAAAGGTGTGTGAATGGGTGAATGTAAGGCAGTCTATGTAAAGGTGTGTGAATGGGTGAATGTAATGCAGTCTATGTAAAGGTGTGTGAATGGGTGAATGTAAGGCAGTCTATGTAAAGGTGTGTGAATGTGTGTGTGAATGGGTGAATGTAATATATGTAAAGGTGTGTTAATGGGTGAATGTAATGCAGTCTATGTAAAGGTGTGTGAATGTGTGTGTGAATGGGTGAATCTAATGCAGTCTATGTAAAGGTGTGTGAATGGGTGAATGTAATGCAGTTTATGTAAAGGTGTGTGAATTTGTGTGTGAATGGGTGAATGTAATGCAGTCTATGTAAAGGTGTGTGAATGGGTGAATGTAAGGCAGTCTATGTAAAGGTGTGTGAATGGGTGAATGTAAGGCAGTCTATGTAAAGGTGTGTGAATGGGTGAATGTAAGGCAGTCTATGTAAAGGTGTGTGAATGGGTGAATGTAATGCAGTCTATGTAAAGGTGTGTGAATGGGTGAATGTAAGGCAGTCTATGTAAAGGTGTGTGAATGGGTGAATGTAATGCAGTCTATGTAAAGGTGTGTGAATGGGTACCTGTGCAGACATTGCTTGGATCTGTCCTGAGTTCCTCCTCTCTTGTTACAATTAATGGATCTAGTTCCAAACAGACAGGCTGACCACTTGGTCCAGTCTGACCACACCCCGTCCACTGTTAACATGCACACACACAAACACGCATATGCGCACACACACACACACACACACACACACACACACACACACACACACACACACACACACACACAGAGAAACAAACATTGATCACTGAAGTATGTCCATTTGAAGTGTGTGTGAAGTAAGGGATAATGTCTGGCTAAGTGGTCGTTGTATAGGGAAATAATTCACCTCCTTTATGTAAGGGATAATGTCCGGCTAGGTGGTCGTTGTAGGGAGATAATTCACCTCCTTTATGTAAGGGATAATGTCTGGCTAGGTGGTCGTTGTAGGGAGATAATTCACCTCCTTTATGTAAGGGATAATGTCTGGCTAAGTGGTCGTTGTATAGGGAAATAATTCACCTCCTTTATGTAAGGGATAATGTCCGGCTAGGTGGTCGTTGTAGGGAGATAATTCACCTCCTTTATGTAAGGGATAATGTCTGGCTAGGTGGTCGTTGTAGGGAGATAATTCACCTCCTTTATGTAAGGGATAATGTCTGGCTAGGTGGTCGTTGTAGGGAAATAATTCACCTCCTTTATGTAAGGGATAATGTCTGGCTAGGTGGTCGTTGTAGGGAGATAATTCACCTCCTTTATGTAAGGGATAATGTCTGGCTAGGTGGTCGTTGTAGGGAGATAATTCACCTCCTTTATGTAAGGGATAATGTCTGGCTAGGTGGTCGTTGTAGGGAGATAATTCACCTCCTTTATGTAAGGGATAATGTCTGGCTAGGTGGTCGTTGTAGGGAAATAATTCACCTCCTTTATGTAAGGGATAATGTCTGGCTAGGTGGTCGTTGTAGGGAGATAATTCACCTCCTTTATGTAAGGGATAATGTCTGGCTAGGTGGTCGTTGTAGGGAGATAATTCACCTGCTTTATGTAAGGGATAATGTCTGGCTAGGTGGTAAAGGTGAATTATATCCCG
>NC_137872.1:8066903-8074403 GCF_963924005.1 Protomyctophum bolini
GTGTCACACTGTCTGATTGACAGCTGCAGCCCCTCCCCACAGGAAACTGAACATAGGCCCAGTGGTCCGTAAGAGCCCCACCCCCCATCAACTAGACAAACAGACAGACAGACAGACAGACAGACAGCGAGAGAGAGAGAATGAGAGAGAAGGAGGGAGAGAGAATAGCAGACTTGTAAGTGTTTATACATATAGCACCAGTATTGATACTTTTACTTAAGTATAACATTAGAGTAATTTTCCACCACTGAAGTGGTAGGCATAGTGAGTAGGCATAGCTATAAATACCATGTTTTACATAGACATTATTTTATATTAGAAATTCTAATTATATGATCTAAATAGGCTGTGAAGGTGAATAACACAAAAATAAAACGGGTGATGTGACTGGCCGGAATCAGTGTAGACTAGAGGGTTCTCATCTGGAGATGTTTGATGAATCAGTGTAGACTAGAGGGTTCTCATCTGGAGATGTTTGATGAATCAGTGTAGACTAGAGGGTTCTCATCTAGAGATGTTTGATGAATCAGTGTAGACTAGAGGGTTCTCATCTGGAGATGTTTGATGAATCAGTGTAGACTAGAGGGTTCTCATCTGGAGATGTTTGATGAATCAGTGTAGAATAGAAGGTTCTCATCTGGAGATGTTTGATGAATCAGTGTAGAATAGAGGGTTCTCATCTGGATGTTTGATGAATCAGTGTAGACTAGAGGGTTCTCATCTGGATGTTTGATGCCTCGGCCTCTTTGAAGAGATGGATGGATGAGGGACAAAGTCTGGACACTACATTTAAAAATTCTGGCATGCAATTTTATACTTTAGTCATTTTATGTTATTTGTAAAGCACACGTTATATTTTTGTTTTTAAGAATGTAAAAAAAATTGATTACATATTGGTGCTCCTTAGATTTTGGTGGGTGCTCCTAATTTTTTTCTGGTGCTCCTTCATTTTGAAATTGGTAGCACAAGCGCTACCAAGTAAAAAAAAGTTAATTTCGAGCCCTGAAGCGCCATGACTTTTGGCCAAACGAGGCATGAGTTATGACTGTTCACAGTTTTCATTTACAAAAGATTGCTCCAATTGCCCCCTTTTGGCATGACCCTCTACCATACTGTAAAGTTTCATCAAAATGTGTCTCTAGCGGTCATAATAAATAGTAAATACTAATCGTACCAGGGCAGTTGGGCAGGTCCGTACAGCTAGCGGTATCGTAGTCCTCTCCAGGGCAGCTGTCGCCGGGCGGAACGGTGCCAGAGGAAGGGGCGGGGCTATCACAGTTGCGCTCCCGGCTCCTGGTTGGATAGATGGCTCCGTCGACGTCACTTCCTGAGACGCAGGAAGCTGAGCACTCTGTCCACTGGCCCCACGTTCCCCATGAACCATGAACTGTCAAATATAGGTTCCTATTATTAATACGTTCCCCATGGACCATTATTAATGTAGCACTGTGTCTACTGGCCCCACGTTCCCCATGAACCATGAACTGTCAAATATAGGTTCCTATTATTAATACGTTCCCCATGGACCATTAATAATGTAGCACTGTGTCTACTGGCCCCACGTTCCCCATGAACCATGAACTGTCAAATATAGGTTCCTATTATTAATACGTTCCCCATGGACCATTATTAATGTAGCACTGTGTCCACTGGCCCCACGTTCCCCATGAACCATGAACTGTCAAATATAGGTTCCTATTATTAATACGTTCCCCATGGACCATTAATAATGTAGCACTGTGTCTACTGGCCCCACGTTCCCCATGAACCATGAACTGTCAAATATAGGTTCCTATTATTAATACGTTCCCCATGGACCATTAATAATGTAGCACTGTGTCTACTGGCAGACAGACAGACAGACAGACAGACAGACAGACAGACATACTTGGACAGGGCTTGTCCACAACGCAGGCCTGTGATTGGCTGTTGTCTCCGACACACGTGTCGGCACAGCCCTCCTTGCTGAGACACACCCTCGTCCTCTGCTGGACTCCGCCCACTCCACCGCACGACACGGAGCACTCTGACCACGATGACCACTCCCCCCACTGGGGGACTGTATGACGGAAGCATTTATATTTTACTCATGATCAGAGCTTCCGTTGCTCCAGACTGTATGACGGAAGCATTTATATTTTACTCATGATCAGAGCTTCCGTTGCTCCAGACTGTATGACGGAAGCATTTATATTTTACTCGTGATCAGAGCTTCCGTTGCTCCAGACTGTATGATGGACGGCATTCTACGCACGGCAGACATATTTTAACACCGTTTTATTCCTTGTTATGAACTCACGTCCTGTTGCGTCTTGGAGTACTTCAGGATTCCCTTCTCCAACAGGAAGTACCTCTGAAAGAAAGGACCAATCACAGCAGAGCATTAAGACACCAAACAGGAAGTAGATGTCCATAGTGGACTAGACCGCAGTCAAACCAGCCAAATCTGATCTTTTGCCCCGACCGTTCACACTGCATTTAAGAGATCTGAGATCCGAAAGAATATATATAAGATTTGCACCACATTTTTATACGATTTTTCAAAAATAGCAGACCTACAAGCTTGTAGCGCGCCACTCGGCGGCGCGCTATGAGCTTGTAGATCTGCTATTTTTCAATATCTAAAGTATAACATAATGCATAGTTAAATGAGTCTAAACATAAACAGGTCACATGGAATCTGATTCGGACCAGGTTACTGCGTTCAGACTGAGACAGATCTCCTGGACTCAAAGTTTTGTGCCGCATTTTCACGATTCTTCAAAAATAGCAGACCTACAAGCCTAATTTTTTTTTAGATTTTCATTATCGTGAGAACGATGGCTTCCATTTTCCCATTGCAACTTTTCAGAACTAGAAAGCCTGCAGTTTCTATTAGCTTGTATTCCCCATCGATGATGTCACTGGAGGACGGTTTCTGAACTGCCCACAGCCTTCCTATGAGACGCAGACTGGTTTCTGAACCGCCCACAGCCCTCCTATGAGACACAGACTGGTTTCTGAACTGCCCACAGCCCTCCTATGAGACACAGACTGGTTTCTGAACTGCCCACAGCCCTCCTATGAGACACAGACTGGTTTCTGAACTGCCCACAGCCCTCCTATGAGACACAGACTGGTTTCTGAACTGCCCACAGCCCTCCTATGAGACACAGACTGGTTTCTGAACTGCCCACAGCCCTCCTATGAGACAGACTGGTTTCTGAACCACCCACAGCCCTCCAATGAGACGGACTGGTTTCTGAACCGCCCACAGCCCTCCAATGAGACACAGACTGGTTTCTGAACCGCCCACAGCCCTCCTATGAGACACAGACTGGTTTCTGAACCGCCCACAGCCCTCCTATGAGACAGTACAGGGTGTAGTTACTGTACCTGGACAGCAGGTGTAAGCAGCACACGGTTCAGTCTGGAAGTTGTTCAAGATGTGACAGTCTGATTCCGGGACTCCGAAACACTTCCTGGTTCTGCTTCTCCCTCCGTCGCCACAAAGCTCAGAACACTGACCCCATGTGGACCACTCTGATACGGCCAGAGGACTGCACGCACGCACACACAAATGTAAACGCACGCACACAAACACAAATGTAAACACGCACGCACACAAACGGCAACAGAGCACAGTCAAACACTTTGGGCTCCATTTTTGTCACCACTAAACCCCTTATCCCTAAACGACTGCTAAACCCCTTATCCCTAAACTACTACTAAACCCCTTCTCCATAAACTACTGCTAAACCCCTTATCCCTAAACTACTGCTAAACCCCTTCTCTATAAACTACTGCTAAACCCCTTCTCCATAAACTACTGCTAAACCCATTCTCATCACACCTGTATATTAACTGTATGTGCTGCTAAACTTGAGGTTTACGGGCAAAATACAGTGCCCATAATTGCCCGTTAACTCCTCTTTTCACGCAGTGTTACATAACGTCGTTGTTACTTCAGTGGAAACTAAATGGAGATATCCTTCAGACTCCTGAATTGGAAATGGAGCCGTGAGGAGTTTGGAACTAAGCCAACGTGACATTGTGCCTTAAAGGTTTTATGACATTAATTTTCATTAATTTTTATTTTTATTTTTTCTTTTAGGTTTTATGACCTCAATTGCACCCAAAAAACCTGAACTTTGAACATTCAGTGGATTTTCTGTGGTCTGAAGTTTTCTTTGGGGTTTGGAAGCCTTTTGAGCTACAATGAAAACAGGCAAAACAGTGAAAACAGTGACATCTGCTGGCAAATCCCATTGACATATATGGGATTTGCAGGATCTTACATCACAAACAGCAGGAAAATCAGAGCACCTGTTTGAGCCAGAAAACCCCAGATCACAGAAAATCTACTGAATGTTAAAAGTTCATGTTTTTTGGGTGCAATTGAGATTAGAAAACCTAAAAAAAATAAGAACAATTCCAAAACCTTTTTTTTAATGTCACAATCCCTTTAACTCCTGAAACTGGCTGTAGTGATTATAACAGCACGGAATGTCGCAATTTGTCATTGATTTAGACGCGGCGGAGCCTATATTAATAATCTATATTCTAATGTAGTTCTATTATCCTACTATTCTGATAAACATTCACTCTGTGCATTGAGATCACTGTATCTCAGCCTTTACATCCGTCGTATGAATAAATAATGAAATGTATTAATTCTGAGACCCGAGTCGCCACAAATGAGACTCTAGACTCGACTCGTACTCGAGCTCCGTGACTCGTGGGCATCTCTGGCGTGCGTGCGTGCGTGCGTGCGTGCGTGCGTGCGTGCGTGCGTGCGTACTGACCCACAGTAGTGACAGACTCCAGCGTCGTCATGGTAACCATAGTTCTTGTTCTGACAACAATCGTCTATCTCCACCTCGCCCAGCTCGTCCTCACATCGCCCTGAAGACTGGTCCACTCTCTGGAAGCACCGTGCACACTCTGTACACACACACACACACACACACACACATTACATTATGACCTCACATCGCCCTGAAGACTGACAGACAGACAGACAGACTGACAGACAGACAGACAGACAGACTGACAGACAGACAGACAGACAGACAGACAGACAGACACTAACCTGTATTGTGCAGACAGTGAGACAGCACAATTAACAGGAGAATATGTTTCATCTTCTCTCTTCTCTTCTCTTCTCTTCTCTTCTCTTCTCTGACTGCTGTAGAGAAGAGGAGTTTTAGAGAATAAACAAAACTTGAATGAAAGTAAACACAACTTTACTGTAACTGTGTGTGTGTGTGTGTGTGTTTCCGGTAAGTCCAGCAGATAGTTCATTGACCGGACATATTTCAACATCTGTTTGTTTCAACACAATCTCTCTCTCTCTCTCTCTCTCTCTCTCTCTCTCTCTCTCTCTCTCTCTCTCTCTCTCTCTCTCTCTCTCTCTCTCTCTCTCTCTCTCTCTCTCTCTCTCTCTCTCTCTCTATCTGCCTCTCTCTCTCTCTCTGCCTCTCTCTCTCTCTCTCTCTCTCTGCCTCTCTCTCTCTCTCACTCTCTCTCTCTCTCTCTCTCTGCCTCTCTCTCTCTCTCTCTCTCCACACATCGTTAGAGATAGACATCGTTAGGCGGTATCTTCACTTGATCAAAGTACATGTCCAGGAAATGGGTGGAGTTCCATTATCCATCCATCCATCTTCAACCGCTTCCTCTGGGCGGGAACCCCTTTTGGTGTTAGCATTATGTTATGCTTTAGCTATTGAAAAACAGCATATCTACAAGCTTGTAGCGCGCCACTCGGTGGCACGCTACGAGCTTGTAGATCTACGAGCTTGTAGGTCTGCTATTTTTGAAAAAAACATTTTTTTTAACCTGATCTCAGGTCAAAATGGGTTAATATAGGCTATTTTTTATTTAATATAAAATGAATAAATAAATACAAAATATAAGTGTACCTTTCTTGCTGAATCTGGCCCTGTTACGTTTAGCCCTAATGTCTGACTGTATGTTGTGATGTTTACAATCATGACCGATAATAATATATAATCATCATTGATGTAGTATTCAATCAATGGATCTGACCTCATGTCAGATAGGCATTTTATTGAGCTCTGTCAATTGGCTGAGTGGACAAACCCTGCGAACCCTGGAACAACATATTTATTATTTCCCATTGCAGTCAGAACTACAGACTCACTCCCAATCTAAACTATGGAATGAACTTCCCATTGCAGTCAGAACTACAGACTCATTCCCAATCTAAACTATGGAATGAACTTCCCATTGCAGTCAGAACTACAGACTCACTCCCAATCTAAACTATGGAATGAACTTCCCATTGCAGTCAGAACTACAGACTCACTCCCAATCTAAACTATGGAATGAACTTCCCATTGCAGTCAGAACTACATTTGGATTACAACCCTGGATTAGGAGAGACGAGTCATTCTTTCCGCCCGGCTAACAGCTAAGTCAACGGTAAGCTAATATGAGCCCAGAGCATACGGTAGCCGAAAGGCGAACTGACAAAAGAAAAAGAAAAAAGAAAATCTGAATATTCTTATCTCGCCCGGTATCATTGAGTATGCGCTAGGACGTCCTCACACGTTGTATGTACAGCTCGGTTCGAGTCCCTATGACGTTCCCATACGTCGTATGTACAGATTGTGTTAACGTGTATATATGCACATTTTCATTATATACATATATATATATATATATATATATATATACTGTATATATATATATATATTCCACTATACGTTCTTAGCTTACGCATGTTTCATGATAACTACTTTTTATGTATGTGATGTATTGCCATGCTTTTTGTTCTTGCTTAATGTAATTCACCCTGGATTTAGAGCGTCTGATAAATGCCTAAATTGCAATTGTAAATTGTTGTAGTTTTTGTAAAAACATGTGAGATGTGTTTGGGTGAGCGGTGAGTCTCTTACCACCGCGGCTCAGTGACGTC
This sequence comes from Protomyctophum bolini, assembly GCF_963924005.1. Classification (NCBI taxonomy): domain Eukaryota; kingdom Metazoa; phylum Chordata; class Actinopteri; order Myctophiformes; family Myctophidae; genus Protomyctophum; species Protomyctophum bolini. Next base: position 8,073,823 of record NC_137872.1, read on the forward strand.
ATGTTGTAGTTTTAGTAAAAATCACACCCGTGTGAACTGAGTGGTGCAACTCCCTCTCTCTCTCATTAGCAGGCAACTGCAGCACTCTCTCTCTGTTTCTGGCACAACAGCACCCCTACTGGTACTCATTCTCGTGCTCATTAACCAACACATAGGTGAACACATAACACATAGACACGAACATTGCTGGTTGTAGGAGTGGTTGCACCACTCAAAAACAAAGAGGTGTGTTTGGGTGAGCGGTGATTCTCTTACCACCGCGGCTCAGTGACGTCATTTCCTAACCACGCGGTGAGGAGTTAGGAAAGGAGGTGAGGAGGTTAGGAAAGGAGGTGAGGAGGTTATCACCTAAAAAGTGGAGTATGCGTGAGCCTCGAGAGGCATGTTGTACTCACATACTTAACATGGGTGGACCGCCAACACTCCAGAGAGAGAGAGAGAGAGAGAGAGGAGGGGGGGTGATAGAGATATCATTTGGGGTGCGTGCGTGCGTGCGTGCGTGCGTGCGTGCGTGCGTGCGTGCGTGCGTGCGTGCATGCGTGCGTGCGCGTGTGTGTGTGTGCGTGCGTGTGTGTGAAGTG
>NC_137872.1:8084403-8091903 GCF_963924005.1 Protomyctophum bolini
GCAGTGTACTCTGGTTTGGGTTGTGTTCTGTAGCAGTGTACTCTGGTTTGGGTTGTGTTCTGTAGCAGTGTAGGTTTGGGTTGTGTTCTGTAGCAGTGTACTCTGGTTTGGGTTGTGTTCTGTAGCAGTGTACTCTGGTTTGGGTTGTGTTCTGTAGCAGTGTACTCTGGTTTGGGTTGTGTTCTGTAGCAGTGTACTCTGGGTTGGGTTGTGTTCTGTAACAGTGTACTCTAGTTTGGGTTGTGTTCTGTAGCAGTGTACTCTGGGTTTGGGTTGTGTTCTGTAGCAGTGTACTCTGGTTTGGGTTGTGTTCTGTAGCAGTGTACTCTGGGTTGAGTTGTGTTCTGTAGCAGTGTACTCTGGGTTGGGTTGTGTTCTGTAACAGTGTACTCTGGGTTGGGTTGTGTTCTGTAGCAGTGTAGGTTTGGGTTGTGTTCTGTAGCAGTGTACTCTGGTTTGGGTTGTGTTCTGTAACAGTGTACTCTGGGTTGGGTTGTGTTCTGTAGCAGTGTACTCTGGGTTGGGTTGTGTTCTGTAGCAGTGTACTCTAGTTTGGGTTGTGTTCTGTAGCAGTGTACTCTGGGTTTGGGTTGTGTTCTGTAGCAGTGTACTCTGGGTTGGGTTGTGTTCTGTAGCAGTGTACTCTGGGTTGGGTTGTGTTCTGTAGCAGTGTACTCTGGGTTGGGTTGTGTTCTGTAACAGTGTACTCTGGTTTGGGTTGTGTTCTGTAGCAGTGTACTCTGGTTTGGGTTGTGTTCTGTAGCAGTGTAGGTTTGGGTTGTGTTCTGTAGCAGTGTACTCTAGTTTGGGTTGTGTTCTGTAGCAGTGTACTCTGGTTTGGGTTGTGTTCTGTAGCAGTGTACTCTGGTTTGGGTTGTGTTCTGTAGCAGTGTACTCTGGTTTGGGTTGTGTTCTGTAGCAGTGTAGGTTTGGGTTGTGTTCTGTAGCAGTGTACTCTAGTTTGGGTTGTGTTCTGTAGCAGTGTACTCTGGTTTGGGTTGTGTTCTGTAGCAGTGTACTCTGGTTTGGGTTGTGTTCTGTAGCAGTGTACTCTGGTTTGGGTTGTGTTCTGTAGCAGTGTACTCTGGGTTGGGTTGTGTTCTGTAACAGTGTACTCTAGTTTGGGTTGTGTTCTGTAGCAGTGTACTCTGGGTTGGGTTGTGTTCTGTAGCAGTGTAGGTTTGGGTTGTGTTCTGTAGCAGTGTACTCTGGTTTGGGTTGTGTTCTGTAGCAGTGTACTCTGGGTTGGGTTGTGTTCTGTAACAGTGTACTCTGGGTTGGGTTGTGTTCTGTAACAGTGTACTCTAGTTTGGGTTGTGTTCTGTAGCAGTGTACTCTGGGTTGGGTTGTGTTCTGTAGCAGTGTACTCTGGGTTTGGGTTGTGTTCTGTAGCAGTGTACTCTGGTTTGGGTTGTGTTCTGTAGCAGTGTACTCTGGGTTGAGTTGTGTTCTGTAGCAGTGTACTCTGGGTTGGGTTGTGTTCTGTAACAGTGTACTCTAGTTTGGGTTGTGTTCTGTAGCAGTGTACTCTGGGTTGGGTTGTGTTCTGTAACAGTGTACTCTGGTTTGGGTTGTGTTCTTTAGCAGTGTACTCTGGGTTGGGTTGTGTTCTGTAGCAGTGTACTCTGGTTTGGGTTGTGTTCTGTAGCAGTGTACTCTGGGTTGAGTTGTGTTCTGTAGCAGTGTACTCTGGGTTGGGTTGTGTTCTGTAACAGTGTACTCTGGGTTGGGTTGTGTTCTGTAGCAGTGTAGGTTTGGGTTGTGTTCTGTAGCAGTGTACTCTGGTTTGGGTTGTGTTCTGTAACAGTGTACTCTGGGTTGGGTTGTGTTCTGTAGCAGTGTACTCTGGGTTGGGTTGTGTTCTGTAGCAGTGTACTCTGGGTTGGGTTGTGTTCTGTAGCAGTGTACTCTGGTTTGGGTTGTGTTCTGTAGCAGTGTACTCTAGTTTTGGTTGTGTTCTGTAGCAGTGTACTCTGGGTTTGGGTTGTGTTCTGTAGCAGTGTACTCTGGGTTGGGTTGTGTTCTGTAGCAGTGTACTCTGGGTTTGGGTTGTGTTCTGTAGCAGTGTACTCTGGGTTGGGTTGTGTTCTGTAGCAGTGTACTCCGCTCCAACTGAATGAATCTGATGTGCTCATTTTAGTTTTGATTGTGTATACTAGGCTACGGTACTTCAACTTCGTTGCGCGGCGGCGGTACCGACGCACACCCAAAATAGCTGCTATAATTCTGTGTGTGCACACTGTGTGCACGCCTGCATGCACAGCACCGCGCTCAATTAAGACGGATTTGCTGCAGATGTGCTCATTGCGCTGATTGATGGCGGTCAGGTTCAGAGCTTCAGAACTTAGAGGACACTTTTCTCCAACGGTCTAAAAGGCAGCAGCTAAAAGCGTCCTTTCATCAGCAACACAGTGATGAACAACAGAACAACAAGCTGATGGTTTCAGCAGCAGGAGTAGACAGTAGACAGTAGACACAGGAGAGCAGGAGTAGACAGTAGACAGTAGACAGTAGACACAGGAGAGCAGGAGTAGACAGTAGACAGTAGACACAGGAGAGCAGGAGTAGACAGTAGACACAGGAGAGCAGGTACCGGAATGCTTGTTTCCCCTCCTTTTTTGGGAGGGGGTGACCTGCCCCGCCCGCCTCCCATAATTTTGCTGAAAACCTTGACACGTCCGCCCGCCCCGCATCACTAGTATCTATCTATCTATGTATACTGTACTAATCCATGTGAGCATGTACTGTACTATAAATGGTAAATGGTGCATTTATATAGCGCCTTTATCCATTCATATAGTGCCTTTATCCATTTATATAGCGCCTTTATCCAATTATGAATGGATTAAACAAGTGCATCCATATCCATATTTACATCAGGTTACAAGCATTCGTTCCAGACAGTTTCTGTGTGTGTGTGTGTGTGTGTGTGTGTGTGTGTGTGTGTGTGTGTGCGTGTGTGTGTGTGTGTGTCTGCGTGTGCGTGCGTGCGTCGGGGGAAACATGCAGGTCAAAGATCCCTAACTGTCACTGTAGTGAATTGTTTTAACTTGAATCCATTATATTAACACATTGTTCATGTACATTAATGAACTTGAATCCATTATATTAACACATTGTTCATATACATTAATGAACTTGTATCCATTATATTAACACAAACTATACTGACTAATATTATTATATTATTATATTATTATATTAACACAAACTATACTGACTAATATTATTATATTATTATATGAACACAAACTATACTGACTAATGTTATTTTCTATATGAACCAGTGTTGTTTTTGGCAGCAAATTTCTATTTTAGTTTAGTCATAGTCTTTGGACTGAAACTTCATTTACTTTTAGTCACATTTTAGTCACCTGGAATGTCTTAGTGTTTAGTCTAGTTTTAGTCGACTAAATGTACAGTTGATTTAGTCGACTAAAATGTATTTTGGCGGGTCTTGATGCCGTCGTAATGAGTGTTTTTACACTTGCTGAAAATAGCCGATCTACAAGCTCCCAGCGCGTCACGTTGCGACGCTTTGTGAGCTTGTAGATCAGCTATTTTCAGCATGCAACCAAGTGTAAAATGACTTATACTGGATCTCTTGTCCACTAGTCCCTTCCTAACATTTTAGTCTATTTTATTTTTGTCGACGAAATTGTCAGTATATTTAGTCTTAGTTTTAGTCACCGTAGCTTAGTTTTCATTTAGTTTCCATTTGTTTTTTACAGTGAAAATAGGTAGTCGACGAACATTTTTCGTCTTAGTTTTAGTTGACGAAAACAACACTGATATGAACAAAGTTGACCTTAAAGAGAATACTATTTAGAATGCATGGATGAATAGGCTACGTGGAGAAGTGTAGTGTGTGATAGAGACCTCCTGTCATAAAGATGGCTCAGGTGTCAGGATGGAAATACATTCCTGAGTGATAAACCTCACAATAGATGTTTGCAGCTGCCGTAAAGTGTCGTAGACCCTGTCCCATCTTTATAGAGGACCGTAAAGCAGGGGTGGGCTACTTTGACGATGGAGAGGGCCACTATATTTCCACACTCACTCCCTAGGGCCATATATTACTGTCGTAGCAAAAATAGCCGATCTACAAGCTCAATTGAGCTTGTAGATCGGCTATTTTTGGTCATGTTCACATGTTGTGGAATTGTAAACAGCTGGAACCAATATTATATCAGTATTCTGATATTAACCTGAGGGCCACATTAAGTGAAGGTGGGGGCCGCATGTGGCCCCTGGGCCGCCAGTTGCCCACCCCTGCCGTAAAGGGTCGTAGACCCTGTCCCATCTTTAGAGAGGACCTGCAGATCAGGCCCTTCTCTTTCACCATCTGTTAAAACATTTAGGCCTGACATCGACATTTAAAAAATGCCTTCTACATCCCGACAGTTTTCTGAAATACCTCATGTTTCTGTATCAGTGGTGATCAATATTTCATGTCTAGGACCCCAAAAATGATATTTAATCGGCCGCCGACCCCATCTGAAAATATGTAGTTCCAGGAGATTTGTGCCGCATTTTCACGATTAAACAAAAATAGCTTAAGTATAACATAATGCTTTAAAACACCCGCCCAGAATTGGTTAAAACATACTTTTTCAAACATGAAGTATACTTATTCGAGGGATGACTTCCGCACACCCGGTTCAATTTTATAGCAGGTGCGTATAGGTCCTGGCACAACAGCAAACATTATAAGGAAGGAGGAGAGACCCGCACACTGGTTCAAGAAGTTTATTTTAAGAGTCTGACCTGTGGTTAGTAGAGACAACAGGTCAGTCTGACCTGAGGCTAGTAGAGACAACAGGTCAGTCTGACCTGAGGCTAGTAGAGACAACAGTTCAGTCTGACCTGAGGCTAGTAGAGACAACAGGTCTGACCTGAGGCTAGTAGAGACAACAGGTCAGTCTGACCTGAGGCTAGTAGAGACAACAGGTCAGTCTGACCTGAGGCTAGTAGAGACAACAGGTCAGTCTGACCTGAGGCTAGTAGAGACAACAGGTCAGTCTGACCTGAGGCTAGTAGAGACAACAGGTCAGTCTGACCTGAGGCTAGTAGAGACAACAGGTCAGTCTGACCTGACGCTATAGTAGAGACAACAGGTCAGTCTGACCTGAGGCTATAGTAGAGACAACAGGTCAGTCTGACCTGAGGCTAGTAGAGACAACAGGTCAGTCTGACCTGAGGCTATAGTAGAGACAACAGGTCAGTCTGACCTGAGGCTATAGTAGAGACAACAGGGCCGGCTTTCCTGTGATAATATTGTCACCCACTCTAACCAAGAAGCCACCTGCCTTGTTGCTGAGATTACTATTATTTTGATCCAAAGAGAATGGATTCAGTTTTTCCCAGTTTTTCCCATGTTTGTTATCAGCGAGCCAGGTGCAGATTTTACCGAGTTCAGAGCTGAGGGTCTTTTCAACCTGCAGTTCATTAGACCAGCAGTGCTGAGTCATCTGTGAACAGGAACAAGTTGCAGTCACAAGCTGAGTGATGTCATGTCGTTTACATATATTAGGCACAGTAAAGGTCCTAGTATGTATGCTTCATCATCACGCCACCATCTGTTCTCTCCCCTCCAGACACCAGTGAGTCAGGATAGATGGGTGTGGGTGCGCGAGCGTGTGTGGGTGCGCGAGCGTGTGTGTGTGTGTGTGTGTGCGTGTGTGTGTGTGTGTGTGTGTGTGTGTGTGTGTGTGTGTGTGTGTGTGTGTGTGTGTGTGTGTGTGTGTGCGCGTGCGTGCAAGACCATCAGTCATATTAACTGATGGTCACACTGGCCATGCCCTTTCTCTCTCTCTCTCTCTCTCTGTCTGTCTTTCTGTCTGTCTGTTGGGTAGCCAAGCGAGCTTGCTTCAATAGTGAGAGAGAGAACACACTTAGTCAATAGATAGATAGATAGAGAGATAGATAGATAGATAGTAGATATGTGAAGATATGTTTGGAGTGTAAAGATTTCAGACTGCAGGAGCCCAGGTTGTGGTATGTACCATTCTGTTCACCACAATTCTCAATCATTCCTTCACAGATCCTTTTGTGTACTTACTGAAGTACTTCAGTAAGTACACAAAAGTGTTGCATCAAAATGTAAAGTACTCATTATGCAGAATGTTTCATTTAAAGTTTTTTTTTAAATGTCTGCAAAGCTTTTGAAAATAGCTCCTCTACAAGCTTACAATGCACGTGAGCTTGTAGATCTTCTATTTTCAAATGGCATCAAATTTTGATTGACGTTTTAGTCATAGTCTCTTCAATAGTTTTCATTTAGTTTCAGTCACATTTTAGTCACCTGGAATGTTTTAGTGTTAGTCTAGTTTTAGTCGACTAAATATCATATAATATGGTCAAATCCCGACTTACGTCCCAGTAGCTACCCTCGATCAGTCCATCAGGGAATGAGCAAGGCCACACAATCCGTTGCCCCGGAACTACTCTTACTTTATAAAATATTATAAATACTCTATCCATCCATATTTACAGTATAAAATACTATATTTTCAGTTGGGGCTCAGGGCCAATTACATATAATTCTAGGGGTCCTTGACATGAAATGGTTTGAGAACCACTGATACAGAAACATAGGGTTTAACCCTGTGTGAACCACTGATTTAGAAACATGAGGTTTAACCCTGTGAGAACCACTGATATAATAATAATAATAATAATAAAACTTTATTTGTATAGCACCTTTCATGACATGAAATGCAGCTCAAAGTGCTTTACAGAGCAATGGAGAAAAAAAAGAAAAGCAAGGCAACGACATAAAAAAACAAGCAGTAATGCAATACAGTGAGGACATGAATAACAAAAAATAAAGGATCAATTAAAAGCAATGTTGTAGAAGTGGGTCTTGAGCTGTGCTTTAAAAATGTCTACAGAGGCTGCCTGACGAAGGTACAGTGGGAGCTTGTTCCATGCCGTCGGCCCGTAGAAGCAAAAAGCTGCTTCCCCCGTATTTTTTAGTTGCCATTTTTTTAGGCAAAGCGAGCAGGCCAGCAGTGGGGCTTAGGGGGCGGTTTGGGACATATTTAGGCAGGCAGTCATGTAGGTAGGATTGTGCGAGACCATTGAGAGCTTTATACACGAGTAAAATAATTTAAAAATCAATCCTAAAAACAACCAGAAGCCAATGCAGTGAGGCCAAAACTGGAGTAATATGTTCTCTCATCTTAGTTCTAGTTAAAACTCTGGCTGCTGCATTTTGGACAAGTTGTAATCTGTCAGTTGTTTTCTTAGGCAGTCCAGAAATCCAGTCCAGCATTGCAGTAATCAAGCCGAGAAAAAACAAAGGCGTGGATTATCGTTTGTGCATCGTACAAAGACAAATAGTCTCTGATTCGTGCAATATTTCTAAGGTGAAAAAAGGCAATCTTGGTAACATGATTAATGTGTGAATTAAAATTCAATTCAGAAACAATAATGACCCCCAGGTTCTTTACTGTACTGTTACTTTCTACAGTCAGGTTGCCAAGTCTGCTTATTATT
>NC_137872.1:8096903-8116903 GCF_963924005.1 Protomyctophum bolini
CTGTAGATGTATTTATCCATTCTGACATTTTCAATCTAGTGAGTCTAATGGAGGTCAGGGTTAGGGTACCTGACCCTGACTCTGTTAGGGTTAGGATACAATAACCCTGACTCTGTTAGGGTTAGGATACCCTAACCCTGACCCTGACTCTGTTAGGGTTAGGATACCCTAACCCTAACCCTGACCCTGCCTCCGTAGCAACTCTGAACAGCACAGTGTTTACCCACCTGCAGGTCGGTCTGCGTCCAGCGTTTAAAACCCGTAGATCTGTAAGTGTATTGATCCACTCTGTCTCGGTATCTGTCCTCCATTGTAACTGTGCAACAGCACCCCTAGAGGTCAGGGCTGCGTTGCACTCATTGGGGGAGACGGGAACATTTAGAACGTAGTCTTTGATGGACAGATTGATATGAGCCGAACGTGTGCTAAAACAGGTTGACATGATGTAACGTAGCTTTGTCATTGGTTGGCAGATTGCGGAGGAGGATCTTCCTAAGCCAATCAGTGACTTGGAGCAAGGGAAGCCGCTGCCTTTCATCTTTGGAGACCCGCCCCCTGAGCTCATCAACGTCCCATTGGAGGAGCTGGACCCCTTCTACCAATCACAGCCGGTCTGTCACCAAACACACTTCTAACCAAACATGTAACTTATATAGCATTTTATATATATATATATATATATACTGCCAGGGTCTTCAGGGAAGGCATAGCCTGTTTTCAGTGTCTTTAGTTCTTGGTTTGTTGTTCTGGTTTGTCTTTGTTAGTTATCAAGTGTTTATTTCTTACTTTTGGTTTTTGAAAGTGTATTGTGGCCAGTATCATTCGTGCAGTATTCTGTTTTGCCTCAGACCCGGGCTGTGACAATCCGTCATATGGGCTGTTCATCAGTTTTGGAGGTAAATAAATACAACAAAAGTTGTACTGTACATTCTTGGACTGCGTCTATTCTTGGAGCCTTGGCCGCTCGGCAACTCTTACAATATATATTAGGGATGCACCGAAAATTCGGCTCAAAAATGAAAAAATATCACAGAATAGTAGTGGTGGATATACGTCCCAGGTGCATCCATGCGATGTATATTTATTAGTTATAGTTGAAAACACACGTCTCTGCTTCTGGTGCCTGATATTGTCCTTCTAATGAACGTTAGACTGGTTGAAAACACACGTCTCTGCTTCTGGTGACTGATATTGTCCTTCTAATGAATCTTAGACAGGTTGAAAACACACGTCTCTGCTTCTGGTGACTGATATTGTCCTTCTAATGAATGTTAGACTGGTTGAAAACACACGTCTCTGCTTCTGGTGACTGATATTGTCCTTCTAATGAATCTTAGACAGGTTGAAAACACACGTCTCTGCTTCTGGTGACTGATATTGTCCTTCTAATGAATCTTAGACAGGTTGAAAACACACGTCTCTGCTTCTGGTGACTGATATTGTTCTTCTAATGAATGTTAGACTGGTTGAAAACATACGTCTCTGCTTCTGGTGACTGATATTGTCCTTCTAATGAATCTTAGACAGGTTGAAAACACACGTCTCTGCTTCTGGTGGCTGATATTGTCCTTCTAATGAACGTTAGACTGGTTGAAAACATACGTCTCTGCTTCTGGTGACTGATATTGTCCTTCTAATGAATCTTAGACAGGTTGAAAACACACGTCTCTGCTTCTGGTGGCTGATATTGTCCTTCTAATGAACGTTAGACTCAATGGTCAGTGCTTAAATGCTTAAAACTGTTTATCTGTGCATCTGTCTGTCCTTTACCTGTGTGTGTGTGTGTGTGTGTGTGTGTGTGTGTGTGTGTGTGTGTGTGTGTGTGTGTGTGTGTGTGTAGACGTTCATCGTCATCACTAAGGGGAACGTGATCTTCAGGTTCAACGCTGAGCCAGCCTGCTACGTCTGGAGTCCGGATAGTCTGGTCAGACAAATTGCCATCAGGATCCTCATCCACTCATATCCTTCTATCTGATATATATCTATCTATTATATCCTTCTATCTACTATATATCTATCTATTATTAGTGTGGTCAGACAGACCACTATCAGGATCCTGATCGACTCATATCCTTCTATCTATATGATATATATCTATCTGTTATTAGTGTGGTCAGACAGACCACTATCAGGACCCTGATCGACTCATATCCTTTATTACTATCTATGTGATATATACAGTATCTATCTATTATATCCTTCTATCTACTACCTATATATCTATCTATTATTAGATCCTCATCCACTCATATCCTTCTATCTATATGATATATATCTATCTGTTATTAGTGTGTAATCTTTAACCCTTTCAGTACATTGTTCAGCATGTTCATCATGATCACCATCATGACCAACTGTGTCTTCATGACCTTGAGTGACCCCCCGCCCTGGAACAAGACTGTAGAGTGAGTTATTATTATTATTATTATTATTATTATTATTATTATTATTAGTAGTAGTAGTAGTAGTAGTAGTAGTAGTAGTATTGTATAGTGACCGACTATATTTTGTGGAATTGACGTGAGAAAATGCTAAAATCGGGACATAGTGTAGGTGTGTGTTCACCCAGTCTGTTAGTAGTATTAGTATACATTTAGTTTTATATATTTGTGTATATGATATTTATATTTATACTTTGTGTATGGTGTTGTATTTGTGCGTGCGTGCGCTACAGGTATGTGTTTACAGGTATCTATACAGTAGAAGCCTTGTTAAAACTGGTCTCCAGAGGATTCTGTCGAGGAGGTCACACCTTCCTGAGAGACCCCTGGAACTGGCTGGACTTCATGGTCATCTCTATGGCGTACTGTTCCTTTAAATGTTTACACACACACACACACACACACACACACACACACACACACACACACACACACACACCCATGGAACTGGCTGGACTTCATGGTCATCTCTATGGCGTACTGTTCCTTTAAATGTTTACACACACACACACACACACACACCCATGGAACTGGCTGGACTTCATGGTCATCTCTATGGCGTACTGTTCCTTTAAATGTTCACACACACACACACACACACACACTGGCGCTTCATTTCTGCTCCTCATCCGTCTCTCCCGCAAAATATGAACGCTTTTTGGATCATTTATCGTATAGATTGTTTCCGGGTCGTGAAAAAGCGACCAGACATGGCCGCTTTTACTCTGGCACCCCAGAGCTCCTATTTTGAAGAACTTCCGGCAACGATTGAGTTAAATGTTTACACACACACACACACCCCCCCATGGAACCAGTGTTGTTTTTGGCAGGCATTGTTTAGATTTAGTCAGTCTTAGTCTTTTGGACGAAATGCTTATTGGATTTAGTCACTCTTAGTCATTTGGACCAAATTAATTAATTAGTCTTAGTCACATTTTGTCATTTCTATCCTTGATAGTTTTAGTCTAGTTTTAGTCGACGAAAACTCTGTCTGTCTGTCTCTTCAGGTATCTCACAGAGTTCGTTGACCTCGGGAATGTTTCAGCGTTGAGGACGTTCCGAGTTCTACGAGCACTGAAGACAATCACCGTGATCCCTGGTAACCTTTGACCTCTGACCTTATGACCTTTACCTAGTCACCGTGATCCCTGGTAACCTTTGACCTCTGACATTATGACTTTTACCTAGTCACAGTGATCCCTGGTAACCTTTGACCTCTGACCTTATGACCTTTACCTAGTCACCGTGACCCCTGGTAACCTTTGACCTCTGACCTTATGACCTTTACATAGTCACTGTTATACCTGGTAACCTTTGACCTCAGACCTTGTGACCTTTACCTAGTCACCGTTATATCTGGTAACCTTTGAACTCTGACCTATGACCTTTACCTAGTCACTGTGATCACTGGTAGCCTTTGAACTCTGACCTTATGACCTTTACCTAGTCATCTAGAGAGTTGGTTGAGGAAATATAGCTGAGATTAGAGACTTTAACCCAGTTAGGCCTGACATGGAAATAAAAAAAAATGTCTCCTAAATCCTGACAGGACCCCAAACATTTTATCTAATTGGCCACCGACCCTCTGAAAATATGTTGTTCCAGGGACCAAAATCCAGAAGAAAAGATTTGAGTTAAAAACATTCAAAAACATTCACAAACAACAACAACAAACAAAAATAGCAGACCTACATTAAAGCTCGTAGCGTGGCACTCGCTGTTACCACATTGAGGGGGTCAGACCAGAGCCACAGAGTTAGACAGAGTTACAGACATTGAGGGGGCAGAAAAACAGCCTGGTCACGTTGTTCATGTACACGTGTTAGTCCATAGACTCCAATGCATTCCGTAAACTTCCGGTGTCACTCTTCGCCAATACAAGTCTATGTAGGAGAGCCTCCATTGGACTGAAGCCAATAGAAGTCTATGTAGGAGAGCCTCCATTGGACTGAAGCCAATAGAAGTCTATGTAGGAGAGCCTCCATTGGACTGAAGCCAATAGAAGTCTATGTAGGAGAGCCTCCATTGGACTGAAGCCAATAGAAGTCTATGTAGGAAAGCCTCCATTGGACTGAAGCCAATAGAAGTCTATGTAGGAGAGCCTCCATTGGACTGAAGCCAATAGAAGTCTATGTAGGAGAGCCTCCATTCGACTGAAGCCAATAGAAGTCTATGTAGAAGAGCCTCCATTGGACTGAAGCCAATATAAGTCTATGTAGGAGAGCCTCCATTGGACTGAAGCCAATAGAAGTCTATGTAGGAGAGCCTCCATTGGACTGAAGCCAATAGAAGTCTATGTAGGAGAGCCTCCATTGGACTGAAGCCAATAGAAGTCTATGTAGGAGAGCCTCCATTGGACTGAAGCCAATAGAAGTCTATGTAGGAGAGCCTCCATTGGACTGAAGCCCCATGAAGTGAACGGAGTTTCGTAACTCTGTATAACTCTATGGCTCTGCCGTTACTTTACCTACTGTATTATTGGTCATGTGATCTGTTTCATCCAATAGTTTCAGGGTTGAAGACCATCATCGGGGCTCTCATCCAATCGGTGAAGAGTAATAATGGCCATGTGATGTATTTCATCCAATCGTTTCAGGGTTGAAGACCATCGTTGGGGCTCTCATCCAATCAGTGAAGAAGCTTGCTGACGTCATGATCCTGACCATCTTCTGCCTGGCTGTCTTCGCTCTGATTGGTCTACAGCTCTTCATGGGAAACCTGCGGCAGAAATGTGTCCTCTGGCCCCTCCCAGGAAACCACACCTTATATGGCAACGTCACAGGAAGTGACACCTTCCTCAGCAACCTAACAGGAAGTGACACGTTCCTTAGCAACGTAACAGAAGATGGAAACGACACGCTAGACTTTCACGCATACATCAACGACCCTGGTATTATTATTATTAATATTATTATCACTATACTCATAGTTTAATTATATAGATATTCCACTGATTCTTGATGACTATTGTTTATGCATTTGATGTATTACCATATTTTTTGTCGCTCTGTGTCTGAGAAATACCTGAATTGTAAATGTTGTATATTTCTGACAGACAACTATTACCATCACGGTGTCAGTATTAATATCATATAGTATTAATTCATCATTAATATAAATATCTTTCTGACAGACAACTATTACCATCACGGTGTCAGTATTAATATCATTAGTATTAATTCATCATTAATATAAATATCTTTCTGACAGACAACTATTACCATCATGGTGGAGCTCCTCTGCTCTGTGGAAACGCATCTGATGCAGGGTGAGTTGTTATTATTATTATTCTGGGTTAATTTATGTTAATGAACAGGGTGTGTCCAGAGGGCGACACCTGCATGAAGGCTAATTATAATATATGATAATTTATGTTAATGAACAGGGTGTGTCCAGAGGGCTACACCTGCATGAAGGCTAATTATAATATATGTTAATTTATGTTAATGAATAGGGTGTGTCCAGAGGGCTACACCTGCATGAAGGCTAATTATAATATATGTTAATTTATGTTAATGAACAGGGTGTGTCCAGAGGGCTACACCTGCATGAAGGCGGGGCCAAACCCAAACTACGGATACACCAGTTACGACTCGTTTGGCTGGGCTTACCTTTCCCTGTTCAGGCTGATGACCCAGGACTTCTGGGAGAACCTCTTCCAGCTGGTAAATACATGTTATACTAGTTAAATACATTTATATACTAGTTAAACACTAGACTTCTGGGAGAAGGACTTCTGTCCCTGTCTCTGTTCAGACTGATGACACAAGACTTTCAACTGGTATTTATGTGTGTGCGCTGATGCATGTCTGTGTGTGTGTGTGTGTGTGTGTGTGTGTGTGTGTGTGTGTGTGTGTGTGTGTGTGTGTGTGTGTGTGTGTGTGTGTGTGTGTGCGCGCGCTGATGCATGTCTGTGTGTGCGTGCGTGTAGACGCTGCGAGCAGCAGGGAAGACCTACATGATCTTCTTCGTGTTCGTGATCTTCCTGGGATCGTTCTACATCATTAACCTCATCCTGGCCGTGGTGGCGATGGCTTACGCTGAGCAGAACGAAGCTTCTATCGCTGAGGCCAAGCAGAAAGCTGAGGACTACGAGAAGATACTGGAGAGAATGAAGGAACGAGAGGAGCAGGTTAGTACAACTGTCTATACTTACCTAGCTCCCTAGAGGAGTGTACAAGAAGTTACTGGAACGCATGAAACAGAGGGTTAGACCAGAACTAATGCTCGGATTTGAGCAGCCCTGATTTCCAGCCCTAATAGCAGCTTCTCGTGTTCAGAAAAATACCGCTAACACTGAACTGGAACCTCTGGAACCTCACACACTCCGCTGGAACCTTACACACTCATCTGGAACCTCACACACTCAGGCCACAAGTCCATCGAGTGAGTCTCGATGCGGGCTGGCATAGCATAGAAGACTCCCTACCTCCCACTAGGCATGTAACGATATATTTTGTCCCGACGATATGAATCGATTTATTTAAATTTAAAAATATATATTTTTCTTTTCTTTTTTCTTTTTTTTTGTTAGAGGGCCTAGTGCATTATGGTGTGTGATGTGAAACTTGAGCTTTAGTCACATTCCAACATATTCAAGTGCTTTTGGAGAGAAATGAGAGTCACTTTCAGTAGTAGAGCATTGTAGAGGGGAGCTGTGTGTGTCTGTGACTGTAGAGGGGAGCTGTGTGTGTCTGTGACTGTAGAGGGGAGCTGTGTGTGTCTGTGACTGTAGAGGGGAGCTATGTGTGTCTGTGACTGTAGAGGGGAGCTGTGTGTGTCTGTGACTGTAGAGAGGAGCTGTGTGTGTCTGTGACTGAGAGGAGCTGTGTGTGTCTGTGACTGTAGAAAAGGAGCTGTGTGTGTCTGTGACTGTAGAGAGGAGCTGTGTGTGTCTGTGACTGTAGAGGGGAGCTGTGTGTGTCTGTGACTGTAGAGGGGAGCTATGTGTGTCTGTGACTGTAGAGGGGAGCTGTGTGTGTCTGTGACTGTATAGAGGAGCTGTGTGTGTCTGTGACTGTAGAGAGGAGCTGTGTGTGTCTGTGACTGTAGAGGGGAGCTATGTGTGTCTGTGACTGTAGAGGGGAGCTGTGTGTGTCTGTGACTGTAGAGAGGAGCTGTGTGTGTCTGTGACTGAGAGGAGCTGTGTGTGTCTGTGACTGTAGAAAAGGAGCTGTGTGTGTCTGTGACTGTAGAGAGGAGCTGTGTGTGTCTGTGACTGAGAGGAGCTGTGTGTGTCTGTGACTGTAGAGAGGAGCTGTGTGTGTCTGTGACTGTAGAGAGGAGCTGTGTGTGTCTGTGACTGTAGAGAGGAGCTGTGTGTGTCTGTGACTGTAGAGAGGAGCTGTGTGTGTCTGTGACTGTAGAGAGGAGCTGTGTGTGTGTCTGTGACTGTAGAGGGGAGCTGTGTGTGTCTGTGACTGTAGAGGGGAGCTGTGTTTGTCTTTGACCTTAGAGAGGAGCTGTGTGTGTCTGTGACTGTAGAGAGGAGCTGTGTGTGTCTGTGACTGTAGAGAGGAGCTGTGTGTGTCTGTGACTGTAGAGAGGAGCTGTGTGTGTCTGTGACTGTAGAGAGGAGCTGTGTGTGTCTGTGACTGTAGAGGGGAGCTGTGTGTGTCTGTGACTGTAGAGAGGAGCTGTGTGTGTCTGTGACTGTAGAAAGGAGCTGTGTGTGTCTGTGACTGTAGAGAGGTGCTGTGTGTGTCTGTGACTGTAGAGGGGAGCTGTGTGTGTCTGTGCTGTGACTGTAGAAAGGAGCTGTGTGTGTCTGTGACTGTAGAGAGGAGCTGTGTGTGTCTGTGACTGTAATAATAATAATAATAATAATAATAATAAAACTTTATTTGTATAGCACCTTTCATGACATGAAATGCAGCTCAAAGTGCTTTACAGAACAATGGAGAATAAAAGAAAAGCAAGGCAACGACATTAAAAAAAAAGCAGTAATGCAATACAGCGGACATGAATAACAAAAAAAAAAAAAAGATCAATTAAAAGCAATGTTGTAGAAGTGGGTCTTGAGCTGAGCTTTATAAATGTCTACAGAGGCTGCCTGACGAAGGTACAGTGGGAGCATGTTCCATGCCGTCGGCCTGTAGAAGCAAAAAGCTGCTTATACCCGTATTTTTTAGTTGCCATTTTTTTTGGCAAAGCGAGCAAGCCAGCAGTGGGACCTTAGGGGGCGGTTTGGGACATATTTAGGCAGGCAGTCATGTAGTATTGGAAGGTGCGAGACCATTGAGAGCTTTATAGACAAGTAAAAGAATATAATGTAGAGGGGAGCTGTGTCTGTCTGTGACTGTAGAAAGGAGCGTCTGTCTGTGACTGTAGAGAGGAGCTGTGTGTGTCTGTGACTGTAGAGGGGATCTGTGTCTGTCTGTGACTGTAGAGAGGAGCTGTGTGTGTCTGTGACTGTAGAGAGGAGCTGTGTGTGTCTGTGACTGTAGAGAGGAGCTGTGTGTGTCTGTGACTGTAGAAAGGAGCTGTGTGTGTCTGTGACTGTAGAGAGGAGCTGTGTGTGTCTGTGACTGTAGAAAGGAGCTGTGTGTGTCTGTGACTGTAGAGAGGAGCTGTGTGTGTCTGTGACTGTAGAGGGGAGCTGTGTGTGACTGTAGAGGGGAGCTGTGTGTGACTGTGACTGTATAGAGGAGCTGTGTGTGTCTGTGACTGTAGAGGGGAGCTGTGTGTGACTGTGACTGTATAGAGGAGCTGTGTGTGTCTGTGACTGTAGAGGGGATCTGTGTCTGTCTGTGACTGTAGAGAGGAGCTGTGTGTGTCTGTGACTGTAGAGAGGAGCTGTGTGTGTCTGTGACTGTAGAGGGGAGCTGTGTGTGACTGTAGAGGGGAGCTGTGTGTGACTGTGACTGTAGAGGGGAGCTGTGTGTGACTGTAGAGGGGAGCTGTGTGTGACTGTAGAGGGGAGCTGTGTGTGACTGTAGAGGGGAGCTGTGTGTGACTGTAGAGGGGAGCTGTCTGTGACTCCCACACATCCACTGGTCCCAAGCTGGCCGTGGTACGGAGTGTCAGGAGTTAATAGAGACATACTCCTCACGGCTACAAACCATGGCTGTGACGAGGCAAAAGATTTATAGCCGCTTCTAAACTGCATGAGCCCCTGTCATCGTGTGTGTGTGTGTGTGTGTGTGTGTGTGTGTGTGTGTGTGTGTGTGTGTGTGTGTGTGTGTGTGTGCGCGTGTGTGCGTGCGTGTGCGTGTGCGTGTGCATGTGCCTGTGCGTGTGCGTGTGCGCGTGTGCGTGTCTGTAGGCCCAGGCTGAAAAAAAACCTCCAGATGGTTCGGATCCACAGAACAGCAACGACGAAGAACTGACAGGTAAAACATCTCCTTAATGCTGTTACTTAAAGGGTTAATGGGGCATTTATATAGCGCCTTTATCCATTTATATAGCGCCTTTATCCAAAGACGCTTTACATAGATTGTGCATTACATTCACCCATTCACACACACATTCACACACCTTTACATAGAGTGTGCATTACATTCACCCGTTCACACACACATTCACACACCTTTACATAGAATGTGCATTACATTCACCCGTTCACACACACATTCACACACCTTTACATAGATTGTGCATTACATTCACCCGTTCACACACACATTCACACACCTTTACATAGATTGTGCATTACATTCACCCGTTCACACACACATTCACACACCTTTACATAGAATGTGCATTACATTCACCCGTTCACACACACATTCACACACCTTTACATAGATTGTGCATTACATTCACCCGTTCACACACACATTCACACACCTTTACATAGATTGTGCATTACATTCACCCGTTCACACACACATTCACACACCTTTACATAGATTGTGCATTACATTCACCCGTTCACACACACATTCACACACCTTTACATAGATTGTGCATTACATTCACCCGTTCACACACACATTCACACACCTTTACATAGATTGTGCATTACATTCACCCGTTCACACACACATTCACACACCTTTACATAGATTGTGCATTACATTCACCCGTTCACACACACATTCACACACCTTTACATAGATTGTGCATTACATTCACCCGTTCACACACACATTCACACACCTTTACATAGATTGTGCATTACATTCACCCGTTCACACACACATTCACACACCTTTACATAGATTGTGCATTACATTCACCCGTTCACACACACATTCACACACCTTTACATAGATTGTGCATTACATTCACCCGTTCACACACACACATTCACACACATCCATACACCGATGGTGGAGGAAGGAAACCATGCAAGGCACCAACCTGCACATCAGGAGCAATCAGGAGTTCAGAGTCTTGCTCAAGGACACTTCCACACTAACTCTGGGGGAGCCCACAGGGATCGAACTGGCAACCTTGCGGTTACCGACTGGCCACTCTACCGCTGATCCACCGCCACTACTTATAGCTCTGGTCCATAGTGTTAGAAGGACTTCTCCTTAACACCAGAGGAGTGAAATCGTGGATGGGAGGAGAAATCCGGTGCCGTCTCTATTAATATATATACTCTTAAGTGCTGGTAGAGCTTCTCAGACAGCTTCTCTATAATGGTCTCCATAATGTTCTCCTCTGAGCTAGAGGAAGAGAGGGCCTGTTATAATGTTCTCCATAATGTTCTCCTCAGAACTAGAGGAAGAGAGGGCCTGTTATAATGTTCTCCATAATGTTCTCTATATTATATAGAGTCTATTATGTTCTCCTCAGAACTAGAGGAAGAGAGGGCCTGTTATAATGTTCTCCATAATGTTCTCCTCTGAACTAGAGGAAGAGAGGGCCTGTTATAATGTTCTCCATAATGTTCTCCTCAGAACTAGAGGAAGAGAGGGCCTGTTATAATGTTCTCCATAATGTTCTCCTCTGAACTAGAGGAAGAGAGGGCCTGTTATAATGTTCTCCATAATGTTCTCCTCAGAACTAGAGGAAGAGAGGGCCTGTTATAATGTTCTCCATAATGTTCTCCTCAGAGTTAGAGGAAGAGAGGGCCTGTTATAATGTTCTCTATAATGTTCTCCTCTGAGCTAGAGGAAGAGAGGGCCTGTTATAATGTTCTCCATAATGTTCTCCTCTGAACTAGAGGAAGAGAGGGCCTGTTATAATGTTCTCCATAATGTTCTCCTCAGAACTAGAGGAAGAGAGGGCCTGTTATAATGTTCTCCATAATGTTCTCCTCAGAACTAGAGGAAGAGCGGGCCTGTTATAATGTTCTCCATAATGTTCTCCTCAGAGCTAGAAGAAGAGCGGGCCTGTTATAATGTTCTCCATAATGTTCTCCTCAGAACTAGAGGAAGAGAGGGCCTGTTATAATGTTCTCCATAATGTTCTCCTCAGAGCTAGAAGAAGAGCGGGCCTGTTATAATGTTCTCCATAATGTTCTCCTCAGAACTAGAGGAAGAGAGGGCCTGTTATAATGTTCTCCATAATGTTCTCCTCAGAACTAGAGGAAGAGCGGGCCTGTTATAATGTTCTCCATAATGTTCTCCTCAGAACTAGAGGAAGAGAGGGCCTGTTATAATGTTCTCCATAATGTTCTCCTCAGAACTAGAGGAAGACAGGGCCTGTTATAATGTTCTCCATAATGTTCTCCTCAGAGCTAGAAGAAGAGCGGGCCTGTTATAATGTTCTCCATAATGTTCTCCTCAGAACTAGAGGAAGAGAGGGCCTGTTATAATGTTCTCCATAATGTTCTCCTCAGAACTAGAGGAAGAGCAGGCCTGTTATAATGTTCTCCATAATGTTCTCCTCAGAACTAGAGGAAGAGCGGGCCTGTTATAATGTTCTCCATAATGTTCTCCTCAGAACTAGAGGAAGAGCGGGCCTGTTATAATGTTCTCCATAATGTTCTCCTCAGAGCTAGAAGAAGAGCGGGCCTGCTGCTCCTGCTGGTACAGCTTCTCAGACATCTTCCTGAAATGGAACTGCTGTGGATGCTGGATTTGGCTGAAGGGATGGCTGTACATCATCGTCATGGATCCTTTTGTGGATCTGGGGATCACCATCTGTATCGTCCTGAACACCGTCTTCATGGCCATGGACCATTACCCCATGACAGAGGAGTTCGACAACATGCTCTATATCGGAAACCTGGTGAGATACTTTATTCATATCATTTATAACTATTTATTAAACTGTCATTATGAGATCCTGACGATGGTTACGGCATGCCATTTCATAACCTGACCTTTGTTTGACCTTTGACCTTGCAGGTGTTCACAGGGATCTTCACGGCTGAGATGGTTCTGAAGCTGCTTGCCATGGACCCTTACTACTACTTCCAGGTCAGAGTTCATGAGAGGTCATTGACCCTAAAGGTGGACAAAATACATATCATTCTGGGGGTCCTTGACATCAAATATTGAGCACCACTGATATAGAAACATAGGTATTTCATGATTATGTATGTCATGATTTAGAAGACATTTTATTTAATTTCGACGTCAGGCCTAATTGCGTTAAACACCATTAGGAAGCACGCCCAAATAAACTACTACTGAATTACTTTAGAATTAAGCCCTAAAAAAAACCATCAACTACCAATAATTTGTGATTATAAATAATAAAAGTGACTACAGGAAAAAAATAAGTCAAAGGTTGCTTATAATAAGAAGACATGGCAACACCGCCTGAAGGAAGCAAAGCGCACACACAAGGAGCCCCAGTGTCGGGAAAACAGGTGGATATGA
The DNA here is from genome assembly GCF_963924005.1 of Protomyctophum bolini. Classification (NCBI taxonomy): domain Eukaryota; kingdom Metazoa; phylum Chordata; class Actinopteri; order Myctophiformes; family Myctophidae; genus Protomyctophum; species Protomyctophum bolini. Next base: position 8,110,066 of record NC_137872.1, read on the forward strand.
GGTCATGTTTCCATGGTAACACTTCCTGTCCTGTCCATATATGGTTATGTGGTTTCCATGGTAACACTTCCTGTCCTGTCCATATATGGTAACAGGTGGGCTGGAACATCTTCGACAGCATCATCGTCACCATGAGCCTCGTGGAGCTGGGATTGGCTGGAGTCCAGGGTCTGTCAGTGCTGCGATCCTTCCGATTGGTTAGTTGAAAAGAAGGTGTCTGCTAACGCACGCACACACGCAAAGTCGCAAAGTCACAGCGTGCCGTGCTATGAGCTTGTAGAATTGCAATTCTTTGAAAAATTGTGAAAATGTAGATGCATGTCTTTAAGCTGGCTAAGTCGACCCTCATATCATTGTATGCTATATGTTTTCAATCAATAGATGCGTGTCTTTAAGCTAGCTAAGTCCTGGACCACCCTCATATCATTGTATGCTATATGTTTTCAATCAACAGATGCGTGTCTTTAAGCTGGCCAAGTCCTGGCCCACCCTCAACATGCTCCTGAGGATCGTCGGGGACTCGGTGGGCGCTCTGGGCAACCTGACGCTGGTCCTGGCCATCATCGTCTTCATCTTCGCCGTGGTGGGCATGCAGCTCTTCGGGAAGAACTACTCGGAGTGCGTCTGTAAGATCAGCGAGGACTGTGTCCTCCCCCGCTGGCACATGACGGACTTCTTCCACTCCTTCCTCATCATCTTCAGAGTCCTGTGTGGAGAGTGGATAGAGACCATGTGGGACTGTATGGAGGTAAATACTACTACTACTACTACTACTACTACTACTATTACTGTGTGGAGAGTGGATAGAGACCATGTGGGACTGTATGGAGGTAAATACTACTACTACTACTACTACTACTACTACTACTACTATTACTGTGTGGAGAGTGGATAGAGACCATGTGGGACTGTATGGCGGTAAATACTACTACTACTACTACTACTACTACTACTACTACTACTACTACTACTGCTACTACTGCTACTCTGGAGTCTGGAGAGGCATGATGTTGTAATGAATGTAGTTGATCAGAAGAGGAGGTGAGGCATGATGTTGTAATGAATGTAGTTGATCAGAAGAGGAGGTGAGGCATGATGTTGTAATGAATGTAGTTGATCAGAAGAGGAGGTGAGGCATGATGTTGTAATGAATGTAGTTGATCAGAAGAGGAGGTGAGGCATGATGTTGTAATGAATGTAGTTGATCAGAAGAGGAGGTGAGGCATGATGTTGTAATGAATGTAGTTGATCAGAAGAGGAGGAGAGGCATGATGTTGTAATGAATGTAGTTGATCAGAAGAGGAGGTGAGGCATGATGTTGTAATGAATGTAGTTGATCAGAAGAGGAGGAGAGGCATGATGTTGTAATGAATATAGTTGATCAGAAGAGGAGGAGATCGAGGCATGTTGTTGTAATGAATGTAGTTGGATCAGAAGAGGAGGAGAGGCATGATGTTGTAATGAATATAGTTGATCAGAAGCTGAGTCTGGTGAGGCATGATGTTGTAATGAATATAGTATCTTGTTGCATTCTGGGCAATTTCCAGTGAAAAGTCGACACAAGTCTGCTCCACAGTAGACTTGCTAAAGTGGGCGGATCAAGTTAACATCCAGGGATTTGGTCTGTGCTGGTCTGTACTTGGCCAAATGTGAACTTGAGAATTGGAATGGTGCTTGGTCAGCGACTGATGACGTATCGCAAGTTTGTGGTACAGACAAGGACAAGGTCGTAAGTACAGACAAGTTCAGGTATTGACGGCTACAGCTCACCGCTCCTTGGCTGCGTCTCACCGCTCCTTATAATATAATATAATAATGCTTCCTCTCTTCTCTTCAAGGTGGCTGGAACCACCATGTGCCTTATCGTCTTCATGATGGTGATGGTCATAGGAAACCTGGTGGTGAGTACATGTTACTACTACCATAATAATGTGTGGAGAATGGATGGAGACCATGTGGGACTGCATGTGTTATTCATTTCTTAGCGGTTATGGTTTTTCCCCCCAAAATGAGTTAATATCACAGGCAGACTCTTCACTTACTAGAGCATGTCTGAAATAAATGTCAGAGCTGAAATTGACATGTAAATATGACATAAATGCTTAAACATGTAGCTAGGTGTAATGTTAGAGTCCACAGAAGACATGTAAATATGAAATAAATGCTTAAACATGTAGCTAGGTGTAATGTTAGAGTCCACAGAAGTGAACCTTTCAAGTCTGTTTTCTCAACTGTTTTCTGTTTTCTGCAAGACATTACTCTATAAGCCATATCTCCAAAACTGGTGGGTCAAACTGAACAACCAATATGTAAATTTGAAGCTATGATTCCCTGCTTTCATATGGCATAGAAAAAAATCAAATGGCAGTCTCTCAGTCAAATGTAGTCACATATGAGGAATAGGAATACTTGTATGCAGGTTCCATGTAAACAGTTGGGTATGAATCTCTGTTCGGAATGAATTCATTCATTCTGAATACATTTTGTGCAACTAAGTAACTGAGGCCAATGTGCCCTATTCTTATCCATGATGGTGATGGTCATAGGAAACCTGGTGGTGAGTACATGCTACTACAACAACAACATCTACTGAAGCTCTTCCTAGACGTACTACAAATTTAATTAATAATATTGTGGCGTATTTCATGTATTGAACCTGTTCCAGGCGTCGCTACTTATGGTGTTATATTTCAGGTGTTGAACCTGTCCCAGGCGTCGCTACTCATGGTGTTATATTTCAGGTGTTGAACCTGTCCCAGGCGTCGCTACTCATGGTGTTATGTTTCAGGTGTTGAACCTGTCCCAGGCGTCGCTACTCATGGTGTTATGTTTCAGGTGTTGAACCTGTCCCAGGCGTCGCTACTCATGGTGTTATGTTTCAGGTGTTGAACCTGTTCCTGGCGTCGCTACTCATGGTGTTATGTTTCAGGTGTTGAACCTGTCCCAGGCGTCGCTACTCATGGTGTTATGTTTCAGGTGTTGAACCTGTTCCTGGCGTTGCTACTCAGCTCGTTCTCGGGGGACAACCTGGCCGCTCCGGAGGAGGACGGGGAGAAGAACAACCTCCAGATCGCCGTGGACAGGATCACCAACGGCATCGACTGGATCAAAGCTTTCCTCCTGGAGCAGATCCTCAAACTGATCCGCAGAGGAGAGACCAAGACCACACCGCCTGGGGAGACCAAGACCACAGGTACACAACTAGACCACAGCAGGCTTGTGATAACACGTAACCACAGGTGGGGCACACTGTATTTGCACATCCAAAAAGCAGAAACTGGACCACACCACTACTACAGACTACTGGACCACTACTCACAGACTACTGTACCACTACTCACAGACTACTGGACCACTACTCACAGTCTACTGGACCACTACTCACAGACTACTGGACCACTACTACAGACTACTGGACCACTACTCACAGACTACTGGACCACTACTCACAGACTACTGGACCACTACTCACAGACTACTGGACCACTACTCACAGACTACTGGACCACTACTCACAGACTACTGTACCACTACTCACAGACTACTGGACCACTACTCACAGTCTACTGGACCACTACTCACAGACTACTGGACCACTACTACAGACTACTGGACCACTACTCACAGACTACTGGACCACTACTCACAGACTACTGGACCACTACTCACAGACTACTGGACCACTACTCACAGACTACTGGACCACTACTCACAGACTACTGTACCACTACTCACAGACTACTGGACCACTACTCACAGACTACTGGACCACTACTCACAGACTACTGGACCACTACTCACAGACTACTGGACCACTACTCACAGACTACTGGACCACTACTCACAGACTACTGGACCACTACTCACAGACTACTGGACCACTACTCACAGACTACTGGACCACTACTCACAGACTACTGGACCACTACTCACAGACTACTGGACCACTACTCACAGACTACTGGACCACTACTCACAGACTACTGGACCACTACTCACAGACTACTGGACCACTACTCACAGACTACTGGACCACTACTCACAGACTACTGGACCACTACTACAGACTACTGGACCACTACTCACAGACTACTGGACCACTACTCACAGACTACTGGACCACTACTCACAGACTACTGGACCACTACTCACAGACTACTGGACCACTACTCACAGACTACTGGACCACTACTCACAGACTACTGGACCACTACTCACAGACTACTGGACCACTACTCACAGACTACTGGACCACTACTCACAGACTACTGGACCACTACTCACAGACTACTGGACCACTACTCACAGACTACTGGACCACTACTCACAGACTACTGGACCACTACTACAGACTACTGGACCACTACTCACAGACTACTGGACCACTACTCACAGACTACTGGACCACTACTCACAGACTACTGGACCACTACTCACAGACTACTGGACCACTACTCACAGACTACTGGACCACTACTCACAGACTACTGGACCACTACTCACAGACTACTGGACCACTACTCACAGACTACTGGACCACTACTCACAGACTACTGGACCACTACTCACAGACTACTGGACCACTACTCACAGACTACTGGACCACTACTACAGACTACTGGACCACTACTCACAGACTACTGGACCACTACTACAGACTACTGGACCACTACTCACAGACTACTGGACCACTACTCACAGTCTACTGGACCACTACTCACAGTCTACTGGACCACTACTCACAGACTACTGGACCACTACTACAGACTACTGGACCACTACTCACAGACTACTGGACCACTACTACAGACTACTGGACCACTACTACAGACTACTGGACCACTACTCACAGTCTACTGGACCACTACTACAGACTACTGGACCACTACTACAGACTACTGGACCACTACTACAGACTACTGGACCACTACTCACAGACTACTGGACCACTACTCACAGTCTACTGGACCACTACTACAGACTACTGGACCACTACTACAGACTACTGGACCACTACTCACAGACTCCACGAGGCATGGCTGGTGACGTTAATGGAGTTTACTGAAGAATCCAGCAGTACAGACAATGCACACAAAACTAAATAATTCTTTGCACAAAGTACAGATTGTCTTCTGTTATCTTGTCTGATATCAGGTTCCAAATAACAAGAGGGGACATCAAAAAACACCCAATAATTACGGTCAAAGCTGTTGTGTTCCGCGCGTCAAACTAGCGTCCGTCTTCACTCTTTTTCTTATGTTGCATAACCACCAATGAACCATCATAAAACGTTAAGTAAAACTTTAGGGGGCGCTCTTTACCAACTGCAAAACAGTTATATCTAAGTATTGAAAGCTGCTCGGCAACACTAAACTTAAATGCAATGATAAGGCAATAATGAAATACAAAAAACATATGAATTACACATCGTAACCACTTTGGCTCTTACAGTATTTATAATTAAAATGCATTTTTTATTTTTTTCAGACGAACTGGAAGTAGCAGAGTACCTGTCCTTGGACCATGTGACCTCCAGCCAGCCTCCGGGGTCACTAGAGGTCAAGGTCATCATGTCAGAGGTCACGGGTTACCTTGGCAACTACAACAGCATCGGGACCCTGAAGGTTCCCATGGCGACGGCCGAGTCAGACGACGACGATGATGAATACGAAGATGATGAAGAAATGGAGAGTGGTGATGAGGAGAAGCTGAAGTCATATAACGTAAGTCTGAATGTTCACTTTTTCACGTCAAGGACCCCCAAATTGACACTAATTAGCCCCGATGTTGGTTCTGACACCAGGGACCGGTTGGTTCTGACACCAGGGACCGGTTGGTTCTGACACCAGGGACCGGTTGGTTCTGACACCAGGGACCGGTTGGTTCTGACACCAGGGACCGGTTGGTTCTGACACCAGGGACCGGTTGGGACCGGTTGGTTCTGACACCAGGGACCGGTTGGTTCTGACACCAGGTGCTTTACTCAACAGGATGATGACTCATCGATCTGCAGTACGGTCCAGAGAACTGTTGAGCCAGAGGAGGAGGAGGAGGAGGAAGAGCAAAACAACATTCCTGAAGTCTGTTGCACTGATAGTAAGAACATGCACGTACGCACGCACGCACGCACACACGCACGCACACACGCACGCACACACGCACACATGCACGCATGCACGCACGCACACATGGCCGTGGGAAAACGTGATGTGCTATATACAGTAATTACAGACAGACAGGCAGGCAGACAGACAGGCAGGCAGACAGACAGGCAGGCAGGCAGGCTTGCAGGCTTGCAGGCAGCTGTTTCCAAACAGCTCGGGAACTCCGGGGTCAAAGTTCAAATTGTTACACTGTGAACCCCCCCCTCTAATTCTTTCATGTTGACAGATACACCTGCTAGAGAGAGAGAGAGAGAGAGAGAAAGAGGTAGAGAGACATAGAGACAACACGCACACGCACACACACACACACACACACACACACACACACACACACACACACACAAACACGCACGCACACGCACACACACACACACACACACACACACACACACACACACACACACACACACACACACACACACACAAAGAGAGAAAGAGAGATATAGAGTGATAAAGACTAAGAGAGATAGAGACAACACACACACACACACACACACACACACACACACACACACAGGGAGGGGGGATTGGGGGGAAATTCTGCACCTGTTGAGTTGTAAGGGAAGACTTCCTCTGCTACTGTGTGTGTGTGTGTGTGTGTGTGTGTGTGTGTGTGTGTGTGTGTGTGTGTGTGTGTGTGTGTGTGTGTGTGTGTGTGTGTGTGCGTGCCTGCC
>NC_137872.1:8121903-8199904 GCF_963924005.1 Protomyctophum bolini
ATAATATGTATATATTATATACCGTACTCTATATACTCCTCTAAAGCTACTGTGTAACATGAGGTACTCTAGAATATTATATACTGTATATATATATATATATTATTATATACTCTATATAATCCTCTAAAACGACTGTGTAACATAGAATATTATATACTGTATGTATATATATATATATATATATATATATATATATATATATATATATATATATATATATATATATATATATATATATATATATATATGTATATATTATATTCTCTATATATTCCTCTAAAGCTACTGTGGATCATAAACCAATCTATCAATGAACCCAACCCATCATTCTGTTCCTCTAAGCCAGGCGTAGACACTCTGTTACTAACCCATCATTCTGTTCCTCTAAGCCAGGCGTAGACACTCTGTTACTAACCCATCATTCTGTTCCTCTAAGCCAGGCGTAGACACTCTGTTACTAACCCATCATTCTGTTCCTCTAAGCCAGGCGTAGACACTCTGTTTTGACTTGAGAGCTACTTGAGCTTAATGAGCAGCTCAACATGACCTACCCACCCTGGAAATAAAATAAACTACTTCACTACTTATTATCACAACATAAAGTTATACCATGAAGACATGGTACTGTATATGCATAACTGAGGCTACTGCTGCCTATTATCACAACATAAAGTTATATAATGAAGACATGCATAACTGAGGCTACTGCTGCTTATTATCACAACATAAAGTTATACCACGAAGAAATGTAGGTGACTGAGGGTACTGCTCCTTATTATCACAACATAAAGTTATATAATGAAGACATGCATAACTGAGGCTAGTTCACAGCATAACGTTACATCATGATTTCAACCTAAATGGCCTTATATTATACAATCAACAAGGATAGGATGATTAAAAAAGATTATTCTGTTGACTGTCTTGATCCAAGGCCGTGTCTGTATCAGAAATGAAGTTAGAAGTGAACTTCAGTTAAACTTTCAGAGTGACACATTACTATAGCTGCAGGGTTATCTTACATACATCTAGTACTTGAACGTTGACATTTTAATCCCTTGGTGTTTCATTAGCGCGAGGTGACAAAAATAATATATGCTTCAGGCATTTCCAATTTCCAGTACTTTTACTTCTACTCCACTCCGCGTGCATGTGTGTGTGCGTGCGTGCGTGCGCTCGCGCAGGGCCGGTTTTAGAGATCTGGAGGCTCATTTATAAGACCAAATCTGAGGCCCCATATATACCTATGGCATAATTATTCTATTGATACAGGCGTATTGATACAGGTGTATTGATACCCCCTATTGTATTGTTACTCCCTTCCAAAAAACGCTACCAGAGCATCAAATCTCGTACCACATGTCTCAGTAACAGTTTTACCCCCAGGCAGTCAGGCTGCTGAACAGCTGACCTTGAACTGTATTGCACTGTTTTGTCACTTCACTTGCACTTTTCTTTTCCTGTTTTTTGTCCTTTTCTTGCACTATAGATGTTTGTTTATGTCCTGTGTATGTAAGACTGAGAGTGCTCTGAGCAAAATGATTTTCATTGTATTTATACTCTGTATCTATACACATGACAAATAAACCTGAACCTGAACCTGAACCTGAACCTGTACAGGCGTATTGATACAGGCGTATTGACACAGGCGTATTGATACAGGTGTATTGATACAGGTGTATTGATACAGGCGTATTGATACAAATAGTTCTGACTGTTCAATATCGTGCGCAGCCATTACTCTTGACAATTATGTAGCAACAACACCTCTCCTCATCCTGTCGTCAGTTCACAATAAAGTGTCTCCCCTTTACCTCCCAATGCCGCACATTTACCCACATTATTATTATTAGTATGTGTCTCTGTGTTGCTAGGCAGAACAGTATTTATGTATTATTCTTTGTGTTGCTAGGCAGAACAGTAGTTTATGTATTATTCTTTGTGTTGCTAGGCAGAACAGTAGTTTATGTATTACAGTTTATTTAGTATTATTAATATTGTGTCTCTGTGTTGCTAGGTAGAACTACAGCCCATCTATGAGGAGAATCTCTACATGTATATTTATTTCGTGATCTTCATCATCTTCGGTTCCTTCTTCACTCTCAACCTCTTCATCGGAGTCATCATCGACAACTTCAACCAGCAGAAATCCAAGATAAGTTTACAATAATAAACTACTACTACTATTATTATTAGTATTATTAGTATTATTATTTTCGATGCACGATATAATCAGTAGCATAATCGGAATCGGCCAAATCGACCGTAAAAAAGCCAAATCAAATATGATGTAGGCCTAAAATCTTTATATTCTTGGCTACGGTTATTCGTCTAAATAGTTTACCAGGAAGTGTACGTTCTTGTTTCAGGAACTGCAGTATTGTACTGCTAAGCTGCCCCACTGTAGTTCAGACTGTTGGACTTAAAGCTGTAGGAAATACATGCCATTAATATAGTGGTTGCAAAGTGGTGGTTGGAGTCCCACTGAAAAATAAAAAAGGAATACATTCAGAATATTCTTCTCTCATTTGATATCATTTAAGATGCACTAGGGACGTGTACACACCCTAGTAGGACGTGTACACACAGCCTTTGAATATCCGTGGGTTGGATGTGTGGACACGTCGGATGGACGGAACCTGTTAAGGTGTTCATTTGCCTGAGTCCTGCGGTGGGACTTCTGGTCTGGTTTTGGTGAATAGGAAGTAGTGCCGGTCATTTGGTACTGGGGGTCACTGGGGGTCACTGGGGGGGCCACGCATTAAAAATGAATGAATTCACACAACTAGCATCATTTGTATTGTTTACTTATTTGGACCAAATAGCACAACCTCCGTTGAACTTTAACCCCTCAGTCACATGGAACCATTGTTTGAGCAGTTAGTGGTACTGGACACGAAACCTGAGTTTTACTCATTGATTTAGCCTACTGTGTAGGTTAACGAATCCTTTAGTTTTTACTCATTGATTTACTGTGATTTACTGTGTAGGTTAACGAATCCTTTTGTTTTTACTCATTGATTTACTGTGTAGGTTAACGAATCCTTTTGTTTTTACTCATTGATTTACTGTGTAGGTTAACGAATCCTTTAGTTTTTACTCATTGATTTACTGTGTAGGTTAACGAATCCTTTTGTTTTTACTTGGGAGGTAAAGATATTTTCATGACAGAAGAGCAGAAGAAATATTACAACGCCATGAAGAAGCTTGGATCCAAAAAGCCTCAGAAACCTGTTCCACGACCAGAGGTTACAACTAAATATGTTACTAACTAAATCTGTTACGAGAGGTTACAACTAAATGTGTTACTAACTAAATATGTTACCAGATGTTACAACAAAATGTGTTACTAACTAAATCTGTTACCATAGACTTTCAATGTTGCAACACTTAAAATATAGAATATGACAATTTAGCGTTAATATCGTATCGATATTTGGCATAAATATTGAGATATGACATCTTGACCATATTGTGCAGCCCTACCGGAAATTACACGTTTTCCTGACCGTGAATCTCTCTCTCTCTCTCTATCTCTCTCTCTCTCTCTCTCAGAATAAGTTCCAGGGTCTGGTGTTTGACTTCGTGACTCAGCAGGTGTTTGACATCTTCATCATGGTTCTGATCTGCCTCAACATGGTGACCATGATGGTGGAGACGGACGAGCAGTCTGAGGAGAAAGAGAACATATTATACTGGATAAACCTGGTACGTTACTGTTACCACCATGTTACTGTCAGCATGTTGACCACCAGGTCAACATGGTGACCTGGTGGATACCTGCCTACTAACCACTACTACTGTCTCAACATGGTGACCTGATGGATACCTGCCTACTAACCACTACTACTGTCTCATCATGGTGACTTGGTGGATACCTGCCTACTAACCACTACTACTGTCTCAACATGGTGGCCTGGTGGATACCTGCCTACTAACCACTACTACTGTCTCAACATGGTGGCCTGGTGGATACCTGCCTACTAACCACTACTACTGTCTCAACATGGTGACCTGGTGGATACCTGCCTACTAACCACCACTACTGTCTCAACATGGTGAGGATACCTGCCTACTAACCACTACTACTGTCTCAACATGGTGACCTGGTAAATAATCATAATAATAACCTTCATCATCCCCAGGTGTTCATCATCATCGTCACGCCAGAATGCTCCCTGAAGATCATCTAATAATAATAATAATAATAATAATAATAATAGTAATCTTCATCACCTCCAGGTGTTCATCATCATCGTCACGTCAGAATGCTCCCTGAAGATCATCTAATAATAATAATAATAATAATAATAGTAATCTTCATCACCTCCAGGTGTTCATCATCATCGTCACGCCAGAATGCTCCCTGAAGATCATCTAATAATAATAATAATAATAATAATAGTAATCTTCATCACCTCCAGGTGTTCATCATCGTCTTCACATCAGAATGCACTCTGAAGATCATCGCTCTGAGGCAGTACTACTTCAACGTGGGATGGAACGTCTTCGACTTCGTTGTCGTCATCCTCTCTATAGTTGGTACGTATTGATTGATTGATTGATTGATTGATTATTTTTCAACCTTTTTTCAAATCTTTCATTCATTCATCCTCTCTCTCTCCTCTCTCTCTATCTCTCTCTCTCTCTCTCTCTCTCTCTCTCTCTCTCTCTCTTCAGGGCTGGTACTGGCTGACGTCATAGAGAAGTACTTTGTCTCGCCCACCATGTTCCGAGTGATCCGATTGGCTCGCATCGGACGCGTCCTGCGTCTGATTCGCAGCGCTAAGGGCATCCGCACGCTGCTCTTCGCCCTGATGATGTCACTTCCTGCGCTCTTCAACATCGGCCTCCTCCTCTTCCTCATCATGTTCATCTTCTCCATCTTCGGAATGTCCAACTTCGCCTACGTGAGGAAGGAGGGCATGATCGACGACATGTTCAACTTCGAGACCTTCGGAAACAGGTGCGTTGATTAAAGTTTGAGATGTTCAGAAACAGGTGCGTTGGTTAAAGTAGACGTTCAGAAACAGGTGCTTTGATTAACTTCTTTACTGCAATCTAGTGTTTAAAAACTTTGACTGCATCTCTGCTGCTTGGGTGTTAGGGTTATATAATAACCATGGTGTTGTGTGTTAGGGTTATATAATAACCATGGTGCTGTGCGTTAGGGTTATTTAATAACCATGGTGTTGTGTGTTAGGGTTATGTAATAACCATGGTATTGTGTGTTAGGGTTATATAATAACCATGGTGCTGTGTGTAAGGGTTATATAATAACCATGGTGCTGTGTGTTACAGTATCATCTGTCTCTTCATGATCACCACATCAGCCGGTTGGGATGGACTACTGAGCCCCATCATGAACACCTCCCCCCCCGACTGTGACCCCCACAAGGAGAACCCAGGGACAGATGTCAAAGGTCAGTACCCCCCCCCCCCCCCCATGTGTGTTACAGGTTATTGTGGTAACCCGGGTGCTGTGTGTTACAGGTGACTGTGGTAACCCGGACACTGTGTGTTACAGGTGACTGTGGTAACCCGGACGCTGTGTGTTACAGGTGACTGTGGTAACCCGGGCGCTGTGTGTTCGTATATCTCCAGGTTACTGTGGTAACCTGGGTGCTGTCTGTTACAGGTGACTGTGGTAACCCGGGCGTCGGCATCATGTTCTTCTGTACCTACGTCATCGTGTCGTTCCTGGTGGTTGTGAACATGTACATCGCCATCATCCTGGAGAACTTCAATGTGGCGACGGAGGAGAGCGCCGACCCGCTGTGTGAAGACGACTTCGAGATGTTCTACGAGACCTGGGAAAAGTTCGACCCTGGCGCCTCGCAGTTCATAGAATACAAGTAATACTATACTACGCTATGCTAGGCTAGGCTACGCTACGCTATACTAAACCTGGGAGAAGTTCGACCCTGACGCCTCACAGTTCATAGTACAAGTGATATTAATTATACTAATACTGTACTGTACTGTACTGTACTGTACTGTACTGTACTGTACTGTACTGTACTGTACTGTACTGTACTGTACTGATATCCAATACGAGTTCAGGTAATATTAAATATAATTCTTGTTTGGTCTGCTTCATGAGTGAGGGGAGGACAGAGAAGGAGATCAGCCGGTGAATCGGAGCAGCAGGGGGCGGTGTTGCAGTCGCTGTACCGCTCACTGTTGTGACGAAAAGAGAGTTGAGCCAGAAGGCAAAGCTCTCTGTCTACCGAGCAATCTTCCTTCCTACAATTTACAATTTAGACATTTAGACAAATCCTAATCCAGCGCGATTTACAGTAAGCAAGAACAACACTCTCCTATACTCTCACTTATGGTCATGAAGTGTTCCTACTCTATATATGGTCATGAAGTGTTCCTACTCTATATATTATAGATATATATAGTTCATCTCCCTTAGAGATAAGGTGAGAAGTTCATCTCCCTTAGAGATAGGGTGAGAAGCAGTGTTGCCAACTTAGCGGATTTGTCGTCATATTTAGCTTCTTTCCAGACCCCCCTAGCGACTGAATTAGTGAAAAGCTTCTGGCGAGAAATCTAGCTTTTTTCCCCTGGTGAATTGGGGACAAATCGTGTTGACAGGCGCCAGATATGCGCCAGAGATAAAATCCTTTTTTTTTTTTTCTCAGCCTCAAATCCGCTAAATTGGCAAAACTAAAAGTGGTCGGCGCGTCTGGTCTGGCTCACAGGTCACAGCAGGCTCAGTGACTTCCTCGGCTCGGTTATGTGCACACTGCACACTTGCACAGACTGTCTACCAGTGCTTCCTCCTTTCTTGCTCTGCCTAGGCGAGTGCGCTCCGGTGCGGTATTTCCGAACGCGCCCCTCGAGCTCGACAGAGCAAGAAAGGAGGAAGCACTGGCAGCTCAGTTTAGTCTGCTAGTAAAAATAAAATACACACTCGGATGCATAAAGTATTAACCTTCTAATTCCTGTATGGATCGGAACAAAATAGCGTTCTAAACATTAGTTGAATTGAGGTATGTTTTTTTTATATTACAATGAGTTTAAACGATGTGTTATCAAATGAAGAGATGATACAAACTAAGTGCACATAAATGACAAATGTTTTTCTGGGCTGGCTACATATTTTCGTTGCTAGGGGCGCCTAAAAGTCGCTAGGGACGCAAAAAAGTCGCTAGGGGCGGCGCGTGCTGCGCGCGCGCATATCCCACCCCTGGCGACTTTTAGCTACTTTTCGAGGAGCCACTAGCTACTTCCGTCACTGGAGAGTTGGCAACACTGGTGAGAAGTTCAGTCACACAAGAGAGACTCGGAGTAGAGTCGCTGCTTCTTCGCCTGGAAAGGAGCCAGCTTAGGTGGTTCATCTGGTAAAGTCTTCTAGCTGTTTAAAATAAATTACCTGAGATCAGCCGGAGAGATCAGAAGACTGTAAAAGTACAACAGTTGTTTCGTTAACTCATTTTGACCTGAGATCAGATTCTAAAAATGTCTGTTTGAAAATGACAGTTTTCTGAAAAAGGTATGATTCTATGTCAGTCGTTCTTAGATTTTTCAAAAATAGCAGACCTACAAGCTTGTAGCGTGCCACTCGGTGGCGCGCTATGAGCTTGTAGATCTGCTATTTTTCAATAGCTAAAGTATAACATAATGTTTAAAACACCAATAGGGGTTCCCGCCACAAAATGGGTTAATATACGTGTACTGCTCCTAGTGTTGATGATTTCTGCTGTTATTGTTTGTCTTTATATTTCTTGATTAATTCATAATAACTTTATTTTTATTTAATGATAACTTTATTTATATAGCACCTTTCTAGGCATGAGCCTCAAAGTGCTGCACAGGAATAATAACAAGAAAATTCACAATAGAAAAATAGAAAAAGTAAGTAACATGATCTATCAACGTAATAAACAAGAAATACCCAAACATTAAACAAATGAAGATAACACAAGATCAGTAAAAGGCAGGGAAAAACAAAAACAGTTATTTAAAGGAATGCTTTTTGAAACAATAGGGATTTAAAACGTATGAGGGAGTCAGTGAGGCGAATTCGTTCTGGATGCTAGTTGCTGGTTGCGGTGCTTGAATGGCGAAGGCTCGATCACCCTTTGTGACGTAGTTCGCAGTACCCCTTGTTTAATTGAGTACATATAGGACCACACTGGAAACAAGCCCTTGGCCTTTTTATATTTAGCTTTTTAGCTTATTGTACCTGTTAATAAATAAAGTAATCAATCAATCACATTACATTACATTTGTATTTTATCATTGTGTTTACAGAGAGCTGTCAGATTAAAGGATATATTTTATGTTTACAGAGAGCTGTCACATTTAAAGGATATATTTTATGTTTACAGAGAGCTGTCAGATTAAAGGATATATTTTATGTTTACAGAGAGCTGTCACATTTATAGGATATATTTTATGTTTACAGAGAGTTGTCACATTTAAAGGATATATTTTATGTTTACAGAGAGTTGTCACATTTAAAGGATATATGTTATGTTTACAGAGAGCTGTCAGATTTAAAGGATATATTTTATGTTTACAGAGAGCTGTCACATTTAAAGGATACATTTTATGTTTACAGAGAGCTGTCACATTTCTGTGACACCTTAAAGGATCCGTTGAGAATTCCCAAACCGAACACCATCAAACTGATTCATATGGATTTACCTCTGGTCCCTGGAGACAAGATCCACTGTCTGGATATACTACTGGCCCTGACTACTGAGGTAATATAAACATACTACTACTACTACTACTACTACTATACTACTACTACTGCTACTAATGCTACTACTATTAATCTGCCTCTGTCTTCTTCAATGTATGCATCCATTATATTATTGCAGTTGCTTTATATTGTGGTTCGCCTAGCAGCAGGACAGGTTAAGAAAATTGTGTCTGACCCCTCCCATGTACTATACCCTGAGTATCGGCTAATGCCATTAGGTAGGAGGTACGAGGTCCATGCGTGCAAATATAATAGGTACAAGCATTCCTTTGTCCCTCTGTCAATCACACTCCTTAACAGAGTCCTTGCAGAGGGCAGACAGGGTAGGGGTCGAAGGTTATGAGGTGATGTTCTTCCTCTTTTGCACTAGGTATGTTGGTGTGTGGTTTTTTAATGTTGTATGGGTCACTGTGTGCCTTTGTTGTCTTGTATTGTGTATTGTTTTGTATTGTATTGTATCTGTATGCTGCAGGGCGGGTCCTTGGGGTCCAAGACAAATTTCTCCCTTGGGAGACAAAATAAAGACACCTTGACCTTGAACCTTGAGCAGACATTACAGGTTGACCTTGGCCAAAAATGAACTGAAGTAACCCTTTACGCGTTCACGACAAAGGTAATCTCAATCTCAGTGCCGTTTGAGGACAGATGCGTGTCCACGGACGTGTTCGCTCGCGCACACGGACACTCGTGCACATTGCTTTGAGCACGCCTGGAAGGGTCATAGCTAAATAAAATGACGCTATGTGAACTGAGGTGATAAAAGTATGAATGCGCCGTTGTCTAGTCAGATTTTTCCTTGCGCGCCTCTAAACTTTATCTCTTACTCAACCAGAATACGGAGTTGTGTTTGTTATTTTTTGCAGGCTGACCAAGGACTCTGTTCTCCTCTGCCTCCTATCTTTTCACTATTTTGTAAATTAATTTGATTCTTGAATAAAGCTATTTTTATACTTCAGTGTAATTTACGATGGCCTCCCGTGTTATTGATTAGCCAATAATATGTCCGTTGTCTGTGTTTTTCCTGTCACTCCGTGGCGTAAGTTTAGTTGATTTAACAACGTAATTCTTAGCAACAGCCTGCCAGTGCTTATCTTTCCCCGAGCGGGGAGGAAGACGGCGAGGCATGGGAATCCGGGCGATGCCCCGGTCCGCAAGTACAGGAATGGTTGTTTTTTAAGTTGATTGCAGCTCGCCACCTCTCTGAATCTTCCACGGACGGAGAAAGGGAGGCTGGAAAGTATCGCACAACGTGCCAGTCTAACTAGGTCAAAAGTGGCTATATTTCAACGTCTCAGTGGAGCCGGTTGAAGTGAATTAGCCACACATGTATTCTAACATTCTAACATTCTAACACTCTATACGGGTTCTAGCAGGCGGAACAAAGTGAGAATTGTATGCTATGAATATCTCTTCACGTGAGTTTGCGCAGGGCTCCAACACACACGTTGGAAAGAAGCTATAAATCTCTGCCTCATAAGAGCCATAGATTAAAAGCTGTGAGTGTGTATACAGTATATATCTTCCCCTGTATTCCTTAATCCCCGACGCTTCATACTAAGTGCGCTCAGGACGTGCGGACATGCGGGAGGTATAGCAGAATAGCACACTGCGTGAAAAGAGGAGTTAACGGGCAATTATGGGCACTGTATTTTTCCCAGTAAACCTAAAGTTTAGCAGCACATACAGTTAATATACGGTAATATACATGTGTGATGGTACAATTCGGGAGTTTACCGGAGTTTGTTGGAAAGTTTAACGGGAGTTTCCTGTAATATACACATCCGTATTTCATGCTTTTTGCGCAGTGGCAGGGAGTCTCCCATGCCGGCGTTGATGCCCGCGTCGGGACTTTACGCACACTGCATAAACTTCTGATTGTGAACGCGATACAGATAGGATAGTTTTAAGGTTTTAATTCGGGTCGCTCCTGATAGCCTCATACAAGCAGGCTTTCAGAGGCGGGTAACGGTGTGTGTGTGTGCTTTATACAGTGTGTTAGTCTTGTATCGCACAAATGGTGTGTCTCCGAGCTACAGAATGAGTCAAAGGTGTTATAGCATTATATTATAAGTTATTAATGGCATATTTAATAAAACATAATATTGTACACACGTCACACTACAGCTCTGTAGGGGAGCTAATAGCTATACAGTACTAGGATGTATGGACGGAAGCCACTTGTAATGGGTTTATCTTTTGAAGAGGTGTTTTGAACACCTTCGCTACTAGTGATTTGTAGCACAGCTATTTTGAGACGAAGAGAAGACAGTGAAAGTCTTGGCATACTGAGCTACTATACTGCTTAGTAAACAGGAGTAGACCAGTGTCCAGGAGGACAGGGTGATGAGAGCCAGCTCTCTTTAACAGTAAACTGGAGACAATAGACTCTGTCTGGACATTCTACTCTATATTATATATATATATATATATATATATATATATATATATATATATATATATATATATATATAATGTATGCCTACTGTGTTTTCAGGTTGTGGGGAGTCAGCAGAGGTGGTTTATATATATTATTGTACAATGTATTTTATTGTGTTTGAGGTTCTGAGGGAGTCAGGGGAGATGGATGTTAAGGCTTATATATAATGTATTGTGTTGTATTTTAATGTATTGTATTGTATGTGTTTTAGGTTCTGGGGGAGTCAGGAGAAATGGATGCTCTCAAGGCATCAATGGAGGAGAAGTTCATGGCCAACAATCCTTCTAAGGTATACCTTATTACCGTATTAATAAGGGTTATTAAGAAGGGTCGTCTTATTACCTTGTTAATAAGGGTTATAATGAAGGCTTGTCCACACACTGTGTCTCTGCTCCCAGGAAACTTTATTTAATGAAGGCTTGTCCACACACTGTGTCTCTGCTCCCAGGAAAACTTTATTTAATGAAGGCTTGTCCACACACTGTGTCTCTGCTCCCAGGAAACTTTATTTAATGAAGGCTTGTCCACACACTGTGTCTCTGCTCCCAGGAAACTTTATTTAATGAAGGCTTGTCCGCACACTGTGTCTCTGCTCCCAGGAAACTTTATTTAATGAAGGCTTGTCCACACACTGTGTCTCTGCTCCCAGGAAACTTTATTTAAAGAAGGCTTGTCTGCACACTGTGTCTCTGCTTCCAGGAAACTTTATTTGAATACCAGAAGACTCGCCCCGGTGCTTGCCCGTTTTTCCTCCCGGAATTGTCACCAGTGAGGGGGATAACTTTGTAATATGCTATTGGCCGTTTGTATTCTTTTTGGAAAAATATAAAAAGATACTCCTGTAGAAAGGCTATATTATTTTACTTATATTGACCCTATAAACAATTTAGTATTATAGTATATGTAAGGTTTTGCACACTCAAATGGTACCTCATCAGATAATCCCCACATAGCCTACAACAACTTCTGTGAACAGACTTCAATGTAGTAGCTTTTCATAAATTATATTTGTACTTAGGCTGTCTGCTGTCATGAAAGTTTATAGTTAGAGAAATTCAAAGTCCAGCCGTCTGCTGTCCAGCCTCTCCCACCCCTCACTGGGGAAGATTCTGGGAGGAAAACAGAAACGGGGCGAGTCTTCTTGTTACCCTTTATTTAGGTACAACGTTTCGACCCTTACGGGTCTTCGTCGTACAAGACATCAGCGTATTTTATACAGCAGCATATGGGCAGGTCAACAAGCTCTTTTGCAATGAATGAAATCAAGCAAGACACGCCCACCGCATCTGGACGTATATGGCTGAAATTAGCATGAAGGTCATATCAAGCCGAGGACTCTAATTATACTAAATTTAAAGTGGCACTGAGAATCTTCTCTTATGGGGGTCCCTGGCATATCTTTTCAAATGGGGGTCCGCAGGGCTGATTAGTGTCCTTGACATGAAAAAGTTTGGGATAAGAACACCCTCTCGCGATAAAGAACACCCCCATGAGAAAGGTTTTGCATTTTGCATCGCGATAGTTTTGCATTATCTATCATTAAAACAAACAATCAATAAATAAATGAACCAATGACGTTGTCCCCCTCCAGGTGTACGAACCAATCAGCTCCACCCTGAGGAGGAAACAGGAAGAGGTGGCGGTGGTGGTGATCCAGAGGGCGTACAGGAAACACCTGTTCAGACGAACGGTCAAGCAGGCCTCGTACAAATACAGAGAGAAAGAGGGGGGCGAGCGAGGAGGAGGCGGAGACAGAGAGACGGTGGGGCTGATCTACGAGAAGATCAACCTGCTTTACGGAGACGGCCAGGAGGAGACAGGAGAAACTCCTGCTTCTGAAGGAGAAACTCCTGCTTCGGAAGGAGAAACTCCTGCTTCGGAAGGAGAAACTCCTCCTTCTGAAGGAGAAACAAGGAGTGAAACAGAAAGAACTCCTCCCGTTGTAGAGGAGGAGGCGATGCAGGAGATAGAAGTAACTACTCCTGCTATGCAGGAGGCAGACAGTCCTCCTGCCGTGCGGCTAAGCAGCGAGGTCATCCTCCATTCTGCGCCTCCTTTTCCCCTCCCGCATCATCATTCTGCGCTTCCTTTTTCCCTCCCGCATCATCATTCTGCGCCTCCTTTCGACCTGCGTCTCCCTGCGGACGAGGAGGAGCTGAAGGAGACTGTCGTCTGACAGAAGCGACGGTTCTCAAACCAGAGCATAAAAAAGAATTGATTAAATCAATTCATTACCAGCTGCATTAATATTATTATTATTATCGGCGGGGGTCCGCTCGCTATGACTGCCTCTGTGTCCGTTTCAGCGCAGTAGTTTAGGTAGGAACCAAAATTCTCCAAGGTGAAACTATTGTGTTCTGAGTCGTTCGTTTCCGCACGGACATATTTGCAGTGCGCACATGCATCAGCCAATGAGAAAACCAGCTGGACTAGCTTGCACATGGATTATAGACTCAACTGTAAAAAGGAGTTACAGACGTGTGGAGGCGCATTCATTCATACTGTAGTTTTATAAAGGTTTATAAAACTACAACATGACATCACTCACCGCGGTGTAGCTTTAAAAAGGTTTGTAAAACTACAACATGACATTACTCACCACTGTGAAGTTTTATAAAGGTTTGTAAAACTACAACATGACATCACTCACCGCGGTGTAGTTTTACAAAGGTTTGTAAAACTACAACATGATATCACTCACCGCGGTGATCAGCTATCACCTAAAATTGGAGTACGGTATGTATGAGCCTTAAGGGTCCATTTCATTTGGTACCAGTTTTTACCCTCTCAGAGTTACAGACATGTTGGGGTCCATTTAGAACCCCTTCAAGGACCCCACTTTGAGAACAGGTGCTAACATGCTAACAATCCAAGATGCTAACGTTCCGCGATCGCTCTGTGCTAACTGCTTTGAGCCGCCAAGACATTTTTTTCTACACTAAGTACTAAGTGTACATGTTACTAACTATACCCTGTATGAGGGAATACCAAGCCAGAAAGTAGCAGCCAGGAGAATGAGACTAAAGGACCTTTCAAACGGAAGCGATTTAAAGCGCCTAATATAGTTCATTTTCAACGAGACCTGTGGTTTTTGCGCGGAGCACTGGGGAGCAGTCGCGGTGCGTCAACGCAAGCGTATTTAACGTGAGCGCGGTCCCGTGAATTTGTTGCGCGCGTTGCTCGTTTCGTGCACACGCCGACCACCGCGACTCACCAGACCTGGAGGAGACCTGTGTTGATCCAGACCTGGAGGAGACCTGTCGTTGTGGCGCCCTCTCTGGAGGAGACCTGTGTTGATCCAGACCTGGAGGAGACCTGTCGTTGTGGCGCCCTCTCTGGAGGAGACCTGTGTTGATCCAGGCAACAACGCCTGCGTTCCTCGCTTCCTGTTTGAAAGGCCCTTCAAACTATAGCCATAAACGTCTAGACGTCTAATTGCCAATTAAGTACCGGATGCCACGGACGACAAGACGTATTTTCTTTTTTCATCCATATTTTGAAAATTCCTCAAATCTGGTGTACAGGTGATGACATGCACATTACATGCATAATATAATTACAAATTCTTTCTTTCTTTATAATGGGAGAATTGGCACTCAAAGCCTAAACTGGTGACCACCAGGTGGTGCTGAAAGAGTTAAGGCATCAAGAACTGCCAGCCAGCAAACCGTCCACACTAACGTAATTATGTGGACGTACTCAAGAACGACGCAGGAGCGCAAAGCACCAACGAGCTGGTCGGATGTATGGAGAACCATGATGACCTGAGGAGGACCTAGAGAGAGTGTTACATTATCCTACTGGTTAAATATCCTTCCTAATGTTAACCCATTTAGGCCTGACCTCCAAATAAATAAATAAAATCTTCTAAATCCTTCAAAAATAGCAGACCTACAAGCTATGAGCTTGTAGATCTGCTATTTTTCAATAGCTAAATTATAACAATGTTTAAAACACCAAAAGGGGTTCCCGCCACAAAATGGGTTAATTATCCTACTGTACACCAGATTAATGTACATTCTACACCAGAGCATTGACTTTATGTTAAATTCTACACTGCTGCCCCCTTGTGGCAGTCAGTTCCACTGTCTCCATGCTTTTCATCCAAGATCTCTCTCCACACGCACACGCATGCACGCACGCACGCACGCACACACACACACACACACACACACACACACACACACACACACACACACACGCACGCACACAAGGCACGGTGTGAGCTAAACATCAGATCTATAAACATCTACTGGGTCTAAACAGCATACCTCCAAGACCTCACACACACAAGGTACATTGTGAGCTTGTAGGTCTGCTATTTTCTGCGCGTGACGCAACGGAGCCTGAATCAGGCTTTAGTGTTGCTTTGTTGTAAACATCTAAATGGATCTAAACAGCAGATCTACAAACATACTGGATCTAAACAGCAGATCTGTAAAGCTTTAGTTTCACTCTGTCTCTATTCTATTTAAACCATCATTTTACTTGTTATTCTGTGTATATCAATTAGCCCTTCGTTAAACCCCACCCCCAAAAACGATTGTCCAATCAATGCCAGTCCAAATAGCTTAGCAACCGTTGCTATGCAGGTCACCTCACAGCTGTCAGTGTTATTTTGCATGGCTGTGTTGTTGAACACACACACAGCTTAACATGCCTATTGGACAAGGACGTGTTGGGGAGGGGCTTAGCGCTGCTTACGTGCCTATTGGACAAGGATGGGTTGGGGAGGGGACAGTCTGTTATTGCATATTTATTCACATTATAAACAGTTTGTTAAAGGGACACTTTTGCAAAAGAATATATGTTAATGACGTTTAGAAGATTTAGAACACTTTCCTGGGGGGTCATTGTGTGTGTAATATGTGGTTTTAGATATTTTGGATTCTAGCATAACTGGGCTCACTTACTTCCTGTACTACAATTCCCATAATGCTTTGGTGCACTGCTCCTTGTGGATAGGGGAGGGCTGTCTTACTGAGACAACATTTAGTCTAGTAAGTAAGTGAGCCCAGTGTCCATGACATCAGAGACACTGGCCTCACTGCTAAAATCTAAAGTATCTAAAACCACATATTACACACATAAAGACCCCCAGGAAAAGTGTTCTAAATCTTCTAAATGTCATTAACATTTTATTTTTTTATTTTATTTTTGCAAAAAGGGTGAAGTCTCCCTTTAATGCTTATTTATTAAGTTTATACAATATCACTTTGTGTGGTTTTTGACAGCAGGCATTCTTTCTGCAGAGCCTGCGTTGCTTTCCACCGTGCCGCCCTGCTTACCCCTCATATCAAAGTTGTTTTAAGTTTAGCCGCTTTATGTGCATGAAGAAAGTATTGCATAATTATAATAGTTATAAACCATGCCCTCTGTGCATGAGACTGAAATATGAAATATGTAATCATTGTTTACATGCAAACAAAGTGCCTGCCCAGTGCCTAGCCCTGATGAACACCGCTGTTAGGCGGAAACATGTTGCTTTAATAAAGATTATTCTCTTTTAAATATGTTGTGTGCCTCATGGATCTCTGCCTTTTTTATAATAATAATAATAAAATCAATAATAATATGTTGTGTGCCTCGTGGATAAATAAATCTGAATGAAGTTATCTTTAATTACATTATTAATAATAAGTGATACTATTAGAGTTGTACTATTACTCGAACGAAAATAAAAGCTTGGAGGGGGGGGGGGGATGCAATGCAAATGAAAGACATATACTGTGTATCCCTATTCCCTGACATAATTTTATAGCTAAACGGACAGAATTCTATTTTATTTGAATGATGAAACCCAGCTGCCATTAATAGTTGGAAATGGAAATGGAAATTGCGGAAATGGAAATTGCGGGAAATTGCGGAAATTGTAATTGCGGAAATTGCGGAAATGGTGGAAATGGAAATTGCGGAAATGCGGAAATGGAAATTGCGGAAATTGCGGAAATGGTAATTGCGGAAATTGCGGAAATTGCTCTTCACTTATAGCTATCTATTTTCAGGTAGATTGTTTTATTTTACTCAGTCAGCCATATCACTACTCATTTTTTTTCATGAAAAAGGTCATAGCTGGGTAATCTATTTTCAGGAAAATTGTGTTTATTGTATTTTATTTTACTCAGCCATAACAATTTATTTTCTGTTAACCAACTTGCTGGCTGGCAGGCAGGCAGACAGCTATACTCATAGACAGGCAGACAGACAGACAGCTACTCATGGAGAATTGGACAGGCAGGCAGTCAGACAGCTACTCATAGACAGGCAGACAGACAGCTACTCATGGAGAATTGGACAGGCAGGCAGACAGCTACTCATGGACAATTGGACAGGCAGGAAGGCAGACAGCTACTCATAGACAGACAGACAGCTTCTCATGGACAATTGGACAGGCAGGAAGGCAGACAGCTACTCATAGACAGACAGACAGATACTCATAGACAATTGGGCAGGCAGGCAGACAGCTACTCATAGACAGACAGACAGCTACTCATGGACAATTGGACAGGCAGGAAGGCAGACAGCTACTCATAGACAGGCAGACAGACAGCTACTCATGGACAATTAGGCAGGCAGGCAGACAGCTACTCATAGACAGGCAGACAGACAGCTACTCATGGACAATTAGGCAGGCAGGCAGACAGCTACTCAGACAGGCAGACAGACAGCTACTCATGGACAGGCAGGCAGACATCTACTCATAGACAGGCAGACAGTAAGACAGCTACTCATTGACAGACAGACAAATAACTACTCATGGACAGACAGACAGACAGGCAGGCAGGCAGGCAGGCAGGCAGGCAAAGAGCTACTCATGTTATGTTATTATGTTATTATAACAGCTACTCATGTTATGTGCAATGATTTGTGCAGTTATGGAAACAGCTCTTTGTGTTTATGCAAGAAAATGTAACACATTTATTTATTTACATATTGTGTGCATGCACATTGTACTTTGATACATTTTGCGAAAATAAAGCAATTGAAAGAGAGAAGTTATCAAGTATCATTAATGTCGTAATTTTATCTACTGGCCCCTGGCCCCTTGCCATTTTTGTAATGTGGCCCACAGGTAAATCTATTTGAGTATCCCTGACGTATAGGACCCCTGTCCTGTCCTGTCCTGTCCTGTCTGTCCACCACCAGGGGGCGAAAGGCATTTAGGCGATAGTCATTTTCAGAGACACTTGTCTTTGGATTATGGAAAAGACTGCATCCAGCATCCACCTCTTCAGCAAACAGCCATATTTCCTTTCTTTTTTTTCCTTTACATGTAGGCCTATTGTAAAAAAAATAAAAATAAAAAAATATATATAGAGGAAAGAAGTATACATCATGAGTTGAGTAGGCCTACTAATCTATCAGAATGATCTAGATTCTATATTAGTACGAGTTCTGTCAGACTCAGAGACATGACAGAACTGCGTGAGCATGAAACACTTTGACCCGGAAGTACTTAAGTCCCGCCGCATCACGTGATGTTGTTGAACATTTGATTCGAACAAAGAGCTTAGTCGTAGCCTAGCGCATCGGGAATTGTTGATGTTTGTGCCTTTACGCATTCTATATCACAGTAGGAACAGAACGCTTGGTGGAAATGTCTCATGAAGGAGGTCAAAAGCGTCAAATGGAGTCTGTACGGATGAAGATAAACGAGCAGCTGACGTCGGTGGGAGAGGAGATATTGTGTGTTTTGGAGAAACAGCAGCGTGGCTCTGATGTTTGTTGTGTGAAGCTTATTAGTGTCAGAGTGTTTGTGTTAGATCGCCTCAGTGTTGTCGCTGGGTTCATATGCAACCTCTTCCAGAGAGAGATGGAGACACTAGAAACTCTGTTGGAGAGACGAAACAAATTGCTGGACATTGATTTTGATATGGACATCGATCTACACACTGCAGGTTAGTGAACGCTGAACAACACCGTTCTGGCAACTGTGTGTGTGTGTGTGTGTGTGTGTGTGTGTGTGTGTGTGTGGGAGAGAGAACATAAACCTATATTGTTAGATGTAAGAGCTCTGTTACATATAGTTGTATTCATTGTTTATTGTTTATTGTTGTTTATTGTTTATAAGGATCCCCATTAGCTTTTGCCTTGACAAAAGCTAGTCTTCCTGGGGTCCGACACAGACAAACATTTAACATTTAACAAAGGCAATACTTACAATTGTTTACAAACATTAACTCAAAATAAAACAATTGTACATTGTACATACATTATTTTGTTTAAATTGTATTGTTCCAGTTTCACTTTGTTGTGTGTGTGTGAGAGAGAGTGTATAAATTGTGTATAAATATAGATATTAAGCAGAGTTTTACTTCTGTGAACAAGGAGCGTGAGGCTTTTTCGCTCCAGTGACTTTTGAGATGAAGCCGTACAAACACACAGAGACCTGGCTCCCTCATTTCTGGAGCCTCGTTGTAAAAGAGAGACATAATTTAACCACTTGAACACTAGCATCCCTATTCTGAGTGGAACATGAGACGAAAATAGCCATTGTAGAAGCTCACAACGTCTTGCTCTGCGAGGCGTTGTGAGCTTATAGATCGGCTATTTCTGGCAAAGAGTTTGATGTAGTATTGTCAATAGCCTCAGCACCCAGGCTTTTACTTTCGTTCACATTCGGCTAAAAAATGAAACCCATTGGAAAATCTGGCATAGATCACAAACACTTCCTTGTATTTCCCTAACCAATAACAGTGCAGAGGCGCGTTGCTCCAAAT
Organism: Protomyctophum bolini; assembly: GCF_963924005.1. Taxonomy (NCBI): domain Eukaryota; kingdom Metazoa; phylum Chordata; class Actinopteri; order Myctophiformes; family Myctophidae; genus Protomyctophum; species Protomyctophum bolini. The sequence continues at coordinate 8,141,786 of NC_137872.1, forward strand.
TTTCTATATAGTATAGTAGCCCACTTTCAGTAAATTTAACGGACCCCCATTTGATAAGAGATGTAGACTAGGGATGTCAACGGGTAACCGGATAGCCGAGCGTTAAGAAATATCCGAGTATGCTTATCAGCTTTACGGTTAATTTGCATAATAATAAATGCGTGTTCTGATCTTAAATCCCTTTATTTTAGATCGTTATATAGTAATGGTACAACATAAACATTACAGATACTTTACAGATACTTTAGTTGTCACTGTACAATACTTTAAAACAGTTGACATGTTGCACACATGCCTAAAATTGCTGATATTTGCACCGCCCTCGTTGAAATCAATGTATTTAAAACTCCAGCTTGTCACACTCCAGGCTGCATGAACACTTTGAACAGTGCTCGAGCGCTGTTTTCTGCCCCCTCAAAGGCGCAAAGTTATCTGTTGTACGTTGATAGCTACAACAGTAGCTATGCTGTAGTCGCAACTAAAAGCAAGTGACAGCGAGACGAGATTAACACATGTCGACCGTATCAATGCAGAGACCTACTTGGCATTATTAAATCAATTATTGGCCTGGAGGGAGAAAGTTTACAGCCGCTGTACCGCTGTCGACTCCTCCTCCATCTGTCTCCCCACACTGGCACGGCTTACGGCTATCAAGTGTTTGAGGGTTTTCTTGTCAACAAACAGAACACGTTGACTTGCATGCTGATCTTCCGTAGGCTAATAATTAAAAAAAGGCTTAGCCCAAGCGGCCAGTGGCTTTTAGGTTGCTCAGATCTGGAATGGACACATATTTATTTATGTTTTGGACTAAGCGGACTACTGGACCCCTGTACTGTAGACACGCAGAATCACAGATGCATGCGGGCAGATCACAATGCGTTGTTTATTGATTAAAGGCTCATTCATAGTCTGGATTTTCGGTGGTGAGGTGACCATCGCTCCGGTGGTGAGCTGACCCCCATTTAATACCATCTTGCTAAAAGTGGTTTTTCAGTTTGGGATTTTTACTCTAAATGGTGCTCTTGGCTAAATGATGACTCACCCCACACCCCCTCTCTGTGCAGAACATAATTGGCAGTAAATAAGCTGAGATCATAGTAAAGCTTTTGTAACTACCCAGTCTCACAGAAATACATAAATATGTACGGAATTGCAATTCCGTACATACACGCCTAGAAAACCGTACATATGACACTGAAATCATCCTCATAGATAGATGATGACGGAGGGGCGCCGTCTCTACCGAACTTGAGCCACGGGAGACACCACCGAGCGGCCCTGAAGGGCCGTGAGTTGCCGTGTCGAGCGTTGCGAGCCACACCTCCGTCGCCGTCAAAACAGCAGTCGTTTAATATGAATTTACAATTCTGTACAAATGTACGTATACTATCGGATCGGGTTGTGTGTAAAGTTACTAGAATTGAAATGTATTGACGGTAATGTGCTACCTAAATCAACCTTGTCCCTAAATTGTTCCTCTAATAATAAGTGCCAATAAGTGTAATAAGTGTATCAAAATTGTGCAGTTTATACTCTGTTTCATCCATCATTGAGAATGTGTGTTCTTCAAGTGTCTGTCCTTCTTCTTCTACTTATTTTTTTCATTTTTCATGAATGACACATTTTTGTGAGGAAATGTTCTTGTCCAAAGCACAAGGGGCTCAAAAGATACATGTAATGTAAAGCCCTGTAAACTGTCTTTGATAAACGACGACTTGTGGTTTAGAAATGTAGAAGATGAAGTTCCTCCAAATACCAAAGCTATGAAACAGGAAACATAATTGCAATTGTTTACTATTTTTACCCTTTTTTAAATGGTTCATATAGCCGATCTAAAAGCTCACAGTGTCGATGTAGATCAGCTGGTATTATCATTATAAACTGTTGTAAAATGTGTTTTTCAAAATAGTAAAAAATGCCAAATAAGTTTAGGGATAAGCGATGGCGCAAAGATAGGGCCCTAAATGTTTTTCTCTTTTTTAGACGTCCTGCACCTCCCTGTGTGTAAAGAGGAGGTTTTCACTGTACAACAGGAGAGGAGCTCCAGTCTGGTGCAGGAGGAACCACAACCTCCACAGATTAAAGAGGAACATGAGGAGCTACTTCAAAGACCAGAAGAGATTCATGGGTCAACGTTGACATTACTAGCAGTGAAAAGTGAAGATGATGATGAAAACGGAGAGATGGAGCCTTTAGCCAGCAACTCATCTCAATACATGAAAACACAAGCTGATGTTGAGGACTATGGAACATCACAACCAACTAGTGACAATCGGCTACTCTCTTCACACTGTTCTGAATCTGACACTGAAGACAGTGATGATTGGGAGAAGACCAGTGAAGGGCTGTCAACTTTATACACACTGGAATCACACAAGACACAACATGTGGAAGGATCAAGATTGTCTTTGAGCAATAAGCTGTCCCAGGACGTGCAATCATCAAAACAAACTCACTCCATGAGAGGTCACACAGGGAAGAACCTATTTAGTTGTACAGAGTGTGGCAAATGTTTTAATTTGAAGTCAAGTCTGACGATGCACACAAGGATTCATACAGGGGAAAAGCCCTTTACTTGCAAAGTTTGTGGTAAAAGCTTTGCTAGGAGTGGTCATGTAAAATCACACATGAGGACTCACACAGGGAAAAATCCTTATAATTGCACAGTTTGTGGTCAAGGCTGTAATTATAGTAGTGAACTAAAAGCACACATGAGGACGCATACAGGGGAAAAGCCCTTTACATGTAACCTGTGCGGTAAAGGCTGCGCTCAGAGTGGTGCTCTAAAACAACACATGAGGACCCATACAGGGGAAAAACCATTTACTTGTAACGTGTGTGGTAAAGGCTTTGCTCATAGTAGTAGTCTAAAAGCACACATGAGGACGCATACAGGGGAAAAGCCCTTTACGTGTAACCTGTGCAGTAAAGGCTGCTCTCAGAGTGGCGCTCTGAAACAACACATGATGACTCATACAGGGGAAAAGCCCTTTACTTGTATCGTGTGTGGTAAAGGCTACGTTAAAAGTGGTGATCTAAAAACACACATGAGGACACATACAGGGGAAAAGCCCTTTACTTGTAACGTGTGTGGTAAAGGCTGCGCTCAGAATGGTGATCTAAAACAACACATGATGACTCATACAGGGGAAAAGCCCATAGACACATTAGAACTCATACAGGTGGAAACCCTTTAGTTGCAGTTGGGCAAATGAACATCTGAAGATAATGAGGAATCATACAGGGTGGTTAGTTGTATACAATGTAGGCATTTAGCAGACGCTCTTAATCCAGAGCAAGAACAAAAACATGGCAATACACATCATGTAGTTATCATGAATAGTGGATTTGGTACCGATTAAAAACGCTCAATGTTGTGCCCCACACACACACACTGTTCACCCTGGGCCTGTTTGCATGCCTGACTATGAATATATATTTATACTATATAGTGCTATGTCTACATAAAATGCTATCGAAGTTAAATAAGTTGAGCCTTTGCATACGCCTGTTAGGTCGTCGCGGCTACAGCAAGTGCTACGGGCCAAGATGGAGTCTGAAGAGGTGGGTTTTCAGACTACGGGGAAAGATTGGCAGTGAGTTTGCAGTTCTGATTGTAACGGGAAGTGCATTCCATAGTTTTGGAGCCAGAAGGGAGAAGAATTTGGGACGTGTGGAGCGTTTAGTGAAGTATAGTATTGTAATAAATGCACATTTTTCCCATTAACCCATTTGAGTTGTCATGTGATATAATAACACAGACAATTCAAATGATCATTCATTCTAATCCAGGATGACAATGACGGATACTAAAGCAGTGGAATCACAGAATCTGACAATATCAACATGACTTATTAAAGACCACCACAATTTTGTTTATTGATTTTGATTTTCTTTTTTTATGTAAATCATTCGTAAACATGGCACAAAAGGTTTGGACATTTGTCTTTGGTAGATTATTTCTCTGTAACACTGCTTTAGACATTAACCTTTTATACCAAGGATCATTCAGACATTAACCTTTTATACCATGGATCATTCAGACATTAACCTTTTATACCATGGATCATTCATATAAGTTCCCTTTAAAATGTTTACCCACTTTTATGGAACATGCATTTGTGGGATGAGCAACACATGCTTTTGTCATTTCTATTGTAATTTACAATATATATTATATTATTTATTCTTGGTAACATAACTGAAAGTATTATGAAATATATTACAAATTCATAAAACCCACGTTTTGCATTACTTGCAGGAAATTTACTTGGTGATGAAGGCCGCCTGCGGCCGAAACGTTGTGTCTTATTTATGGTGTTTTAAATAAAAGAAAACACCATTGGAGCAAACCTGTGTGCGGACTTCTCTTCTCTTCAAAGATGCCTTTGAACCCTTGCATCTCTATTCTGGGGGAACTTCCAGCTAAAATAGCAGATCTACTGTAGAGCTCATGTGTTGAGTTATGACTTGTGTTGTGAGCTTGTACAAAATTGGGCTGTTTCCGTGAATGCACCCTGCAGGCTCTCGTTCAGGACATCACTCTATTTTCTGAAATGAATGATTAAAACACAGTGACACAGTGGAATTTTTACTAACATGGTTTATTACTTAGTGTTTTCTTTTTTTACCATTTGCCGCCTAGCTTTCCCTCTGCTGATGCCTTGAAACAGAAAGGGGTATTTCACTTTAAAACACTTCCAGACATTTCTTCTTTTGTTTGATTCAATATTTATTGCTGATGTTACAAATAAATCTTGAATCCTGAGAAGGAGAAACTCTATGGTGACTATGCCCTGATGAAAGCTATATCACAGTACATGCCACCATATAGGCCTATACGTGGGTAGAAACCCAGGGCTGTTTCAACATGCACCTATTAAGAAGTTCACCGTCAAACACAAAAGAAGTCGGGGAAGGGAATTAAGCCCTGTCAAACTAGCCAAACATCAACACATTAAAGCTTTTAAGCAGTGCACAGTTCATCATGGAAGCAAGCAACACAAAACCGGTTTTGTATTTGTCTTCGTTTAAGGTGCTGCATGACCTGTACACTGCTTAATGTTAAATGTTTTGTTGCATTTGAGGAGCTTTCATCAATAATTTAATAGTTAATCATATAGTTAATGAATGCTTTTAAACTGTTTAAATTGCCCTTTGGACCATTTGTATTTATTTTGTATTTTGTAAGTATTTTAACTGTTCTGAAGAAAAATAGTGCATTTGGTCAGATTAAAAATAAGTATCTGTGCAGATCATTTTACATGGATGTTAATGGATTTTCCCCCCACCCGATGAATTAGTAGTATTAGTATTAGTCTACCAGTAACTATGTTGTAGGCTATAGTTGCTCATTTTGTGATGTCCAACTATTATCCTGGTCGGTTGTTATTAATTACCTGTCAAGATTTTGACTGCTGTCATAAAGGGATATTTGGGTCCTACTAACTGCCCCAGACTGCCAGAGTACCCAAAAGTATACACAAAGGACCCGGATATTTCACTTAAAAAAAAGGAAAAGTATTTATGTGAATACCCCAGACAATTTTTAACCCATTCAGGACGGGAACCCCTTTTGGTGTTATAAGCATTATGTTATACTTTAGCTATTGATAAATAGCAGATCTACTAACTAAAATCTTTGATTCTGGGGGGACCCTGGAACAACATATTTTCAGATGGGGTCGCCCTCATGTCTAAATGGGTTAAGTTGCTTGATTCAGTATTTAGATATTTGATATTAATTTTAACTGCCCCTTCCCATACACATTTTAACCCATTATAACAAATGAAATTCCATTTAAACACATCTAAAACACACAAACCTTTTTCTGGTGACTGATTTTCTTAAATTACTGTTTTCATTTATATGTTTTTTTGTCTCATCCAGCCTCCTCCTTATTCTTTTCCAAACCAAAAATAAATGAAAACATTAATTAAAAAACCATGGACACCTCATGTATTATGTCTAGCAGTGGTGTGCGCACACACACACAGGGACGGACAGACAGACAGACAGACAGACAGACAGACAGACAACAGACAGACATTGCTGGTCATTGGAGTGGCTGCACCACTCAAAAACATAAAAAAAGACTCAGAAGAACATCTAGAACATAAAGCACTAAAGTAGAACTTCATCTGGGAGTGCAGTGTCAGTTATGGGTTGCAGCGGGCAGGATGTGAGAAAGCTGCGAGGGAAATAGCATTTCTATGTATGGCATACGGTAAAACATTTAGCATTTGTGGCCCAGAAGAGAAATGAGCTTGCTTGCTTGCTTACTTATTTATTTATAGTTTGTTTGTTTGTTTTATTATTTTCACCTATAATTTTTCTCATTGAGACCTATTGTCTCAATCTCAAGAGAGACATGCTTAGTCAAATCTAGACAGCAGGGCCACATTCAGACTCCAAGCAGAATGTCAGCAGAGTGAGGGTGGTACACTGATCACAAAGCCATGCATGGCAGGGTTTGGCAGAGAATGGGGAGACTTTGGCTGTGAGATGGAACTCATCAGTGATCATAAAGCTGAACATGAGGAGGAAGGTTGTGTGATGGAATATATCAGTGACAATGATCAGACAACTGAACATGAGGAGGAAGGAAAGGATCAGTCTGGTCTTCAAATAAGTAATGTGGGGGGGTGCGGTGCGGTGGCAAATGTTGTGGAAATAAGAGTTAAGGGGGTGATTGAAGGAGTTTCACCGAGTATTGATGCAACAGAACTGGGGGAAATAATTTGAAAGTTCGGACACTGCCAATGTCCAAGGCGGGGGTGATGCCTATTTTGTTGGAATTTGAAGGAGAGAATCGTTTTGGGTTGTGTGAGCTATAATGTGATTCATATATCTAAGCCTGTGAGGTTCTACAACTGCCAGAGATTTGGACACATTGCTGCCAAATGCAACCAACCAACAAGGTGTGCTATAGATGTGGAGAGGATCACGGTTATGGGACCTGGTCCAGGAGTACAGCCTGCGGGGAAGGACACGCTGTAGCTTATGCGGGATGCAAAGTAATAAAACGTCAAATAGAGATAAAGAGGTTAAGAACAGAATAAGATCTCATATGCTGAAGCAATGAGGGTCACCAGGGTCTACTAATTAAAAACAAATGAGATTTGAACAGGTCTGCAGGGAGCTCGCAGAAAGGGATGAAAGATGTGATTTGTGTTGATAAAAATAAGTTGGTGAGTTACATTACTGGAGTGATTAACAGTACTGCTGCTAATGCTCATGGGAAGTTACATTTGGATGTTGAAGTTGCAGTGAATCATCTAGTTGGAATGCAATGGGGAGATATTTGTGATATCCTTACTGTTCAGTCAAGCTAAGAGTTTCTATGTAATGAACTGGGCTTAGGGTGACCAGATCCTGTTCATTTGAGGGACAGAAGTATCGCTTGTGTGGGACGGAAGGGCGGACGGACGGACGGGGCGTGGGATGGTGTTAGCAACTTATTAAGTTGCTATTAAATGTCTTGATGTCATATTCGACCATAGTCCTATAATATTGCCTATTATTTTGTTAATAAACCCCTCTGGTGTCTCACATTTTGTTTTAGAATGCAAATGTTGTTCATGGATGGTATAGGGTGACATAGTACTGTAGCCCTAGAGGAATATTTCAGACACATCTTGGTGGAAAAGAGACGATGATAGTGCTTTATAACAGAATGCCAACTATTGGGGGATCTTGGAGTTGAGGGACTGTCCCACGCAAAGGGGGACAGTCATGTTTGATGGTGATTGTACTAGGCCTACTGCAGTGGAATGTTTTGTTTATGGGTGAATGGACAAGAGGCAATGCTTTAAACCCAGAGTTATGCAGAAAACAGGGTATCAGATCTCCTAAAATGTGTGATTTGCACACTTTGTACAATACTGACAAGTCTTGTGTCTCTCTCCAGATATACGTACGTTGACAAAATGATCTTTTTTGTGTGCCAATAAATAGCCTATAGTACTGTAGGTGCAGTATGTCTGTTAAGTCATTTGTGTGCTGATATGGAAACACATGTAATCGTTCATATTTGTCCATAGCATGAATATTGTACCATTTATATTGTATTCATTTGTATCTATATATTTTTAGAACTTACTGGGTAAATAATGGTATAATATTATATTATATATTTTTTAATTGTCATTACTGTAATGCACCAACTTCACCAAGACAAATTCCTCATAATGAATGTGTAAACATACCTGGCAAATCAAATATTTCAGATTCTGGGAATGTACCTATACCGTTATACGGTATATCACTATGTGTCAAATTTCTGTGTGAATTAAGTGATTAAATTACGGCAAGCAAATAGTTTTTCTCATTCTGTTCTTTTAAGATAACTGAGCTATATGCTGCATGGAATATGCAGTGAAGACAAATATTAAACTTGTGATTTTAAGGTGTTTTAAGGTAGGGTTTTGTTTCACATTCAGGGATAATGATTCTAATGTTAGCTGTGTACGCTCAATAAGAAAAGATATGACAATTAAGTTGTTAAAATGTTTTACTTCTCTCTCTCTCTCTACGTCGTCCTCAGACGAGCCCTCCATCGGCGTCTCCAGTCTTCTCGGTTCTCCATACATCTGACCAGCTCATTTGTGCTTTCTGCACTATGGATTTGATTGATTGACAATGTTATTAACAGTTTGTTTTGGGATGTCTGGAGCCTTGTTTTCAGGGCCTTTGAGGTAAACCAGGACTATCTAAAGAGGACGAGAAGCGAGGACCTAATGTATAAGTGATTGAAAAGCTGAGCATTTTACAATTTATAAATACCTAGTATACTGCCAATATACTATTGTTAATGTGTGTGAAATATTTCTATTCATAATGTCATTTTAGTTTTAACCCATTTTGGGGCGGGAACCCCTTTTGGTGTTAGCATTATGTTACAGTTTAGCTATTGAAAAATAGCAGATCTACAAGCGCGCTACAAGCTTGTAGCTCAGCTATTTTTGAAAAATCGAAGAACGACTGACATAGAAACACAGCTTTTTCAGAAAACTGTCATTTTCAAACATTATTCCTTATTGAATCCTGCTGGTGGTGTGTTCAGTTCCCTGTTTGAAACCCCATGCAGTTTCCACTACTGTGAGGATTCTTTTCTGAAATCAAATCAGCTGGAATGTTCCTCTTTTTAGACAGATGGTTTCAGAAGGCATGGCAGCTGCTGCCGTTTTTGGCCGTATGTAGTGAAGTGGGTTGTATATTGGATGGTGAATAGTGAAATGCTAGAGGACCTACTGTATTGGAGGCTAGCCAACAGTGGGAGCCCCTGTCGAGCTGAGGGAGACGGATTGCATGGCTTGAGCTATTTCTGTCGTTGTCCAGTGTTTTATTGGTGATCTTATCATTTTGCAATTTTAGGGTCTAAAAACACTAAACACAGTTTTGTGAGTCACTCACCATATTTGCAAGCTTTTCCATTATTACTGTATCTAGGCTACTGTCTATATGACCATTAATTACCACTGGTGGAAAGGAATAAGTATGTGTAAAAGGAGGCTCTACGCACACCAAAGTCCTTGTGGCGGTGCCGACGCACGGGAGAAAACTTGTCTAACCTGCTGTCCGAATAAATTTTGGTACTCTGGCTATTGGTGTGTGCGGCCACCTTCTTGTTCATTCAAGATCTCCTCCGGAAAGGAATAAGTAGCCTACATTTAGTAACTCAAGTGTAGGCCTACTTGTAGGCTATTAAAGTAGCCTACAATTTGTATAGGCTGCTTTACTTTATTTCTGTATTTCCATTAACTTAGCCTATAGGCTTTTTGTTATATGCTTCTACAGGGGCAAATATTGGAATTTGTATTATATATTCCACAATTATTCAATAATATATAGTTTTATGTATAGGCGCTAAATGCTAGGCCTACTCGTTTTTTATTTGTTTTATTAATTCAAAACACTAACTGATAAATGATGATACGTAGGCCTACAGTATAGGTTAAACTAAATAACTTTATTCTAATCCCACCATCACCAGCTGCTGCATTATTAAATTGAACCCATACATGAAATGCATTCATTATAAATGCATCTCATCAGACTTTCGAGTGCAGTTGGAGTTTTCCTCACTCAACGCTGTAGGCCCTACGTGACGTGTCTGACCGTTCCTTCTTCCATGGCCCTTATAGCCCCTTAATTGACTCAGACTGTCGCTATTAAGTTAGCATTAGTTTAAAGATATGTAAGGCAGTGGATGATGATAACCCGCATCTTTTAATCTTTTACATTTAAAAGAGAAAATTTTAACCTTTGTAATCAAGTGACGACATTCGGAACACCTGTGTCCGTTCCATTTAGGACATGTGTGAGCCAGGTGGCAGTAACGTTGTGTTTGGAAGTGGACTTTACAGCATTTTAGTATGAACGGGACACTGGACAATGTAGGCCTACGCTCAGGGACAAATTAGCCATTGGGCCAGTTGGGCCGCGGCCCAGAGGCCCTTGGCTCCCAGGGGCCCTTCGCGGAAACTGGACCGCGTCGCGCAGTACTGGGTTTGAGGCACTGACAAGAGCCCCTGGAGCCCGGCCTCTAACACCCCCCAGAATGGAGGTCCCCTACTGGGGACCCCTTAAAGTGGGCCCTTTGAGGACCAATTTCAAATGTGTGTGGGCCCCTCCTCTGCTCTGTATTCTCCCTCGGTCTGAGCCTCAAACGCAGCGCAGGCTCCTGGGGGCTGGGGCCCTACAGGCTGGGCGTTAAAGTGGGCCCTTTGCAGACCACTGCTCCACCGTACTGTGAAGCAGTGGTCCTCAAGGGGCCCACTTTGAGAGGTCCCATTGAAGAGGGGCCACAGGCCGCCGGGGGCCTTGAAGGCTGTAAGTTAATGGGAGTCACTCCCACCCCGTCCCTGACCACCAGGAGTTATAGGTATATCCTGAAGCTATAAAGACTAGAAATATAATGGATTATTATGTTGATTACTTGTTTCAGGCAGATTTGCAAATATTAATATGTTGTTGCCTCAAAATGCTGAAATATATTATGAATAATTAAATATTGTGATTTTTTTTGTGCAGCACCAAAAACGTTATAGGCTATCATCACTTATTACTTTAAATAAATGTTGTCATAATTGTTGAGAAAATTACATATTTTGTATTTGTATTTTGTTATACCCTTATTGGCCTTGGGCCTTAGTGAAATGAATAAAATTATTTGTTATCATTAATGCAGTAGAAGCTCAAAATCAAGCTGTTAAGCTGACATACTAAGGTGATGTGGTGATAATTTATATTATTAATAAATTGTGGACGGTTAACCACATTTTATTTTGATATATCAATACAAATTCCAATATTTGCCCCTGTAGAAGCATATAACAAAAAGCCTATAGGCTAAGTTAATGGAAATACAGAAATAAAGTAAAGCAGCCTATACAAATTGTAGGCTACTTTAATAGCCTACAAGTAGGCCTACACTTGAGTTACTAAATGTAGGCTACTTATTCCTTTCCGGAGGAGATCTTGAATGAACAAGAAGGTGGCCGCACACACCAATAGCCAGAGTACCAAAATTTATTCGGACAGCAGGTTAGACAAGTTTTCTCCCCTAACTCATGTGACCCCGGCATCCGGCTGTGTTTTGTCCAATCAGATTTGTGACTGCATTGAGGCGGGCGTTTTTCAATTTGGTTTACGTTTGTTTTGTAAGATTTGAGACATAGACAAATTAAGACAATATGCCGGCGAGCGGTTCTTCCAAGAGGAAAGCTAAAAAGATTAAGGATGCGAAGACTGCTAAATTACTGAAAAAGGTTCCATTGATTTCAAACTTCTTTCTTAAACCACCACATGAAGACGCAGACAGCGAGTCCGACGAGACAGGTGATGCTGCTGCTGCTCCTGGGACTAGCAGTAGCACTGATGCTAATGCTAACGTTGTCAACCAGGGCGAGGCAAGTGGTGAAGTTGTGGAAAATGTTAGCGGCCAAAAGCAAAACTCCTCAGATCCCTCAGAGTCTGAGCAGGAAGAAGACGAGCGTGGCCCTGAAGAAGAAGAGGATATCGCCATTTTAACATCCGAAAATGAGGAAGAATTACAAGCGGCGGAGCCGGGCGGGGCTGCCCCCGAGCCAACAGCACCAGTGCCCCAGGCTAGTAACCAACCAGGTGGATTGGACCCGCAACAAGTGGACATGGACTGGCCCTACGCTACAGGCTACTTACTGTTGGTTTGCTCCGTCTGTCTATGGACTGAAGTGACACTTGCTGAATTCCGTGCGTGGGCCTGCATGGCTTCAGGTAAATGCGTTTTTAATGTATTTATTTATAACAAAATATAGCCAGGAGTCAATGTAGTGACGTGCAATGCCAGGTAATGGCCGTTAGATGGCAGTGTTTAATAACAGTCAACCTCAAAACATACTCATACTGTACCATACACATGCATTTAAATTAAGATACAAGACACTCTATGTTGTTGCTGCTGCTGCTGCACAATAATATAATATTAATAAAGCACCATTCTCTCCCCCTTTTCCATTAATAAGTTCCTTTGAGTTTGTGGGCTATATGCATTCGAGTTGCATCTCTGTGGATGCACCTCAAGTGTGTGTGTGTGTGTGTGTGTGTGTGTGTGTGTGTGTGTGTGTGTGTGTGTGTGTGTGTGTGTGTGTGCGTGCATGCGCCATGCATGCATAAGCATGTTTGCTAAAATGCTAATACATCCAGGATGCTGTGTCAGCTTGTGACTATGAGAGATATAATGGTCTCTATACCCCCCCCCCCTAGTGAGAAACAAACAAGAACCATTAAGCTGTGGAGTCCCATGCAATAACAGTTGTCATTCTGCAATCCATGATCACTATTTTATTACCTCAACTAATGCATTTATCTAGCCTATATGGTCCATTTTATAGCAGCACACCCATTATATCCAGTCTTTACTTTGCCATGGCTTATTTAGTGTAATAAAAGGACAGAGAATATAAGTTGAATACCGCGTAGCTGTATCAGCCCTTGGGGCTGATATTTGTCTGCCCACGGCAGCAGGGCTTTTATATGCGTGTAGCTCGGTCTGGTGCTCAAACTTTTATATGCAGTACTTGGCCGCATAATGATAAGGTTTTCTAACTGAACGCCTTTTGGTGTTCTAAACATTATGTTATTCTTTAGCTATTGAAAGATAGCAGATCTACAAGCTCATAGCGTGCCACCGAGTGGCGCGCTACGAGCTTGTAGGTCTGCTATTTTTTAAAAGTCGTGGCAATGTGGCGCAAATCTTTGAATATATATTTCAGAGCAAACATTTTTAACTAAAATATTGGCTTCTGGGGGGTCCCTGCATGGAACAACATCCTTGACAAGAAAAAGGTTGAGCACCACTGACATAGAAACATGGGTTTTTCTGAAAAATTTTAGGATTTAGAAGCCTTTTTTTAATCGACCCTATTGCCGAAGGATCTCACCATGGACAAACGTCATGTGGTTTCTGCTAATGGTTTTGTACAATTCACAAACTGAGGAAACAGCGGGATCTGCTATTTCTTGTAGACCGTAATGGTAATCTATCTTAACAACGGCGTTCGTTGTTGCCAACAGGCAACGACTGATACGCCAGCCCTCTGTTGAATACATAACATCAGACAATGATGATGACTTCCCAGGGCGTAATACTATCTACTGCTTATTGACTTTTGGGGAGTATATTTTCAAAGAAAAAAACGACCAGAATTTGGCTTTGAAGGTACATCTCAACTCCATTTAGAGACAAAGCTGCAGTGTACAACCCTTTTAACAGGCCTTTTCAAAATATAAAAAATAGCGTGTAAGATATTCTTTTACTTTAGAGCAGTCTTTAAAGGTTCAGTAAGTGATTTGCTATACCTTTTGTATAGCTCTACTGCTTGTTCAGTGATCCTGTCTCCCTGCAGAAATTATGCATCTGCAGGTCAAGATGCCAAAATGTTATCCAATCAGGAGAAAGATATCATACAGTTGGACGTGATGACACAAAGACATGAGCAGAGTAGACAACATTGGAAATGGAACACGATAAAACTGAAGCTGATAAATGGGTACTCAGGCTTTTGTGAATATACACACCCAGGAAAGTTCTGAAGTTGCTTGATTCAGTATTTAGATATTCAATATTCACTTCATCAGACAAGTAACTTCAAACTCCATTTTAACCATGATGGAATCATCGAAAACACAGGTCTCCTAAAACATTGAGGGGCATTTTTCTCTTTCTTTCTTTCTTTCTTTCTTTCTTTCTTTCTTTCTTTCTTTCTTTCTTTTTTCCTTTCTTTCTTTCTTTTGTATTTTTTTTATGGATCATTCATTAATTTCTTTTTTTTTTCTTTTTTTAAGGGACTACCATAAGTTCAGGGAACTTATGGGAAAGAGAAGCAGAGGCCGGCCCAAAAACAGCTGGCGGTGGGATCTCCAGGCAGACACCAAGAGGCTGGGAGGCACCTGGTCGCAGATAGAGACGAACGCCAGTGACCGAGAACTCTGGAGGACCCTTGTCGACGGCCTATACCCCAGTAGGGGTGTCAGAACTCTGGAGGACCCTTGTCGACGGCCTATACCCCAGTAGGGGTGTCAGAACTCTGGAGGACCCTTGTCGACGGCCTATACCCCAGTAGGGGTGTCAGAACTCTGGAGGACCCTTGTCGACGGCCTATACCCCAGTAGGGGTGTCAGAACTCTGGAGGACCCTTGTCGACGGCCTATACCCCAGTAGGGGTGTCAGAACTCTGGAGGACCCTTGTCGACGGCATATACCCCAGTAGGGGTGTCAGAACTCTGGAGGACCCTTGTCGACGGCATATACCCCAGTAGGGGTGTCAGAACTCTGGAGGACCCTTGTCGACGGCCTATACCCCAGTAGGGGTGTCAGGCGTAAGTAAGTAACCATATGTTTTCGACCAATCTAACATGGTTAAAATGAAGTTTGACGTTACAATGGGTTTGTATGGGATTAATGGGAAGGGGGGCTTGTTAAATGTATACTGCATCGAGCAACTTAAAAACTGTCTGGGGTGTTCACAAAAGCCTGAGTAGATAAAATGACCCAAATTGTTATCTCTTATACCAAAGAATATCAGCAGTGTTTTCCCTAGCCAGAACCTGATTGTGTGTGGGAAGGTTCACGCATGCATTTGCCGATTCTTTGCGTCTCACTGATACAGGTACAGTGAAATTATCATGATGGCACTGGCAGAATGGCAGCACGCCCGGACCTTTCCTGGTGGCCTGCCGCCTATTGGCCTCTGCCTGCCTGTCAGGTCGTACCGGGAATATGCCCGGTACGACCTGTGGCCAGCCCAGCCCTGAACCGGGCCAGGGCTAAACGTTGATTTTCAGCTAAACCATTTCATAAAGCGATATCTACGAGATATCTCGTATAGTTTGCAGATAACGGGTGTTAATTAAACTATGAGATATCTCGTAGTTGGCAGTCAATTAATGGGTGACTATACTTACCGCAGCTGGTGGGAAGCTACCGTGCTCCTTAATACTCGGATCCGGTGTACTGCCTACAGTATCGGCACTCAGTGTTTCCCGCTTTAATTTCACACCTAAAACCTCCCGCATTACATTGTGGAATTTATCCAAAGCCTAGCAAAGTCCATTGTACACTTCTTTCGTTCCACTTCTCCACACTCCAAAGTCGCAGTGAAGCATCAATCAATATAATATTTTGTTGCGTTAACATTTCCCCTCTCCTTTTCTTTTGGCATTAACCAGTTCCCCGTGCTTCAACTTTTTAACGTTGACTCGGCAGCAATGTACGTAGGTGGTCGTCATGCTTGGCCATTTAGTAGCAGTACAGAGCCGAACCGACTTTTATTCGGCTCTAAAATAGGAGTGTGAATCGGCCCTTAGGCTGTTGTCTAGGTGTGTGGCAAAGCTTGCACGACAAAGAATGTTGCTCAACAAAACTGACACGGTTGTCCGATGAAATATTGTGTTAGTAGCCGTTAGACTGTTATAAGCCATCTGAGGGGCAGAGCAGAGGATGTTGTGCTCCATTGGTGTTATGTCTGCATTGTAAGCCACACTGTCCCTTTTCCGTCACACCCTTGCTCTAAGTTTCATTCTCTCCCCCTCCATTCTCCGGTTTGCTCATTTTTCTCTCCCTCCCAAAGCCACCATGTCCCTCTGTCCCTCCCTCTATCTCTCTCTTTCCATCTCACTTAAGCCCAGTGTCTCCATGTCCACCATCCATCACACTTACTTGCTCCTCACTCTCTCTTACTCTATGCATGTAAACTGTGTGATTTCTTATGACCAGCTTGCAGTGCAGCGGAACTCTATAATCACTTTAGCTTTTTCGGATGTTATGCGAGAACACCTATATTTGAACAGCCGATCACACATCACACAAAAACGCATGAAACGCCGTTAAACAACATTAAACTCACTCGATTTGACACTCAATTTGCCACTAACTTTATGCATGTGCATATACCCTCCGCTTTGAGAATCACTATTATTGTTCACACACGAAAGAAACAAAGGAGTATTTATTTTAAGAGGGAGTGATCACATTAGACATCCTATAAGCATCCTTCAAGGGAAATGGCATCTGGAAGTTTGATGGAATAATGCAGGTTTACATGTGAGTGCTGTAAGCTGTTACCACTTTTCCATTACATATCTGAGCCGCTGGGTTCTTGTTGGTTTCGGCCCCACCTGACTTTGTGTTGTCAGCACTCTATTTGATAGCCTTTACACCAGTAAGACGCCCTGAAGGTGAGAAGCGACCTCGCCCTATAGGATCAACAGATCTCCATATATGGATGGCCAATACAGAATTCACAACCTATAAAGGTTGATGAGGTCAGATCAACATATGGAATGAATTCTGTCACGAGGACTGACTGGCAGGTTTTCATAGTAAACTGCGACCTATACAGTCGCTATTATTATTATTATTAAGTCGTACTTTTCAAGGTGTTTTGCTCATTTTAGCAAGGTATATGTCGACGAGACTAGAGAGCGAGTGCATTTTCCGGCAACGGCATGAGCCACAGAACACCCACGGCAGTCGGTAGTGTTTCACACAGCACACTCTAACCCTGTGTGTGTGTGTGTGTGTGTGTGTGTGTGTGTGTGTGTGTGTGTGTGTGTGTGTGTGTGTGTGTGTGTGTGTGTGTGTGAGAGAGTGATTTGACACGTGATATCTCACTGATCATAATCTACCGTGATTGTCTAAGACTGGCATCCAACGTTTGCAGTAGTGGCCCGTTTATGGCACAAGAACATTTTGCACATCGGCCTCATGGTGGCGCTATAGTAGGCCTGGCTTAGCTCCTGTGGTCGGGTAGGACCACCACTGGTTGAAAAGTGGTCTTGCCTGAAGGTCAAAATTCTATTCCTTCAAACAGGCATGCTCTATAGAGCGTCGCAGTCCCGCCCCCTCAAGAGACCCGGAAAAGAAATCCCCGTTCATTTTCCTCAGAAAGTATTTATATAGTACTTTTCAGAAAGTATTTATTTAAAGACGTTTACGCCGCGGACAAAGCCTACTCTTGTCGTGACCAATCATGACAACAAACACCATTTTTCCAATTTTTCCAAAATAAGAATTAGAAAGTAGGAAAAAAACGGCAGGTTACAACACTTTTATTGTTGTTTTTCTTCTTTGTAATTATTTTTTTGGTCCAAAATATTGTGTGTGTTGTCATGATTTGATGATGTTTTCAAAAACCTATGGAGAAAATGAATGGAGAATAATTTCCTGGGCCACTCGTCGTTCTGAAAGGGGGAGGGACTGCGACGCTCTATTAGCTCTGTGGTAGAATTGTTGACACTCGAATGGGGGAGCACCCGGGTTTGAACCCCGGCAGGACATGGCGGTCATGGATTGTAGCTTTGTGAAGTGATATTTGGCACAAGAAAATGTTACCATATGATGCAGTTAGCAGTGATAGTGATTTCCCACATGGTTTGAAAATAAAAAAGGGAACTGACATTGAAATATGTGTCACCTTTTCACATCGAACTATTTCAGTACCACCAGAAGGCAGATCGATACATATCTGTCCAATTTTTCATCTGCCATGTTAATTGGCTCAGATTGGCTTCCAAAGTTTGCAGGACTGGCCCAATTTGAACAAAATGCCACAAATCATAAACGCAGCATCCGACAGTCCCACTATAGGCCAAGGAAGAAATTCCACCATACATTTTCAAATCGGCCTCAAGGTGGCGCTATGACAGGCCAATTCACCTTTTGGCCTGTAACTCTTTGAACTGTAGGTTATCAAATATATTTTTTACCCTGGATTCCTTGGACACCGTTTTTTTGCTATTACTCCTACAGATTTACACGCACACACGGTACACATTATTTCTGGGGTCATGTCATCAAGATCTATGACTCATGAGTTTGATGTCTCAGAACCCATTCCAAGTCCAAAGTGTACGGGCTAGTAACCCTGACTGGCAGAAACCCGTGTTCCGAGAAGCACACGTTTTTCGCTGTATATGTCCTTAAGGATAAGACTGCGTTCACACGGGCAGATGCAAAGATACAGTCTACCATTCATTTTCAATGGAAACCAGAGACATGAAGATACGATACATCAGACGTTTGTATAGCTGCATGCTGCAAAAGATACAAAGCTACAAAACCGCTGAGCTGGTTTCAGCTAAATGCTTGCATCTTTGTATCTTTTGCATCTGCATATCGGCATAAGGAAAAGAGAGAAGGCTATGGAGGCAACGTGACGGAGAGACAACGTGGGCGGAGAGACAAGGGAAGCGAGCAGGGCGAGGTTGTAACGGAATGAGAGTGACAAAAAGAGAGGGTGCTTACGATAGGCATGCAGATTAGATTAGAGGAGATAGATACATGTATAGAGAGAGAGAGCCAGGGCTGGAGCAATGGAAGACATTGATATATACATATATATATATATATATATATATATATATATATATATATATATATATACGATAGCCATGCAGATTAGATTAGAGGAGATAGATACAGTACATGTATAGAGAGAGAGAGAGCCAGGGCTGGAGCAATGGAAGACATTGCTTTCTATGAGGTTATTGTATCCAGAGAATCACAGGAAGCATCTAATGAAACACCCTGGAAATGGAAAAGAGGCCCATTGATCTCCATACATTATGTTTAATTACGGTGGCCGTCCAAGCCACGCCGGTGAGGAAAAGGTGCGTGCGTGCAACGTGCGTGCAGCGTGCGTGTGTGACTGTGTGTATATAGTCTTTGGGACTTTGTAGTATTCAAATCCAGCTCAGTGTATAATATACCCATATACTTGTCTTTTATGAGTATATTGCTTGTGTGTGTGTGTGTGTGTGTGTGCGTGTGTGTCCATGCATACAGAGATTTGAGACACAACGATATAGCTCGCCTCCCTCCCACTCCCTCTCCCTCTCTCATTACACAAACAAACCTCAATTGTTGTTATTTTTACTGATCAAAGACAGTAATATACCACACTGGGAATAGAATATCCCTTGTTCTCTCTCTCTCTCTCTCTCTCTCTCTCTCTCTCTCTCTCTCTCTCTCTCTCTCTCTCTCTCTCTCTCTGGTTAGCGTCCACATGTGAGACAAAGAAAGTAGATGGATAGATTAACTTTAAATGTTCTGATCAATTGAAAATGGAGGACCCTGATGTGAACACGTCTTTGTGCTTTTATTTCCTGGTTTCATACTCGTAGCGGTTTTGTATAGACTTGTATAGACTACACATACACGTGTGTGTGTGTGTGTGTGTGTGTGTGTGTGTGTGTGTGTGTGTGTGTGTGTGTGTGTGCATGCGCTAACTGTGTATATACAGTTGATAGCCAGACGGATGATAATGTATATGATCTCAGAACGTGGTACTTGGACCCTAACAGTGAACTATACTCTATATTGAAGCTCGCCCTACTTTAATAGAACAAAGGATTGGTATAGATGCAAGGCAGCGAAACATGCCTAATCCTTTGTCCAAACGGACATATAATCTCAAAAGCAAACGCAAATCCATCCTTGTGCCTGCCTCACATGGTATAGAAGTGCTCTCTTCAGTTTGCTTAAGGATCGAGAACATTGTGGACATTTCTTTTCCCCTATATTTCTAAGGAGGCTATATATGATCTGTATATGGAAGCCAGTATAGTAATGTGTTAAACCGCCCCTCCGGATGCCCAGTGTGGTTTGTGTGTATTGCTTTTCTGCCATGCTGAAGTATAGGACTCTGGCATGCATTCTATGTGCCAATAGAGATGTGTGGATGGATGCTGCAATGCACATTAGACCCATGACCCGCGCACGCAGTGAAGGAGAAAGTAGGTCTTCAAAGTGGCCTCTCTCTCTCCTCCCTTCTGCTCTCAAACTCTCGCTCTCGCTTTCTCTCTCTTTCTCTTGCTCTCTCTCTCTCCCACACACACACACACACACACACACAGCTAGCTATTTTACTATTTTGCTCAGTCAGCTGTGAGTTGGGGCTTTATTCCATTGGTGTAAGCTTGCCTATTACTGCCTGCCACTGTTTTTTCTCTCTCATCTCTTGGTGACTGGCCCTCTCTCCTTTTTAGAGAGAGAGAGAGAGAGAGAGAGAGAGAGAGAGAGAGAGAGATAATTAGGTGGTTGCACATGTGGAGTTTAAAAGTATACTGCATGTGTAGCCTATATACGTCATTGAGAGAGCCCCCCTTTGAACAAACGAACAGACAGACAGACAGACAGACAGACAAGAAGGCTGAAGGCTACTCAAGAGTCTGACAGCATGTGCTATAATGTGTTGGAACACTTGGATTAGAGAATATCAACATTTAGGAAACATTAACGTTTTTGAGTTGATTTTTTAGAATGTCTGTCTGTCTGTCTGTCTGTCTGCATCCCATCGCTCTGTGTGCTCAGATCATGACTGAAGAACCACGTTCACTTCCACTCTCAGCTGACCTTCGGCTTTCGGGGAAGTTGAGTGGAAGTGGCGTCTGGCATTTGGCCTGCCCAGCCTGACATTTCCATTATACCACTTGATGATTGACCGACGGTCCGCATTAATAGGCTATAGTGTTTGTTTGCGTGCGCGCGCGCGCGCACACACACACACACACACACACACACACACACAGTGTGTATTAGTTTAAGACTGCGCGTATAGAGATGAGTTGTACAAATCAATTGAACTCATCCGGAGTCTGACTGCAGGGTCCGGTGTGAGTGAGTGAGTGAGCGTTGTGGGTCTGGTGGGAGAGTTGGCGTGCAGGGGGGGGGCTTTCAATTTCAAGCCCATATAGCCTAATGTGTTAACCTGGCTCCCCCTGCGGTGAACTACTCTCAGCGTCTTGGTATGAATTACTCCTAATATCCCCCATGTCTGCTCCGGTTGCTCAGTCTTTCTCAGCTGCCTGCTGCTGCCCTGCGGAAAAGAGCCCGAATTGGCTTCGTTGGAATATAAATGCTCAGTCCTGCAGTCCTCACCGTGCACACATCTTCTTCACGTCTGGGGAAGAAGCAAAACCCACCTTTGCGAGAGAGTGGAACATAATAATGATTAAAGAGAAGGCGAGGGAGAGAGACATGAATGACTGTCGTTTGTGAATGATGCAATTCGGAGGGAGACAATTTCCTTCCTTCCTCTCCTCTCCGACTGAGCTATACTTCTACTAGGAGACTCTTTCCTTCCTCTCCTCTCCGACTGAGCTACTTCTACAAGGAGCAATAGCGCAGAGAGAGAGAGAGAGGGGGGGTGGAGAGATAGAGAGAGAGAGCGAGAGAGGTGCGGAGAGAGAGAAAGAGGTGGAGAGAGAGAGACCGACCAACCGACAGTCCGTCTATCCAGCCGCCCCTGCCTCTGCAGAAGCGCGCCAGCACACATAATAGGCTGACACAAACACGCGCAAATATCACGCACGCGCGCACACTCTCGTCGCCCGCCTCACGCATGCACATACACACTATACTACACACACACCACACACGCCGCGCGCACAGCGCCAGCAAGAGAGTGTTGTAGTAGGCTACCGTTAAGAAACCAGGGTCCCACGGTGCGTGCATGGGGCTATATCGGAGCCTATAGAAGCGCGTGTGTGTATGTGTGTGTGCGTGCGGGTGTATAGTGTGTGCGTGTGTGTGTGTGCGTCCTGATGGCTGCTGCTGCTGCTAGGCTGTCTCTGCCTCTCCTCCAGTGCTCTCTTCGCCCGGGACAGGAATAACGGAGTATACCGGGAGCTTTTTTCCCCCTCCTGCTCTCTCCAATGCAAGCGTCGTTATTCGACGAGTCCAACAAGCCCCGCACAACAATGCACCCAGCGGCCAGCGGACTGTCCGCCGCAGGCAGCACCACGAAGAACGCTGGATTATTACAACAACAGTGATTATTCCTTTTTTCTTTTTCTTTCTTTCTTTTTTTTTTTGGTAACCGCAACGCCAATTAAGCCACGTATAGGCTATACACGCCGTCCTGAAGTTATAAAAGGAGGATTTTTTTCATCCATACATGCTTTTCTATTTTTTTTTTTGTAACACCGTGGGAATAATCATTTGACACGGGATTTGAATTGTTGTGTCCTCGGCTATATATACACCAGCTTTGTGTGTGTGTGTGTGGCGGGGCTGCATGGTTTCACAGCGGAGGGGGACTGTTGTTGCAATGTCATCTGTTTTGGAGCTGCTGCTGTGTGGCACGGATATGCTGTAAGTATATTTTTTCATTAGTATGTGTCTACCATTTTTTTATCGGGATTTGATAAATGAGGAGGAGGAGGAGGAGGGGAGAGGGGATAGGGGGGGTTCTCTCTCGCTTTCTTTTGATCAGCGGCCGCTGCTGTGCTTTTTACGCATAGCCATTCCTTATCCAAAAGTGCGCACTGGTAGCCTATATACACCACACCAGAGCACAGAAAGACCCGCGGGAGCTTCCAACAAACGCATCAATGTAAAACTATAATAATAATAATAATAATAATTGGTGTCTGTCAGTGTGTTCGGATACAAGCGACCGTTTCTGTTGGTCTGTGCCGAAGAGCCCGCAGGTGTTTTGTATTTGACCTGATCTGATCATGCTCGCATCATAGCGCTGCGCTGTTGCAGCCTATATGGCGCAGTGAGCGCGTCTCAAACGCGTCCCCATCATGTATAAATAGATCCCAATGTGACTGACAGTGTGCCACCCCCCGAAAATAGGCTACACTCGAACGTTTATATAGGCTAAAGTCTGCAGTTAATCCAGTTAGACGCGCCCGGCGGTCACACATGCAGCGCTTGGACGTAACGCGGCCCCCCCTGCGTCTCACACACACACACACACACACACACACACACTTGTAACGATCATCACCAAAATAATCCACAAAACTGCAACAATGGACGCGGGACCGGGGCAGACGAGTGCAGCAGCAGCGAGCGATGTGTAATGCATTTTATATACCGTGGAGATCCTGCATGTGCATGCAGTTTTTGGGACGATTCTGCGCGTTATGGTTGGTATAAAAAGGCCTAATAAGGATAGAAGTTTGTGCTCATCTGCATATAAAACGAGGGCACAGTCTGTGTGGGGATTTGGGAGACGTTTTTCCAAGAGGGAATGGCCAATTTCTGCCGTGCGTCACACCCTATATATATACTCCCTCCCCACAGCACGCCGAATCAACAAACTTCAAGAAAAGTGAAGTCTTGAGTCTGACTTTGCCCTAAAAAGAAAAGCCCGAAGCCTCAATCATTTGCCAGGCCAGGAGGAGGCTGCAGCTCCACGTTCGACCAATAGGGGTCGCACTTGCATTGTGGTGGTTTCATTGAACCTATAATGGGGAAATCCAAATGAATTTACATCTCTCTCTCTCTCTCTCTCTCTCTCTCTCTCTCTCTCTCTCTCTCTCTCTCTCTTCTCGTGCTCCGGATTCAGTCACGTTGTTGAAGCACAGCTCTGCACATCATCGGAGTCTGCGCTGAATCACATGAGCACTGATGTCTTTCTCTCTCTCTCTCTCTCTCTCTCTCCTTCTGAGGAGGCATCAGCTGTGGTCTATGAAGCACAGCAAGGGAACTACTGTATGGCCTGTCAGTATCTGCATGCAAAGACCTTACCATACCTTACCTTGCGTGCGTGTGCGTGTGTGCACGCTTATGGGTGTATATTATAATAACAGAAATAAAAAGTATTGCCATTGTTGATGCCAGCCATATACTTTATCCCACTGTTTTGCATCCCATTTTTATACCCGGTGCCAATTATTGCCTAAACTGTAATCCTGCATGGGCGCTACTGTCCCTCTGACAACCTGGGGAGAGCCCCGGACTGAGTTCATGCTTCCTTCAATGCATGAGGAGTCAGCAGGCCACTTCATATCACCTGACGGGGGGGGGGAGTTCCCTAGGACGTAGGAAAGAACACGCTAGCCTAGCTAATAAGATCAGACTCATATCACGCTATGTCGTGAATCCGCCGCAGGACATTTTCTTTGCCAACGGCTGATTCGCGTCCGGCTTATTAGCCAGGCTAGGAACATGCGATTCCAACCAGTTCCGTTCCATTCCATCAGTCACCCCGACTCGCCAGAGGGAGGCAGTATAATAGAGACCAGGATTACTGCATGTTTTTTGCGAGGGTACCTATACCTACCCTATAGGGGACACGGGGAGAACATGTAAACTCCACAGTCACCACAGAAAGGCCCTTTCACCAACCCAACCTATAGGGTATATGTCGACATTCCTGAACCATAAATATGTTCGTGTTTTCACAGGACAAAATATACTGTAAGTCTTCGCTGGTCTTTCCTGACAGGCTTTTTTCTGCAACTCTATAGCTAATTTCTAACATAGTATTCTGATAATATAGGGGTTGGTTACATTTGTACACTCAGAGTTGACAGAAATTACACTGAGGATTGTATTCGTGACATCAAACGGGTGACAAGCTCTGTTAGAGTGATGCCCCATACGATGGTGGAGGAGGTGATGACACATACCATTCTGTGCCGATCGTTTGAACGGCGCTGAGGTGGACTTCACACCTGTGAACGCGGCCTCTCGCTCGCCCTAACGGCTTGACTCTGGGATGCCTCGCATGCAGGGCTCAAGTCCCATGGTGTGTATGTGTGAGAACTACAGGCTTTACAACTGAAGCCCTACAGTATATACGTCATTGACTGATGGAGTCCCTCAGGGGTCAATTCTAGTATAGCCCCCCCCTTTCTCTACACCAAATCTCTTTGCAGAAGATGGCAAATCTACAAGCAAGCTCACAATTCTCTTTATTCAGACCGCAGCCATCTTGCCAGCAAGGTGATACCTATAGGTGACACTTCCCATAGAGAGCCCATTCATCCAAACAGAAAAGCCCTCTCTAATTATATTAAACAAACAAGAAATTCCTTGCGGATGATTTTTTTTCTAAGTGCTGGATTTTGGAAGCACTCGTTGACTATCACTCAACGGCCAATGTGTACCACCTGTGTTGAATGTGCACATAATGCAGGAGGTTGCTTTACTGATAACGAGCGCTTCCATACTCTGATACTTTCTTGACAGGAAGTATAGCTCATATAGCTCTACGGTGGATTTTTATTAAACAAAAACTTTACAGATTGAAAGAGGATAATTCAAGCTTTCCCTATACAGCTACAATGTTGGTGATGTTGACGGTGTTTAATATAATTAGAGGGGACTTTTCTGTTTGGATGAATGGGCTCTCTATGGGACGTGTCACCTAGGTATCACCTTGCTGGCAAGATGGCTGCGGTCTGAACAAAGTTGTGAACTTGGCATCCGTACCCAGGATTTTCATTCAGTTTCATGAACTCTAGTAGATCTGCAATTTGTTGGCGAATGTTCACGCCAGAGTACAGGGACGCTGGGGTTCATGTGGCTAAGTGCCCACGAGTCTTCTTGTCAAAACCCACACAGTACACACACACACACACACACACACATTACACACACAGTACACACACACACACACACACACACACACAGCCTCGCTATCCCATGGCGTGTGTACTATGTACGTGTGAGACGGTGTGGGGCTTGTCGGGGGGCTTACGAGGTGTGTGCAGCGGGCAGACAACATGTTGGAGAGGCTAGAGCGGCAACAGACCATTAGTTCCACTGGGCTTCTCCTCCCGAGCACTCATGCACGGCAACGTGCGCTACGTTACGTTACGGGGGCAATATGCAGCAGATGGCCTGCATGCCTGGGCCACTAGAGTGTACAGTATATTTATATATACTGTATACGTACAGAGAGAGAGACGCTGACGCCAGGGAATGACAGACCCATATAGGCCTGTCACGATCATTGCGTATATATAATCGCCTAATCGTAATTATTTGTCGTAACCACAATTGTGTTGCATATGGCCGTTGTAGTCGTTTCCATGTTGACAAAATGTTCACCTATTTTCAAGTGGAAGTGGCAGATCTACAAGCTCACAACGTGTTGCAATTATGAGACGCAACACGTTGAGAGCTTGAAATTGAGTTTGTATAGATATTTTCTTTTGTGTGTGTGTGTGTGTGTGTGTGTGTGTGTGTGTGTGTGTGTGTGTGTGTGTGTGTGTGTGTGTGTGTGTGTGTGTGTGTGTGTGTGTGTGTGTGTGTGTGTGTGTGTGTGTGTGTGTGTGTGTGTGTGTGTGTGTGTGTGTGTGTCAATTATAATTGTCCTGTAAAATGTCATAATCGTCACAGCCCGGCCCCTATATACTGTATAGTGATCAAGACAGGACAGAGACATGTACACCAGGAAGAAATCCTCTGTGTTAATTGACTTCTTGTGCAACTCGTGTACTGTATATAGTTACATTATTGGACAAAGGAGCGCTGAGGATTTTACTTTGTAGATTGCCCGTTCAATCTTCACAGCATAGTGTTCATCTGAGTGTATCCACCACTCAGGGGGTTGATTGTGTAGAGAGATACGAGAGGTATAGATCACACAGACAGTGGAATCCAGTGTTTAACCCTGTAGGCCAGTTCTAAGCCATCAGAAATTAATAGGATTTTACTATTATGTACAGAAAAATCTATAAAAGGGTGAGTAAAATGAAATAAGAAAAAAAGACTTGAATGATTGAAAGAAATCAGGGACAAGATGAGACATGCCGTGGCAGAGAGAGAGAGAGAGAGAGAGAGAGAGCGAGAGGGAAGGATAGATGGGTGGAGAGACAGACGGACGGACGGACGGACGGAGTAATATCTAGATATGAATGGATGTAAATGATTGGGAAGGTGGATGTCATGGTGGAGCGATGATGGGGGTGAAGGCAGGAGGCTTCGGGAGAGATTGACTATCGGCGCCACAGAGAGAACGACCAGGCAGATGATGGAGGGAGTACTCTAGAGCGTGTGTGTGTGTGTGCGTGTGATGGGATGTGTAAAAAGGGGGGGGGGGGGGGGGGTGAAACAAGTTCCCCCACTTTGAAGACTATTGCAGCACTCGGCGCTGGAAGGATGAATGCTGTCGATACATGTTGTTAGACAAGCTTTATCAAAGCAGATGGAGAGGAGTGGGATGAGGTGGTGGAGAGGGTGGCGCGGAGCGGGGTAGAGGATTGAGATGAGGTGGTGGAGAGGGTGGTGTGGTGGAGAGGGTGGTGCGGAGGGGGTAGAGGAGTGGGATGAGGTGGTGGAGAGGGTGGCGCGGAGCGGGGTAGAAGGATGAGAGGGTGGTGTGGTGGAGAGGGTGGCGCGGAGCGGGGTAGAAGGATGAGAGGGTGGTGTGGTGGAGGTGGTGGAGAGGGTGGCGAGGAGCGTGGTAGAAGCTGTGTTTTTACAGTGGCATAGCTGGAGACATGCAGTAAGAGGAGTAAAATCCACGTGGAAACCTTTCTGCGTAATTTATACGCCAAAAAATAGCATGCAGATCTACTACGCTTTGAGCTTGTAAGATTAGCTAGATTTACGACAAAGTTTAAATAATGATGCTTTCCTTGTTGCACTCTGATCCTCTGAGCCTCTCCAGCCGGAGAGGTTGTCTGAACTCTGAAGCATGCAGCTAACCCTGAATGGATGAGAGGTTGTCTGAACTCTGAAGCATGCAGCTAACCCTGCATGGATGAGAGGTTGTCTGAACTCTGAAGCATGCAGCTAACCCTGAATGGATGAGAGGTTGTCTGAACTCTGAAGCATGCAGCTAACCCTGCATGGATGAGAGGTTGTCTGAACTCTGAAGCATGCAGCTAACCCTGCATGGATGGATAATAGTGATACCGTCGTGCATGGAATGGACATTTGTCGTAATATAGCAATCTTCATGTCCAATGTGCAAGAGGTATTGATTGATTGATTGAAACATTTATTTCAGGGAAATCCATTGAGACCAAGGTCTCTTTTGCAATGACATGGCTATACTGTACCCAAAGGAACATTTATACACCAATGGGTTTATAGACATTAATTACACAGACATAACTCACAATTCACAAAAAAATAATATATATATATATATATATATATATATATTCATAAAATTAAAATACATTTATTAACGGACAACATGCATCAAGCTGTACAATCATAAAGCGTCATGGGGGACAAAGCATTTCAGCATTACAGGACACAAATCACAGAAACAGACGGGAACGAGAACATATCCTCTGCTTTAACGATGTTGGTTTAGAAGCAGAACAGACTGATGTACAAAATAGCTCTTTATAGTCTGTTTCTCTTAAACCGCCTGATGGAGGGCAACAGTTGATTTAAAACACGTATAAGGTGTCAGAAGAGATGCTCTTCGCCAGTCTAAGCATGCTCTTGGTCTGGGCCTCTTTAAAGGAACGTAATGCGACGCATTGTGAGCTTGTAGATCTGCTATTTTCAAATGGCCGAACTGTATATAGGGTTGAAGTAGTTAATTAAAATCTACAAAGTAACTATAGTGAGTTAGTAACTAAAGTTTTCAAAGTATTGTAGTGGAGTAAAAGTAAAACATTTGGCTGGGATGTATAGCCTATCGGAAATACTCAAGTAAAGTATGAATACCTCAAAATGATACTGTAGTAAAAGAAGGTTCCAGGCCTGTGACTGTGCTGTACAACACAGCACTGGATGTGATAGAATGAGCAGACGGACAGATGCTGTACAACACAGCACTGGATGTGATAGAATGAGCAGACAGACAGATGCTGTACAACACAGCACTGGATGTGATAGAATGAGCAGACGGACAGATGCTGTACAACACAGCACTGGATGTGATAGAATGAGCAGACGGACAGATGCTGTACAACACAGCACTGGATGTGATAGAATGAGCAGACGGACAGATGCTGTACAACACAGCACTGGATGTGATAGAATGAGCAGACGGACAGATGCTGTACAACACAGCACTGGATGTGATAGAATGAGCAGACGGACAGATGCTGTACAACACAGCACTGGATGTGATAGAATGAGCAGACGGACAGATGCTGTACAACACAGCACTGGATGTGATAGAATGAGCAGACGGACAGATGCTGTACAACACAGCACTGGATGTGATAGAATGAGCAGACGGACAGATGCTGTACAACACAGCACTGGATGTGATAGAATGAGCAGACGGACAGATGCTGTACAACACAGCACTGGATGTGATAGAATGAGCAGACGGACAGATGCTGTACAACACAGCACTGGATGTGATAGAATGAGCAGACGGACAGATGCTGTACAACACAGCACTGGATGTGATAGAATGAGCAGACGGACAGATGCTGTACAACACAGCACTGGATGTGATAGAATGAGCAGACGGACAGATGCTGTACAACACAGCACTGGATGTGATAGAATGAGCGGACGGACAGATGCTGTACAACACAGCACTGGATGTGATAGAATGAGCAGACGGACAGATGCTGTACAACACAGCACTGGATGTGATAGAATGAGCGGACGGACAGATGCTGTACAACACAGCACTGGATGTGATAGAATGAGCAGACGGACAGATGCTGTACAACACAGCACTGGATGTGATAGAATGAGCAGACGGACAGATGCTGTACAACACAGCACTGGATGTGATAGAATGAGCAGACGGACAGATGCTGTACAACACAGCACTGGATGTGATGGAATGAGCAGACGGACAGATGCTGTACAACACAGCACTGGATGTGATAGAATGAGTAGACGGACAGATGCAGGGGGAGATTGTGTTGTTTGTTTGGACTGCAGACCGATTGGTGATGAATGGAGTCAGACATCAGATCATGGATGACAATAGAGGTCCTCTGTGTGCATGAACGCCAGGGAATTCTGAATATATACTGTGTGCGTGCGTGTGTGCGGGCGGGCGAGAGTGTGCGTGCGTGCGTGCGTGCGGGCGGGCGAGCGTGTGCGGGCGAGTGTGCGTGCACGTCCACACTACACTGTGTAATATGTTTTCTTTTCCACTCAAAGGACCGTGACATTTCCGATAAGATACTTTGTCTGATCGCTCAAAATGTGTCGGGCTTATCACATAAACTAGCAATATTATTGTTTATCATAACATGATAGTAACACAATGCTATATAAAGAGACCTTAAAAATACACCGAAATAGATAAAATACAAAACCAACCATCTCATATAAAGCATGAAAAAAATAAACTCCATATCTGATTGTATTATTAAACAACGTTAAACTCACTTTGCCACTGTTGGTATGAACCAATCACCGAAGACTGCCGCTTTGACAACACCCATCCCATAAACTGCTGCCGTGGGAAGGTCTTTCAGTCTGAATAATAAAGTGAAACTAAATGAAAATTCAGACTGTCAGTGTCAGGCTAGCATGTGCGTACCCTCTATTAGGAAAATAATCATCTCTGTTGGGTGGAAATCTCATATGCCCAAAATTTTTACTTTTCACAATTCAAATTCAAGTAGCAAATGATGCCAATCTACAAGCTCTAAACACGCTGCCTCCCTCGCGTCGCATTTCGCGAGGTCGTGTCTGGCACCGTTTCGAGCTGCTTTTTAGACTTTCGTATGACGCTGTGGTACACTGTGTTGATTTGTAGTGTGCAGGCTTTAACTTCCTAAATATCCAACATCAGTGTTCATTTATCCATGTTTGTAAAGCTTTAGGATTAGCTGTGATTTATTTCATGGCACACCAAGAATAGTATAGTGTCTTTATTCTGGTGAACATACATAGTTCCAACAGAGACGTCCAGTCTTCCCTTTTCCACAGCAACATTATTAGCCACTTCCTCCTGGGGGATCCCGAGGCCTTCCCAGGCCAGTGTGTAGATGTAATCTCCCCATCTGGTCCTGGGTCTGCCGCGGGGTCTCTCCCCCAGTGGGACGCGCATCCAAGACCTCCCTAGGGAGGCTCCCATATACTAGCTGCCCGAACCACCTAAGCTATGGCTCCTTTCCAAGCCAACGAGCAGTCTCTCACGTATGACTGAACTTCTCACCCTATATCTCTAAGGGAGAGAGGCTGGCCAAATGGGAAAAACTCATTTCGGGCCGCTTCGGTGAAAATAGATGAACATTTGGTCAAAATGGCAAACACAATGCAGACCTTGCCTTGAACATTGGCTCATTTTGGGGTGAAGAGATTTGGTGTAATTGGACAATGTGGTGTTGCAGAGTGCAGACCCCTGGGGGGGGGGGGGGGGTGGTCTGTATAACCGCTTATTATATAAGTGGTTAAGTCATGGCTAGATGGAGGTCTTGTTTCTAGAGGGAGTGAAGGGGTGGGAGGGCAAATAAAAGACAGGAAATGGGAAGAAGGGATTGACAGAAGCGTCATGAGGACATGAGGAGGGATTAAGACAGGCAGAGGATGCAGGGGTTTGGGGGAGGGGGAGGGAGGGGGGGGGGGTAGGACCGCTCTGTAGGTGAGTGTGCTGCTGTACGGAGTGTAGCTCCCAAAGGCTTAGAGAGAGAGAGAGAGAGAGAGAAAGGGAGGGGGGGTGTAGCAACAAACTGGCATGTGTGTTGAAAGCGTATGTCGCTAAGTCTCTCTCTTGCCCACAGAAGCGCCACACCAGATTTGTCATGTCTTCCAGCCTGTCTTCCAGCTAGGGGCTGTACTGTCTGTATACACTACAGTATACACACAGTGAAATCCGCACTGTCGGTTTAACATCGGGTGTGAGGGTCCATTTTGGTTACATTCTTACACGATCACTTTGCCATTCCTCTGTGTATGGACTGTCCTGTCTCTCTAGCACTAGAGCAATTAAAATGGTTGGGAACCATTGCACTAGAGTCTAGTGCAATGATTCATTTCAAGGACCCCCAGTTTGACATGCAGGATGGATGGATGAGGCTTGATAAAGGCAAGAGAAAGGCACACACACCCACACACACACACACACACACACACACGGTCAGACCATGCAGCAGCATGCAGCATGGTAAAACATACGGCATAGCATGCAGCGTGTAGTGTATATCAAGTCCTCCGCCTCCCCGACTCTGTGAATAAATCATGGCCACTGAGTGTATACAGCAGGTTAATTCAACTTTAATGCAGTTTCAGGACGCTGCAGCGCCCAAAGACTCAAAGAGTATACGGTTGTGTCGGTAAATGCAATCATATTAATCATCTCGTAAGGATAATGCGGCTGCATTATTGATACGTGTGTAACCTAGTTGTGCCGACCATGAAGACTATGCATGCTCTCCAGTGGTGACGTACCGTATACAGTATGGTGAGGGAATTTGCGGAAACTGTGTGTGTGTGTGTGTGTGTGTGTGTGTGTGTTGCAGCAGCAGCATGGGCATGTGTTGCTCATTTTCATAATACGGGTCATGCGTGCTGTGTGGTTTCATGCTTGTATGTGTTTTTTCTGTGCACTGAACTTGTGGTATGGACGTTCCTGTGTGCGTGCGTGCGTGCGTGCGTGTGTTCGTGCGTGTGTGAACAGTAGCCAGTGGTATGGACGTTCCTGCATGCGTGCGTGTGTTCGTGCGTGCGTGTGCGTGTGTGTGAACAGTAGCCAGTTTTATGGACGTTCCTGCATGCGTGTGTGTGTTCGTGCGTGCGTGTGCGTGTGTGTGAACAGTAGCCAGTGGTATGGACGTTCCTGTGTGCGTGCGTGCGTGTGTTTGTGCGTGCGTGTGTGTGAACAGTAGCCAGTGGTATGGACGTTCCTGCGTGTGTGTGTGCGTGCGTGCGTGCGTGCGTGCGTGTGCGTGCGTGTGCGTGTGTGTGAACAGTAGCCAGTGGTAGCACGTTGTGCGTGTGTGTGCCATGGGCCATATGTGCATAAACTGACCATGAGTGGCCTAAGAATAGCTGGCATGACAAAAAGCAAAGCCAAACAACTTGCCAAATACTGTTCTGTTTCGTCTGTTATAGGCAGTTTGTCTGTGTGGAGAAGGAGGTGCCATGTGTATCCTTAAGTGAACATGAACTGTCAACCCCGTTATATTTGTTTCCTTTTAAAATTAATTGTAATTTGTGGATTCAAATAAAGAAATCGAAATGTGTGAACAGTAGACAGTGGTATGGTCGTTCCTGCGTGCGTGCGTGCGTGCGTGCGTGCGTGTGTGCGTGCGTGTGAACAGTAGCCAGTGGTATGGACGTTCCTGCGTGCGTGCATGCGTGTGTGTGTGTGTGTGTGTGTGTGTCCGTGCGAACAGTAGCCAGTGGTATGGACGTTCCTGCCAGACATTATTTATTGTTGTGATGCCAAGAAATGGTAGCCTTTGTGTGACGACAAACCTCTCCAATCCGATTTGGCCGGGGAAGCCGTCTCTCGCTCGCTGCCTCGCTCACCCCTCCTCCCATTCACTCCTGCTGTCTCTCTTCCTCTGTCAAGTTCTCTCTCCCCTTTTGTTCCCTCATTATTGCTCTCTCTCTCTTCCTCTCTCTATGTCTGTTTCTCTGTCTATACTGTGCTATGTCTCTCTCTCTCTCTCTCTCTCTCTCTCTCTCTCTCTCTCTCTCTTTCTCTCTCTCTCTCTCCCCTCTCTCTCATGTATCTATATGTTTCTCTGTCTATACTGTGCTATGTCTCTCTCTCTCTCTCTCTCTCTCTCTCTCTCTCTCTCTCTCTCTCTCTCTCTCTCTCTCTCTCTCTCTCTCTCTCTCTCTCTCTTCATCGCTCCCCCCCCCCACACCCACCCTTAAATTCCCTGCAGAGTTGAGACAAAAGAACCCAAAACAAAACCCAGTCTTTTGTTATGCTGATTTACACAGGACACGTTGGAAATCAAAGACAATCGTGTCAAACAATGCTCTTTAAATCAATAATGTGGTATCATTATGTCAAATGTGTAAAGATTGTTTTACCCCCCCCCCCCCCCCCCCTGCGTGCACCATTATTTTTTTAAGTGTGGTTTGTTTTCCGAATCACTTCCAGGGGATCGTGTGTCCTGAAAGGTCATAAGAACACCTATATCTGCCATATTGCTTCAAATGTAAGAAAAAGCATTCTGCCACATTAAAGCCCCATCGGCTTTAGCAGAGTTTGTAAGCGTGGCTGCTTTGGTCGGTTTGCAGACGCGATTATTGAAAATCAAAATGTCAGTCAAAACAAACTCTGACCTTAAACCCAGCCGATCAGCCTATATATCATTCAGGCTTGGAAAACAAATGTCATTCCGGACACCAGAAAAGACGGTATCGCTTTGCTGCACAGGTCTTAACGGCTCTCCCAAACACTTTCAATTCGTTCAAAGAGCGAGAAATTGATTCAGGGCCTATAGCTAAAATAGATGAAGCATGGCAGATTCGTCTTAAGTGCGAGAGTAGAGCAGGCTGTGGAGCTGATCGGTTGTGGAGCTGATCCTAGAGCAGCAAAAGTGAGGCCATGCAGCGCACGATCAATGGCTATTTTGACTTGCTTGACGCAAGTCATTTGGCCCCTAAAGAAAGGATAGGCCATTGATAAATCATGCTCTCCATCAATGGCCTATCTATGGCTTTTCTCCTACGCTGACAGAGTCCCTGCATCCTAGCTTTGTCTTATTTACAGTATATCGGGCCTGCGGGGATGCATTGGGGTGAGAACCCCCCCCCCCCCCCCTGAGTAACTCTGACCGGATGCAATTTAGGAGCCTCATGCCCAAGGGTACTCTAACGGGATATCTCCAGGGAGTTGAGAGTTTACCGTATAGCGCCAATCCCCCCCCAACCCCCCCCCCATCCCGCTCCTATACTACACGGTTTGAAAGGCTATACTTTAACCTTGAGGCGAGCTAGTGCTGCAGCCCTGCCCCCAGTCCATGCTGATGATGAAAAGGCCTCAAACGTTCACCCCCCATGACCACTTTATAGTGAGCCCAGCTGGACTCCAGCTGAGTGCTGACATCTTGGTTGTCTCGGCATCCATTCGTGGGATTCCAGGGCTATACGTTGAATAATATAAATATAGCTATATGAGAGAGAGAGAGAGAGAGAGAGAGAGAGAGATGAGAGAGAGAGAGAATCAATTTGTTAATGTCATTATTTATCAAAGTACCAAGTGAGTCAAAGTTAAATTCCGTCGTTGCGCATGCACACACGCTGCGCACACTCCAGGGGCTCTGTGTGGCAAGTGGTTTTCAGTGTGTTTTAGAAAGCCGCGCTGACACAATGAACCCAAAATGCATTATTCATCGCACATAGGAGGAGAAGCCTTCCACTACAGTCTCAATTTCATTACAGAGTCATCAGCTCTGACAAACACACAAGCCATCTAAGTGGCTTCATGCTC
Organism: Protomyctophum bolini; assembly: GCF_963924005.1. NCBI lineage: Eukaryota > Metazoa > Chordata > Actinopteri > Myctophiformes > Myctophidae > Protomyctophum > Protomyctophum bolini. The sequence goes on from NC_137872.1 coordinate 8,177,357, forward strand.
AAAGTCCAACAAGACAATCCAGACTGTGTAATACAGGCGCTGCTGGGAATTGCGTTTGGCCCGAGTGTTACTTGATGAAGCAAATACCTTTGAGTGTGGGGCAACGGTTCTGTTTGAATTTGTGAGGTGAGCCTGTGTGCCTGCATATATTTAAGTTAACGATGAAGGGCAATCTCTGATTCTTATCTGATTCTAACTCAGATTCTAACTCAGCAGTTGCTGCATGCGTGTGGAATTCTAGAACTAGTGCTTCCCAAACGGTTTGAGATCTAAACCCAAAAGTGAAATTCCCCCCCGGCGGGGTCGGACCCATGCTAGTGAAAGTATAGCTGCTCTACAAGCTCACAAGGGGTCACAATGTGACACCCTGTGAACTTGTAGATCCATTGTGGTGGTCCTTGACATGAAAAAGAAGCATTGCCCCCCTATAAAGCAGACCCCTGTTAGCCTGGCCCAGCCTGTGTGTTTTCTGGTCTAGGAGGGGCGTGTGCCAGCACGGTAAAAAAGCGGGAGATCAGGATCCATAGTTTTGGTTCACAGTAGACTGGGTCTAGAAGCAGACCCCCTCCTTAAAGGAACAGTAGACTGGGTCTAGAAGCAGACCCCATCCTTAAAGGAACAGTAGACTGGGTCTAGAAGCAGACCCCCTCCATAAAGGAACAGTAGACTGGGTCTAGAAGCAGACCCCCTCCTTAAAGGAACAGTAGACTGGGTCTAGAAGCAGACCCCCTTCCTTAAAGGAACAGTAGACTGGGTCTAGAAGCAGACCCCCTCCTTAAAGGAACAGTAGACTGGGTCTAGAAGCAGACCCCCTCCTTAAAGGAGCAGTAGACTGGGTCTAGAAGCAGACCCCCTCCTTAAAGGAACAGTAGACTGGGTCTAGAAGCAGACCCCCTCCTTAAAGGAACAGTAGACTGGGTCTAGAAGCAGACCCCCTCCTTAAAGGAACAGTAGACTGGGTCTAGAAGCAGACCCCCTCCTTAAAGGAGCAGTAGACTGGGTCTAGAAGCAGACCCCCTCCTTAAAGGAACAGTAGACTGGGTCTAGAAGCAGACCCCCTCCTTAAAGGAACAGTAGACTGGGTCTAGAAGCAGACCCCCTCCTTAAAGGAACAGTAGACTGGGTCTAGAAGCAGACCCCATCCTTAAAGGAACAGTAGACTGGGTCTAGAAGCAGACCCCCTCCTTAAAGGAACAGTAGACTGGGTCTAGAAGCAGACCCCCTCCTTAAAGGAACAGTAGACTGGGTCTAGAAGCAGACCCCCTCCTTAAAGGAACAGTAGACTGGATCTAGAAGCAGACCCCCTCCTTAAAGGAACAGTAGACTGGGTCTAGAAGCAGACCCCCTCCTTAAAGGAACAGTAGACTGGGTCTAGAAGCAGACCCCCTCCTTAAAGGAACAGTAGACTGGGTCTAGAAGCAGACCCCCTCCTTAAAGGAACAGTAGACTGGGTCTAGAAGCAGACCCCATCCTTAAAGGAACAGTAGACTGGGTCTAGAAGCAGACCCCCTCCTTAAAGGAACAGTAGACTGGGTCTAGAAGCAGACCCCCTCCTTAAAGGAACAGTAGACTGGGTCTAGAAGCAGACCCCATCCTTAAAGGAACAGTAGACTGGGTCTAGAAGCAGACCCCCTCCTTAAAGGAACAGTAGACTGGGTCTAGAAGCAGACCCCCTCCTTAAAGGAACAGTACACTGGGTCTAGAAGCAGACCCCCTCCTTAAAGGAACAGTAGACTGGGTCTAGAAGCAGACCCCCTCCTTAAAGGAACAGTAGACTGGGTCTAGAAGCAGACCCCCTCCTTAAAGGAACAGTAGACTGGGTCTAGAAGCAGACCCCATCCTTAAAGGAACAGTACACTGGGTCTAGAAGCAGACCCCCCTCCTTAAAGGAACAGTAGACTGGGTCTAGAAGCAGACCCCCTCCTTAAAGGAACAGTAGACTGGGTCTAGAAGCAGACCCCCTCCTTAAAGGAACAGTAGACTGGGTCTAGAAGCAGACCCCCTCCTTAAAGGAACAGTAGACTGGGTCTAGAAGCAGACCCCCTCCTTAAAGGAACAGTAGACTGGGTCTAGAAGCAGACACCCTCCTTAAAGGAACAGTAGACTGGGTCTAGAAGCAGACCCCCTCCTTAAAGGAGCAGTAGACTGGGTCTAGAAGCAGACCCCCTCCTTAAAGGAACAGTACACTGGGTCTTGGCACAGGGGCCATGCAGCACCCACGGTGTTACGTTAGACACATTATGGGAACATATGTTTCACGGCACTCTGCCTCGCTCACGCTCCACTGTACAGCACACCTGCTCATGGAGTCTCTCACGCCAGTGTGTGTGTGTGTGTGTGTGTGTGTGTGTGTGTGTGTGTGTGTGTGTGTGTGTGTGAGAGTGCACGTGTGTGTGTGTGTGTGTGTGTGTACAACATGGTGTACGTACAAAATAGGCCTTTAGCTATACTGGACACATCACTGCTTCACTGCTTGCTAGGTCACCCGCAGAGACGCACACGAGCACGCACACACACACACACACACACACACACACACACACACACACACGCGCGCCATGGACATAGAAGCAGAAACGCACATACGTCTTAAAATAAATTCCATATGCACAGATGTACGCACGCACGCACAACGCACGCGCACATGCACACAGTGTTCAATGCCATTTTAGCGCCCGAGTGCCAGATTGAGTGAGCCTCCAACTTCTCAGTGTCGTGGTGCTGATGATTTGTAGGGGTGTGTGTGTGTGTGTGTGTGTGTGTGTGTGCTGATGATGTCACCGTGCTCTTCTGCTCCGGTTGGCGCGGTAACCCTGTCCCCTCCAATCTTCCTCAGTTCGCCTCTGTCATGTCTCTGACCCTCTCTCTCTCTTTCTCTCTATCTCTCTCTCTCACACACCCACGCACGCACGCACGCACGCACGGACTTCCATTGACGAGACCTCTACCTTTACCCTAACCTGAACCTACATAGCTCTATAACGGCGCTGTTCCACTGAGCTCAACTGAACCAGACTCTACTCCCCGTTTTCTATTATGCAAAATGATCTGGTACTATTTGGGTATATATTTAGTTGAAAGGGCTCTATGATAGGTCAGCTATAGTATTGCCCTCTATACAGAAAAGTCATCATCTATACCTGCCACACCTCCTTTTGGAGCTTCGTGAGCTTGTAGATCTATTATTTTCCGTGAATGTTGCCCCTCCCCCCCCACCACCGCCACACAAAAAAAACATTCAGTTGAAAAACTGAAGGGCTGGTCATTTATTTGTTGCCAGGAACATTGTTCGTTATTCTACGGACACTTATACGTCAACCCTATTTCCGTAGATTTACAAGAATAATTACATTTTAGACACTTAAGTGCCGTAATAACACTTCATTCACACCATATTGATTGACTGATTTTTATCTTTTACAGTAGGTTTCATATGATTAACCCTTAACTTTTTCGCTGCTATCTACGTTTATAGGCGTTCCTTATAGCTGTGCGTACATGCTGCCACCTGGCGGCACAGAAACGGTTAAAACAGCCTCTTGAGCAATGAGAAGCGAACAAAAATGGCCACACTTCCTGATCTCTGTCTACCCCTGAAAAGCCCATTTGGTTCTCACAAAGGTAGCAGCATGCACGCACGCACACACACACACACACACACACACACACACGCACACACGTCTCTGATGAGCACAGGGATGCTTGTCAACCCCCCCGCTGCCTGTCCAAGGCCTGCGGTGTATATCTGATAAGGCCCAGGAGAGGCAGCTCCATGGCGTTAACGCTCTATTTATAGTGCCTCGCTGGTCTTACACATTAGTCTGCCTTCCTCAGCCTTTATGTAATTTACCTCACACTTTACCTCTGGGACGTACGTGTGTGTGTGTGTGTGTGTGTGTGTGTGTGTGTGTGTGTGTGTGTGTGTGTGTGTGTGTGTGTGTGTGTGTGTGTGTGTGTGTGTGTGTGTGTGTGTGTGTGTGTGTGTGTGTGTGTGTGTGTGTGTGTGTGTGTGTGTGTGTGTGCATGCTGGCGAACGCTAGTCTACACACACTGTGTTTGGTTTCTCAACAGTAATCATGTAGAAGTGCACAATTTCTTGTCAAGCAAATTAATTTGCTTTTCCACGTTGTCCGTTTTGTGCGTGCTTCTATACATCGTTGCTGCCTGTCGGTACATTAACCGTACATTAACTGCCCCACTTCATCTTCACACAAAGGCATCAAAAGTAGACGATCTGCAGGATTTGAGCTTGTATAGATCTGCTACTGTAGCTATTCTTTTATTTGAATCCTGAAAAGTAACAGTTTTGGACCTACAGTATTTTTTGTTGAGGGGCGCAAGCCCCTCCTATATTCAGCTATGCTATAGTGTATACTTTTGTGCTAACAAAAAACATTAAATGCCGTTGACAATGAATGGAGAATTCTGATCAAATGGACATGTCTGATCAAATGGCTGTATGTACGATGATAAGGTCACCCCTCACTTCACACGGGTGTGTTGTTGTAAATCTTGAACCACATTCTCTAACATTGATCATTTCGTTTGACCGCAGTTTGTTGACCAAAGTCCCCCAGGCATCTATACCAGCCCCCTCCCCCCCCCAATCATTGAGGTGAATGAAAATAACGGCATTATGATGAGCTTGTAGGTTTTTCTTTTTTTTTTTTTTTTAATTTTGTTGAATATTCACTTATTATGCCATGCCTGGAGGCGTGTCACATGCAGGGACTCTAGGGTTTAGGTGGTTAAAAGATTGATCTGTTATCGCGTTAGCCGATATTGATATACTGTACTGTATACAGTCCCCCAGCATCAACGTGTTAGACATCCATTTTGAAGCTGTCGAAAAAGCCACGGTTATTATATTTACATTCACCCTGCAGGAACACAGCCGATGTGTAGCCCAGCTTGACGAGGACATTAAAATGATATAAAATGCTCATTTGGAAAAGAATAAACGTAATGTGAATGCGCACGCACACGTGTGACACTGCCACATACAGTAAGTGTGTGAAATAATGTAGCCTATATTTCCTGTCCTTAAGTATTGAAAGAGGGAATATATTGGGAATATATTGTTTAAAGCCATAGTGTAAGTGTTTTTTTTTTTGGTTCTTTTTTTGGTTCTTCGTTAAAAGGTTAAGTCACTATATTCAGTTTGTTCAGAAGTCTCCCTGTCTCTCCAGCTATTTAGAGTAGCTAAATTAGCTTAATTAAGTAGCTTAATTTGTACAGCGTTCCAGTTCCAATTGTGTCTGCTCATTTCTTTGTGTCATCACTTACAATTCCACTTGTTTAATCTGTATCCTGACTGCGTTAATTGGTATGCCGGTGTCAGTTTCTGAAAATGTTTAAAGTACAACTTTAGTTTTTTTCAACCATGTTTTAGGTTGTTATTATAGAAAGTCAAAGATGAGTATTCATTCTTATCATTTTCTGCTTTTTTTTCTCTTCTTTCGTTTTAGTGATTTTAGCTGCTTTTGACAGGGGGGCAGGGGCATTCGAACAAGTGGCTAAATATGTAGTTGTCAAAGTTGTCCTTTAATAAAATGCTGGAGTGACATGCATGGAGACTCCTGTTACTGCAACAAACACTATATAGCAATGAGTACTATCACAGGTTTTTAAAACTTATTTTAAGAAAATCACTTACTCACTTGGTTGAATATTTAACCCTGAAATGTAGTGTAGTAGTGTATACAGAGATTATATTGTGTGTTGTGTAGTTAAACATGGTCATCCATTTTCTGTTGACAAGGTGTGATCACAGGGGGCGCTGTGGGGGAAACAAGCATGTGAGCAATAGTTCCAGGAAGCAAGGAAAAAGGAGCCCACTCAGTCTGTTTGCCTAACGTTCTTTGGTGAACTTCCTGAAAGAATGTATGTGGAATACAAGGTGAGGCCATATGAGAGGGCTCCCCTAAGATGTTTTTGCTGTCAGGAATATGGCCATGCTGCGGCATGGAGAGGTGTTAGGAAGTGTGGACAGTGGGAGATGTGGTGAGGTGAGCTGAACAAACAATTCAGAGCCTTTGAACAAAGGAACCGGCTATGACTCCTGACATGAAGGTTGTGGGTGAGGAGGATATATCCTTTTCCGGTGAGCAATACATTGCCTTTTTTCTTTCATAACTATGGGGACTACTTGATTTGAGAAAAGAGGAAAAAAAATGCTTGGTGGATTACTTTTTTCAGGTATCCTATAAAGTAAATAATACCAAAACAGTTTTTTGGTATTATTTACTTTATAGGATACCTGTCTCTTTTAAAGGATTGCAGTGAAGTGAACATTCTCATCTATATTTTGAAAAGATATTGATTGTCCAGTTGTAGTATAGTTGTGTTTGACCAAAATAAGTAGTTTTTGCTCTGCAGCACAGTTAATTTCCAGTAAAAAAAAAAGATTTACTGTTGCAGGTACGGGACCTTTATTTTGGTAAATGGTGCATTTCTATAGCGCCTTTATGCCAGGCATCCTTACAGAGATTGTGTATTACATTCACACACACATTCAGAGGAACAGTACAGTACAAGGCACCAACCTGCTGATTGGGAGCAATTAGGGGTTCAGAGTCTTGCTCAAGGACTTGGGTTTACTTCGAACTAACTTGAACCTTGCGGCTCCCGTCCGGCCGCTCTACCCACTATAACTCATACAGTCATATAATTTTATGGAAGTGTAAATGGTGGAAGATTTAAGCTGAAATGAATGGCACTATTCCAGCCAAACCTCCTACTCATGAAGTGCGTATTAAGGCCTATAACAGAGGCTATCGGCAGCCCAGGCCGCTAAATGCTCTAAACATTGCCTGCTCTTCAAGGACGGCACAGCCTGCTGTACTCCTGCGTAATCCATCCTCTCCGTCGTGATCATAAAATATACACTTGTTAGTATTCTTCTCTTTTCGCTCGCTTTCACTTCCGCCCTCCCACGCCGTCTTAACTCCTCTATTCAAGGCCTATCTCTCCCACCCCTCTGTGTCTCTCTCTCTCTCTCTCTCTCTGTGAGACTACTCTTTGCAAGAGTTATGTGATTAATAATATCCACATGAAATATGAAATGTAAGTGAATAAGGAGCAGAAGGGAGACGGATGCAGTGCGTGCGTGTGTGTGTGTGTGTGTGTGTGTGCGTGCATGCGCGTGTGAGTGTGTGTGTGTGTGTGTGTGGCAGTGGCCATATAAGGAGGAGGCGATGCTTCCTGCACCCATGCTCTGTATCCTGAAGCACTTGTTGAGGTTTCCAAGATAGCGCATAGTTTGTGTTCAAGAATTTCTTGTTAAATGTGTGTGTGTGAAGGGTGAACTGCTATAGTTAACCGTTGTTTTTTCCTCTCTCTCTCCCCCTCTCTGTCTCTTCTTTCTTTCCTTCTTTCCTTCTTTCTTTCTTTCCTTCTTTCCTTCTATCTTTCTTAGGGGATGAAGTGTTTCTCCAGGATGTCCCTCATCAGTAGCAGAGTGAGGAGCAGGAGGAGCAGCGGAGGAGCCAACGCCATCGGCGCGCTCCTCCTCCCCCCCGCCGCCACCGCCGCCTTCCTCGTAGCCGCCGCGGCGGTCGCCCTGCTGTGCGGACCCCCCGCGGCCGAGGCGGCGGGCCCCCCCCAGCCCAAGCAGCAGCAGCAGCAGCGGGGGGGCTCGGAGAAGGTGCCCGTGCTCAACATCGCCGTCATCCTGGGGCGCACGCGCTACATCTCCGACCGCGACATCCGCGCGCTCTGGAGCAAGGAGGACCCCATGGACGTCAACGTGGTGACGCTGCTGGTCAACGAGACGGACCCCAAGAGCATCATCACGCACATGTGTGACCTGATGTCGGGCACCAAGATCCACGGCGTGGTGTTCGGAGACGGCACCGACCAGGAGGCCATCGCGCAGATTTTGGATTTTATTTCCTCGCAGACGCTCATCCCCATCCTGGGTATCCACGGAGGCTCCTCCATGATCATGGCCGACAAGGTATGACCGATTATTATTATTATTATCCACGGAGGCTCCTCCATGATCATGGCCGACAAGGTATGAGGGGTTGGGTTGGGTTGGATTGGATTGGATTGGATTGGATTGGATTGGATTGGATTGGATTGGATTGGATTGGATTGGACGGAGTGAGTGGGTCGATGGGTGGATGTGTAGTGATTGATGGTGGACGGATGGGTGGATGGATGGATGTAAGGATGGGTGGATGGGTGGATTGGTGGATGGGTGGGTGGATGTAAGGATGGGTGGATGGGTGGATTGGTGGATGGGTGGGTGGATGGATGGATGGATGTAAGGATGGGTGGATGGGTGGATTGGTGGATGGGTGGGTGGATGGATGGATGGATGTAAGGATGGGTGGATGGGTGGATTGGTGGATGGGTGGGTGGATGGATGGATGGATGTAAGGATGGGTGGATGGGTGGATTGGTGGATGGGTGGGTGGATGGATGGATGGATGTAAGGATGGGTGGACGGGTGGATTGGTGGATTGGTGGATGGGTGGATGGATGGATGGATGGATGTAAGGATGGGTGGATGGGTGGATTGGTGGATGGGTGGGTGGATGGATGGATGGATGTAAGGATGGGTGGATGGGTGGATTGGTGGATGGGTGGGTGGATGGATGGATGGATGTAAGGATGGGTGGATGGGTGGATTGGTGGATTGGTGGATGGGTGGATGGATGGATGGGTGGATTCATGGGTTGGTGGATTGGTGGATGGGTGGATGGATGGCTGGCTGGCTGGATGGGTGGGTGGGTGGATGGATGATTGCTGATGGAGGAGGGATGGCCACAGCTTGGGTTTACTTTGTCTATACTGCATGTCCAACACACACATTTGAAATGTTTATTTATGTCCACATAATGAGAAGTACATGCAGGAATACCTTGTACAAAGGACATAAACACTGCCAGTGCAGTTTGACAGTGGGAGAGCAGCCAGTTACAACGTGCATGGACGGCAAAGCATCGTTACACACATGTCGGACACAGGGCAGCAGACATAAATCATGTTAAGGGAAACAACGCCTCCTCCAAATTGAGCGGCTTCCTATAATGGCTGAAACTGCAGAGCAATACCTCGCTAACTGCTTGGCTCTCCTTTTGGAAAGGCCAGCCATTTGTAAGCCCCTCACAAGCACACACACACACACACACACACACACACACACACACACACACACACACACACACACACACACACACGGTTTAGCAGTATATAGCTTCCATGCGGGAGAATATTGTGTGTTCCTGTTAGGTGGTGTATTGTGATGTTTCTACAGTGAGGCTGGTGTTCCTCCATGGAGTATTTTCTGTGTGTGTGTGTGTGTGTGTGTGTGTGTGTGTGTGTGTGTGTGTGTGTGTGTGTGTGTGTGTGTGTGTGTGTGTGTGTGTGTGTGTGTGTGTGTGTGTGTGTGTGTGTGTGTGTGTGTGTGTGTGTGTGTGTGTGTGTGTGTGTGTGTGTGTGTGTGTGTGTGTGTGTGTGTGTGTGTGTGTGTGTGTGTGCATATCTGTATGGGCGTGCATGTTTGTACCACACTAGTGTGTGTTTCCGGTGCATTTGAGTTTCGAGGCTAAATCTCTGTGGGCGGTTGTTTGGTTGGTTGGTTGGTTGGTTGGTTGGTTGTAGCGGAGGACTTTTCTCTTCAAGCCTCTTTCACGTCAACCTCTGGAGAATCATATCCGTCCGGCCGCTTCCATAATAAAAATAAAAAAACAGAGGGAAAAATGGGAAAAAAGATAAGGAAGCAAAAACCCTGTGTTAACTTGTAACGCTTTGCCAGACTGCCGGCACACAGCCTTACGCGGGTCCATTTGTGCACTTCTTCTCAGAGTTCAACATGACGTCGCTGTCGCGTCACTTTTTGGGATAAAAAAATATCAAAAGTATAGATCGACCAAGCTCGAAAGGCGTCTCGTTCGCCGCCTTTTGAGCTTGTGGATCTGCTATACTTTTGATGCTTGATGTGTTTTTTTTAATTTTCTTTGCAGTGCTAGTCCCGTCTCCCCCGAAGCAGCTCTCCATGTGGTTGTGCTTGTTAATGAGATAAGTGTGGCTGCATCTCCATGTGTTAGCATCCCTCGTACATCTGCCCTGCCTTTGTTCAATAATGTATCTCTCTCTGCCCGCATTGAGGAGAATGCATTATTGATTAACCCATTCTGAACGGGAACCCATTTTGGTGTTTAGCATCACGTTATGCTTTAGCTATTGAAAAATAGCAGATCTACAAGCTCATAGCGCGCCACCGAGTGGCGCGCTACGAGCTTGTAGCTCTGCTATTTATTTTAAATCGAAGAACGACTGACATTTTTTAGAATCTGATCTCGGGTCAGAATGGGTTCATCAGACCAGTGTGTGTCCAGTGAAAGCCTCGTATGAATCTGATCTCAGGTCAGAATGGGTTAAGGCATGAAACGTCTTCCTTTCTCGGCATCGCAAGCTTGATCCCAGCCCGAAGGAGGCCTTTGAAACGGCGGGGCACTCGGTAAGAGGATGAAATGACGATATATACAAGTATCTGTCTTTATTTATTTTTTCCCCCCTCCGCGTTCATTTATCCACTTGTATAACTCGGAGGGAGTTACCAAATCATGTAATTCTGAGAGCAAATGCTTAGCGTTTACAGGTCCATTTGGTTGCATAACGCTCATATAGCGGCAGGGCCGGTGCCACAAGGGAGAGACGCCCACTCAACCGGACCGCCTTTCCCCCCCCCTTTAGTCAAGATGGATGTGAAAAAATATCATAAAAAAATATACAAACTCCCTTGTGTTTTCCAGTGATATTGCAATAGCACAGTGTCTGTAGCGAGGGGTTTATGCTGGGCAAGGACAGTCTGTGCAAATACATACAGTAAGCTACCGTTGGTTTGCTGAGCAGAGGTCCTTTTATACCGTTGATTATTAGGGTGCTGCATCACATGGTCACAGGTTCAAAACAGGTGAAGACTGGAGGGAAAAATAATTCTGAAAATTAAAGAAATTAAGAAACACCTTATATTTTTAAAACAATGTAATACGGCCTCATCAAAGTTGGTATTGTGACTTTGTATTGTCAATGACTTGCATGAGAAGGGGAGAGGTGGTGGAGTTAGCTGCTCTATAGCAGACAGCTTGAGTGTCCAATGAAGTCGAGAGGTTTTGTCTGAAACGCTTTTAGTACTATAGTTTTCTATAAATAACAATTAACCAACACACAGACGTAAAAGGGTGTTCAATAGCATTGATTTATGAAAAATAATAATACAAATACATTTAAAAACTCAAAAATAGAGTTATGGTTTCCTCCCGACAGCGGCGATAATTATTCAGAAACTGAGAAGATCTGCTGCAATGTGTGTGTGCGCACTCTTTTTACATTTAGTAGGCTGCATAAATATATACATGTATTTTTAAACTGCCAGTTAATTTAACAAAAACCTTCTGGTACTTTTTAATTAATAAGGCATGCAGGGCCCGTACGGGATACATGGATATAGAGTTTCGGCGTCAAGCCTTCCTCAGCTTGTATCAGAAATAGAAAGCGGTTCAGTGTTCGGCTCTTTGAGATCTGCTAGACCGGTTCTTGTGAAACAGTGCCCTCTACTTACCCCAGTATTTTCAATGTTTGTTTTAAAAACACCATTGACAACGAAGGGAGAATCTACGTCATATTGTCCCTCATTACGTCATATTGTCTCTTTATTGTTATAATGGCATTTAATGTTTGTGTTGGCACCGTTTGTTTTACATCACCATAACATCACCTAATCAACATGAGTTAGACTTTAATATATTAGCGCCCCTCACTTCACACGGGTGTGATTTTTTTTATATTACATCCTGATTGGGCAATTATTGGCTTTCAAAGTTTGCAGGAGGGCTCCGTTTCGCACAACATGGCTCAAATCATGAACGCAGCATCCTGAAACCTGCCCTATTATAGTGCCACCAAGGCACTCTTTCTCTCTGTCAGTCAGTCAGTCAGTCAATCACTACGCGTGTGTGTGTGTGTGTGTGTGTGTGTGTGTGTGTGTGTGTGTGTGTGTGTGTGTGTGTGTGTGTGTGTGTGTGCGCGCGTGTGTGCGCGACTTTGTCTCTGTCTGTCTCTCTCTCTCTCCCTCTCGGTCTGCCTCCCCTGTCTCTTCTGGTCTATAATTGTGTGGGTGTATAGCTGTCAGACTGTAGCTTGTTGATTGTCTTCTTCGTGTAATTCTCACGCCAAATGGCTTATTGACATGAAGCCTCCCTGAGCAATCCAGCAGGCCATTACTGGCCCGCTCACTGCATGCGTGTCTCGTTCGGTCATGAGCACACGGTCCACTCTCTCCCCCCCCCCCCACCTTACTCCATTTAGACCCGAGGACGGGTCTGTGTCACCTTATATGGCGTTTAACCCACTTTCACCATTACTTTAAACTTTAGCAGTCGAAAAATAGAAGATCGGTGTCGCACTATACATCAGCTATTTTTGAAAAATCGCGACAATGTGGCACAAATCATCGAATATGTATTCGTTCACGGCGGTTGTTTTGCTTCTGGGGGGGACAACATATTTTCAGATGGGGGTCGGTGGCCGATGGTGGGTCCTTGACATGGAAAAACTTACTGGGTTAAATTGTACTCTGTTCTGCTCTGTTCTGTTCCGGGAGAACGTCTATCTGATCCATGGCATGGCTTTAGTGAGTGACCGCACTGCTACACAGTCAGATCTCCTAGTTGTATAACACCCTCAGTAGCAGATGTATACAAGCTCGCTTTGCTATTTTTAAATAGCCAATGCAAACATCAGAAATGACGCTTTCCACTTTTGCCCAGCTCTGTGTGCACCCCATAGCAATGATTTGATTGGCTAAGCACCCCATAGCAATGATTTGATTAGCTAAGCACCCCTACAGCGATGATTTGATTGGCTGAGCAATGCACGCATTGAGGATAAAAAGTGAGGACAGAAAAGCTAGGACGCCAAATGTGATTGACCCGGAATGAGATGATGTATGATGATAAGAGCGCCCCTCACTTCACACGGGTGTGATTTTTTTAAAAACCTATATTACATATATGATTTTTATACCACATTTTATGTAACACACGTTTCAATAACAGTGATTATGCAAATGGCATTGATTAAGGATTCCATATTGATTATGTGTGCAGTGCACGTTCATTGTATGCTATCTGAAAGCCAGCATGAAGACCAAATGTTAATTTGCAGCCGTGGGAGATATTCTCTGAGCCGTGGGAGATATTCTCTGATTGGTTGATGAGCAACCCCCCTGGGAATGAAACTAAATGACGGTCAAAATGGAACGCGTGCCGTGCACACACACACACACACACACACACACACACACACACACACACGTACACAACACACAATATATGTATGTGCCCACGCAACACACGTGCACCCACGCATACACACACGCACACACACACACACAGCAGCCAACAAACCAATGTCTTGTGCAGTGTATTGGTCTGTAAGCAGTGTTGTCTGATCATTCCTATTGTGTAGTGTATTTGTGCGTGCACATGCGGTTGTGTTGCACACACACACACACACACACACACACACACACACACACACACCGTCGCACAGCGTTAACACCATGCCTAGCCAAGAACTAGAGGCTCCATGCAGAGATGGACCCACGTATTTGTACCAGCCGTTCCACGTTTTCATCATGCCAGCTTTGGCCAGCCTCAGAACTCTTCTGTGGGAGCAGTTTGGGCGTCCTTCCATTCATCTATTTTTTTGGCAGGGCTTTTAGTTGATGAATTCTGTTTGTTCTGCAGCAGAACTAATATTTAAAAGTTTCTGTTTCTGTGCTCCGCCCACACCATAACATTCCTAAACGGGTTGGGGAAATATAAAATAAAAAATAAAATACGCAATATGCTCAAAAGAAAACACACCTAAAGTATAGGCCAATGTGTGTTTATGTAATGTTAAACTCATTTATGTGACGCCTTTAATTGCAAATAATAAAACTGACGTTCGTGAGGCAAAGGTACATGACACGTGTTTAGCTTTCTGCATCCTCAGAACGTTTCGGGCTGCGACCCCAAACGTTACCTACGTTACCTATTGCCTATACCTATTTTGGGAGCATCAATTGGTGTGCGGATTTTTCTTCATTATGCCTTTATTTTGATCCAGCACCCAGCCTAGAGGTTTAGATGCGCGTGTCATTTTTGACTGTTTGTTCAGCCTCTGCTACTATACTAGCTTTCTGCATGATCCATAATATGGAATATTTCATTTCCAAATCAAACGGCATATCTCTGCTTTTTTACTTTTTTTATTCTTTGATATTATCATATCTGGCACTCATCCATGTTCCAGCCTTAGAAGCAGACGTTTCTGGGTTTCATTGCAGGGCATGCACCGCCAACTCGGCGTGTGAGTAACACAGAGTACTGGGAGCCCATGGTAGGCGTAACACTCATCCATCTCCTTGCACTTTGTAAGTGGGATAGACAGACTCGTTACTCAGCTCTTTTCCCACAATAAGCCACTTTGACCTAGCCTGGCTCCGGCCCTGAATCACTACCATAAAGTAAAATCCTGGCGATTCAGATATGGTGACTCTGCCTACGGCGGCGCCAGTCTCCATCGAAAATCCGATCGCAGCAGCTTGACCGCGTCAAACAGCACACATGGCTTCCCCCACTGCGGTAACTCGCAACCGTATCAATCTGGCTATTAAATCCACCTATGATAAATAGTTTCTTTACAGAAACGGCAGGTTTTATAAACCTCATCATCCGACATATTTTTCCGCTTTTGTTTACATGCTATAGCCCTCGTTGGCCGTGTTTGTTTGGTTAGCAACCGGGTTAGCCATATAGCCACATGATTGACAACAATGTCATCTGCTTATACCTACTATTCTAAATGGTATAGGTATGAAGTGGTTTTGAGAACTACTGACATATAAACATATATATTTTGTGGCGCCACAAAAAGTCCTGCTTGGGGCGCCAGATTGCTCAGGACCGGCCCTATGCCTCTAGCACTCATCCAGCGCATCATAAACCTATTGTACTACTATCTCCCTTGCTTCATAAGCATCATCTCTACTTGGCCAAGTGTGATTGATTCCCTGTTTTGCATAGAGCGATAGATGCTTGGTTTTTGCTGCACGTCGTGGGGAAATGACCCGGGTTCAAATCCTGTGCGGCAGCTGAGACATTATAAGGGGCTCTCACATTTCAGTTCGAATCAATCACACAGCAGTGTTTGTGGGGAAAGCAAATATGTATTTGTTACAAGAACAAACAACGCAGTTCTGTCTGTTTATAGTCTGGCTCTCTCTCTCTCTCTCTCTCTCTCAGCAGGGTGTGTTGGAGGTTGGAAACACGTGGATAGTGGAACTAATTTAATTTCAGTCGGTCAGGCAACATTGTGGGTATTGTGGTGCGTAGGTGCAGGATTTATGCATGTGCGTGTGTGCGTGCGCGCAAGAGACAGCTTGTAAAGAATCTTACTGAGAAGAACTTGCATTACATTTACACACACAAACACACACACACACACACACACACACACACACACACACACACTGACTGACACTTAATGGTCTCACTGCATAACTAAAAACAGTGTCTTTCATGTCTATTTTGTGCTATCTACCACCAGCTGTATAAGCAGGTGTCTCTAACAAGCTGGGATGTAAACAACTACAGTACAATTGTGTGTGTGTGTGTGTGTGTGTGTGTGTGTGTGTGTGTGTGTGTGTGTGTGTGTGTGTGTGTGTGTGTGTGTGTGTGTGTGTGTGTGTGTGTGTGTGTGTGTGTGTGTGTGTGTGTGTGTGTGTGTGTGTGTGTGTGTGTGTGTGTGTGTGTGTGTGTGTGTGTGTGTGGCATGAGTGAGCTTTTACATGTTGAGTTGATTGTTATTTTCATCCAGTATAGTGTCGTCATTACAAGGACAACCAAACACGAGCACGTTAATCCTCTCGTTAGTTTGTCTTTCTGTTGTGTTTTGTCGCGGCATGCCCGACTAATATGTGTCTGTGCGTCTGTCTTTCCAAGGGACAGTTTTTATTTGAGGATTATTTCACCAGTAAAAACACATTGAGACAGAGTCTCTTTTTCAAGTGGGAACTGCATGGCCAAGAGGCAGAAAGAAGCTATACATCGTACCATTACAGAACAGACGACAATACGTCCATGATACCACCATATACAGTACCTTCAAAGTGAGAGAGAAAATACACACGTACAATACAGCAATAATAAATAGAGTCCTATACCATGGCTACTTACACATCCGCACATGTGCAGGTGTTTGACTGTACATTGATTGACCATTTTATGACCAAAAAAATGTCCTTCAGGGAATCTTTAGACTCGTCCCTAACCGCTGCATTTATCCACCTGTTGTTGTTGTTGTTTCCTTCCCTTGCCCATTAACCCAAGTGTCTCGGCGGAAGATTTAATCTCTCGTCTGCTCCGCTTCCGTTTGGCACTCGTCAGAGCGACCATATAAGCTGATAAAAACACAGCCCACAATAAATGTATCCTACGCTTGTCGTCAGACAGCCGGATTGCGTCGTGCAGAGAACATGGATATCGGCCCCTCGGGGGGAGGCACATTTTGGCGTTGCGGTGTTAAGCCTGGATATTACGGATGACACGTGCACGGCGTTGCCCGCGATGGGAATTCATTTCATCCCACGATCTCTCTCTCTCTCTCTCTCGGTATGTGCGACTCTTAACCCATTCTGACCTGAGATCAGATTCATAACGAGGTTTCCACTGGACACACACTGGTCTGATTAACCCATTCTGACCTGAGATCAGATTCTAAAAAATGTCAGTCGCACTTCGATTTTTCAAAAATAGCAGACCTACAAGCTCGTAGCGCGCCACTCGGTGGCGCGCTATGAGCTTGTAGATCTGCTATTTTTCACTAGCTAAAGCATAACATTATGCTAACACCAAAATGGGTTCCCGTTCAGAATGGGTTAAAGAAACTAAAACTAAAAACAAAGCAACAACCAATTATTTAACTTTATTGTGTCCTGTCTCCTCCGAGACACTTTCCTTCTACTTCCAAAGTACTGCATACACGATGAGGAGATATTGCTCGGCCTGAATGAGAGAGTAGATTCCCCATCTAAATATTAATTCAAAGTACTATATGCTCGGCGCACTGAATTATTACTGCATACTGTAAGTGGCTACTCGAGTCATAAACAAGTGTCAATGTGGGTTATGGTGGGGCGAGAAGACAGACAGACAGACAGACAGACAGACAGCTGTACTATACTGTATATTGTGTCCATTGACTTCCACTATATTGCAACAGACACAGAATGGATGGCAGAGAGCTCGTCTCGTCTCGATATAGGCACAAAATGGCCGACTGCCTGCAGGTCGTCTTTTTCAACTGCCAATCAAGCTCATGTGAAAGTGAGGCTAAATACTAAATAGCGCCAAGTGTCTTTCTTGGAGATTAGTAGAGGGAGCACTCCGCGTATGTGTCGCGCACACACACACACACACACACACACACACACACACACACCAGCTCACCTTCCGTCTTTACTACCTTTATATCTTAATCCTTCTCTCTCTTTTACCATGGCCATATATGGCTGTCACTCACACCCTAGCGCTCCACTTGTTTTTCCTCCATGCTTTGTGGCTGCATAAAAATAAACATGTTTAGGACACAATGAACACTTCCCTGAATCCCTGGGGGTTTTGATGTGTGTTTTTAGATCATGACGCCATCTCCATGACCAATTCTGTCGTGAAAATGTGGTCTCACTTCCTTCCTGGAAGGGCAGTGCACAAGGGCATTATGGGCATTGTAGGAATTCAGCAAACACTAACTATAGTCAAACACACAGACTTCATTATTTTTCTGGCCATAGGGTGCACATTTCAAATTGTGCTACTGTTATCTACTACAAATACTATTAACATTGACTGACTGCAGTTTCTTCCAACGGTGAAATGGCCCTTTGAGTCACACAAAATTCAGCTCAGATTGGCTAGGAGAGTCTCTCTCTCTCTCTCTGTCTCTCTCTCTCTGTCTCTCTCTCTCTCTCTCTCTCTCTCTCTCTCTCTCTCTCTCTCTGTCTCATTACGTCAGTGTATCAGGGCAGGACTATTAAGTGCATTTGCAGGGAGACGTAGAAGTATTTGGGAGGAGTAATCAGCAATAAGGGGTGAGTTAAGGCCAGGGAGAGGGCTTGATTTCCCTGGGCGCGCGCACACACACACACACACACACACACACACACACACACACACACACACACACACACACACACACACACACACACACACACACACACAGCTGCGTACGTGACTTGCATTCCACAATACACATGGGAATGTCAAAAGCCCTTTTCTCTCGAAAAACACAAATGTCAGTTGACAGTTGAACCCCTGTAAGGTAGCCAGCCAGCCTGCTAATAATCAGCTAGATATTCATGTAATGGTGCCTGCTATTTGTTATACAAACTGCAATTGTAGTCCCAATTGAAAATGGACGTTTGTTTGCTTTTCAAATCACGGCAGTCCCAAGTGCCCATAACGTTGGTCTGTTAAGTGGTAAATGGTGCATTTATATAGCGCCGCTTTACATAGATTGTGCATTACATTCACCCATTCACAGTCACACACACATTCATCAGCCGATTCGACCGTTATCTCTGGCTTTGTTCGAGGCTTACAGATCTTTAAATAAATACTTTTTGAAACGTCTATGGGAAAAATGCATGGGATTTTTTTCTTCCCGGGACTGCGACACTCTATTAGGTTAAATCCTGTCCACTCTCTATAGCTATTGGCATGTGCATTAACTAAATCCGTGCCAATGTCGAGATTTCTCGTGCTTGGGGCCTATGGCAAAAATGCCGGGCTTGAGATGTTATGGGAACTGAAATAGAGGGACGTCCAGCTTTAGCAGCTGTAGTTTTATTTATTATTCATTATTAACCTATACAATTAAGTAGAGGAAGGTGTAGTACGTAGGCCTACTTAAACATTGATTTGGCTCATGCCATTAGTTTCTCTTTCACAAATAAATTATATAGCCCTAGGGCAGCCGCATGGCCCGTAATTCTGCTATTGGCTTCAGCATTTTTGGTGTTGCACGCTGCCTGGGGGAAAAGATCCAGCATCCACCACTGTAGCCCGCATGAATAATGATTCAAGAGACAAACAAAGTTATCATTTGTCACAATTGATGTACAACAATCGTCTCCACGACTTTTAATTTGGTTGTACAAGAGCACATTTAAAATGGCGAGGCACAGGACCAGAAGAAAAAGGAAGCCAGGAGCTATTTAGAATGTTCAGTATTATAAAGGGTCATATTGTTTTAAAAGCTCTGGAGAACATCCAGAGGACAGGAGGAGGAGGGAGGCGTTCTTTTTCTGTTGACAGTTTCTAAAAGAGTAGGTTGAGATACAAGGTTGAAGAGTTGGAAACAAGTATACTGGGGCCCAAGCGGACGGGCACCGTGCCAGGATTTCAATTTGGGACGAGCCTCGGGATTAGAAATCTTTGATTCGATGAGATGTGAAAAGCAGGCATGTCTTATAGAGTTTTTATTTTATTTTAAACTTGGCATTAAAGAGCTTGATTAAAGAGTGTTTATAGCATTGGGTCACCATGGTTGGCCAGGGAGCTTTGACGGCATTCCACAGACACTACGCTTGACGCGCATTTACACTTCAAAGCACTTAACCCATTTAGAACTATAAGGTCGATTCTACAAAATGTCTTCTAAATCCTGACAGCTTTCTGAAAAACCCATGTTTCTATATCAGTGGTTTTCAAACTATTTCATGTCAAGGACCCCATATTGACCACCAACCCCCATCTGAAAATATGTTGTTCCAGGGACCCCCCAGAAGCAAAGATTTGACTTAAAATGTTCGCTCTGAAAGAATATTATATTATTACATTTTCATGATTTTTCAAAAATAGCAGATCTATGAGCTTGTAGATAAGCTTTAGCTCATCCGCTAAATCATAATATGGGATCTATTGTTAACTCACAAAGAAATGAAACTTTATCAGAAATATTGACAAAGGTGGAATAAAAATGATTGGGGCAAAAAAGATTGGGACAGGGATCTGAATGTGGCACTCGCACTGTGAGAGGTGTAACAGAGACATTAATTAAAGTATTAAAGTCCACATGCAATATAGCTTGATTAGGATTATTGAAAATGTGTGTTCTATAAAGTCACATTTGTGAGGTGTGTGTGTATAGACTTAAAGGCATACACGTATTGGGCCCTATTTTCGTCAGTGCTAAACCCCTTATCCCTAAACTTCTTTGCCTTTTTTTTTTTTTTTTTTTTACTATTTTTAAAGACATATTCAAATTGTTCAACTAGCTTAAGTATACTGTACTTACGTACAATTTTGAGTAATTTGTACTTTTTACTTTAGTAATTACTAATTAGTATTTCCCATTTCCGGGAACATTTAATTCTACTCCACTACATTTCAGAGGAAAATATTGTACTTATACTCCACTACAAGTTTGTAGATTCTGATCATTATTACAAAACATACATTAACCCATTCTGACCTGAGATCAGATTCATACGAGGTTTCCACTGGACACACACTGGTCTGATTAACCCATTCTGACCTGAGATCAGATTCTAAAAAATGTCAGTTGTTTCTTCGATTTTTCAAAAATGGCAGACCTACCAGCTCATAGCGCGCCACTCGGTGGCGCGCTATGAGCTTGTAGATCTGCTATTTTTCAATAGCTAAAGCATAACATGATGCCAACACCGAAATGGGTTCCCGGCCAGAATGGGTTAATCACTTCAGCCGGGCTGAAGTGATTAATGTATGTTTTGTAATAATTATCAGAATCTACATATATGTATATATAGGGCTGAATCAGACCTATATACATTTCGGCCATGTGAAAATAGCCGATCTCCACGACCTGGTACCTCCATAGAACATGTCTAATTGACCTGGTACCTCCATAGAACATGTCTAATTGACCTGGTACCTCCATAGAACATGACCTGGTACCTCCATAGAACATGACCTGGTACCTCCATAGAACATAGTCTAATTTTGTATACAAAACAATGAAAAGCAGACAAAACATAATGGATGAACCAAGCATGATCTGAAATGTAACATAAAATGGCAGTATATGGCATATGCATAACCTACTTTATGTAGTAGCGCAAGCACGCACTCACGCACGCACGCACGCACGGATAATAAATGAAGAAGGGCATTACAATGCACTTCCATGTCCCTGTGCTAGTTTTTCCTCAAGGTGTCTCTCTCTCTCTGTCCTCTTTTTAAGTGTCTTTGTGGTGCAGTGGTATATGTCTATGTCTGTACATTTTAGAAGATCGTGGTCCGTTCTGCAGAGACACGCACACACAAACACACACACACACACACACACACACACACACTCCCCTTCCTTCCAAACTTACAGTAGCCTACATTAGAGGAGAGACAGAGAGAGAGAGAGAGAGGTTCATCTGAGGTTTTCAGGAAGACAGTCAGACAGTGGTGGAAGGTAAACTTAAGTACATTCACTTATGTACTGTACTTAAGTACAATTTTGAGGTATTTGTACTTGAGTATTCCCAATTTCCAATATTTGTACGTCTACTCCACTACACCTCGGATCCAAATATTGTACTTTTAACTCCACTACATTTATTTGCTAAAGTTTTCAAACGTTAGTTACTATGATAATGTTTACTTTGTAGATTTGGGTTATTATAACAAAACAATAAACATACATTAAACACTTCAGCCCTATACATTTTGGCCATTTGAAAATAGCAGCTCACAATGAGTCACATCGCGACGATTTGGAAACTTTAAATGGGACATTCTGCACAACGAGTACTTTTAACTTTTGGTACTTTAAGTAGGCCTACATTTTGAAGCCAGTACTTTTCTAGGCCTACTATTGACTTGAGTATTGATACTTTTACCTAAGTATAAAGTGTGAGTACTTTTTCCACCACTGTGTGTTCCCTATAATTCAGGGGCGCCTGGCCATGTTTATTTTATTTTAGTGTCCCCCTCCCCCCCCCCCCCCCCGATTGAGTCTGGTCTCGCCAACGCCCACAAAAAGGACCCCCCATGTAATTTGCTGCAGGCTCCACCGATCGCTTTGTATTCAGACGCTCAGACTGTAAATAACATGTAAATTTACATGTTGATTTGATCTTGAACAGCCGTCCCTTTCTGGATTTATTTCCTGCTCCTGCTCCACACGCGCACACACACACACACACACACACACACACACACACACACACACGTTCACATGTTTGAAGATTCCGGAGAGTGATTCCTCTCTGTATCGATTCCAAACCGTGTCTAAAATGAGTTGGCAACAGTTGCACCAGACCTGCTCTCTCTCTCTCTCTCTCTCTCTCTCTCTCTCTCTCTCTCTCTGTGTCTCTCTCTCTCTGTGTACGCACACACATGCACACATCAGAAAGCCATTTCACGGCTCCTCGTATATAGTCTATAGGGCTGTTTCAATGCACAGCCTGTCAGCCTTCCACTGTTTGGTTTGAGAAATATCTGCCTGTTTATA
>NC_137872.1:8200104-8205104 GCF_963924005.1 Protomyctophum bolini
ATCTCATATACTGTAGTTCTTTCATTTTATACGAAAGCAGACAGGCCTGTGAAAAGAATGAGATATGTGTTAATTAGATTGAGTGAATAGTTTTGAAACGACATCAGCTTGTGGAACTGAAGTCGAGTTAAAAAAACCTTCAGCAGTAGTCCGGCAGCCGACAGGCTTCTTTTGTTTAAAGCAGGAAATTTGGTATGTAGTCTTTTTTTTATTGGGCTAAAATATTGTCTATATACATACATTCATGAATCCACTTGCTGACGGGCTGTTGGTATTGGGCAATCTTTTTATGGGGGTTTCTTCTTATAGGGGTTACCATTAACATCCTATATGGCAAAAATGTCAAAATTTCCTTATGCTTTAAGTAGCATGTGACATGTGAAACTATTCTGAATCCATTCCGGGCATTAGTTTTGCACAAAATACACTCCTTGGGCTAAAAACAGCCATAGCCACTTGCCCAAATGTTTTACCCTTCAGAACGGGAATCTCCTTTGGGGTTCTTGTTGATATATGTACAGTATATTGGCAGCATAATATATTTTTTAAATTCTTTAATTAATATTAAAAAAACAATCAGACAACTTAGGTCAGTATTGAGAAGGCATTTTTAGAATCAGAATAGTCCTAAATGTGTTTTTGAGTGGTGCAATCACTCCTACAACCAGCAATGTCCGTGTTCACCTACTGTATGTATACGTATGTGACGTTCACCTATGAGCACCAGTATGAGTACCAGTAGGGGCGCTGTTGTGCCAACAGAGAGAGAGAGAGAGAGAGACAGTGCTGCACTGTTGCCTGCTAATGAGAGAGAGAGAGGGGAGTTGCACCACTCGGTTCACACGGGTGTGATTTTTTTTTAAAAGCAGGGTGTTTACAAGAGAGCATTTCAATCCGCCAACCAACTTCCTTAATGGCAGCAGCCTACGGAGGTGTGTGTGTGTGTGTGTGTGTGTCTCTCTGTCTCTCCTTTGGAGGACACACACGTCCTGTGAATGCATCTCCACACAATGCCTTCAGGTGAACCACTTGCTGATAGCTTAGAGGAATAAGCCGTCCTTGAGAGAACCGGATGGAGCCTTTCTATTCAGACGGCGACGGCGTGCTGCCCGGCCTGGCTTAGTATTACCCAGAGAGAGACCAAGAGAAACGCTGCCGCTCATTTGAATAATGGAACATAAGACACACGTTACACAATGGCTGGTTTCAATGGCAGACACTTGCACGAGTCATGACGATGACGCACGTCTTATTGTGGCTTTTATTATCTGCGCTCGTGAGTGTACAGAATGTGTGTGTGTGTGGGTGGGTATGTGCACGTGTGTAAGAATGTGATGAATGATTCAGCTTTTCCGCATGGGTGTGTGACGTGTATAGGTGGTTTTGCTTGCATGTGTGCATACTGTATGTGTGGGTCTTGTGCACGCACACACACACACACGCACGCGCGCACACACACATGCACACGCACACACACACACACACACACAGTTAAGCACAGGTGGTTATCGATAAAGGTTTAAAGCCGCCCCCTTCCTTTAAGTCTCCCTGCAGTATACTTGCTGCAATCCATTAATATGTATACGTCCATGTACACACTTACACACACGCACATGCACATGCACGTGCACACGCGCACACACGCAGACACACACACTCACCACTATAGAGCGCCGCAGTCCCCGCCCCCTTTCAGAAAGCGAGTGGCCCAGGAAGTGAAAGCCCCATGCATTCTGCCATCGGCACTTTTAATATAATTTATTTAAAGACGGTTACGCCGCGGACAAAGCCAATTCGGATTGTGACGAATCATGACAATGAACACAATATTTTGGGCCGATCAAATAATTTATAAGACGAAAAATAAAACAAATAGTGTTGTCTCCTGACTTTCTTTTCTTCTTTCTAATGATGCTCGCTTTTCTGAAAGGGGGCGGGGACTGCGGCGCTCTATTGGCATGTTCCTGGCTGGCCAACGTGACCGACAACATTGTTTTTGATTTGCTCACACACTTCTAACTCTAAACACAAGACCGGGATCACAGGAATGAGCGGAAGATATAGCATCATACATTTATTTCCACCTTTTAGGTTGTTACGCACGCACTCACAGTGGAACAGGAGAGAAAAGGAGATTTTGAGGAGGGAAGATTGAAGTAATGAGCACGGGGTGATGGAATCAGAGAAGTGAGAGGACAGGGCATTAGTGCTTAAATTATATCCTTCACAGTCCTATATTCTAGTTGTATTTCCCACTCCCCCTCTTTGCCTACCTTTCTTCTAGAACCTCTCCTCACGACCACATTACATTCATGACGTCCCCTCTCATCTGTCTCTCCCGTCGTGGCCTCTCTGGCCTCTTCTGTAGCTCTCTGACGACATTAAACTGGGCCACTCGGACGATAACTACCCACGGCACAGTGTTCTCCATCCGTCTGACGACATGAAACTGGGCCACTCGGACGATAACTACCCACGGCACAGTGTTCTCCATCCGTCTGCACGCAAGCGCTATACAACCAAATCAGCCAATCAGTGCCGAGAGTACTGTCTGTGTGAGTTTTAGTTTTAGTCTTAGTTTTAGTCACATTTTAGCCACCTGGAAGGTTTTAGTGTTAGTCTAGTTTTAGTCGACTAAATATCATAAGATTTTAGTCGACAAAATCTACAGTTGATTTAGTCGAACAAAAATGTATTTATTTTTTGGCGGGCCTTGATGCCGTCGTAATGACTGTTTTTACACTTTTACACCGATCTACAAGCCCACAACGTGTCACAGTGCGACGCATTGTGAGCTTGTAGATTTTCAGCATGCAACTAATTGTAAAATAACATACTGGACTTCTAACATTTGAGTCTAGTTCTATTCATTCAGTCAGTAGCCTATATCTAGTTTTAGTTTCATCATATCGTATAGCTTAGTTTTAATTTAGTTTCCATTTAGTTTTCGTCAGTGGAAAAAGGTAGTCGGCGGACATTTTTTGTCTTAGTTTTAGTCGACGAAATCAACACTTGCCTGAACTGCAGCTGTGTGGATGACTGTGGTTGCTCCCGATGTGGGTGTGTCAGCAATATTCCGCCTATAAGTTTGACTAATGACAGCCATATCTACAGTACATATAAGTTTGACTAATGACAGCCATATCTACAGTACATATAAGTTTGACTAATGACAGCCATATCTACATATAAGTTTGACTAATGACAGCCATATCTACATATAAGTTTGACTAATGACAGCCATATCTACATATAAGTTTGACTAATGACAGCCATATCTACATATAAGTTTGACTAATGACAGCCATATCTACATATAAGTTTGACTAATGACAGCCATATCTACAGTACATATAAGTTTGACTAATGACAGCCATATCTACAGTACATATAAGTTTGACTAATGACAGCCATATCTACAGTACATATAAGTTTGACTAATGACAGCCATATCTACATATAAGTTTGACTAATGACAGCCATATCTACATATAAGTTTGACTAATGACAGCCATATCTACGTATAAGTTTGACTAATGACAGCCATATCTACATATAAGTTTGACTAATGACAGCCATATCTACATATAAGTTTGACTAATGACAGCCATATCTACGTATAAGTTTGACTAATGACAGCCATATCTACATATAAGTTTGACTAATGACAGCCATATCTACAGTACATATAAGTTTGACTAATGACAGCCATATCTACAGTACATATAAGTTTGACTAATGACAGCCATATCTACATATAAGTTTGACTAATGACAGCCATATCTACGTATAAGTTTGACTAATGACAGCCATATCTACATATAAGTTTGACTAATGACAGCCATATCTACATATAAGTTTGACTAATGACAGCCATATCTACGTATAAGTTTGACTAATGACAGCCATATCTACATATACGTTTGACTAATGACAGCCATATCTACAGTACATATAAGTTTGACTAATGACAGCCATATCTACATATAAGTTTGACTAATGACAGCCATATCTACATATAAGTTTGACTAATGACAGCCATATCTACATATAAGTTTGACTAATGACAGCCATATCTACGTATAAGTTTGACTAATGACAGCCATATCTACATATAAGTTTGACTAATGACAGCCACATATAAGTTTGACTAATGACAGCCATATCTACAGTACATATAAGTTTGACTAATGACAGCCATATCTACATATAAGTTTGACTAATGACAGCCATATCTAGCCGTCAAACTTTATTTAGCGGGACCGTACAGACTGGATGGGCGTCGTTATGACAGATAATACTAAAATGGTGAAATAAAATGCAATAAAGGCCGGCGCTTGTGCGTTGTTGCTTTTCATTATAAGCACACCTTTTGTGGCCTTCTGGGCGGGTCTCGA
The DNA here is from genome assembly GCF_963924005.1 of Protomyctophum bolini. Taxonomy (NCBI): domain Eukaryota; kingdom Metazoa; phylum Chordata; class Actinopteri; order Myctophiformes; family Myctophidae; genus Protomyctophum; species Protomyctophum bolini. Next base: position 8,204,502 of record NC_137872.1, read on the forward strand.
ACGCATGGAGGTCCTTATGGGGCGTTTCAGGGGGTCCCCAGCTAAATTAGGAAGAGTTTAAGAAATTGGCGCAGAGAGAGAGAGAGACGGTATATAAGAATGACTATTCAGATCTTTCCACTCTCTCCCCACCAACAGTCCTGCTCTAAATCTGCACGGCACAACATCTTTTCAAACCTGAGTCTATGACCTTATAATGTATCAATTTGAGAGTCCTTGACATGATTTCATTTTTTTTTCTCGCTGCTGTGGCTCGGCTTGTGCTGACATATTCGTTCAGATATACTTTGTGTGTGTGTGTGTGTGTGTGTGTGTGTGTGTGTGTGTGCTTATGTGTGTGGTGCGTGCATGCGCCCCTCCATCCCCTCGGCTGTCAGACATCCTGGCCCCTCCCATCCTGGCCCCTGCGGCGAATCATCTGTCTCCACCAAGGGAGACCTCGACAGGTGCTTTCTAAACAGGCATCCCCCTGGACACCTCTGTCCTTGTCCCCGACTGAAAGGACCCGTATCTCTCGTCTTTCAGGCTGTCTCTTATGGTACCGAGCGCGTGTGCGAGCGCGTGTGCGAGCGCGTGTGCGTGTGCGTGTGCGAGCGCGTGTGC
>NC_137872.1:8210104-8212604 GCF_963924005.1 Protomyctophum bolini
CCTAACACACAGACACACAGGCCACGGAGGACGGCTTGTACAGTACAGTACAGTACAGTACAGTATACAGTACAGTACAGTACAGTACAGTACAGTACAGTACAGTACAGTACAGTACAGTACAGTACAGTACAGTACAGTACAGTACAGTAAGCACGTCTCTCTCTCTGAGCATTCTTACCGCAGTGCTGCACGGTCTCTGGAAAGTAACTTTACCTTAAATGATCTAAAGGAGAAAAGCCGCCGCACTCACTGAACTGTCCTTTAAGGCACGTTTAATTTATTCCATAATTGGCATGCAGAACAACGTACACGCTCCGGCCTGCAGCGCACCGATGCCAATTATGTCACGAATTAAAACTAAAGTGCCTTAAAGGACAGTTACGTGACTGCTCCCTTTTTTAGAGATTTTTTTTTGTGTGTGTGGTTGAAATAGGGGTGGGCGATGTGGAAAAAATATAATATCACCATATGTTTTCAAGCTGTTTTTAGGGTTATTTATTAACATATCAGATCCAAGTGACTTGACAGTACAACCACCTACAAGGTAACCTATAATATATAAGCCTAGTACAAGTACTCATATTGCTGAGATCTGTAGATCTGCTATCTTCAAATGGCCGCTATAGGCTATAGAAGCTTTAGACCGGCTTGTAGGGATGTGATGAAAGAGAGAAAGGGGGGGGGGGGCGGGGGTAGCGGGGGGTAGCGGTTGAGTACATGCAGGTGTTATGATTTGCTATTTATCTCATGACAAGTATATTGGTGTTAAGTGGTTTACTGGGCGATTGAATCATTTTACACACACTGCACATCTTCTGTACATGCATGCACAACATGCACAGAAACACACATACACACACACACACACACACACACACACACATCTACATGCATACACACATACACACACACACACATCTACATGCATACACACACACACACACACACACACACACACACACACACACGCACGGTCGTATTATCCCCTATCAGTGTGCACTGCAGTATAAAACCCTCACACCATGAAATACATAAAACATGCCTCCTTCCTTCTGGGGCAGGAACGATCGATGGATGAGAGAGAGGAGGAGCAGGGGGGGGGGGGGGGTAGCAGGGCAAAATACAGATGATAGAAGGGGGGGGGGGGGACTGTGTGTTACTTGGGAGATGAAGATAACGAGAGGACTCTGACGAGAGGGAGAGAGGGAGAGGATGAGAGATGGACAGATGGAAAGACTGTAAGAGTGACAGATGTGGAGAGACGGAGTGCATGTGAAACATGTCCTCTAAAGCATCCTGTTTCATAATTTACACAGCACACACACACACACACACACACACACACACACACACACACACACGTTAAGTGGCTAGGTATACAAGAAGGTAAATCACATCAACAATGCATGTGCGCCTTCCTTGCTCTCGCCTTGACTTTTAACATTTCACTCCCTGCGGAGGGGGGGGGGGGGGGGGTGTGTGTGTGTGTGTGTGTGTGTGTGTGTGTGTGTGTGTGTGTGTGTGTGTGTGTGTGTGTGTGTACTATATGTTGTAGCCAAAGTTCCCAAAGTGGAGGTGGAAAAATAATTAACCATAATTAAAAGGTTTAAAAAAAGAAGAAAACAATTACAAATTTAAACGAATGCACTGCAGATAAAAATAAATAAATAAAGCCTATATGGATTCTCTTTGTTCCCGCCCACGTCGACCCGCGAGTTAATTAACCACTTAACGCGCGACAGGCTTAGTGGTCACCATGTGTCACAAGAGGAAGCATTGTGTATAAGTGTGCACGTATAGATCTAATTATCCCATTCTGAACGGGAACCCCTTTTGGTGCTGGCGTCATGTCATGCTTTAGCTATTGAAAAATAGCAGATCTACAAGCTCATAGCGCGCCACCGAGTGGCGCGCTACGAGCTTGTAGGTCTGCTATTTTTGAAAAATCGAAGAACGACTGACATTTTTTAGAATCTGATCTCAGGTCAGAATGGGTTAATCAGACCAGTGTGTGTCCAGTGGAAACCTCGTATGAATCTGATCTCAGGTCAGAATGGGTTAAAACCACACTGGACCTGGTGTGCTCCGGTCATATAGTGCACACGCATCTCATTTAGGCGACATGGTGTGGATTAAAAAGTACTCCAATGTCTCACTTAAGTAAAAGTATAAATACTGCAACGTTATGTGGAAATACTCCGTTATACAAGTAAAAGTCCAAAATTCAAAATGTACTTGAGTATAAAAGTGCAAAAGAATTGGTGTCAACATGTACTTAAACCACCTCAAGTAAAAGTATACTCGTTATGCAGAACATAACAGAAGTACATAATAGAAGTACATTCCATGTATATACTGTGGTTGTTATGCTGTTTCATCCTGTGTCCTTTGGTGTTTGTGTCATTATGTCCTGCATGTTTGATTAGCCCAGGCCTATTTAATTGGTGCATATACAGTATGTATGCACAAGCAATGCATAAATTGACTAACGAGCATA
>NC_137872.1:8215104-8245104 GCF_963924005.1 Protomyctophum bolini
AATACTTTTGTACTTTGGAAGTCAATTTTGAATCCAGGCGTTTTACTTGCAACAGAGTATTTCTGTATTGCAGCATTGATACTTTTACTCAAGTGAAATAATAAAATCAGTATACTTTTTCCACCGCAGGTATATAAAGTCTCTCTGCTGGGTGCGAAACTGCGAATACCAAACGACTCGCCCCTTATCAACCCGCCCCCGCGAAATGTTTTAAAGTAGTTAACAGTTAATTTAGTATTTCCCTCCCTCTCTTGAAATCTGAAATGATCTTGTATATACAGATTTATTTGAATGTATTGTAGTCGATCTCTATACTCTGTACAATTAAGAAAGAACAGCATGACACAGAGACGGTGACCTCTTAATTAAGTTAATTCTAGGACCTTCCAGCACTTAATTTAGTTTTATTAAACACATTTCTTCCAAGCTCATGTTTTGTAATGGCATCATCATGCTATTATGCCCGTGGATAATATACAGAGTGAACTTAACAATGATACATTAATATGATAATACCTTTTTATATAATCACCAGCATGAATTATGTCCGTTATTTACAGCTAGGTATAGAGTATAGTGGGGCGAGACGGAAAAGGGGCGACTGTACCTGCTACCCAGGGTGCTGCTGATAACATGCTTACGGTAACACACGTTACAGTTGTGTTTAATGGTATGAACAACATGTATCTGTTTTTCATCCATCACTCCGCATCGTGCTTTCTCCTCAGCCCCAGACACACACACTCCGTCTCACTTTTCCTGCTTCCCCTCGCTGTCTGTCTGTCTCTCTCCTTTATCCTTTATCCTTTTCCTGCTTCCCCTTGCTGTCTGTCTCTCTCCTTTATCCTTTATCCTTTTCCTGCTTCCCCTTGCTGTCTGTCTCTCTCCTTTATCCTTTATCCTTTTCCTGCTTCCCCTTGCTGTCTGTCTCTCTCCTTTATCCTTTATCCTTTATCCTTTTCCTGCTTCCCCTTGCTGTCTGTCTCTCTCCTTTACGCTCCCCTGCGAGACAGCGCCCTGCGTGCTTTAGACAGTTGCGGAGCCTCATGCGACGGTCGACGGGGGGCGGTTGCTATTTTTAGGACGGGCGTTTTAAGGCCATGTGGGGCGCGCGATGATGCCGAAGCCTCGGCTTCATGGGGCGACCTGTCATAAAGGTCTCTGTGGTTTAAAATCAGCTGGCGGTCCGTCCGCGGGACCCCCAGGGGTCCTACAGTACATGGGGTGGTAAACCATTTTTTTTAAATAGCGGCACAATCACATCAACCACGTTATCCATATTTTCAAAAGAATATAAAAGAATGGCAAATATACAAGCTCATCATAGCGTGCCGCACTATGACCTGCTATTTGCTGCTATCTGCTATTTTTGAAAAATCCATAACATTTGTGTAAATCTAAAGCAAACATTTTTTTACTCGAATCTATATGCTATACCGGAGGTCTCTGGAACAAAACATTTTCGAGATGGTGGCCAACCACATGGTGCAAAAGTTTGAGAACTATAATGTTTTAAAACACTGTATTCTCAAATGTTTTAACTCCATGGTCGGTCACCCTTGTAACTGGTTTGTCTTCAGACTCACCTGCAGGTTTATTGTAAAACATTATTTGTAAAATGACTGAACAAGTTCATCTTTCTTTTTATGATTCAAAATGTTGTTGCTTTTTCAGTTCAGGCACAAAGGAATAACTGAGAATGTACATAAAAGAATCACACGTCAAGTCATCTTTATTTATTCATGACACACGGGATGCAACTGGTGAAGTGAATTAAAGAACAGCCTAACAGCAGCGTGACACCTGTTAGTGACACCAACGTTGTTGTTGTGAATCACTGTGGCTCTGGTAGAGCGCCTGTCTTGGAATCGGAACGTTCCCGGTTCGATTTCCCTGCTCTGAACGTTCCCGGTTCGATTTCCCTGCTCTGAACGTTCCCGGTTCGATTTCCCTGCTCTCAGACCAGATTCTATACAAAATCGTGACAGTTTTCTGAAAAAGCTAATGATTCTATGGGTTCTCAAACATTTTCATGTCAAGGACCCCCAAAATTATTATGCAATTGGCAGCCGACCCGCATCTGGAAATATATTGGTCCCGGGACACCCCCCCCCAGAATAGAAGCAAAGATTTGAGTTGAAAATGTTGCTCTGAAAAAATATATATTAAAAGATTTGCGTCACATTTTCAAAAACAAATAGCAGATCTACAAGCTCGCACATCCTAGCTATTTTTCAATAGCTAAAGTATATCTGAGCAAGGACTGCTGACGAGCAGGTTGGTCTGTTTGCATATTGTATAGGCCTCTGCTGCCGCGCGCTGTGCCAATGTGTGTGCACTGCTGAATGTAATGAACATCGGAACCAGATTCTGCTGTATAGAAATACACCAGCGCTTATACCTAAGCGCGTTGCCATTTCCTATATAAATGAGGCGTAGACCATCATTACAGGACATGCACACCAGTGGTGTGAAGCAGTGGGTTTCAACATCTTTTCCTATAAGGACCATTATTTAGTTGGCATTTGAGCCACGGACCTGCATGATTTGATGACATTTATATTTATATTTGATTTGATGACATTTAGCCTCTCAGACCCAAAACTAAAGAATATTTTGTTATAGTCGGATGCAATATTCCATGCTGTATTGATGTAGTGGTACCATATAAGAGAGAGATAACAGGCAGATGTTGATCAAAATAACAATATTTTTTTTATGGTGATGTTTAACAATAATTTAACTCTTGAGAGTTAAAGTATTGTATTTGTATTGTATTTGGTTACCAACTCTCCATCATTTAGCTGCAGGGGATCACCTGGAACCCCCTCAGGGACCACTGGTGGTCCCCGGACCACTGGTTGAGAACCACTGGTGAAAAGCATGTACTCAAGTATGTACTTAAGTACGATTTTCAGGTACTTAGTATTTCCGATTTTCTATACTTTAACTTCTATACTCCACTATACACCTCAGAGGCACATGTTGTACTTTTTTACTTCAATGGATTTATTTAAAGTACTTTAGTTGTAGATTTTTATTATTATTACAAAACATTAACCAATATACATTTTGGCCATTTGAAATTAGCCAATCTACAAGCTCACAATTTGTCGCAATGCAGGTCTTCTATTTTCACACATATAGCTTGTGCGCGTGTCCGCGTGCGTGCTTGTGTGCTCGTCCTATTATTGGAGGCTAATTGCCTTAAAGACACTATCACACCCGACACACCTTCATTGAACCCCTTTAGCCTGAGGATCAATACATGGAAAAAGTGTCCTGCACAGAGGACACACACGCACACATATGCGTGTGGCGAGCACACACACACACACACACACACACACACACACACACACACACACACGCACAGTCGCACGCACGCGCAACCACAAGTTGAAGCACCGCAGCGCAGCGGGTTGGTGCAGATCGATGTAGTGATGAGGGCCGTTTAATGTATTCATCACAGCCTCCCCGCCAGTAGAGGTCCAGGTGTCATCCTGTCTATTGGCATGTGGGGGATTTAAAAAGCTGTCCGAGTCAGCACTCCTCTCTGAGAGAGAGAGAGAGAGAGAGAGAGAGAACACATGCAGATAACTTGAGGCTTTTGATGTGAGTGCTCTAGTGTTTGGACAGGAGTTAGTTAGGGACCCCCACACCCCCCTTAATCCCTCGTTCTGTCTACCTCTTCTTTTCATCCCTCTGTTCCTTCCTCCCTTCGTGATTAGAGCTGACAGAGGAAGAGAGAGAGAGAGACACTGCAGTGCCCTGAATGGCTAATCGCTGGTCAAACACTGTCTCGGAGGCCAATCCCCGTTACTGAAAGAATCCCGATTCTGCATGACAGCAAGTCTTGAACTTTTCCACCACCATGCCAAAGAAATGAGCAGGAGGGGCATTATGCAGTGTTGGAACTCCTGCACACATACAACACATACATACAGTGTTGGAACTATCCACACATAATGTACACATACAGGTGTGGAACTATCCACAGTACACATACAACACATAGTGTTGGAACTATCCACAGTACACATATACAACACATACAGTGTTGGAACTATCCACAGTACACATATACAACACATACAGTGTTGGAACTATCCACAGTACACAACACATACAGTGTTGGAACTATCCACAGTACACATATACAACACATACAGTGTTGGAACTATCCACAGTACACATACAACACATACAGTGTTGGAACTATCCACAGTACACAACACATACAGTGTTGGAACTATCCACAGTACACATATACAACACATACAGTGTTGGAACTATCCACAGTACACATATACAACACATACAGTGTTGGAACTATCCACAGTACACACACATATACAACACATACAGTGTTGGAACTATCCACAGTACACATATACAACACATACAGTGTTGGAACTATCCACAGTACACATATACAACACATACAGTGTTGGAACTATCCACAGTACACATACAACACATACAGTGTTGGAACTATCCACAGTACACAACACATACAGTGTTGGAACTATCCACAGTACACATATACAACACATACAGTGTTGGAACTATCCACAGTACACATACAACACATACAGTGTTGGAACTATCCACAGTACACAACACATACAGTGTTGGAACTATCCACACATACAACACATACACACATACAGTGTTGGAACTCCCCACAAGCTGCATTGAAGAGTTTAGAAAAATCATCAATAAAATCATTAGTGTTCATCATGGTATACAGTACTGCAGTAGGCCTACACTCTTCTGTTTTACAGTACATGTGTTTTGTTTTTAAGAGAGAGCTCCAGACTCCAACATTATAGTAACTTCATTCTGGGGGATCCCTGGGGATCCCAGACCATTCCTGGGGGATCCCAGACCATGTATGCTTATGCACTATACAAACATTATGCTACAGACACTGTACAGTGTGGTACTGTATAATATGCACTATACAAACATCGGGACCACGAGGGGGGTCCTCACATGATTTTAGGTGGGTCCCCAGATGACAGTGAAGTGAAAGATGCCTAGAATAAATTATTAAAAAAAAGGTAAATAAAAAAATAAAATAAAAAAAAGGAAAGTTAGGTTATAGGTATACTCTCAAAATACCATTTCGGCTCATCCTCAAAACTCCGTTCCATTCATGTATATGTTTCCGATCGCGGTGTATAGGCTCAAATTCCAGCATCCCATCCTGTTGACAGTATAAACTGGAGGCCGAGGTTTAACTTGATAACAGCTTTAGTTTAGTTTAGTTTATTTGATCTTCCTTCAGTTTCAAATACAAAATGTAAAGACAATGAACATAAGCTGGTATGAAAACAAAACCAAAAACATGAAGATGATCAAAAGGAGTAGGCAGAAGCTAAAAGCTTATAAATGCCTACCCTACTTACAACAGAAAATGAATCGTAGTACTCATTACATTAACAGATTCACAAACAAAAGTCAGATACGAGAATTGCATCCTACACCAACCCCCAGCCGCAACTTGTGTGTGTTGAGCTGTTGTATAGATAAAAGCTTTCAGTGACATATCAGTACAGTGTTCCCAAGCGCTGCATACATGGGCGTACACAGATTATAGAGAGTGTTTTACGGGAGGTTTGATACCCGTAACCAGCCACGGTGTGTCACGATAAGAAATGTGCAGGAACAACCTGGATGGCGGTCTGCTATAGCGGTCTGCGATGCACGTCCCAAGGGGAAGGGGACCCCCGGGGCAGCAAGGACCGGGTGTAACGGCACTATTAATAACGACGTTATGTAACGCAGGGGTTCTCAATGTTTTTGGCTGGGGACCCCCAAAAATGCTTTGGCCATGCCTCGCGACCCCCGCCCCCCTCCCCACCACCAATACAAATTGACCGCTACAATAACCTTAATAATAGAGAAAATACATCCTAAATAAATAAAAAAAGATAACCAGATAAAAAAAACAGATATAATCATTAAGGAAAGTTTATGCATGTACTAAATGTGTAAACTCTAAATTTCCATTTTCCAGACAGTCAGTTACAAAAAAAACCCAGATATAATCATTAAGGAAAGTTTATGCATGTACTAAATGTGTAAACTCTAAATTTCCATTTTCCTGACAGTCAGTTACAAAAAAGAAAAGGAAAAACTTTTATTTTTTTATTTTTTTAATAATTTGGGGACCTCCCAAAATAATTTTTGGGACCCCCCGAGGGGTCGCGACCCCCAGGTTGAGAACCACTGATGTAACAGGTAGCGGAATAACCTAACTAGTTAGTTTTGCAATTTAGTAGTTAGTTACTTAGTTACTTTTCCAAAAAAGTAATGTTAATTTTGTTGGCAAGATTTAAAAATAATAAAGCCCCGACTGCCCGGACTCTATTTCTCCTGCCTTCTGTCGTTCTGTGTGATTTATCTTCCCAAGTCCCAGGCGGAGCGTATAGTAGGCCTATACTATACATCCTGGGTCTACTACATCCTGTAAGTTCACTCAAGAAATAAAAGTATTGTTACAAGTAGCTTTTATTTTGAAGAGGAAGAGGACATTGTTTCAGGTGTAGCCAGCTTCCATGACAGTGCCGGTGGTGGTGGTGGTGGCGGAGGTGGTGGTGGCGGAATAATAACAACAACATGCTTTTAGCCAAAGTTCATAAAAACCGCATGCGTCTTTGACTTAAACAATGTAGGCTAAACACATTACGTTAAACGTGGTATATCCTCCGTGGCGGCGTCATTAGGTGAGTACTAGTTTAATGAATTGTTTAAGTTTCATTAACATGCATCATCAACAACAGCTGTTGTTGATATGTTGTTGATGCCCCCCCCAAAATAACAGGTTAAAGGATTCTCATTCTGTTACTATCACTGCCTGCAAGCTGCAAGGATGGCCGCCGTGCCATTTCTTATAAACTATCTAGTCTAGTTCATACGTGGGTCCACGGTGGTGGTGGTCGTGCTGGTGCTGGTGCATGGTGTTCATGCGCCGCGGTGCACAGCGCGCCGTGGAGAGGGCATCATGGCTGGTTGGAGCACAGCGCAACAGCCTTTCTGTCCACGTCCTACGTGTATTGTTTATTGTTTATAAGGATCCCCATTTTGCTTTTGCCTTGACAAAATCTAGTCTTCCTGGGGTCCGACACAGACAAACATTTAACATAGGCAATACTTACAATTGTTTACAAACACTAACTAAAAAAAAAACATAGTAAAAAAAACAAAAACATAGCAAAACATCACTTTCAACACATTATAGATTTGAATTATTATTTTCCCAGGGTTACTGCAGTATGATTTACATAAGGTGTTCTTTTAACTTGATTTTAAAGATGAATTTTGTATTTGTATTGGTTATACACTTTGGTAGTGCATTCCAACCTATTACTGCTCTATAGATAATAGAAGATTTAAGAATATTTGTTCTTGGTTTATGTTTTGTATAGGCTGGCGATTGTGGCTAATTATATTCGTTACTAAAGAGAGAGCTGTAAATGGGATATTGTCTATGGGCAGTTCATGGTGTGTATTGTTCTCGTTTTTAACCATAGAATTAATTAGGGCCATAATATGGCGCAATGACTGTAGGCATGAAGTAGCCTATATAGCCTACAATGTAACCAACTTACACTGTACTGTACTGCACTGCACTGTACACTACAGTGCAGGTGCTGTATCATACAGCACCTGCACTGTAGTGTACAGTGACTGTATGTTTGTATAGTGCATACAGCACCAGTGCCACACTGTACAGTGACTGTAGCATAATGTTTGTATAGTGCTGAGTGCATATAGGCCTACAGCACCACACTGTACAGTGTCTGTAGCATAATGTTTGTATAGTGCATAAGCATATACAGCACCTGCATGCACTGTACAGTGACTGTAGCATAATGGATCTCAGCCCTGTGTGTTGGTTGGTTGACGCCTTCTGATTTAAGCATTTTTGTTTTGGAGGAAGTAATTGACTTTTAGCAACATAAACTTTTAATATTGAAATACACAACCAAAAAATAACGAACTTCACAAAACATCACAACACAACTAAATTGCAAATAATCTTTAGCTATAAACATGTCTGCAATGACACACTGAAGAACATTGATTAAAACCATAATAGTTTAATCATTGCTAATTTGCTGTGTATAAAACTGTGCTGCTCTGTGTTACTGTACTTGCCCTGCAGATAGCTTCGCTAGGTCTTTTTACTTTTTACCACTAGGTCAGTGTTAGCCCTTAGCTAGCTAACGGCTGGTGTTTGGAAAACGGCTGTGAACTTTTGGTGTGTGTGCGTGCGTGTGTGCGTGCGTGTCCGTCCGTGTCCATGGAGTGAGAGTGTGAGCTAGCTTAGAGCTGTTGCCACTAATGGATTCACAGAGAGAAATACCACGGGCCAGGCTACCAGCAGGGGTGAGATCACAACCGTCAGACGGCCTGTGTGTGTGTGTCTGTGTGTGTGTGTGTGTGTGTGTGTGTTTGTGTGTGTGTGCACGTGTGTGTGTGACAAGTACATGTTGGAGTGTGAACGTGTTGTGAGTCGAGATAATAATAAGTAAGATGACTGTCATTAGGTGAGAGAGGGACAGCAGGAAGGAGAGAGAAGAGAGGCCGTGTAATGCATTTTCAATGGCAGCCATGCATCGACATGAAGATACATCCAACGTTTGCTACAAAAGCTACAGCGGCTTCAAAGCTTATAAAACAGTTGAGCTATAATTCAGCTACAAAGATACAAAGCTACAAATATGCTGTGCAGCATCTTTGAATCTGCCCGTGTGAACACTGCATAAGAGGAGAGGAGACAAGGAGGGGTGGGGGTATAGGTAGCACTATTGATGATAACAGCACACGGCTGCCATCTTGCCAGCAAGGTTCTACCTAGGTGCAACTTCCCATAGACAGCCCATTCATCCAAACAGAAAAGTCCTATTTAATTGTAGGCTTATTAAATAAAGTCAAAAGCTTGAATTATCGTCTTACTATCTGCAGAAGTGTATGTTTCATAAAATGTTTTCTAAGTGTCAGAGTTTGGAAGCACTCGTTATCATTAACGCAACCTCCTGCTGCCTCCTGCATTATGTGCAAATTCTACACTTTTATTAAACAAACACATTGCAGATAGAAAGAGGATGATTCAGGCCTTCCGTACAGATGCAATATTGGTGAGTTTTACGTTATTTAATACAATTAGATGGGACTGTTCTGTTTGGATGAATGGGCTGTCTATGGGAAGTGGCACCTACATGTATGAAGCACCTTGCTGGCAAGATGGCAGCCGTATGCATATCATCAATAGAGAGGGTTCGGTGCAGCCAGATTCCATCTGGCCCCTGCCTGACCCCCCGGTCAGCCTGATAGCCTGCAGCTTAACAGTGGAGACACACTGGGGGCCTGCATGGAGGGAGGGAGGGAGGGAGGGAGCAATAGATGGAGGAAGAGACATGGTGGACCGTTGGAGAGGAGAGTAGCCCTAGAATTCCACAATGAGGGAGCAGGAATGGATAGACGTACAGAGGGAAAGAGAAGGACTATATCCGGAATGACAAAATGAGTGAAATGGATGCATATCGGATAGTTTCCCTGTCCCTTGTATAGCCCTTTAAACCGCACAGGGTTAGGACATGGTAAATGGACTATATTGCCGTGGTTGTCGTCCGTCCACTCAGCGCAGTTGTAACGAATCGAGGGCTATCTCGGTCACGCCCCGCTCCCATTGTTTACATTGTGTTTGCTCCACCAAGATGGCGGCAGCGCCAGGCCCTTTAGGAAGCGTAGACGGATGGCGAGGGCTGTAAGCAAGGACTATTTAAAGAGGACAGGAAGCGAAGACCGTACGGTGGACTCCATGTTGCTCCCTGGAAGGAAAGAAACATGCGCAGTTGAGACCAAGGAAGCTGAATGCGGAAGTGTTGGCTGCATTTAGACCATTGCGCATGTTTCTTTCCTTCCAGGGAGCAACATGGAGTCCACCATACGGTCTTCGCTTCATAACCTTATTTAATTAAGCCTCCGAGCTATCTGGGCGCCGCCCCACCCCCCTCCTGGTGCTGCCGCCATCGTGGTGGAGTAAACTCAATGTAAATGTCTTTCTGAAAAAGGTAATTATGCACAGCCTATGCTATACAACATAAATGACAAACAAATAGTTTGAGGGCAATATTTGCTGGCCTTTTGTACAGCGGCATGAATCTGAATCATTCAGCCTCGCTCACCGAAGGTGGAGGCATGCATGCAGCCATGCATGATATACCCTCCTACTCATCCAGAACAGTTAAAGCTTCATTGGCTTGTTCAAGGACACTTTCCACGACACAATGTCGAGAGGAGCCACAGATCAAGCCGTAATGGTGAGCTGGAATGAAAGACAGATGGAGAGGATGAAAGTGTGTGTGTGGTAGTCACAGCACACTGTGGGCATGTTGCTGCCTGTTAAACAGCACAGCAAAAGCAGAGATGGATGAAGTGATTTCAAGGTTCATAATATATAGATGGAGAGAATAATATCAAAGCAAATGTGGAAGCAAGCGATAATTGAGAATTCCATTCGCAACTGGTTTAGTAATCAGGACACTGGAGAGGAGAGGTGTACAGAGTGAAGAGAGGGATGGCATTGGGGAAAAAACAAAGCACATACCTTGACATTGTGATGTTATGGTCGAAGCCATGCGGGAATAATCTGAATAATCACAAGTGGTGTTGTCCTGCATAAAAACAATTAAATAAGCAGCTACTGGAGGCTAGTATACACAGCCTACATCAGGACAACGTCTACCTAGAAGAACAGTGAATTAAAATATATTTTTAATGAATATAAAATTATTTATTTGGTATTTTCCGCACGATGCTCTTTTAATTTGAGTGCAACACCATCCAGTCTATTGTGGTATTTTTGTTTCTCCTTTTTATTAAACAATTTGTTGTGCTTTCCCATCGGTCGCTGATTAATCGGTCAGTTTCGTTCTATATATAATGCTTTCTTCCATTCATATCTCTTTTAAATGCTATTCATAACCCTTTACTTCTATAACTTTGTATATATACTTTATATAGCCTATATATAAGTATACTGAACAAGACAGTACAGTAGCCATTGTGAAATCAATATTAGAATGATCAGTTTTCAACCTCACCAACCTGAAAAGGCTGGTCGTTTGCTAGCCTCGTGTTGCGATACCATAGTATACCACTGTGTTGCACTGCGTCTGCCCATGGGGCGATACTAAAATACCACTGTGTTGCACTGCGTCTGCCCATGGGGCGATACTAAAATACCACTGTGTTGCACTGTGTCTGCCCATGGGGTGATACTAAAATACCACTGTGTTGCACTGCGTCTGCCCATGGGGCGATACTAAAATACCACTGTGTTGCACTGCGTCTGCCCATGGGGCGATACTAAAATACCACTGTGTTGCACTGCGTCTGCCCATGGGGCGATACTAATATACATACCACTGCGTTGCACTGCGTCTGCCCCTGGGCCAATATGCATTGCAAAGGCAGATGAACGCTGGCTGCGCCAGACTTGTCGTTTGCAGCAAATATAAGTTTACACGTTTGTGGATTAAATAAACTATAATTAATTAGTCAAATAATCGACTTTTCATATCGCCGCAACTGTAAACACAATTTGCGTTTGTGGATAATATGCTATTGATAACAATTAGTTGAGACCTTTTTTATACCCCGGGCGGGGGGAAATTCAGTTTCAGCTTCACAAGCGCTGCTGCCCACAGAGGAGGCAGCTGTTAGGGCTGAAGTGTCTTGCTTAAGGACGGTTTTGACAACATTGCTGAAGTGTAGAAAGTTTTAAAATTATGTTTTTATGTGGCCACACCCAACAGTTCATTAAGTATACCTGGTTTTCACCTTGGCACCACCCACCTGAAGTTAATTAAGCCTCGCCCACAGCTGTGTGTTGTATGATAATGAGGGAGGGGTTAGGGTTATGATGTGTATTTCGATTGGGCCTTTTGACTCAAAGGCTTTCAGGAAGAAACCAAAGATACTCAGGGAAGACATATTGGAATATTCTAACCACACCTGGGGGTCTATTAGAGTAATTAACTCCATAGACAGACACGTACACAAAACTGAAAAAGTACAAAAAAACCACAGCACTCCATCTAAACTTAACTTCCATCTTAACTGTACTAGGGAACATAGTGGGTATAGTCTGGTTTTTACAGCCAGTCCTGCACGTGCCTTCAGCCTTTTCCTCAACTGAACTCTGGCATTCAGCCTCAGTTAGTTCCCTGACATTGACTCGCTGGGCATCGTTGCCAGTGCAGTGTAGGAAATGATTAATCTCCAAAAAAAAAGAAAGAGAAAACGCTTTTCAAATTCAAACCACGGTGACGTCGAAAATAATTATTATATAACCGTGTGAGTTCAAGATGTAAATGTTTAACCACTCGCCCTCCCCTTGCTCTGTGTCTCTCGGTCCTTTCTCCTGCGTATTGGAGGCCGCTGTGTTTCCTCTCATGTTGGGTAACGTGTCCCTCACTGCAGAGTGAGAAACGTGAGAGATTGCGCACACACACACACACACACACACACACTCACGCTATATCCTTAGAGACCCTTGTGGGTCTCTAAAGATACAGAACGAGTGCGAGAGAGAGAGAGAGGCAAAAAGGAGGAGAGATGTTATTGTTATAGTGATCCGGTGTGAATCTCAACGGAGGATTTAGCACTGTTTGAAATATCCGCAACCAAGAGACCTCTGGCTTTGCTCTTTGTGTGCGTGTGTGTGTGTGTGTGTGTGTGTGCGCGCGAGCTCATGTGTTCGTGTGTTATATATAACCTGATGCTTTAAATCACTTGCCGAGATTCACAGTGGACCGAATGTATAGATTTGTAATTAGCATTCGTGTTTGATATTGAGTTGAATAGCCCATACATGTAATGATATGATACGTACTTGTCGAATGGAAAATGAGAGAAAATTGTCCCGGCGCTCATTTGATAATGGTGCGCAGACTTACTAGCTTGCCTTGCTGATGTACATGCACATATCACATTAATGGGCACGGAGGGATATTAGTTCATTTGATCTAATTAAGATCAAATTATGGGTTGATTCCGTTAAGTTCTCGGCTTAATTATTATTTTCTTGAGCCATCTGTCTGGGCAAGACCTCATGCGTCTACTCTACATTTTGGCAAACGGGGGAAACGAGGAAAAGCCCATTTGGTGAGTGAGTGTGTGGAGGAGGAGGAGGACACCCTCTGACCAAGATTTGCTTTGATTTGTTGGCACGTCAAAACCTCCTCTGTTGACTCTCAGCCCCCCCGCAGCCCCCCCTACACCCCCCCCCCCCCCCGCCCCACCACCCAACGTCCTACCGTACCTCTTCTCTTTTTAATCTCCCTCCCCCCCACTCTCTCTCTCTCTCTCTCTGTCTCTCTCTCTCTCTCTCTCTCTCTCTCTCTGATTCTAACCCTGTCCTCCTCTCTCCATCCATCACGTTTTTACAACGCTGACGTGTACCCGCCCTCGCCACTATCAATTAAAGATAACATCAGCTTCACAGGCTCTCTCCTTCAACCCCCCTCACACACACACACACACACACACACACACACATACACACACACACACACACCCCTGTCCGTCTGTTGCTCCACCTACCTGCCTCTCTGCCCGCCTGCCTCCCCACGTATAGGTCGGTCCGTCCGCAGTCTCTCTGCTTTATGTATTCTCGCCGTGTACAGTGTTTTCTCCCCCTCTCTCTCTCTCTCCTTCCCTGTGTCTCTCTCTCTCTCTCTGTCCAGCTGTGTTGTCTGAGTGTAGCCAGTAATGCTGTGATGAAACGCTGCGCGGCTTCACTTTGATTAGCCCCCGTGTTCTGCAAAGAAATAACCCATTTTGGGCGGGAACCCCTTTTGGTGTTATAGCATATTAGCATTATGTTATGCTTTAGCTATTGAAAAATGGCAGATCTACAAGCTCGTAGGTTGTAGGTCTGCTATTTTTTGAAAAATCGAAGAACGACTGACATAGAAACATAGCTTTTTCAGAAAACTGTCAGGATGTAGAAGACATTTTTTAGTCTGATCTCAGGTCAGAATGAAATAATCAAAGGGAGGTTCTGCAGTGCTGCGGTGTGTATATATAAACCGTAGCGTTCGCTCACTCTGTGCTGAACAAACACACACACACACACACACACACACACACACACACACACACACCTGCACTGAGTCAACCTGCTCCAGGGTTCTGAGACAGTTGGTTCTCAAGGCCTATTCATATACTCAAATTTTAGGTGATAAGGTGTAAAGGTGACCATGCACCGAAACGGTGGTTGTAAAAAGAGATGTGAGATGTGTTTACAAGGTACAAGTGGTACAAGGCACCCTTGGACCACTTCTACCTTGTAAACACATCTCAATATGTCAAGTTGTTAAGTTGATGATTATGCGACGGGTGTCCCCAGATGACAGTGAACTAGTGAAGTGACTTTCAACACCTTTTATAACTCAGGAAAAGGGGGTAAAAGTAAAGAAAAATATCATTACTGTATCAAAAGTACTAAACAAACAATACTATACTATACCTGGTCAAATATATAAAATACCACAAGAAAGACGCTCCACTTAGCTGAACTACAAGCGTGTCAAACTAAATGTAATGCCTACAATTCCAACTGCATGCTTGTCAGTGTGTGCGTGAGTGCACGTGCGTAGTGTGTGGGGTGCTCTCCAGCTCAAATGATGATTATTTTGGTATAGGTCACGGTCTGAAGAGGTTGAGAAACCACTGTTGTAAGAAAACAGTGGAGTGAAAAACACCATAAAAGCATGTCCATGGTGCCCGCTGCTCTCAGTGCTGTGCCATGCTGATAAAAGGTGGTGCGTCGTGCACTTAACCCATTCTGAACGGGAACACATTTTGGTGTTAGCCATCATGTTATGCTTTAGCTATTGAAAAATATCAGATCTACAAGCTCATAGCGCGCCACCGAGTGGCGCGCTACGAGCTTGTAGGTCTGCTATTTTTGAAAAATCGAAGAACGACTGACATTTTTGAAAAATCTGATCTCAGGTCAGAATGGGGTTAATCAGACCAGTGTGTGTCCTAGTGGAAACCTCGTATGAATCTGATCTCGGGTCAGAATGGGTTAAATATGCCAGCGCGTGCAGCTGTGCCAGTAGCTGGTGTACTTGGCTCACGGTTCTGGAGCTGAGCTCTGGCGCTGCTTGGCCACACACACACACACACACACACACACACACACACACACTGCTTGGCCGGGGCTGAGATAGCACTGGTTCCCAGACACTGGGCCGGAACAACATCTGTGGGTCGTTGCGGACACATTGTTATGCGGCTCCTCATTTTTGGTTTTCCTAAATTTGGTTTAGAATTTTTACTACTTCAGAAAGCTAAACTTTTCATGAATTAAACCAAAATTCAATGACTGTTTTTCCTGTAACTTCGTGAAGAAATGTAATAAAAATCTAAGAAATTACATAAATGAGAACAAATATTTGAGAAGTATGGTGAAAATAGCCGATCTAGAAGCTGGCGCGATGCGTCGTGAGCTTGTAGATCTGCTATTTTCACTATAGTTTGAGTCCCCCGGGGGGCAAATATCAAATGTCTGTATTGGGTCACGGCCTGAACAGTCTGGCAACCACTGCACTATACGGTGCAGCTGCAGCCAAAATGAGAGGACACAAAACTCCCGTCTTTATTTATTCAGCTTTTTATGCTGAGCGGGACAAGTTGGCCTCGTTCATTTGAGTTCATATGCGCCAAGTCAAGAAGACGAAGGGGCCGCGATGCCTCTTTTGGATTTGAGTCAGGGAGTACACAGGATATATAAATGATATATCCTGTATATATTATATACAGTATACAGTTACAGGAGTATGCAGTTACAGGAGTATACACTATACAGCCACAAAACCATGTGAAAGAGGACTTAGAGGCAGATATTCTATACTTGTGGTGCCTGAAGACGTGTTTGGACATGCTGGTGACCCCTGGGTTGCAGGCTAAAGCTGCCCATATATCTGTCCTCGGACCACATCATGCCAATCCTCCTCATGCGATACTCGTATACCTATAACTTTACAAGATATTGGTCTTTCTCTCATTTACAAAAGAACACAATTATAATGCATTTTCTCTGCAAACGCCTTAATACAGTGGTTTTCAACCCTTCAAGGCATTCGGCATTTGAGACACGGACGACCATTTGATGATATGTTGCCTCAGAGCCAAAACGTAGAATGTTTTGTTGCCGTTGGATAGGATTTAGCTATACGTTAGGAGAGATAATTAACGTTGATCAAAATCACAATTATTCTACAGTCTCTATCTGTGTATTGTATAGACTACTTCTTGTAAGTTAAGTAATGCAGATGTTTAACAATAATTTAACTCTTTGAGAGTGTAACCTGGTCCATTTGGTTTCATTTTAGAGTTAAAGATCTAATAAGGGTCCATTTGGTTCCCAGCAACTCTCCATCATTTAGCTGCAGGGGACCACCTGGAACCGCCTCAAGGACCACTGGTGGTCCCCGGACCACCGGTTGAAAACCTTAATAATTCAATACGGATGCTGGGGTTAAACAAACGAAGTCAACGGATCACTCTGCCTTTTCAACTAAAGGAGAGAATCGCGGCATAACGCGGCCGCGAGTCCACGCAGCTGCATGTGGGTGTTTTTTCTTCTCGCGTATTCCAGTTGTCTGCTGGGCTTTGAGAAATAAACAGCGAGGTCTGACCTGCAGGCACAATGCGTCACCTATCATCTGTGGTTAGGAGTAAGGTGCAGTTTGTGAGTGTTAGTCTTCAGTCAGTATACGCCTGTGTGTGTGTGTGTGTGTGCGCGGCGCGTGGCGTGGGGCGCGCGGCGTGGCTGCAAGTCCATAATTCATAGACATATGCACTCTTCCCTTTGAAATCTATCCATAATTGATTCTGCCAGTCCGCGTGTGGAGATGGTTAGAGGGGCTATCTTTCTCCGTGACTCACTAGTGAGAGAAGGAGAAAAAGAGAGAGATGGAGAGAAATTATGTGCATGTGTGCGTTATACGGTTTGCGTACAGTGTATGCACATGTGTGT
The DNA here is from genome assembly GCF_963924005.1 of Protomyctophum bolini. NCBI lineage: Eukaryota > Metazoa > Chordata > Actinopteri > Myctophiformes > Myctophidae > Protomyctophum > Protomyctophum bolini. Next base: position 8,232,176 of record NC_137872.1, read on the forward strand.
GCGCGTGTGTGTCTGCGTGTGCGTGCGTGAGTGAACGTTTGTGCATGCGGTTGTGCATAAGAGTGCTTACGTGCAATGGAGAGAGAAGTGGAGGAGCAGATGAGAAAGGAGCATGGCGCACTGCAGTGTAAAGCACGGTCTCTCTCTCTCTCACTCCCTCTCTCTCGGTCTCTCTCTCTCCTCTCGCTCTCTCTCCTTACTTCTCCCTCTCCCTCCTGCCCCCCTTTCTCTCTCTCTCTCTCTCTCCCTCTTTCTCTCATATTATACACCTCTGCATTTTGGAGGCAACAGAGAAGATTTGTTCACCTTCCTTCCTTCCTTCCTTCCTTCCTTCCTTAGTTCCTTTCCTTCCTTCCTTTGTCGTCTTTTGTCCTTTCCCCTCCTCCCCCCCCCCCCCTCCTCCTCCTCTTCTTCCTACTCCTCCTCCTCCTCTCCCCCCCCTCCTCCTCCTCCTCCTCCTCTTCCCCCTCTTCCTCCTCCTCCTCCTCCTCCCCCTCCCTCCTCCTCCCCTTCCTCCCTCTCCCTCCTCCTCCTCTCCTCTCCTCCCTGCCTGTTTGTAGGGTCGAGTGCTGAAATGCTCCTGTATATGAATAGCTGGCCCAGTATTCTCATTCGATGGCCTCGTGAGCGGGCCAGGCAGCGCCGTATAGTGGAAAGTAACTATAAGTATATTTATTCAGCTGTAATGTACTTTTTGAGGTAATTTTTCACTCGACCAGAGTTTTCTATATATGATTACTTCTATTCCACTCCATCTCACTGCAGGCAAACATTGTATACTTGTTTCACCTACAATGATTTGAAAACTTTACTTGTAGATTTCGATTATTATTACGAAACCGCACGCACACACACACACACACACACACACGCACACACACAGCCTACTTTAGCAATTTGAAAATAGCCGTTCTACGAGCTTGTAGAGCTGCTATTTTCAAAGGATTTTAAATTTGAAACAGAGTATTTCTACAAAAGGGCATTGATACTATCACTTATAAAGGGCCACTTCACCCCTTTTGCAACCACATCTTACTTTAATGATGTTTGGGAGACAAGAAACACTTTCCTGTGGTTTTTATGTGGGTAATAATTATGTGTTTTTAGATATTTTAGCATTTCAAAGTGCCAGTGATGTCATGGACACTGGTCTCACTTCCTTCCTGGACTACGTGTTGTCTCAGTAAGACAGCCCTCTCCCTCTCCACAAGGTGGAGCAGTGCACCAAAGCATTATGGGAATTGTAGTCCAGGAAGGAAGTGAGTACTTCTTCCATCAATATAAAATACTCCATTACAAGTAAACGTCCAGAATAAAAAATGTGCTTGAGTAAAAGTAGAGAAGTATTGGCATCAAAATGTACTTAATTTCCAAAAGTAAAAATGTCAAAGTTTATTGTCATATTTAGAAAATGTAGATCGGCTATTTTCAAATTGCCAGAATGCGTATAGGGCAGAAGTATGCAGGTTAATGTAGGTTTTGTAATAATAATAATCTACAAAGTAACTAAAGTTTTCAGATAAACGTAGTGGAGTAAAAGTACAACATGTGCCTCTGGGATGTAGTGGAGTGGAAGTAAAAGTATTACAAATTGGAAATACTCAAGTAAAGTATACAAATACCTCAAAAGTGTACTTAGGTACAGTACTTAAGTAAATGCACTTAGTCACTTTCCACCACTGCTGAGCTAGGGAGATGTATATAGGTCCGTGCGGTGGTTGTTAACTTGTTAACCCATTCTGACCTGAGATCAGATTCATACGAGGTTTCCACTGGACACACACTGGTCTGATGAACCCATTCTGACCTGAGATCAGATTCTAAAAATGTCAGTCGTTCTTCGAATCTTTCAAAAATAGCAGACCTACAAGCTCGTATCGCGCCACTCGGTGGCGCGATATGAGCTTGTAGATCTGCTATTTTTCAATAGGTAAAGCATAACATGATGCTAACACCAAAACGGGTGCCCGGTCAGAATGGGTTAAGTGTGTGATGATGCAACTCCAGGTAATGCCGGGAGGCTAGTCAGCTGCCTGGGGCCATGTGGCTCACTTTAACGAGGAATACCAACCAATAATGGCACTTTTAGGGAACAGTGTTTCTGGAAATTGGGTCACGTACGGACGGACGGACGCAACACTGTCGAGTTTGTCCACATGACAAGACAAGGGGATAAACAGGCAGTACAACGCGGTAGAATGCTCGGTGTTCATTTGAAGGGTACAAAATGAAATATATATATACTTTAGTAATTTGTACACTCTCAGAGTTGAAAAATGGATGAAGATATTTTGAAAGTGTAACATCAACAACGCTATAGAAAGGTTTATTGTCTCGCCTCTTTTGGTTTTGCCATTGTGCAGAAACATGTAACTTTGTACCTACTATATCTTTTTTTGCTCTTGTTCCAAGCGAGCTCAGATGAAACGTGGCATGCAGTCAGAGAGAAGGTTCAAGGTTCAAGGTTACTTTTATTAGTGTCCCCCGAAGGGCAAATGGATTTACAGCAGATACTATAAGGCTTGAAACACATACAACATACATCAATCAAACCGAACGTATTACTGCTAGAGAATCGACACTAGCCACATGAAAGCTCCCAAATGCTGTTTATAAGCTAAAGAAAAGCCGTCATGAATGCATGTGTAATGAATCAATACTGAGGGACTGCATGGTCTATTTCTCACCTAGAATAGATGGTAAATGGGACATTTATATAGCTGGTTTTATCCAAAGAAACTTTACATAGATTGTGCATTATACATTCACCCATTCACCCACATAATGGAAACCATGCAAGGCACCAATGACCTGCACATGGGGAGCATTTAGAGGTTCAGAGTCTTGCTCAAGGACACTGACTCTGGGGGAGCCCGGGATTGAACTGGGTTCCCATATGGCCGCGCTGCATGGGCCGAGTCACTGCCGCCCCACATGTTATCAGAAACACTTTTTCTTGGACAGGTTGAAATATGAAGTTTAACCCATTCTGACCGGGCACCCATTTTGGTGTTAGCATCACGTTATGCTTTAGCTATTGAAAAATAGCAGATCTACAAGCTCATAGCGCGCCACCGAGTGGCGCGCTACGAGCTTGTAGGTCTGCTATTTTTCAAAAATCGAGGAACGACTGACATTTTTTTAGAATCTGATCTCAGGTCAGAATGGGTTAATCAGACCAGTGTGTGTCCAGTGGAAACCTCGTATGAATCTGATCTCAGGTCAGAATGGGTTAATTATAAAAGCTACGTCACTGTGTACAGTATGAATATCTGCAATGGCACCTGGTACCAAAAGCAAGGAGAGGCCATTGAAGTCGATCCACCACTAACTAACTAGGCTATATGCAGTTGAAAAGTGCCATATAGATTATATGGTTATTGTTTGAGTGGTAAAGATATTGCCAAAGATATTTGGTGTCGAAGGAAAAACGGAGGGAGCCATGTGTAGACCCCGGAGGGTTTAAGTATAAGGTGTTAAACACAGAGGGTGACACGGCAGAGGGTGACACGGCAGCAGGGAAGAGGGTGACACCGCAGAGGGTGACACCGCAGCAGGGAAGAGGGTGACACCGCAGAGGGTGACACCGCAGCAGGGAAGAGGGTGACACCGCAGAGGGTGACACCGCAGAGGGTGACACCGCAGCAGGGAAGAGGGTGACACCGCAGAGGGTGACACCGCAGAGGGTGACACCGCAGCAGGGAAGGAGACTAAAGCAAAAAGGGGAAGAGAAACATCATAGTGTCCTCATATAGTCACTGTTACGGTGGCTTACAACAGGGTCACCCTCTAGGGGACCACCCCCCTACTGCGAGTGACACTGCTGTGAGTCAGCCCCCGGTGGGGGGCAGGGGAGGGGAGGGGCAGGGGGAGGGGATCAGAAGTGAACGCATCCTAATTAACTCCAGAGGTGACGGTGCCATTGTGGCACTGCACATTGTGGAGCCAGAGCAGCGTCATGGTTCATGGAAACCACTTAATCCCCCATTATACACTTCACTAACCGGGGTCCCCCAGGGCTCTGTATTCGGTCCGATGTTGCTCTTAGCTGGATAGGGTTTATATATCGGGTGGAAACGCGAACAATGTCCTAAACTCTTATACTTTTCTAGGATTCAAGTGGCAAAAGTAGCCGATCGTCGAGCTCAAAACGACGTTGTGTTTCATCGCGTTTGGAACCGCTACGTGAAATGCTTTGTGACGCTATAGTTTATGATCAAACATACGGGTGTCATTTTACGGAAATAAACACTTAAAAGTTAGAACATGGAAGTATAGGAGGTTTCTGCCCGACATACAGCAACGTACGTTTGTTCAGAAAACTATTTAGGCTTTAGAAGGCCTTGTTATAGAGAAAAGAAGAAAACTAAGATGGGCCAATATGAGTTATATATAGGGTTTCATGTGGTCGTCGTTAGAGACGGATGCAGGTGTGTAATGGCGAGCGGCTGACGCTGTGCGTCACGGCGACCTTTCACCTCGAGTATCTGCGCTGTGGCGGTCGGTCGGTCGGTCGGTCGCCCGTTCGTTATGGTGACTTTCAGCTGTGCGTTAACGTTGACATTGAGGGTTTATAGGTCGACGTCACTTTATGGGCTTTTACTGTACGGTTAAAGCCGAAAGAAGAGGTGAAGCTGGCCGTGTGTCAGAGAGAGAGAGAGAGAGGGATGGGGGGGGGTTGGGCTGATGGCCCAGGGAGTTAACGACACCATCTGCTCGCCTCGCACACATCATTACTACTACAGCTGGATACACACCTCCATGACTCACTGTCTGTCTGTCTGTCTGTCTGTCTGTCTGTCTGTCTGTCTGTCTGTCTGTCTGTCTGTCTGTCTGTCTGTCTGTCTGTCTGTAGGTCGATCTCAGTCTGTTCTCCATCGACATCATTTCAGTCCTAATGCTTCTCTCCTCACCTCAACTCTCTCTCTCTCTCTCTCTCTCTCTCTCTCTCTCTCTCTCTCTCTCGTCTTGTCAGTCTATTTATTTCCCTCTGTTCCTCCGCTGTATCTTGTTTCCATGTCGTCCTCCTCTCTGCCCCAGTTTCTCCCTCTTTCTCTCACATCTGTGCACCTGTTTTCTCTCCGTCTCCACCTCTCTTCATGTCTCTCTCTCTCTCTCTCTCTCTCTCTCTCTCTCTCTCTCCCTTTTCCATCTCTCACTCCTCTGTCGTCATCCCCCCCAGCCCCCCCTTAGCACTTGGCAGACAGCGCTCTGCTTTATTTCGCTGACTTCACTGTTTTAGCAATTTCTCCAGTACTGAATAATTCACCGCAGACACTGTTATCTGGAACACACACACACACACACACACACACACACACACACACACACACACACACACACACACACACACACACACACACACACACACGACGCACACGCACGCAAACACACTCTCTCACATGGCCCGGTGTGTGAACACACGCGTGCCACACAGCGTTCCATTTCATTGGGAACAGCGGTGCAACACATTACGGCGTGTAGACCACGTGCACAGTTTAGCACTCTCTGAGGACATCCATCCATCCATCCATACCTTCCTCCATACCTCTCTCTCTCTCTCTCTCCCCTCTCTGTACCCCTCATCTTTCATCATTGTAACTTCATTACCCATCATATAATTGCATATAATAGTCCCTAGTTTCCATATCCTATATGGTATTGTGCCACTCGTGCGTGTGTGCGAGTGGCTCATGTAGTGCGTTGCAGGGCGTGCGTGCGAGTGGGGGAGGTAAGCGTTAGAGAGACGTCATGCATATTGAGTCAATGTGACTCTTGGTATATCACTGGTTGAGCGTCGCTGTCAGTCGGTCCCTGTTGGTACTATGGCTCCACAGTGGATATACATGATGGACATGCATATCACTGCGTCTCATTCACTTTTGTGTTCACGAAGGAGACGCATTTCTTATCGCTTTATGCACTGTCCCTAATGGCGGATAGCTTTCTTTCCTCCTGTGGCAGAAGCGTATGTGTCAATGCTAATGATGTGCGCATATGAATTATTTTGGCACATCTATCTCTCTATACTCGATGATCTACTCCTCTCCTCTCCTCTCCTCTCCTCTCCTCTCCTCTCCTCTCCTCTCCTCTCCTCTCCTCTCCTCTCCTCTCTGAATGTGTTCCAAATGAAATGGCAAAGGCAACATATCTATCATGGCTCTGCAGCATAAGTGTAGTAAATAGGAGCTTCTTATTAAATCACATTAGCTTCATCGATTTCAGTCTTTTTCCTCTTGCACTTATTTTCTTTTTTTGGCTCTGTTGCCGTTTTGACTCTCTCCCCCAAATGAGATTTCCCCTCTCCTCTCCTCTGGCGCGGGCCAACGTGTCACTTAATGCATTAGTGTACATGAACAATAGAGTGGGAACAGAACGGTGCTTCCACATCAAATAGAAGCTTTCAATTAATGCATTTTTATTTCATTCTCTACTCCAAATAGACAGTATACTGCAAGATGACGTTAGGAGATGAGTGTTTGACATCATGAACCTGTTTGAATTGGTGCAATTCAAACTACACTGCACTGCACTGCACTGCACTGCACTGCACTGCACTGCACTGCACTGCACTGCACTGCACTGCGCACAAGCGGTTGGTTGGATTATAGATGATGTCATGTTGATTTATGCAGTGCATGTGCTGAGCAGGGCGCTTTCTACCTGTCAACACCTGTCACATGTCTACGATGGAGAGAGAGAGAGATTACTCAGTCGAATCCCTGCAGTGTGTGAACTCTTGAGTAAATAATTATTAATGCACTGATTCCCAATCTTTTTCCATTTGAAGGACTCTATATAATGATATACATTAGGCCTCTATTAGGACTATATAATGATATACATTAGGCCTCTATTAGGACTATATAATGATATACATTAGGCCTCTATTAGGACTATATAATGATATACATTAGGCCTCTATTAGGACTATATAATGATATACATTAGGCCTCTATTAGGACTCTATATAATGACATACATTAGGCCTCTATTAGGACTCAATATAATGATATACATTAGGCCTCTATTAGGACTCTATATAATGATATACATTAGGCCTCTATTAGGACTCTATAATGATATACATTAGGCCTCTATTAGGACTCTATATAATGATATACATTAGGCCTCTATTAGGACTCTATAATGATATACATTAGGCCTCTATTAGGACTCTATATAATGATATACATTAGGCCTCTATTAGGACTCTATATAATGATATACATTAGGCCTCTATTAGGACTCTATAATGATATACATTAGGCCTCTATTAGGACTCTATAATGATATACATTAGGCCTCTATTAGGACTCTATATAATGATATACATTAGGCCTCTATTAGGACTCTATATAATGATATACATTAGGCCTCTATTAGGACTCTATATAATGATATACATTAGGCCTCTATTAGGACTCTACATAATGATATACATTAGGCCTCTATTAGGACTCTATATAATGATATACATTAGGCCTCTATTAGGACTCTACATAATGATATACATTAGGCCTCTATTAGGACTCTATATAATGATATACATTAGGCCTCTATTAGGACTCTATATAATGATATACATTAGGCCTCTATTAGGACTCTACATAATGATATACATTAGGCCTCTATTAGGACTATATAATGATATACATTAGGCCTCTATTAGGACTCTATATAATGATATACATTAGGCCTCTATTAGGACTCTATAATGATATACATTAGGCCTCTATTAGGACTATAATGATATACATTAGGCCTCTATTAGGACTCTATATAATGATATACATTAGGCCTCTATTAGGACTCTATAATGATATACATTAGGCCTCTATTAGGACTCTATTTAATGATATACATTAGGCCTCTATTAGGACTCTATATAATGATATACATTAGGCCTCTATTAGGACTCTATAATGATATACATTAGGCCTCTATTAGGACTCTATTTAATGATATACATTAGGCCTCTATTAGGACTCTATAATGATACATTAGGCCTCTATTAGGACTATAATGATATACATTAGACTATATAATTATATACCACATTAGATTAGATAGACATTAGGCCAGGGACCCACATTAGATATACTCTATAATTATATACATTAGGCCAGGGACCCACATTAGATATGCTTTTTTAATGCATTAATTTGTATGCATCTCTGGGACAATCTACAATCTACTCCGATACCTTAGTAACTTGTTATAGTACAACACGCGCATTTGGTTTGGTACGCATTCGGTACACTCTCAGAGTTACGGGGGTTACGATGTTGTTGAGAAACATTGCCATCATTCATTCATTAATTCACTCATTCACTCATTATTTCACTCACTCACTCACTCACTCACCCACTCACCCATTCATTCACCCACTCATTCATTCACTCACTCACTCACCATGTGCGCGCACGCACACATGTGTGTGTGTGTGTGTGTGTGTGTATGTGCATGCCAGTGCGTTTGGTGTGTCCACTGCAGCAGCTCAAGCAGAACAAAGTGTCTGAATGGATCAGCGCGTGACGGATGTACAAACGAGGCCCGTATCGACAGGTCCATCACTGAGCCGACCTGCCCACGCCGTCCCCATGATGTGGAAATCCATACGCACGGTAGAGCCATCCATACTGTACGGCACGGTAGAGCCATCCATACTGTAGTGTACGTACGGTACAGCCATCCATACAGCCTTTGAACCAATAGGAAAGGGGAGGGAGAGTTTCAACGATGATGTCACAACCATTATGGGTGAGGTAGAGTCGCCGGGGCGGAAACACACAAATCCTCTCATGGCGACGCTCCTTGGAGACGAGCCGTCTAGAAGAGGGTGTGTGTGTGTGTGTGTGTGTGTGTGTGTGTGTGCACGTGTGCGCACATTACACATCAATAATTGCACTTACATTTTGAGGTATACGTTTAGTGAGTATTTCCAATTTGCGATATCCTACTCCTAATTCTCCACTACATCTCAGAGACAAATATTGTAGCCTACTTTTCCTCCACTACAATTATTTGAAAACTTTAGTTACTATTTTGATTATCATTGAAAACATGCGTTTTCTAGACATTACTTTCTGCATAATGAGTACGTTTACTTTTAAAACCTTAAGTATACTGTATATTTTCAAGTCAAAACGTTATGTCTAAAATTTCTATAGTCATTTAGATTTCTGGACTTTCACTTGTAAGTCTTTCTACATTGCAGTATTGGTACTTTTACTTCAGTGAGTATTTCTTCCACCACTGGATGTTTGCAGAATCTGTGTCTTCAGAGATGAACAACTGACTGTATGCGCCCTCTAGGTGCCGCTATTGCAGCCTTTTAGTTTGCAGCCATTTGTTTGAAAGTTGTCGAAAATAAAACATAAAACGTAACCCTCTCACTTATTATAAGTCACGCTAAACCTCCATAATTCCAAACCCCATGACGTTATTTGAAGTGGTTTACACAGGCTGAGTAGCAGACCAGTGAAGGACAAACTTACAAATCTGTTTTTTTATGTGAATTGAGCACATTGAATGCACACTCAAATGGCTCTGTGAAAGCTCCATGCCCCATTTCGTCAAACTGGAAAAGCTGCCATTTGGAGATATTACCTTTTTTCTCTCCTTCGCAGACTGCAGAGTCTCCTTAGCTGAACCTCTGCTTGTTTCTGGCCTGTGCACACAGTTTAAGTAACTGAGTGCATTTACTACTGCACTTATTTTAAGTATACAATTTTGAGGTATAGCCTACTTTTACTCTAGTGTTGCTATTTTTTGTAATCCACTACTACATATTTGGCAAATGTTGTACTTTGTACTCCACTACAGTTATGTATACTTGACAGCTTTAGTTACTAGCTACTTTTAAGATGTACCGTAGGCTATATTTAAAAATGAATACAATAAAAGTATATTTTGACGCCTTACTTTTGTACTTTTACTCAGAGCAGTATTGCTACTTAAGTATAAGAAAGAGTACTTATTCTACCACTGGTGTTAATTTATGCAGACCTATAACTCCAAAAGCAACCAAATGGACCCTTTGCACACTGCCAGTGTTAAATGAACACTGCCAGAGTTAAATGGACACTGCTAGAGTTAAATGGACACTGCCAGAGTTAAATGAACACTGCTATAGTTAAATGAACACTGCCAGAGTTAAATGAACACTGCCAGAGTTAAATGGACACTGCTAGAGTTAAATGAACACTGCTAGAGTTAAATGAACACTGCCAGAGTTAAATGAACACTGTCAGAGTTAAATGAACACTGCTAGAGTTAAATGAACACTGCTAGAGTTAAATGAACACTGCCAGAGTTGAAAGGACACTGCTAGAGTTAAATGAACACTGCCAGAGTTAAATGAACACTGCTAGAGTTAAATGAACACTGCCAGTTAAATGAACACTGCTAGAGTTAAATGAACACTGCCAGAGTTAAATCAACACGGTGGAGTACACGCTGTACTGTATGTACAGTATGTTCATGTGCAAATGAGGTTTGGAAATCCTTTGGGGATTGTGAGCGTGTGTGTGTGCGCGCACGTGCATGTGTACACTATATGCGTGTGTGTGGGCATGGATGGATTTGCACATGTAATGTGATGATGTTCATGTGCAAATCAATGTGTGAATAATAGTAGGCTATAAATGCAGGCATTCCTGTGGACATTCATTTAGCATGCACACTCAGAGAGAGATAGAGAGAGAGAGAGATAAAGGGTGTGATAGTGTGTGTGTGTGTGTGTGTGTGTGTGTGTGTGTGTGAGAGCGTGTCCTTTGGCAGGCCTCAGTGCTTTGCGTGTGCACATTCTTTACGTGTCGTTTGTGTCGGGCAGAAGCCTTACATCTCCATGACGACCGATACAGAAGTATCGTCTATGTATTCTTCTAGTGAAACCTTTTCTTCTGTTTTACTCACTCAGACGGTGTTTAAATGGAACCAAACGGACCTGTATAAGGGTCAACATTAAACCAGTTGATTTGGTTGTCAAATTGGATCAGTTGTGGTTTAGAGTAAAGGCAGATATGTAACGCACGCATGCATTTTCAGTTTAATGTTCGGCTCTCAATACTTACATTATTGTTAATCATCTGCATTCGTTAATTTGAAAGAAGGCTACACACAATTAGAGAATGTAGAATCATTGTTATTTCACAATTAGTTGTGAACAAGTGTTATTTTGATCAACGTTTGCGAGGGTCTGCGAGGCTACATCTCATCAATGTTATGAATAACTAACGGACCTTGATATGAAAAGGGTTGAGATCCACTGATCTACAGCATCATCACTCCTCTGTCCTCTCTCTGTCCCCGTAAAGGGTTGAGATCCACTGATCTACAGATCATCACTCCTCTGTCCTCTCTTTCTGTCCCCGTAAAGGGTTGAGATCCACTGATCTACAGATCATCACTCCTCTGTCCTCTCTTTCTGTCCCCGTAAAGGGTTGAGATCCACTGATACAGCATCATCACTCCTCTGTCCTCTCTTTCTGTCCCCGTAATGGCCCGTCAATCACTTTCCTCTCGTCTCTCTCTCTCCTGACTACACAGTGCAAGGCAAGTTCAACCACTGCCACCCTATGTGTGGTTGACCGGTGGAGTCCCTCGCGGCTTTACACTATTCTGGTTCAGTTCTACATTGAATATCTTGGCTGAAAACAGCCCGATGGAGCTGGTAGATGTTTCCCTGCCAAGGCTTCTCCTCCAGAACAACGGGTGCTGCTTGGGGATTAACCCATTCTGAACTGAGATCAGATTTAAAAAAAATGTCTTATACATCCTGACAGTTTTCCGAAAAAGCTGTGTTTCTATGTCAGTCGTCCTTCGATTTCGAGTGGCGAGTGGCGCGCTACGAGCTTGTAGGTCTGCTATTTTTTTTTAAAGCTTGTAGATCTGCTATTTTTCAATAGCTAAAGCACAACATAATGCTAACGCCAAAAGGGGTTCCCGCCCAAAATGGATTAAGGGGTTATTAGTTCGGCACATTTACAACAACAACAAGGCAATGTGCTTTACATAAAACATTAAGCCGAGGGAAGTCATTATTAAAAGGACATTAGAATACAATAAAACTAAATAATTGAAAATAAAACCGAGACAAATTACATTACATGCTCCACCTCTCTCATCCTTTTCCCCATCCATCCATCCATCCATCCGTCCATCCTTTCTCTCTCCTCCTCACCTGATGTTACCTGAGCCGCCATCTGCCTGCCCGCCTGTCTGCTTTTGATCGAGATGGATAGAAGGAGCCTGGTGGGGGAGGATGTAAGCTTCAGTGTGTGCGCGTGCGTGTCTGTCTGTCTCTAACCGATCTTATAGGGACACCAGGGTTCATGTGCGGATACAGGCTGGATTTTACAGTTATAGTTTTTTGGAGTGAAAAAAGCTGTCCGTTCGTCGACATAACTATAATTATTATAGAAATGTCCTATAGAAATGTGAGTCAATATTCTCTCCGATCAGCCACAAAATGTCTGTCACACTGATATGGAGATATTTGTCTCAGCCCTGCTAATAATAACCCATTCTGACACTAATCTGCAAAGCTCATCTGTCTGAATGTACAGAATACTGTATATTATGCAGTCAGTGTTTGAATGACACCATGGCTATTGAGGAGCAATATTCTCCGGGGTGGGAGGGATCAGTTTTTGATTGATTGACTGTTTGATTTTGATCTCTCTCTCTGTATACTACACAATACATGCACACTCATACAGAGCATGCACCCATCTACTGCACTGCAAAAATATCCAATTGATATGAGGAATCATAATTATGGAACCCATACTTTTACATATTTCATATTCTTGGGCAAATGTGCTCTGTGTATTTACATACTGTAGGCCTATTCAGATGCTTTTCTGTTGTCACCTGTCGGCCGTGGGGGGCTTGTTTAACCTTTAAGTTCCATTAACTTCCCC
>NC_137872.1:8247604-8250104 GCF_963924005.1 Protomyctophum bolini
GCAATTTTAGTGATGCACGCAAACAAACACACACACACACACACACACACACACACACACGCGTGCGCACACACACACGCACACACTCCAAGGAACCTCATGAATATAACATACACCCATGGGCAACTGTTGGACTCAGCAAAAGATGGCAGCCTCTAATTTGAGATGTGGCAACATTCATGTATACGGTACAGTGCATACCGGCAGTACAGCTGTTGGGTCCACAAGCTGGACATGTCGCCATGTCAGCTTATTATTATGAAGCCACTTTGGGCCTTGTTCTTTTTTCATTATTATTATTAGTGTACCGCCTCAAACTGGATTGTCATCATATCTGCAACTCCCCACCCAGTCCTCTGCCCAACTCCCCAACATGCTAGCTCTGCCTCACACCGCTGTGCTGTGTAGACACATGACACATATTGTAAAAATCACTGTTAATTTAACTCTGAGAGTTACAGACCCATAAGGGTCCATTTGGTTCCATTTGTACACTCTCAGAATTACCGACCCATAAGGGTCCATGTGGACTAGGGATGCACCGAAAGGGAAATTCTTGGCCGAAACCGAATACCGAATATAGGAAACTCTTTGTTGTAAAGCTACCTGATTATGGCAAAACCTAACTTAAATAAACACTTATGGGTCCATTAAAAAACATCTAAATAATTGGAGGCTTTTGATTAATTAATCTCAATTAATCACATTTTAATCGCATATCAATAGGCCTATTTGACCTGAGCAGTGAGCTTTTTTCTACATAAGCATAGGCAATAAAAACAAGTAGTAATAATAATAGTGATAATATTATTTATATAAAGCTTCTCTGAGTACTTAAAGACACTTTTCAAGGAGAACATGAGAAAACAAATAAAAACAACTTTATTAGAGAAAAACTAAGACTATGGAATAAATAAATTCATTCATTGTTAAAGCTCCAAATGATATTCCCATTCGTCTTTGTGTCTGCCCGTGTAAACGCAGCAGAGAGTGTGAGGGGTTGGGGAACGGATGCAAAGTACATAGTGTTAAAACTAACGTTAGCTCCCATGCTAGCTACTAGCTTCCCTCGTCAACAGAACACCACCACAGATCGGGTGGAAGCTGCCCGATGATAAGACCCTTATCATTTAACTGGGGACCCCCTGGGAACTCCCTCAAGGACCCCTGGGGGTCCCCGGACCCCCTGGGAACTCCTTCAAGGACCCCTGGGGGTCCCCAGACCCCACTAGTCACGACACATGGCACACATGGAGTGACGCACTGCAGGGACTTCCGGCCCATTGTTTTTGGGAAACGCCAAACCACTTGAGCGCTCCAACAACGGATTTAACAAAGGCTTTACAACAGCAGCCCTGCATGATCAACTGCCACGCAAAGCATCCATAAAGCAGACTGCAGTGAGGCGTCATCACCATCAACAACAACAACATGCACTCACTGTACGGGCACACCGGCGGCGTGCTATAGGCCGTCCTTGTCACATTACAGGGAAACATTATTCTCTTTTAATAGGAATATTAAATCGTCGTTATAGGATCGTCACACACTGTGGATGTGGCATTTTAATGGAGCGGCCGTGTGTCATATGTAGAGAGAGGCAGAGCCGCCAGGTGTGTGTGTGTGTGTGTGTGTGTGTGTGTGTGTGTGTGTGTGTGTGTGTGTGTGTGATGCGCAGGCGGTGTGTCAGTGGGGGAAGGGGCAAGTCATGGGACTGTGTGCGGAGTGGGAATTGGGGCGTATATAGAACTAATGAAATGTTAATGATTCACATTAACATTGATGTGTGTGTGCGCGTGCATGCGTGTGTGTGTGTGTGTGTGTGTGTGTGTGTGTGTGTGCATGCATGCGTGTGTGTGTGTGTGTGTGTGCGTGCGTGTGTGATCATATACGGCATGAAGTCATAGCCTGTATGGTTCCAATGTGCAGAAAGATAATGACCTAATGTTATTTACTCAGTCATGTGTGAGGTGCTGTACCTCTGCTGGCCACCAGAGGCTCCCTAACTGTTCATTTTGCATGTGCCCGTACAACAGCATGGTACAAACGCATCTCTCTTGCTCGTTGACAAAACGACTAAGTTTAATGACGGAGCTAAGGGGGAAAAAAAAGCTCATTCTTTTTTATATAGTTGAGAACTATGATGAACGTACAGTATAGTACAGTGTAGGGAGGGGCATGCCAGGCCAGGGACGTGCAGAGAGTCTTAGAGAGAGGCAGGGGCTGAAATCCCGTAAGAGGGCACTTTTGGACCAAAATAGCTGATCTACAAGCTCACAATGCGTCACGCTGCCAGTGCTGCCACGCGTTCAGAGCTTTGGGGATCAGCTATTTTCGGTGGCGCAACCCTGCAGCACTCTTGTGGTGTACGACATGCATGGAAACAAATTTGTGCAACACAAAAAGTTCAGGAGACTTCGGAAAAAAGCAATTCTCCTGAATGCTGCCTTCCTTCCGGCTGCATGGCATACAATTTACAATTTAGGCATTTAGCAGACGC
>NC_137872.1:8255104-8339104 GCF_963924005.1 Protomyctophum bolini
AAGTAAAAGTATTCGTTTTTGCAGAATGTCTTTTGAAAATAGCCGATCTACAAGTTCACACATGCGTCGCATGTTTGGCCTTAAAACTGCGATATGGTTGTGTCAAGGATTTAGACATCCGCGTTAAGTTCTAATAGCGGACACTGCGGCGGGTTCTAAACTGGGACAACCAGTCCCCTTTGATTAGTATTTTATTTTCCCGGGACTTCTTCAGTTATTGGCTTCGGAATGTAACAAAAACCCCAAAAATATCTCCGTAAATTCAAGGCTTCATGGGGTGTGTAATTAAGTCTGTGTACCGGTATATGTACCGGTATGTATAAGTCATTTTTTGGGGGGGATGAACTATTACTTTAAAGGTATATTCAGTGATTTAACTTAAGTCAGATATCACTTATTTTTTTGTTTTGTTGTGATAATCCTCCCTACTATAGAATGTGCTGACCATATAAGGAGTTCCTTCCTGTCCCCAGTTAACCCCTGGGGTAAAAAAACCAAAACGTAGGTTTCGTTTTTGGCTAGGTGGCAAAGCCTTCATCCAATCAGGATAGAGAGGGGCCTTCCACCAATCACGACCTTGGTGTGTGTGCTGTTGGCCTGTTGCGTGTCCCCTCACTGTAGTGTGTGCATGTGCACATCTTGTTACCGGGGCGGACCGGGTTTTTAACAACCCCCTCTTCTTTCTGGGTGGACCTGTAGTCTATTCATCCATGGTCAGTGGGAGTGAGACCAGCTCCATCACCATCTGGGTGGACCACTAGTCTATTCATCCATGGTCAGTGGGAGTGAGACCAGCTCCATCACCATCTGGGTGGACCTGTAGTCTATTCATCCATGGTCAGTGGGAGTGAGACCAGCTCCATCACCATCTGGGTGGACCTGTAGTCTATTCATCCATGGTCAGTGGGAGTGAGACCAGCTCCATCACCATCTGGGTGGACCTGTAGTCTATTCATCCATGGTCAGTGGGAGTGAGACCAGCTCCATCACCATCTGGGTGGACCTGTAGTCTATTCATCCATGGTCAGTGGGAGTGAGACCAGCTCCGACCATCACCATCTGCTCCCCCCCCCCACAGCCAGTTCCTTTACGCTGAGAGGAGCATTGGTTGTCCGCTATGCTGCAGCGACAGTCGGTGACCTGGCTGCACACCGCCGCCCGCAGGGCATGCCAAGAGATTTGGCAAGATCATAACGGATCCCCCCCCCCTCCCCCATGCACCCCCCCCCCCCCTCCGCCATGCACCCCTCCCCCTCCACAACACCCATACCCTCTCCACCAAAAAGGGGCCATCTCGGAGCCAGTACAGGTTCCATCACCACCTGGTACTGGCGTGCCATGTTGGTATAGCTTCTTTTTTTTTTCTTTTTAGGTGCGTCCAAGGTTTGTGTGACTGTGTGTATAATACCCCATAGCGATGATTTGATTGGCCGAGAGCACCCCGTAGCGATGATTTGATTGGCTGAGCCAAACGCAAACGTATTGAGGATTAAAATAAGTGAGGACAGAAAATTGAAGACGGAAAAGTGCACGGACGCAAATAGTGTGATTGGCCGAGCGCCAGAGTAAGATCAAAGAATCGGCGCACGGCCCCCGAGTAAGGCAGCGTGCCCGTCGAAGCGTTCACTCCTTTGTTTTTATAAACCCTCCCGTCGTCTGCTAATAAAATAGGACTTTGGCACAAGCTATTGCGGCGAGTGGCTCTACTGTGATGTCCTCTCTCTGACAGCCGGCGCCTCAAAAGGAACGCTGTGCGCCGTGCATGCTTCTATGAGTCTCCTCGGTATAACCTCTATATGTGTGTTGTGTTGGTGTTGTCTTATATGTTTCCTGCTGTCGTCCGATGTCTTTGTGTTACTGTCCTGTATAGACGTTTGGTCCGATATGTCGTGTTGTTGTCTGATATTCAATGTCATGCACTTGTGAGGGCAACTCAAAGCACAGTCGATTCCCTTTGTGTCCTACATACTGGCAGTGGACTGTTTTCTGACTTCACGGGTTTATGTGGAAGAGCTTTCAGATTGCAGCTGAGTTTGAACATAAAGGAGTCTCTCTCTGTCTCTCTTCTCTGTGTCCTTGCCCTGGTTTCCGCAGGCGCCTGACTGAGGGAGAGAGAGAGAGGAGGGGTGAGAGAGTCACTGTATATAAGCTGTTACTTGTTGGTGTGTTTATGAGCAGGGGGGAGAGATAAGAAGAAGTGTGTGGGAGAGAGAGAGAGAGGTGAAGTTCTACACAGTATCATGGCCAACTGGGGATGGGGCTGGGCTGCCTGGAGGCAAGCTGACCTTGGCTCCGACAAAACACACACACACACACACACACACACACACACACACACACACACACACACAGTCAGTGTCCGTTTAACTCTTGTGGGTGTAAACATTGACCCGGTGGTCCTAGCCTGGGCCATGGGAGCACTGAGGAGCTGCACTATGTCACATTTATGTGTCTTTATTGTGGTGATTTATCGAACAGACAACCGAGCACACACACACACACACACACACACACACACCACAACACCGTGTATCGTACCCTGTATCAGTGTTGAGTTTGACAGCATCATTTTGATCTTTGTTTTAGTCATAATAGTCTCTCTTGAATAGTTTTCATTTCGTTTTAGTCACATTTTAGTCACCTGGAATGTTTTAGTGTTAGTCTAGTTTTCGACAAAGATTTTGGCGGGACTTGATGCCGTCATAATGACTGATTTTACACTGAAAATAGCTGATCTACAAGCTCACAAGCTTGTAGAGTGGATATTTTCAGGCTCAGCATGCAACAAAGTGTACAATGACTTATACTGGATCTCTTGTCCACTAGTCCCTTCCTATAACATTTTAGTCTAGTTTTTATTTGTTGACATACATTTAATCTTAGTTTTAGTCAGCATAGCTTATAGTTTCCATTTAGTTTCCATTTATTTTTCGTCAGTGAAAAAAGGTAGTCGACGAAGTCACATGCCCTGTATCTTCAAAACCCTCTTTTTTATTGTTAAAATATTTAGTACAGCGCAAAGGGCCGACCTACAATCTCACACAACATGTCGCAATCACGGGACATTACTGAAGTAGGACATTACTTTACGGGGGGACATTACTGAAGTAGGACATTACTTTACGGGGGGACATTACTGAAGTAGGACATTACTTTACGGGGGAAAAAACATTCTAAATACAGAGATATGAGGGTTCTGCCTGATGACAGCAATGATATTATGCTATTTCTGTATGTTCCAACTGCTCTCTCTCTCTCTCTCTCTCTCTCTCTCTCTCTCGGCCCAGTTAGTGAAGAAAGTACAGCAGGGCATTGGGAGTCGTGACCCTCTCCTCTCCTCTCCTCTCCTCTCCTCTCCTCTCCTCTCCTCTCCTCTCCTCTCCTCTCCTCTCCTCTCCTCCTCCTCTTCCTTCTCCTCTCCTCTCCTCTCCTCTCCTCTCCTCTCCTCTCCTCTCCTCTCCTCTCCTCTCCCTCTCCTCTCCTCTCCTCTCCTCTCTCTCCTCTCTCTCCCTCTCCTCTCCTCTCCTCTCCGTAATGAGAACCTTCTCATCACCCCATATCCTCCTCTCCTCTCTCTGTCCATCCTCCCCTCTGCCCCAGGCGCTCCCTGCCAATTAGCCTGTTGCGGTTAACAAGTGTGTGTGTGTGTGTGTGTGTGTGTTGTGTGTGTGTGTGTGTGTGTGTGCGTGTACGTGTGCGTGCGTGTGTGTGTGTGTAACAAGCATGAAATAAGATTTGGCCATCCAGCCGATCAGTTCCAGTCAGAAAGACACGTCTCTGTTGGAGCAGAAAGAAAGAGAGATCTGTATTCTGTGCGTGGACTTGTTATCGGACATGCGAACAGTCTCCATCTTCTGTTCCATTTCTGACGACGCGGCAACATCCATGGCTGTGAGATTAACTCTGACAGGCTCAGGAGACGATGGATGTGTCACACGTAGACTACAGTATAGTATTATGAATTGCTTTGAGAAGGTTTTTCGAGGGGAGCCAGCCTGTCCTATGCACAGCTTTGTGTGCGTTTGTATACCACGGAATGTGATGCATATGATGACGTGTGATGATAAGAGCGCCCCTCACTTCACACGGGTGTGATTTTCTTTTTATTTATTTTTTACTTTTGATGATAGCGTTTGTAATGGTATAAACACTGGACACCATGATTTGCTTCCATTGTGTTTGTTACTTGTAAGGTACGTGTAATGTTATCATCATTCACATATGTGTGCGCGCACGTGTGCACACACGCAAACACAGGTGCGCTAGGGTGAAGTGGAGAATTGATGAAGTCATCAGCAGACTATATCCTGTGTGTGTGTGTGTGTGTGTGTGTGTGTGTGTGTGTGTGTGTGTGTGTGTGTGTGTGTGTGTGTGTGTGTGTGTGTGTGTGTGTGTGTGTGTGTGTGTGTGTGTGTGTGTGTGTGTGTGTGTGTGTGTGTGTCTGTGCTCCATTAAACAGTCTCCGAGCTGCTCCTCTGTGACGTAACTGGGTTCGAGTGAACCGTGAACCTTCTCCCATTATCACATATAACTTCTGACCGTAAACCTTCAATAACTTCATGCTCAGCCTTTGCTGTACTTTGTCGTCGCTGTGTGTTAACCCTATACACATGGACACACTGTGTCTTAACCCTATACACATGACACACTGGGCTGTATTTTTGCGTGTCTTAAGTACCAGGTCTTATTCCCTAACTTGAGTAAACTAAAGACCTGGAGGCGTGATCAATGCCATTTGGCTATTCTGAGGTGGCCAAAGAGCATTGATCACGCCTCCAGGTCTTTAGTTACTCAAGTTAGGGAATAAGACCTGGTACTTAAGACACGCAAAATACAGCCCAGTGTGTCTTAACCCGGCCTAAACACATGACACGGCACAGACATAGGAAGAGTTAGTGTGTGTGTGTGTGTGTGTGTGTCCGTGCATGCGTGCTTTTTAAAGTGAACGCGTATGTTGGCCCCTGGGGTTTATGCTAACAGCTAGCATCAATACATTCGTTAAAAGGTGCTCGTATACCATAGCGGGGAGGATCCGAATATGTTCGTAGATGGCAGAAGAAGAAGAAAGTATGACACACATGGTCAATGTGATGTGGTACACAGCCAAGAATATACATCACCGTTAAGATGGCTGACAGAACCCCACAGACTATAGTCTTATGCAGTTTAACATCATTATCTCTCTCCCGCAGCAGAGATATGTATACTGTGTAACACAAACATAACACCACATGGAAACTGAGATTCTTGTAAAGCCATTAATTATTAAAAAGGCTTAACTAAAATTGGACTCACTGTCAGCCATCAATTACTGAATGTGCTATGCTATAATACCCACTGTTAATTTATCTTGCGGGGAGAGTGCAAATGGAACCAATTGGACCCTTAATTCCAATTGTAGATTGTGTGTGTGTGTCTGTGTGTGTGTGTGTGTGTGTGTGTGTGTGTGTGTAACATGATAACCTATTCCATCCTCCATGGCTTGCCAACTAGGACGTCCGCTCAGTGTAAGCTCTGTGTTGAGCATGTGCTGGAAATTAGGATTTACTCTACGCACTTTATTTAGTGCGTTTACTGTAGGCCTACTGAAGCCTTTATTTTGTATTTTTTTATAGAGGGACAGACAGTAGGCTGACAGGAAATGGGGGAGTGACATGCAGTAAAGGCCGTCGGGATTGGGATTCGAACCCGCGGCACACTGCCAGACTACCGGCCAAGGTGCCTGGACCGCTGAGCCACGGCCCAGGCCTCATTTTTATACTGTTACTCCACTATACATCTCAGAGTCAAATAGTATCATTGTTACTGCAGTATATTTGTGATGCGAATGCGATATGACACTTTCAAATCGTACCGTGAGTTGAATGAATGCTTCCATGCTGTCGGATTGATCTTCTACTGTTGGCTGCTATGTTAAAGTCATTAAAAAGTAATGCACTTCTTGTTAAAACTATACATGCTGAGTCAAGTGAACCTAAAATGAGCGCTATCCGGGGTTCAACCCGTGGGTGGGATTTGCTTACACCAGTATCATCTATCTTCGTCTCTTGTCTGCCTGTCTCTGTCTTACTGTGAGCATTACTGGAGCTCATGCTGAGCGTCTGTGTCAGACGAACAGACCAAGCGTCTCAAATGGAGAAGCCTATAAAGTGGGTGGCGGGACGCACGTCCAAGGCATACTTTCAAAATGATGTTTGGAATTCACCAACATCACTTCAGTTACAGTACATTCAACTTCACTTCAGGAAGTTGCCCTGTCATCGGCGCGTTCTTTTTCAATCAACCCGACTCGGGCAAAAATAGCAGATCTTACATTAAGGTCAAAATGCGTCGCGCTGTGAGCTCGTACAGTAGATCTGCTGTTCTCGGCGAGGAGAATTGGTTTTATATAGAGAGGGGTGAAAAAAGGATGGGGCCAAGTACAGGTCCCGGGGGGACTATAGTCAACCAAGTGGTAAATTAAGGAATGGACAGGAAAAAAAGACCTGCCTTAGTTTTTAGAGCAGTGCTTCATATATAGGTTCAAGGTTGTGCTTCATAGATATGATTGGATAGATGGACATTATGATTGGTTTCTAAAGCAGTATGGCTTTGTTAGCGGCTGCTCTCACCAACCTTCTATCAACTATAACACCTTTCCTTTTAGAAGTCGCCAGATGATTTGTATAGGCGCCTATAGGAAGTTTTGGGAAAAGTAATCAAATGTTTTGCTTACAAGTGTCACTTATACTGCAATGTACATTTGTTCCAAGTAGAAGTCCCGTATTGAAAATGTACTCAAGTAAAAGTACAAATGTATTGGCATCAAAATGTACTTAAAGTACTAAAAGTAAAAGTGCTCGTATTGCAGAAGGTCCCATTTCACAAGTTCAAAATGTGTACAAAATCTACTTTTCAAATGAATGTAGTGGAGTAAAAGTAAAAAAATAAAATAAAATAAGCTCTGAGATGTAGTGAAGTAGAAGTGAAAATATTGGAAATTGGGTATATTTGAGTAAATGTACAGTTCAGTGTTTATATGCAGTCATGTTTTGCGCGCTCTATAGTGGACACATGGCGGAGTCGGGTTAATCTGTTTACACCTTCCAATAAAGTTTTGAATGTCTGCATGAGAACAGCTCACCTGGGATGCACCCAATTTGACAGATGGATGCATGAGCGCACACAGAGGTCTCCCCGCCTAGCGTGGAGAGAGACACACACACACACACACACACACACACACACACACACACACACGCACACACACACGGCCACTTTTAGAACCATGTACTGCACTGCAGTTCATTCTGGAACACTTACCTGTGACCTTTTAGCACTGAACCTGAACCCTTATCCCCTGACTTTGACCGTGACTGTACACCTCTGGCTCTAATCCTAACAGCCAGCTGAGCGTACACACTTTTCTGTCAGCTGGAGGACATCTGCTGCAGTGCTCACAAGATTAAAAGTACAGGAACACACACACACACACACACACACACACACAGTTGAACTCCCAGGTGAGTTTGTTTTTCAGAGAGACTTCCTGAAATACCATTTGAGTTTTCATCCCATGTGACTCGACTCAAAGTGATTATTCTCAGCATGCTCTCTGGTTTACGCTGCGCCCAGATTCGCGCGCGCACACACGCACGCATCGTATGTGTGTGTGTGTGTGTGTGTGTGTGTGTGTGTGTGTGTGTGTGTGCGTACGTGCGTGCGTCCAGAGACTCGGAGCTCCAGGCTTTTCTCTGTTCAATGAGGATTGGTGGAGGCTTTTCTCCCTCTTCCCTCTCTGTAATTAGTTATCTAGGCATGTTAATTTAGCCTCTATCTCAATCCTCTCTGTCTATCTCACTCTCCCTTCGTTTCTCTTCCCTTTGCACTCACATGTAAGTACGGTTTGTGTGCACGGCTGCACGCGTTGGCGGATTCGAATGAGAATCAACCCATAATCACACCAGTATAGTTTACTTATATCACTCGAGTGCAATCAAGCCACCATGCTCGCCTGGGGCCGACCACAGCAGAGTATAGACAGAGTTACGACAACTCCATTCACTTCATGCACGCATGGGGCCTGCAGTCCAATGGCGGCTCTTCTACATTATAGACTTCTATTGGCGAATAGTGAACAAATAAAATAAAATAAAATAGGCAAATAAAGGTCTGAAGAACCGCAAGTTTTACGAAATGCATTGGAGTCTAATGGGCTTTACAGTGACAAACGAGTTACATGAACCACGTGACCGGGGCTGTTTTCTGACCCCTCAATGTCGTAACTCTGTCTTATACTTCATGGCTCTGGAGCCGTGGCTATGGCTGGTTATTGGACTATTACTAGCCCTAACCCTAAATGTAACCCTAACCCTAACTCTATAACTCCTAACCTCAGTCTTAACTGGCCACGTAAGTGCACAGTTTCACGGTGTTTTCGCTTGTGGACGGCAGTAATTTCACTCCTGCATTGAGTATACACAGAGTGATAAGTATAACCTACTGGTGATTATCGGTTGACGACATTCACGGCCGCTCAGCCGTTATCCCGAGGGCCGCGTCGCTACCCGTGCATATCACCAGCAGCGCTCGCTGTCTTTGACTGTAGTTTCATAAAAGTTTCATAGTGTCGGATGGTTTGACTTCATGAGGTCGGCTGGAGGTCGGGCTAGAGGCTGGTTGCCTAGAGACGAGGCAGCCAATGAGAATGATAGCTTGCTAGTAGTAGTGGCACTATACGGCAGCCAATGGGAATGATGGCTTGCTACTCCAGCAGTGTTGTTTTTGGCGACACATTTACATTTTAGTTTTAGTCATAGTCTCTTGAAGCTTGTATATCTGCTATTTTCAGTGTAAAATGACGTATACTGGATCTCTTGTCCACTATAGTATAGTCACTTCCTGACATTTTAGTTTAGTGTTTATTTGTTGACAAAATCGATATTATATACTATATTTCGTTAGGCACCGTTCAAAAACATGAATGACCAGATATCAAAAGCATGAAGCATGCGGTTATGAATGACGGCCCTATAAAGGTCTGAGCTTCTTTGGTTCTGCAGTGCAGTTTATATATTTCTGTAGAACTCCTGAATGCTTTCCATCTTATAAAGCAACGTGTGTAGAATGTAGATGTCCCTCTGCAGACCTATACCGCTAGGCGGGGAGACCTCTGTCAGTCTGCCTGGCTACACCCCACTATACAATGCTCCACCTGCATGTCTTGTTTTGTAACATGTTGGGAGAGAACGCGCCAGTGAACAGGATGAGAGAGAGAGAGAGTTTTCCAAGAAAACATGGAGGAGTGATTCTGTACAGGAAGAGACGAACAGAGGAAGAGTAGGGCTGGAGAAGTTACAGAGAGAGAGAGACGGTTGGCTGGAGGCAGTGAATCTCAGTATCTAATAATGCACACACACACACACGCACACACACACACACGTATGCGCGTTAGGAAGCAGTGTCCTGGCAGGGTGATTCTCTGTATTCCTCTCTAATTATGTTGAGCCACTGCCCAAACTCTTATTGATCACCATTGAGCCCGGGCATACACGTACACACACACACACACACACGCACGCACACGCACATGCACATGCACATGCACACGCACACACAGCACTGCAGTGGAGAGAAGGAGGGAGGGAGGGAGAAGTGGAGAGTTGGAGAGAAGAGAGGACACCATTATGGAGAGAAGAGCAGAACAATGGCAGATGGAATGGAACAGGAGGGAGATGGAGTCAAATACACTACCGGTATATATACTGTATATCCAGACTGACATTTAGAAGCAATATCAAACCTATACTTAATCTTGCTCTTGTAGGTTAATCCAACAATCGAGAAGCAACTCATTGAAAAGTGCCAGTTAATGTCAAGGGTATGCGCATGACATCATCATCATACCCGCTACCTGCTGGCCTTGACAGTGCATATACTATCCAATCAGAAAAGACCTATATCTGACTGTGTTAAACGACGTTAAACTCACTTTTCACTCCCGATGTGCCACTCACTTTATGCACGCACATACCTTCTATTGCTACTTTATAATCCATCAATAAATTGATTAGAGAGAGAATGCACACACGGTGCATGTATTTTTTTATTTTGGCACCACCACACGATACATAATATGTCTGTCCAAGATGCTGTATCTTTTCAAATGAAGAGGTTCGTTTGTAAAACAAACAAACAAACACATATAGTAGTAATTATTTTATGAAATGATTTATCCATTTTCAACTCAGAGAGTGTGCTGCGGCCTGAAGCATGGTCCGGAGAATGAACATTTGTTTAGTATGAATAAACCGTTGCACAACATGTGCGCACACACACACGCACACACACACACACACACACACACACACACACACACACGCATGCAGTGACGCACACACACGCACACGCACGTGCACACACATGCACGAGTTACTGTCATGTCGCCAAGGACCTCTGTATCCTGTGTATAATGCAGTATTGTAGCAGTGTGGCACAGCGGTCCGTAGCTCCATTGTTGTTCTGTTCTCTGTGATTGTTTCTGTCAGGATTATGGGTTCAACGCTGGGTGACCTGCACACAATACACATACACATGAGAGAGAGATAGAGATATAGAGAGAGAGAGAGAATACAAAATGACTGCATATGCTGCTGTATGTAAATGTTGAACCCGTATGCGAGTTCACTTGATGCATACTCGATACAACAAGTGCAATAATTCAATAATCTGACACGGCTGCACTGCGTTATGGAACGGGTGCTGCTCCATGCCCTCTCTCTGCACACATTGAACCGTTGGTTTATTTGTCTTCCTTATTGCATAGTTTACAGCCTCTTTTAGTTTCTTTAGCCTGTCTCAATAGTTTGGGGAAGATATTTATAAATAATTGAGTGTTTTTGTACTTGAGTATGAAGCGCCAACTCCACCAAGAGAAAAGCCTTTTCATGTGCAAACATGCGGGGTAAAAGGAGAGAGAGAGAGAGAGAGAGAGAGTGAAATTGAAAGGAAGGAAGGAAGGATACGGGTTATTTTCGGCTATTTTCACCCGTTTGGGTTTGCCGGCAGGGAGACATGAGATTTCACTTTTGCAGGCCTGGAGCTAAAAGAGGTTTTTTGGGACTGCGGCAGGAGGAGATGTGGATGTGGGGAGACAGGTACACATGTAGAGAGGAGAGGAGGGATGGAAGAGAGACAGGTAAAAAATGTTTGTCCGCTATGTTTTTTTCACGGACAAGCGCACACCACGCGCACGCACACGCACGCACACGCACGCAGTATACTGCAGTGGAGAGAGGGAGCGAGACGTAAAGAGTTGGAGTGAAGAAGGGACTTCATTATGAAGAGAAGACTGTAGAACAATGGCAGATGGAATGGAACGGGAAGGAGAGGAAGGGTTTGGAGTCAAATGCACTCTATGTGCATTTGACTGTGGCGACAAGAGGTAGAGCAGGTCGTCCAATTATCCATGGGTCGGCGGTTCGAATCCCGGCTCCTCCTGTCTACATGTCGACGTGTCCTTGACCAAATTGCTCCCGATGTGCTGGTTGGTACCTTGCATGGCTTCCGCCGCAATCGGTGTATGACTGTGTGTGTGAATGGGTGAATGTAATGCACAATCTATGTAAAGCGCCTTGGATAAAGGCGCTATATAAATGCACCATTTACCATTTACCATATGTTGGCCGTTTCTCAATAATATACCCAAACTTGGGAAGGTCAGACTTGCGTTCTTGGGAGTTCAGACTTGCGAGTTTGCCGCGGGAGCATAGCTATATACCTCCGAGGACGGAGGCGGTTCTGCTGTGCTGCGGCGGAAGGAAAGCATTCTGGGTATAATTTCCCGCGAACATTCCAGCGAGTCTGCTGCGACGTATCCTCTGTAAGGTGGGCGGTTCAAGTTAATCATTGATTTTACAGGCAGCTGACTGGCATTCTGTCTCTCTCATAGTGGCAGCGTATTCCATCCCCAGTGTAGCCCGGCCGGTTACAAAATGTCCCACTCTTGTGTCTTACTGTAGTCAAGGTCCTACACAAGGAGCTCAGTAATCAAGCTCCCCAAGGTCCTACTGTACACTGGCCCTGGGTTCTACTCAAGGCCTCACACAAGGACCCAATCTATAGTTCCTTTTGCAAAGTTTCTCTGTAGATCAGCTTTTTTTTGTTTTGCGAGAAGCCATTGGGCAACAGAGTATAAGAAGTGGGGCGCTCTTATCGTCATACATCATCACATTTCTGTCCTCACTTTTTAAGCCCTCAGCCAATCAAAATCATTGCTGCGGGGGGTACACACACACGCATGCACACACCAAGCTGGGCTAGTGCCCCTGGCTCCAGAATAAATGACTGCAAGTATTAAGCACACCTCTGGATTATTTTGATGAATGGAATGAGATAATGCCCAGTTCCAGCGCTGCGGCTCTACACGGGGATGAGTTCTTTTCAGGGCACGTCAGCTCTGTTCGGCACAATGCAGCACAACCAACACAGCCATTAACCCATTCTGAACAGGAACCCGTTTTGGTGTTGGCATCATGTTATGCTTTAGCTATTGAAAAATAGCAGATCTACAAGCTCATAGCGCGCCACCGAGTGGCGCGCTACGAGCTTGTAGGTCTGCTATTTTTGAAAAATCGAAGAACGACTGACATTTTTAGAATCTGATCTCAGGTCAGAATGGGGTTAATCAGACCAGTGTGTTGTCCAGTGGAAACCTCGTATGAATCTGATCTCAGGTCAGAATGGGTTAATAGAGCATCTCTTTCCCCCCGGCGGAGCTTGGAAACAAATCCCCCATTCCAAACAGCCACAATTGGTGGAAATGAGAATGCAATTTAAATATCCACTCTGTCACGTTGTGTCGGCTCTTGCCGGTGATTGCATATTGTCTTCCGTCGTATATATTCCAGCCGTCATGGAGGAGACTATAAAAATGCTAATAGTTAAGTTTGTATTCATAACTCACATAAAGGGGTGACTATTACAGCATCGAGGACAAGCATTTAAAAAACGGGAAGTGGAGGTTGAGTGTGTGTGTGTGTGTGTGTGTGTGTGTGTGTGTGTGTGTGTGTGTGTGTGTGTGTGTGTGTGTGTGTGTGTGTGTGTGTGTGTGTGTGTGTGTGTGTGTGTGTGTGTGTGTGTGTGTGTGTGTGTGTGTGTGTGTGTGTGAGGGAGGGAGGGAGGGAGGGAGGGAGGGAGGGAGGGAGGGAGGGGAGGGAGGGAGGGGGGAGGGGAGGGTAGGAGAGCGCAAAAAAAGAGTAGCTAGTGTAGAGCAAAGTAATGTATCCTGCCAGTTTTCATTACATGTCCAACTGAAACCGCAACATGGAAGCAAGGAGGATGTAAGGATAAACAGTGTACTGCAATGAGAGAGAGAGACGGGGGGGGGGGTCTACTGCTGGGTAGAGGGAAGCAGGGACATGGACGCATGCAGGCGCGCACACACACACACACACGCACACACACACACACACACACACACACACACACACACTTACACGCAATTGAGGTTGTGTAAGGCTTACCACTGCAGTAGCAACCATTACTTTCCTGCTGTACTAACCCATTTTGGGCGGGAAGTGGAACCCCTTTTGTTATGCTTTAGCTATTGAAAAATAGCAGATCTACAAGCTCATAGCGCGCCACCGACTGACATAGAAACATATAGCTTTTTCAGAAAACTGTCAGGATGCAGAAGACATTTTTAGAATCTGACCTCAGGTCAAAATGGGCTAATATACATGTAGGGCGCAAAGCGTAGCTACTTTTGTGAATTCAATCGTTTTATTAGGTTAATAATAATATTGCTATATGTTTGGTTAGTTTTAGAAAAGCAATAAGCCACTCGAGGCCCCATCTTATCAGGGCACGCTTATCCGGGCACACTTAATGTTGAAAAGGAGGAAAACTGTTTTCCTCCTTTTGAACATTAAGTGTGCCCGGAACTCCGCTTTGTTCTATGTAGATGTGTTATCCCGATTGATCCCAGGAGCACCTTTTTACATTTTTACCTTTTTTTTTTTTATACCTGCACACCTCCTGAGCACCTGGTTGCTTCCTTGCCTCTGCTAAGAGTATACACTATAGAGTGCTACAGTATGTCTGCATAATATGCTATCTAAATTACACAGGTTTAGCCTCTGCATACGCCTGCTAGGTCGTTGAGGGACTCGTATAAGTGCTACATATTGTTTTATTATAGACAATTGACGTGTGCCCTCTCGCCATTTTCAGCCCACTCTGTCATTTCATCCTGGAGCTGTTTGAGAGCCCTTGGGTTGAACAGCATTTGGACAAAATAATATGCAACTGCACTTCAGAACCAAGCAAAAAAAAAAGAAAAAGAAAAAAGAAAGCAACTCAAAGTCGTTTATAATAATCGGACATGGCCTTCTTTTTAAAGGGAGGTTATTTCCTAACCTTTCTTTACGCAGTAAGGACTTGCTGAGCACGCGCGTCTTTTCTCCAAAACACTCTCGCGCTTCTCATTCCCACCTGCTGGGAGGTTCCATGCAGGTGCAGTGCAACACCTTTCAACAGTTTGACACCGAGCAAAGTTGTTGATTGTGTGTCTCGCTCACGGACCTCTCTCTCTCATGTCACAGCTGTTTCTGAGGGACAGTTATAGGGAAAACAGCTCAAACCGGCCATAATACCCGTCATCACATTTTGGAAAAGTGGCTATGGCTGTTTTTATAGCTTAGGGAGTGTTTTTCGTGCAAAATGAATGCTTGCAATGGATTTAGAATCATGTCACCTGTCACATGAAATTTTGAATAAATTGCCTTTGCACATATAGGTTGTTAATGGTACCCCAACTTTCAGCACCTGTCAAAGTTTGTGAAGAAAAGCTAAGCATGTATTTTGCAGATTGGTCACACAATTGGCCTGACAGTTCTGCGTCATATACTGTATAACTTTTCTTCGGATAGGGAGGTGATATTATACAGAACATTGTGTCGGAAACCGTGCAGCTCCAGATGTCCTGCATCTCCGAACTTTAGTTTTGGAAGCGTTTCCGAACCGTTCCCGATCGAGTCGGGAGGAGTATATGCCTATTATGTATTGCGCTTCAGTTGAACGATGTTGTACGCCCTGCAGCCAGTAGCAAAACATACGTTTTATTTTGCTACTGTACGTTTGCACCGGTTTGAACCTCTGTAGACCATTTCTTGGACAGTTCTAGCCTATGATGAACTTGCTGCAAAGTGAGGGAGGCTGTGCTGAAAGTGCTCAGTGGCTTTATCTCAGAGGGACATCAGAGTTTAACTGTTGATTATATATTGGTACTGCTGTGAGATAAGCTTCAACCACTTCTATCTTCCTGCTGTGTACTGTCTCTTGACCTCTTCATGCTCCTTCTACAGTCCCTGGCACACTACTGTATGCAGGCGTGCTTGCGTGCCACACACACAAACACACACACACACACACACACACACACACACACACACACACACACACACACACACACACACAGACACGCTTGCTTACTCTGAGTGACGTTATTATAATAACTTAGTCCACATAGTACACTATAATTTCCCAAACGGAAGCGAAGAATTGGACATATTATTTCGGTTCCATTTGTTACACCGTTTGAGTTCAATTAGCTCCCATGCACCGTTTCATTACGGCAGTGTGTGCGTGTGTGTGTGTGTGTGTGTGTGTGTGTGTGTGTGCCTCATGTGATAATGATGAGAATATAAGCTATACAGTACGTCATATAGCCTTATTCTCCACTCCCGCCACACTGCGGTAATGTAATATCCTCATCATATCAAACTAATATCCACTATATGTGGAGAAGCAGAAACCTGACTACACGCTGTCCAATGTGTCAAACCTCACATCTCCTCAGGGAAAACTTCTCCTCCGCAGAGAGACTTTATAATGACTTGGTGGAAATACTTTTCGACTCTTTTCGACACACTTGCAGCCATTTTGGCCCCTTTTACTGCTGTGTGACTCTCAGAGTGTACAGATGGAACCTTTTACTGCTGTGTAACTCTCAGAGTGTACAGATGGAACCGAATGGTCCTGCGGTCTTCATTTGGTTCCATTTGTATACACTGATTCTCAGAGTTATGGCCGTCCTTGAAAGTTTGACAACTATACTGTGCTACACTAAATGGAGCAGTAATTAGTGTAATTGGTAAGAACCTGTGAGGGAAGTAAGGAAGGCCCAATTTCTTTCCAATGTGGCTGCTCTACATAGATAGAGCTAGATGGGTCTTTTGGAACGTATAATTCATACAATGTCATTCCATGCAGGCCTGGACTATCCACTTGACAGCACCGGGCACATGCATGGCCGACCAATGAATGGTGGCTTTCTGCTATCTGCGGTCCCAATTCTTGGCCCTGACATTTGACAAAAGACCGGCCCTGATGCCTTGTGGTTGTTTTCTGCACGTTAAAGGACAACTTTAGTTTTTTTTCAACCAAGGTTCATGTTTTAGGTTGTTATTAGAGAAAGTAAAAGATGAGTGTTATTTTTTTTTTCATTTGCTGCTTTCTTTCATTTTAGGGATTGTAGCTGTTTTTGACAGGGTGGCAGGGGCATTAATTCGAGCATGGGGCTAAATATGAAAAAAATATTTAGCCCCATGCTCGAATGCCCCCGCCCCCCTGTCAAAAACAGCTAAAAACGAAAACGAAACGAAAAAATGCAGCAAATGAAAAAAATGCAACACCCATCTTTTACTTTCTCTAATAACAACCTAAAACATGAACCTTCGTTGAAAAAAAACTAAAGTTGTCCTTTAAAGAAGTATTTAGCCAAGAATGACTAACTAGCTAACACAAACATTAAATTACATTGACAATGAAAGGAGAATTTATACGTCATGTGCAAATCGACATGTTACGTCATGATGATGTACAATGATAAGAGCACCCCTCACTTCACACACGGGTGTGATTTTTACAGTAAAACAATAGAAACAGCTGATGGAATAATGTAAAAAAAATCTGCTATGAGGTCAGTCAGCAAGTCTACATCTTATCATGGCCTTGATTGGCACACAGGTGCATCTACAGATCCTATTATAGTAGGAGAAACGGAGACACAGAAGCAGGACAATCCAGAGTTTCATTTAACTCCATATTGGTTACGTCAGTAGCGACCGCCCCTCTGCGACGGCCAATCAGTAACGACCGCCCCTCTGCGACGGCCAATCACTTTGTGAATGAACGTCAAATAACTGAGTGCAAAGAATCGACCCTTGGAGGTCAATGTCTACTCTCTGAGAGAGAGAGAGAGAGAGAGAGAGAGAGAGAGAGAGAGAGAGAGAGAGAGAGTAGAGCAAAGTAATGCATCCTGCCAGTTTTCATTACATGTCCAACTGAAACTGCAACATGGAAGCAAGGAGGATGTAAGGATAAACACTACTGCAATATATGAGAGAGTGAGAGAGGGGGGGGGTGGAGAGAGGGGGGTGGTGGGCTACATGCTGGGTAGAGGGAAGCGGGGACATTTCTGTGTTTTCTGTGTGTGCGCACAGCCACACGCACACACAGAAAACAGTCTTCCTAATTTGCAGATCAAAGACATTATGAGTCACATTTATAGCCACAGCAGCCACAGGGAACATCATTTCTCTTTCCTTCTGCCATCCATCCATCCATCCATCCACCCATCCATCCATCCATCCATCCATCCACCCCCCCCCCCCCCTCTCTCTCTCTCTCTCTCTCTCTCTCTCTCTCCCTCTCTCTCTCTTGTATTCCTCAATCTTCTCTTCTCCGTGGTTCACAGGCTGTGTGCACCACATACATGCACGCGCACACGCACACACACACACACACACACATGCACACGCACGCATATGCTCTATTATAAGTGTGTCTGCCAGGGTGTGATGAGAAGAGAAAAGCTCCTAAGCCAATCACAATATTATCTCTTATCTGTCCCAGCCAATCACGACCCATCTAATCTCATCTTCAACAAAACACTCGCAGGGAGAGGGAGGGGGAGAGAGGGGGAGAGAGAGAGACAAGGAAAATAAATATAGAGAAGAACACTTAAAACACAATGAGAGAGTGAGAGATAAAGAGTTTGTGTGCGTGCGTGTGCATGTGTGTGCATGCATGTGTGTGTGTGTGTGTGGCTCCAAGCAAACACAATGGTTTAGTAAAGAGTCAATGTGGTGTTTGATAAAAGCAGCTCCGGCTCCATTATTCATGGTGTGTGAGGTGTGTGCATGTTTATACCACTTCTCTCAACTTTATGTTCACTTTCAACATGCATAAAGTAGGTCAGAACTCTCCTCTCCTCTCCTCTCCTCTCCTCTCCCCTCCCCTCCCCTCCCCTCCCCTCCCTCCGCTCCTCTCCTCTCCTCTCCTCTCCTCTCCTCTCCTCTCCTCTCCTCTCCTCTCCTCTCCTCTCCTCTCCTCTCCTCTCCTCTCCTCTCCTCTCCTCTCCTCTAGTCTCCTCTCCTCTCCTCTCCTCTCCTCTCCTCTCCCTCCCCTCCTCTCCTCTCCTCTCCTCTCCTCTCCTCTCCTCTGACATGTTGATCTGACCACATCAAACCCTGTACACTAAAGCCACGCTCCATATAATTATGGCAGATGCAGATTTCATAATTCCATATGTTGATCCATATGTTGAT
The DNA here is from genome assembly GCF_963924005.1 of Protomyctophum bolini. Taxonomy (NCBI): domain Eukaryota; kingdom Metazoa; phylum Chordata; class Actinopteri; order Myctophiformes; family Myctophidae; genus Protomyctophum; species Protomyctophum bolini. Next base: position 8,273,695 of record NC_137872.1, read on the forward strand.
CTGATCCCCCCCCCCCATGCTCGCCCAACTGTCACCAGGCAAAGGGCGAGGTCGCTTCTCGCCCTCAGGCGTCTTAACGGGCATGGGTTATGGCTGAGTCATAGCAACGTGTGTGTGTGTGTGTGTGTGTGTGTGTGTGTGTGTGTGTGTGTGTGTGTGTGTGTGTGTGTGTGTGTGTGTGTGCGCGTGCGTGCGTGCTGATGACTGGAATCCTCACATTCATCCAAGGCATTGTGTATGTACGTAAACTGTCCTCGCTCGTGTTCCTTCATATAATCCATGCAGCCTTCAGTTCTCTCCTCGCCCACGTGAGCTCGCACGGTTCCCTCAGTGACACATTCTTTATAGGGTTCTATATGTGTTCACCTCGCTGCCCACATGCATGTCTGTGTGCTCATGTGACACACAAAGGACAAGAAAACATGTGCTTTCTTTTGTTTGTTTGTTTGTTTGTATGCATGCGGTTACATGCAGTATATGTATGTGCTTGATATATAGTGTGCACACTTTCTTGCATATTAGGACTTCTCGTGCATGTATATGCATACTGTAAGTTAGTTTCGCTGCACAGTGCGTTGTGTGTGTGTGTGTGTGTGTGTGTGTGTGTGTGTGAAGGGACTGGGGTGGCGTGCGTGCGTGCGTATGTGTGTGCGTGGTGTGTGTGTGTGTGTGTGTGTGTGTGTGTGTGTGTGTGTGTGTGTGTGTAAAGGGACTGGGGTGGCGTGCATGCGTGCGTGTGTGTGTGTGTGTGTGTGTGTGTGTGTGTGTGTGTGTGTGTGTGTGTGTGTGTGTGTGTGTGTGTGTGTGTGTGTGTGTGTGTGTGTGTGCGTATCCAGTACGTGACCCAGTTGAGTCTGTCCTCCTCCCTCGTGTGAGTCCTGATCCACAGATGGTTCTCACAGCTCACGACACAAGTCAGATACTATTACTGTCCCTTTTTCCTCCGCTTACCAAGCAGCCCCCCCGCCCCCCCCCCCCCCACCAGGGGCCACGGCATGCAGGGCCACAGCTAGGGCCACAAAGACGCACCCAAGCACACATATAGGCTACACACACACACACACACTCACTCCCAGTGGTGGAAAGTAAATTAAGTATACTGTGCTTAAAGTGCAATTCTTTGGTATTTGTACTTTAATGAAGTCTTTCCGATTTCCAGTATACTTTCACGTCTATACCCCATACTACATTTCAGAGGCACAGTTTGTACGTTTATACTCCACTACATTTTTAGATATTTAATATATTTTCCACCCATGCATGCTCACCATTCCTTTACCCGAGCTCCCCATAGCCCAGATCCAGTCCTGCATGCGCTGTGCCCTTAATTTGTGCGTTCATACACACACACACACACACACACGCCTCCTTCCCCTTGAGCGTTGCACCAAATGTTGCGTCGTCGTCTTCGTATACAGTATAGACGTACAGTTAGATATACAGTAGACGTGTCCCCTTTGTTCCGCGTTCAGTTTGACACGCGTGCCCACATTCCTGCTGGCGAGGAGGAGAGGCCAAGCCCCCAGCCAGGCTGTCCAACGTTGAAGCTGCCACTATACCTATACTGGCATGTTCTGTGACCTCATGTGTTAATGTGCATCATCCAGGACCTCAAATCTGAGGTCCTGGATGGAGCTCCGGTCTCAATGAGTCAAAACGGTATGATTATGCTGCTATGTAACCAGCTTCAGTAGCAATTCAATTCAATTCATTCAAAGGGCTTTATTGGCATGAGAAAACATATGTTTACATTGCCAAAGCAGAAAGAACAATACAACAATACAGCAATACAATCAAAACAAAAATTATGTACATTTGAAGGTCAGAATCTTCAATAGATCAAATTCTATGTACCAAGGTCACTCAATGCAGGTATAGTGCAGGAATAAACACAATGATTAGTCTTTAGGGTGGTTGTGTTCCATTTGATATCCTTCTATCACAGCAACTCACAAATCTTGCTGCTGTGTTTGCACATTGTTGTACTTCGCCCAGCAGATATGGGAGTTTTTTGTCATTGGTCATGTTTTCAAAATCTCTGTGTGTGGTTGTAATCTGTGGGAAGTATGTGTCTCTGATATCTTGGTACAATGGACAGATGGTTAGGAAGTGTAGCTCGGTTTCCACTTCATTTTGTGTGCAGTGGGTGCATAGTCTGTCTTCTCTCGGGATACAGGTCTGCCTATGATGGCCTTTCTCGATTGCGAGACTGTGCTCACTGAGTCTGTACCTAGTTAAGATTTTTCTTTGTTTTGGGTCGGTCACGGTGCTCAGGTATTCTGCCACTGTGTATTCTCTGTTTAGGGCCAGATAGCATTCTAGTTTACTCTGCTTTTGTGTTGTTTCTTTCCAATGTGTCAGATCGTTTTCCTTTTGCTGTTTTATAATTGGGTTTAGTCCAATGGGTTTTCTATCTCGTGGCTCTGTTTGTGTTTGTGCCGGAGTTCCAGGGCCAGATGGCTGAGGGGGCATCTCTCTAGAGTTTCACTGTGTGTGAGTGCCTTGTTGTGGAGTGCATCTAGGTCACTTTCTTTTAGGTGGTTGTAGAACTTAAGTGCTCTCTTTTTTATTTTGATTATGAGTGGGTATCGTCCTAATTCTGCCCTGCATGCATTATTTGGTGTTTTTCGCTGGGTACGGAGAATGGATTTGCAGAGTTCTGTGTGTAGGGTCTCGGTTTGGTGTTTATCCCATTTTTCAAGATCATGGTTTGCTAATGGTCCCCAGATCTCGCAACCATAGAGGGAAATTGGTTCTATCACAGAGTCCAGTATTTTAAGCCAGGTTTTAATTGGGATGTCTATTTTTATGTTTCTTTTGATGGCATAGAATGCCCTTCTTGCCTTGTCTCTCAGGTCCTTTACAGCTTGGTTGTAGTTCCCTGTGCTGCTGATGTTTAGGCCAAGGTAGGTATAGTTTTTTGTTTGCACTAGGTACCGGTCTGCTTTTTGGAAGCACTGGTATATTAATGTGTATTGTAAAATGGATGTTTTTATGGGTTAGGGGGTGTTTCTTCTCTGTATAGTGTTTTATGTTGTCTGTTTTTTATTGGTCCCTGAGTCTGAACAAATAAAGTTGATTGATTGATTGATTGAATAGGAGTCATGAACTCAGTTCTAGGTCTGTGTAAGTGTTCGATGGGTTTGAAGGATTTATGGGACATATACTGCAGTATGGACTCCTCTCCTCTCCTCTCCCCGGTTCTCTCTTTGTCATCTCTCCAACACACACACACACACACACACATACACATATCTTGTGCCCAGAAATGTAAGTGACCCATCTGTGATGGCGAAAGACATTAGGGACCCCCTGGCCTCTAGTGTGTGTGTGTGTGTGTGTGTGTGTGTGTGTGTGTGTGTGCGCGCACGTGCACGTGTATTTAAGCGTGCACGCCGCTAACACTGTGTGTTTACACATGTGCGCGCGTTAACAGATATGGCCCTGATGGACTCCTCTCAGGGGAGCTGTCCGACTGCCCGGCCAATGAAACGCTGCCAATTACTCCGCAGGCTCTGCTGGCAGCCAATCAAACGGAAATGGGAAGCCTTGGAGATGACGTTGGACTTTGAGGCATATAGAATATAGCACTCGTATTGCACTTTGTTAATGTAAGTGAACTGTGTGTGTGCGTGCGCATATGTGCATGTGTTGATGTGTGTGTGTGTGTGCGTGTGTGTGCATGCATCTATCTCATCTTTAGTGTAAGAAATGCATACCGTACATTACTCCATCTCCTCCCCCGGCTCCGTGTTGCATTATTGATGTACAGTAGAGTGTGTATTTGGATGGGAGGAGGTTAGGACAGAGTATTGATGTAGAGTGTGTATTTGGATGGGAGGAGGTTAGGACAGAGTATTGATGTGTAGAGTGTATTTGGATGGGAGGAGGTTAGGACAGAGTATTGATGTAGAGTGTGTATTTGGATGGGAGGAGGTTAGGACAGAGTATTGATGTGTAGAGTGTATTTGGATGGGAGGAGGTTAGGACAGAGTATTGATGTAGAGTGTGTATTTGGATGGGAGGAGGTTAGGACAGAGTATTGATGTAGAGTGTGTATTTGGATGGGAGGAGGTTAGGACAGAGTATTGATGTATAGTGTGTATTTGGATGGGAGGAGGTTAGGACAGAGTATTGATGTAGAGTGTGTATTTGGATGGGAGGAGGTTAGGACAGAGTATTGATGTAGAGTGTGTATTTGGATGGGAGGAGGTTAGGACAGAGTATTGATGTAGAGTGTGTATTTGGATGGGAGTAGGTTAGGACAGAGTATTATAGTCCCAAACACAATGGCTTCATTTCACTATTCTCTCACCAGCTATCGAACAGGTTACACCATGCAGTGATTCAATGTATACACATAGAGGTGTCACTCTCTACACCAGTAGTTCTCAACCAGTGGTCTTTGAGGGGGTTCCAAGTGGTCTCCATGCAGCAGCTAAAAAATGGAGAGGTAACCAAATGAACTCTTAGAGATCTTTAACTCTCTCTCTCTCTCTCTCTCTCTCTCTCTCTCTCTCTCTCTCTCTCTCTCTCTCGTAATTCTCGTAAATTGTTGTTAAACATTAGGCTACTTCATTTACAAGAAATCTACACAATTAGATTCTTATTTTGATCAACGTTTGCCTGTCCTCTCCTATGGTACGACTTCAATACAGCATTGTGGGAAAAATATTATCCAATGAACATTGTGGGTCTGCTGCAAGGCAAGATCTCACCAAATGGTGAGCAGAAAGAATGGGCCTTGAATTATATTACACACACTCTTCCCACCAGATGTATCTCCATTGGTGTCTCTCTCTCTCTCTCTCTCTCTCCTAGCTTTCTGTCTCCAGGCTTTACACTAATCTCTTCGTTAAACTAAAGTACCATTCATCTCCACGTACACCATGCACAAGCTCTCTGTGTGTGTGTGTGTGTGTGTGTGTGTGTGTGTGTGTGTGTGTGTGTGTGTGTGTGTGCGTGTGTGCGTGTGTGTGTGTGTGTGTTTGTGTGTCGGTGTGTGTGTGTGTGTGTGTGTGTCGGTGTGTGTGTGTGTCGGTGTGTGTGTCAGTGTGTGTGTGTGTGGCGGTGTCTTTTCATGCATTGAAACTGTGTGTGTGCGCGCCTCGTATAATTACAGAAGTAAAGAGGAGGTGGACACCGCTCGTGGCCATGGTTGGCCAACAGATTAATTTATTCATGAATAAAGCAATATCGTTTTGGACCCATGGCACGTACAGTATATATAGGCCTTCTTCAGGGACTCGTAATGTGTGTCACATACATGTCACCTCGCCCCCCCACGCCCCCCGCTGCCTGTCTCCAGTGTACCGTGTGTTTAAACAAGACTGTCTAAAAGCCCTGCCATGAAGGCGCTCCCAGGAGGCCATGCTGCAGCGCTAGTGGAACATGTGGTAGTTCGGCCGGCCGCGGGGCTGAAGGGAAGGCCATGCATGGGGGAGTAGGGGTCTGCTCTGGGGTCACCAGAGTGTGTAGAGTAGGGGTCTGCTCTGGGGTCACCAGAGTGTGTAGAGTAGAGTAGGGGTCTGCTCTGGGGTCACCAGAGTGTGTAGAGTAGAGTAGGGGTCTGCTCTGGGGTCACCAGAGTGTGTAGAGTAGGGGTCTGCTCTGGGGTCACCAACGGGTGGAGTATAGGGGTCTTTTCTGGGGAGCATGCGAGTGCACAACAAACATTGGAAGAAGTATACTTAAGTGAAAGTACCAGTGAAAGTACCCAATACCACAAAATATGGCAGAATGTCCAGTTCACAAGTTTTCAAAAGGTAAAGGGATCTTTTGAAAATAGCCGATCTACAACTTTGCAGCTTGTAGATCAAAGTGCATTCTGTCATGTCATGGACACTGCATGGTCTCACTGCCTTCCTGGACTACAATTCCCATAATGCTTTGGTGCACTGCCCCCACCTTATGGAGAGGGGTAGGACTGTCTTAACAACATTTGTTTAGTATGTCCTACCACGTAGGTAGGTGTGGGACGTCCTCTCGTTCGATGCCCATGTGTTGGTTCCCACATGCAGTACCAGCTTTTTGGCCATGCAGGAGTTCTTGATGTCGGTGCATGGCATGTCTTGGTTCATGTTATACAGGTTATGACCTCGGTCTTCTTTGCATTTAGCCTGAGGCCAACTTCAGTGCACTCCACTCCGGTCCGGTCCGGGAGAGCCATGTCTTACGTGGTGCCAAAGGGGTGAAGTGGCACTTTAAGTATATACATTGCTTGAGTAAATGTATCGTGTTACTTTCCGCTACAGCCCACAGGGAGCACCAGATCCCACAGCGATCCATGCCATAGTTTGTATCATCAGAGCGACGGCAGGTGCTCTGATGTTTGCTTTGCCATCCTTCATCTTTCTGCTAAAATAAGCCGGAGGAAAGTTATTTAACCCATTCTGAACGGGAACCCCTTTTGGTGTTGGCATCATGTTATGCTTTAGCTATTGAAAAATAGCAGATCTACAAGCTCATAGCGCGCCACCGAGTGGCGCGCTACGAGCTTGTAGGTCTGCTATTTTTGAAAAATCGAAGAACGACTGACATTTTTAGAATCTGATCTCAGGTCAGAATGAGGTTAATCAGACCAGTGTGTGTCCTAGTGGAAACCTCGTATGAATCTGATCTCAGGTCAGAATGGGTTAAACAGTAAAGGCTTTTTTTTGGTATGCCGCTGTGGTCGACAAGGTAACCGCTGTTAAGTCACTGAGACCTGAGCACAGATTCTATACAAAATGTCTTCTAAATGCTCAGTTTTCTGAAAAACCTATGTTTCTATATTATAATGTCAGTTCGTTCTCAAACGACTTCATGTCAAAGAGCCCAAAAAATATATGTAATTGGCCCGTCGACCGACCACCATCTGAAAACATGTTGTTCCACAGATCCGCCCCAGATGCAATGCTCTTTTTCAACAGCTAAAGATTAAAATAACGGTTAAAAGTGGGTTAAACGCTATAGATATAATAAGGTGACACAGATGCGTTCCCGGTGTTAACAGGTTAACCCATTCTGACCTGAGATCAGATTCATACGAGGTTTCCACTGGACAACACACTGGTCTGATGAACCCATTCTGAACTGAGATCAGATTCTAAAAATGTCAGTCGTTCTTCGATTTTTCTAAAATAGCGGACCTACAAGCTCATAGCGCGCCACTCGGTGGCGCGCTATGAGCTTGTAGATCTGCTATTTTTCAATAGCTAAAGCATGACACGATGCTAAACACCAAAACGGGTTCCCGGTCAGAATGGGTTAAGTCATATACCTCCGAGCACCTCTCTTCATCATCCTAGTTCCTTTCATCGTGTTATGGCAAGAAAGCAGTGCATGCGGGCATGAAAAAAAGAAGTATAGTCTTAAAGAAGTTGTCCTGCTTTGAGCTGTCAGTAGCAGTGATTTTGATGAATTAGCAGTGCTGGTAGCTTAGTTAGCCCGGCCCCTAATGGCTGGCTGACTCATTTCTCTGGGGGGGGAGGAAGTATTGATTTCCCCTCTGGGCTGTACCTGTAGCACAGCGGACACGCAGCAGGTGATGCAATGGGTTATGACATGTCCAGCGTAATGCAATAGCCTTTGTTACCTAACATCAGTGGTGGGGGGGGGGGGGGAAACAAGAACTCACATCTTTTTTTTTTTTGCTTAAGTAAAAGTATCAATAGCCTATATACGGCAATGTGGAAATACTCTGTTACAAGTAGTCCAGAATCCAACATTAGCCTATGTGTCCTCTGCTGCAAGCTGTGCCTTAGTTTATTTTTCTGCTTTTAACTGTGTTGTACTGTTTTTATCCTGTACGGCGACATTGAGTGCCCTGAAAGGCGCCTTATAAATAAATTGTATTATTATTATTATTATTATTATTATTATTATTATACTTGAGTTAAAGTATTAGGCTACAAACGTTTTAAAGGCTTTTCACCTTCTCATACAAGAGTGCCTTCATGGTCTCATCTATTTTTCTTTTGCATAATTCTGTCACCCAGTGGTACCAAAGAGCACCTTGTTGAAGATTCCTATACTCTGGCCAAACAGATGCGCTCCTTCTTCTCTTTTTTTCTATCCTCATAAGATTACACACACACACACACACACACACACACACACACACACACACACACACACACACACACACACATGTAGGGGGTAACCTGATAACGCAGTGCGGTATGAGGCAGTGAAAAGCATCTCCCATTTAACTTCTAAGGATGGTAACTCTCAGGATGTTTCTGCACACAGAAAAACGCCACAGAAACATTCACAGACTGCAAAATGAAAACAACAATCAATAATCCATTTTGACCTGAGATCAGATTAAAAAAAAAGTCTTCTACATCCTGAATGTCTGCTATTCAAAAATAGCAGACCTACAAGCTCGTAGCGTGCCACTCGGTGGCGTGCTATGAGCTTGTAGATCTGCTATTTTTCAATAGCTAAAGCATAAGGGGTTCCCACCCAAAATGGGATAATCATGTTATTATACTTTCGAAATGCTCCGTGCTGTTTGGGGATTTGGTGCATGAGGGGCACATGTTTTTTTTTCTTTCTTTCTTCCAATCCAAAGTGCAGTACAGAAACGATATATCATGTGTGTGTGTGTGTGTGTGTGTGTGTGTGTGTGTGTGTGTGTGTGTGTGTGTGTGTGTGTGTGTTGAGCGCTCCCATGGGGCCCTGTGAACCGTGGCCCCCTGCTGTGTGTGTGTGTGTGTGTGTGTGTTTAGCGCCCCCTTGGGAGCTGTGAACCGTGGACCCCTGCAGTGTTTGTGTCGTGCTCTGCCCACTGAGCCGTGCGCGGACAAATGTTGGGTCAGATGATTTGACCCGTGAGGTTGATGGATTTAAGTGCATTCTTCTGCTGCGGAAAACCAAAGTCCTGTAACGCAACCAAGACCCATCTTTGGGTCGCTGACCGATTTTCACGGGTCATGAGTGCATTTCTTTTTTTCCCCGTTTCCTACATGAAAAAAATACGTATGCAGTATATTATTAGAAAAAACACAGTTTAAACAAAATAATCTTAACTTTTCATCAATTATTAAAAACAATTCCTGGTAAAATGTATGGAAAATGCCAGATCTATACAAGCTTGCAACGCGATGCAAAGCGGCACATTGTGAGCTTGTAGATGTGCTATTTTCACTAGTTTGGCTCCCGTGCAAACATCTCATTTAGTCTCGAGTTCATCTTCACTGACATGAAGATGCATTGTAGGGTTTGCACAGGTTGCATGTGACAGATCAATATCATATATACATTTGACAATTTACACATTACACATTTAATTTACACACTTTACAGCTCATAATCAACTTAAAGCTGCTATAAGCAATAATATAATATGTCAAAATATTAATGACCTTTTTATCTTTTTTGGTATTCAGACAGCCAGCAATGGGTAGAACGCTCCCTCTGTGTGTGTGTGTGTGTGTGTGTGTCTGTCTCTGTGACAGATCTAGGGGCCTTAATCTGCATTCAAAGATGTTCCTAGAAGCTTTGTCATTGGTCGAAAAAAACCTGGTCGCTGTGACTAACCAATAAGGAAGCAGACAGGAAAATCGACCAATGACAAAGCTTCTAGGAAAATCTTTGAATGCAGATTGCGGGCCCTAGATGTGTCACAGAGACTAATTATTTTTGGGAGCGTTCTACCCATTGCTGGCTGTCTGAATACCATAAAAAGGTCATTAAAATGTTGACATATGGGTGGGGAAACCCATACAATACCCATACAAGGTATACCCATAACTAATACATTTTTCAACTATCTATTTTTTGGAACAATTCCACAGATGACATTAGGAATTGGAAGCAGAGAAGTAGTTGATCATAATGGATTGCACCAGGCCCATGCAGTGCCAGGTTGAAGTGGAGTGACTGAAAATAGCACCGGGGGCAAATGTTTTCATATCATAAAACAGTGTATAGCTTTTAATCCTGCTATGCCTATTCCCACATTTTTTTCATCGTCTCTCTCTCTCTCTCTCTCTCTCTCTCTCTCTCTCTCTCTCTCTCTCTCTCTCTCTCTCTCTCTCTCTCTCTTGTAGATCTGCTGTTTTTCAACAGCTAACGTTTAAAATAATGGTTAAAAAATGCCCCCCTCTGGACATGTTTAAGGAGTGTAGACTATGTGGGCGAAGAACTCACACACACACACACACACATGCACGCGCACAGGCACACCTTACATAAATAGCTTCAGGGCTTGTGCAGCATAATATGTCCATATTGTGTGTGTTTGTGTGTGTGTGTGTGTGTGTGTGTGTGTGTGTGTGTGTGTGTGTGTGTGTGTTCATTAAATGCTATTATGGTACAAAGCTTCAGTTTCTCTCTAATTATCCAGGAAAATAAATCTGTTTACATCAATGTATTTATTAACACTACACACACGCACACACACACACACACACATACACTAACTGCATAGCAACTGTATAGCCACAATAAACAGCATGTATACCCATCGATATATACTGTAGCTTAGACGCGCATAATGTAACCGCACGCACACACACACACACGCACGCATCAGGGCATCATTATAAGATGTGCTTTATTATATCGTACAACAATATAATGTCGTACAGAGAGCAGGGGCTGGCGGAGCGGAGTGGCCTCTCTCTCATCAACATCGACACAGTCTGCTCTAAATGGGCTCTAAGTAAAAGGCTCTCTGCTTAAAAGGAATTTTGTTAGTACAATAATAAATGTCTCTGTTTTCCATTGCAACGCTGGCTCTCAACTCCTGGTCTACCGACAGCAAAGATCTATTATATTTATCTTTGTCATGTAAAAACATCCCATTCACTCCTATGGGTTACCAGATACAGTTTGTGTGTGTGTGTGTGTGTGTGTGTGTGTGTGTGTGTGTGTGTGTGTGTGTGTGTGTGTGTGTGTGTGTGTGTGTGTGTGTGTGTGTGTGTGTGTGTGTGTGTGTGTGTGTGTGTGTGTGTGTGTGTGTGTGTGTGTGTGTGTGTGTGCGCGCTCGTGCGGTAAACTCTTTCGCTTACTAAATCAATGATAGGTCAAAACATAATGTAGACCTAGCTAATAATCACACTAAATTATAGCCTACAGCAGGGCTAGGCAACCTTTGGCACTGGTGCCAACCTTGGCACAAAGGAGGCTGATCACTGGCACACTGGCATGGAAATAAAATAAAATACCGGTAAATAAACAATTAAAAAAATGTAGTCAAATAAATTAATTCACTCATATTTGTATGTAAATTACATCCTGCACATCATTCTACATTCATTAAAACTCTGAACTCTGACTGGGGGAGGGAGATAGGAGGGCTCTGCTCAGAGTCTAATGATCATTATAACAATGTGAAAGAATATTTAAGAAGGGAAAAAGTTATATTCATGGACAATCAAAACATGTTGTGTCATTAAAGTGACACACTGACTATCTAGAAACTAAAAACATGGCACTTTGTTTCAAAAAGGTTGCAGACCCCTGGCCTACAGTAAATCGTTGAGTGAGCTAAGAGCAGTTTAATTTTGTCATTCAACAGTAAATGTGCAGTAAATTGGCTTAGGCCAATTATTATTGTCAAAATCAAACCTTACCGTGAGGTTTTCCTACCTAGCGAATGATGAACTGTTTTTTTACTGAGGGGTATCGAGAACCTGTGAGCTGTTACACTCTGACCTGGAGTCGGAACAAGAATAGAAGAGTTCACAAAGTGGAAGTGCAGTCCATTTCATTGTTATACAGTTCATTGTTTTGCCTCTCAGAAAGATGCGAAATAGCTTTTGTTTGTTGAAAATATAAAAGGAGAGAAACTAGGACACTATAGGAATGACGGACAGAAGGGATGCGGTAGAACACCAATCAGACACTTTATTTGCTAAGCAAGATCATTCAAAGGACTGTTTGTTACTGGTGACAGTGGTACAGGTAAACAGAGTAGGGACTGTTACTGGTGACAGTGGTACAGGTAAACAGAGTAGGGATGGGAAGAAGAGAAATTTGAAAGTTATGCATGTATAAGCTATATTGGGACGAGCCCAATAGAGAAGGTCTACATTGACTCAATACAATAAAATAAGCACGCACGCACGCGCCCTTCGGAATGGATTCACTGTAATTCCTCAAATGAATTAGGGACCACAGGTCTCGCCTAGATTCATCTGGTTAGTCTGCTTAATGGAGATAGTAGGTGGTCCTAATAGAGGGCATATGAGCGTGACGTCATCATCAAACCAGGAAGCTATGCGGGAATGCCTACTGAGTGCCAAAAAACTACTTTCTGGCCTTGACAGCCCATACATCCAAACAGAAAAATCCAATATGATTGCATTAAACAACGTTAAACTCACTTTGCCACTCACTTCATGCATGCACATACCCTCTATATGTTGTACACTTGGAGGAGGAGCTGTCCGTTCAGCACCGGACTCACAACAGGCTGGGCTGCAGTTCAGCACCATGGACAGAGGAGCTGTCCGTTCAGCACCGGACTCACAACAGGCTGGGCTGCAGTTCAGCACCATGGACAGAGGAGCTGTCCGTTCAGCACCGGACTCACAACAGGCTGGGCTGCAGTTCAGCACCATGGACAGAGGAGCTGTCCGTTCAGCACCGGACTCACAACAGGCTGGGCTGTGGTTCAGCACCATGGACAGAGGAGCTGTCCATTCACAACATTAACATCGCTAAGGCAGGGCTGTGGTTCAGTAACCATGGACAGAGAGGAGCTGTCCTTTCACAACATTAACATCGCTAAGGCAGGGCTGTGGTTCAGGACCATGGACAGAGGAGCTATCCATTCAGAACTAAGCTGTCAATTCACTTCACAGGCAGGGCTGTGGTTCAGGACCATGGACAGAGACACAGAATTTATCTTTCTGAATCAGCTGCCAAGAAAAAAGAAAACCAGATAGACAGTAGCCCACGTTTTAACAGCGGGCGACAGCCTGGCGTATTTCCCGGGTAGTGCGTTATTTGTTTATGGGACCCGGAAACTACCGGAGATAGCAGGCGAAGAGGAAGAAGAAACTACCGGAGATAGCAGGCGGAGAGGCGATAGTCGAAAAGTGGGCGGAGGGACGTCGCCCGAAAACATGAAAATATGTAATCTTTTGGACGACATCACCCGGCGATATAGCCAATCAAATTCCCGTGTTACTTTGTTTACCCTCCATGCCACCAATACGAGGACAGCAGCACCGCCCACTAGGAGATCTATATCACCCAGAGTCCCCGCTTTTAAAACGTACAGACAAAAGTGGCACCCATGCGTAAGTGGGAATATGGGGACCACTTACTATATGTCAATGTAGACGTGTTCTGGGCCACAGCAATCCATGTTTTTTGAGTTGTTGCAGGGACTGTGTTGGTCGTCCCAATCTGAGTTTCTGAGCCTAATGTAATAGTCAAGACTAGGAGCAAGTCACATGGTTAGCCGGCGGTATTATTTTTTACCTCATTGCTTTAATAGCCTCGACTTTCTTACAGAAGATAATATTAAGTCCTCCACTTATAACTAATGGAAATTACGTTAAAGCCCCAGTTGTTTTAATGCAAAAAAGACCCGATCCTGGCGCACACATCTCTACTGATGGTATCTCCGTTATAATTAACTGCTAACTTGAGAGTTCTATATTCTGGCTGTAAGACCATTACTACCTCTGGAGAGAAGGGTTATAAGGGTAGGGGTGAACAAGCCCATCGCCCGTAGGCTGAGATTTCAAAAAGTGCCCCTTTTTGTTGCAATTAACTGGTGTGCGTGTGTGTGTGTGTGTGTGTGTGTGTGTGTGTATTTTTCTGGGTGTGTGAATGTGCACACCAATGCTAAAGCGGATATGTGTGTGTGTGTGTGTGTGTGTGTGTGTGTGTGTGTGTGTGTGTGTATGTGCACGACAACGGCAATGCTAAAGCGTGCATGCGTGGGTGTGTGGGTGTGTGGGTGCGTGCGTGCGTGCGTGTGTAGTTATGGAGTTTTGCGCGCTCCCATCAGGCTGGGAGGCTGAATAAAAGCATTGAACTGATACCAAAATAACCAGACTCAGCAAGTGCCAAGATAAGCTAATTAATGCATCCACACAGTCACTGGGAGAGCTGACTGCAGCCTGCAGGCCTCTTCACAGTAATTGCTGCTTGGCGATATATGTAGAGCTTTTATTAGTTGGCTGGCTAATGGATGGGTTGCCTCTGCTTACAGGCCACATGCACTCTGGTCAACATTCCGCCCCATTGTGTTCCTGAAACACTGAGCGGGGAACGGGAGTAGGTGTTGTGGAGGGGCACGTCACGTTTCATTTCTTCCAAGGCCCCACAATGGTTTGATGATAAAATGATGCGTCTGAAAAATGGCCAAACTGATGGATTACTGTTGCAGGGTCGATGCTATAGAACAAGCGCTTTCACGTTAACCTTCTATTGTGTTACGGTATGCAATTTTAAAAGCCTCGTCAAGGAGCCCCACATTGTTGCAAGTGAGCTGATATGTTATGTAAATGCATGAGGCTGAGAGGGTCCATTTGAAAAGATAGTGTACCAGGGACTGCCACGAGATAATAGTGTTTAGATAGTGTAGATTAGAAGATTATTATGTGATTATTTAGTACATAATTATACGACTGTCTAATGTGTCTGTTGTTGTTGTTGGAGAGATAACAGTGGGGAAACATTCAAATTTGTCCAGAAAAAAAACACGTCCTTGGTGCACGGGATGAATGTCAACGTAAATAGTGGAAATGTTAAGGTAAACAGTGGAACAACACCAAAACACAGCCAGAGGGATGTGTCTTTCTTGCAAGGAAACACATCAGCATGCTTGGCTGATGGAGGGAAATAAGGGCTAAAATATTTATATACAAATATTTTCAAATAAAAATAGGCTAAATGTTACCTATAGTATCCCTTTAAACTGAGGTGATATTGATGAATTCCAACCTGTATCAAGGTATTCTGCGGCGACCCAGCAGGACTTGCGTCACGACATCCTATGAGCAGTTGATCAGCTGTTTTCACTGCATCTTAAACATTGAATGTTCAAGATTTTCTTTTCTAATTTATGGAATTTCTTCCCCAACTTTTTGCCCGTGACCCGAAAGAGAGATTAGACGTTAATTGCAACTAGTGAAAACAGCAGATCTACAAGCTCACAATGCGGCGCTTCGCGCCACGTTGTGATCTTGTAGATCGGCTATTTTCACTATAGTATTCGAGCATTTGTTTTTATCATTTATAGAATTTATTCGATTTGTTTTTGTGTATTTCTTCATGAAATGACTGGGGAAAAGAATACTCTTATTTCATGATAAGAGTCCAAAGAACGCGGTCTGCGACCGATCGACCCACTGTCCTCCACGGTCCTCCTATATAGTGTGCAACGCAATCCCCGCTGTATACAGCCTCCTCCCGGCCGCTGAAACACTTTGTCAGGAATAATCCCACTGTGTGTGTCTTTCCTCCAGGGAACACTACATTGCTGCAGGAGCTCCTTCTGATAGAGAGCTGTGTGCTAGAGACGCATGTACAGAAAGAATGACATATTATCTATACCTACCACACACATGTATGGAACATCTGTTTGTGCCGTCGTATACCTGTGTCTTGGTGTGCGTGCGCACAAGTGTGTGTGTGTGTGTGTGTGTGTGTGTGTGTGTGTGTGTGTGTGTGTGCACGTGCACAATGCTCATACAGTATGCCTGTCACAGCAGACGGTGCTGGATGCTATCAGCAGCGAGAGGATATGAGGTCTACTATTTATAACCTCCTCTGTATCTCTACTCAGACATACAGGCTGCCCCATGGGAGGTGTTGTTTAAGCGTGTGCGTGTGCGTGTGCGTGTGTGTGTGTGTGTGTGTGTGCGTGTGTGTGTGCGTGCGTGTGTGTGTGCGTGCTGCCCGTGGGCGTTGCACGCCAGCCAAAAGGTGTGCTAGACAGTGGAAAAGCGGAGACATGTCACAGTTGACAAGGGTGAAATGAGGGGATATGATTGGCTGTTTGCTGATGTCACGGCTGTGAACGCTTCCCAATTAGAGTCCATCACACACGTCTCCGTCAATCTCTGTTCCACCACTCCACCCCCTTAAGCTCTCTCTCTCTCTCTCTCTCTCTAGCTATCTGTTATCTCTCTCTCTCTCTCTCTCTCTCTCTCTCTCTCTCTCTCACTTAATGTTCTTTTCCTGTCTGTCACATCTCTCCGTCTTTCTTCTGCAAACTCCATCCCTCCATCCCTCCTCACACTCAGCCGCTAATCTTGTTTGCTCTCCTATATTGCTCTGCAACACTTCCATTCCATTGCGCTTCATTCCTGTCCATCCCCTTTGTTTTAATTAGCCTATGGTCCTGCAATTTGGTCCTTGGTGTTAATGTTTTGTCTCCTCTCTCTCTCTCTCTCTCTCTCATACTCACCCTGTACACACAGTCTCCAGGCTATGGCTTTGAAGTTGAAAGAGTGTTGTTGTTGTTGTGTTGTTGCGTGAGGAGGATGACTATGTGGACGTGCCCCGAGGTCAGCGGAAGCACGTTAACGGCCTCGCCGCTGCTCGCGTTTCTGCGTCTCCAGGGGAGCCATTTTGCCGTTGCTCTTTTTTGCTTCCGTCTCCGTACAGTATACCGTTTGATCCAAGAGCGTCATGGGAGAACTGTGTGTGTGTGTGTGTGTGTGTGTGTGGGGTGTGCGCACATTTGTGTGACACATGTGACTTAATCCTTAAGGAAGATATAATCCCCTAAGTGGACAGAGGTAATTAGTGAAGAGGGACTCCGCAAGGCATACTTAAGTGCACGCACACACACACACACACGGACACATATGTGGTTCCATTTTTCTTTTGTGCGCCACACCATTGTGAGTTAATATTGACACAGAGGATTTGACTGGTGTAGCTATAGGTATATGCAGACACAGATAGACAGATCATGTATTTTTAGTGCTATTTTGTCTATTTTAAAAACGGGGTCCCTGTAGGCCCCCTGCAGTGTTCTACAGTGTCGTCATTCTCTGACTAGGGCAGAAACATATAGGCATGATTCACTCAACTCACGATATTAAAAAAATATATATTTTAAAGAAAATTATTTTTTTAATTTCATATAATTTATCTTCCCCCCCTGAGATTTTTCATTTAACTACATTGCAAAAGAAGTAGCATTACTTTTGACAGTGCAGAAACATAATTGCCTTCCTTTGATGAGCATCAACGACCATCATCACCTGGGCACAGTCACAGACACACACAGCTCCCCTCTACAGTGCTCTACTACTGAAAGTGACTATCATTTCTCTCCAAAAGCACTTGAATATGATGGAATACATTTCACCTCACACTAGCCCCACTAAATAAAAGGAAAAAAAAGAAAGTGTTTTATTTTTGAAAATCTATTTTTTATTTATTTCAATGAATCGATTCGAATCGATTCATATCGTCGGGATTAATATCGATATACGATATATCGTTACATGCCTATAGAAACCATGCATCTCCACAGATCATGTGTTCATTTCCTAAACGAATGCCACACGGCATCGTTAGAAGAGTGTCTCGCAAGAGCAGTGACAATATAGCAGATATACAGTACACAAGCTCACAATGTGAGTCACTGATGGGCTATTCTCAGTAGCCGCCACGCCAGCGTGCACATACACACACCTTGCGTTTAAAGACTACAATGAATCACGCGAACTGAACTGGTCCAGAGTAAACCCACCGGGTCAATTTGTCCGTGTGTAATGGCCGCGTTCCGCTCTGTCCAAGTCTCTGTCCCGCTGCAGCAGAATTAAGTGGCCAATGATTCCCAGTCAGGTTTAATGGACTGGATATGAGCGATTTGGATTGAATCTAACCTCTCGTTGCTAGCAGAACCGGGCCTATGTCGCCGTGCCCGAGCCATCTGTACTGCTCCCATCCAATTTGGGTCTAATTTAATTGTTCTGTGGACAGACCATCCCCTCCCCCCCATCCATATATCTTCCCCCTTCCTTCCTCCCCTGTGTGAGAGGCTGCTTGGAGTACTCTGGGCGCTCTGTCGTGTGTGTGTGTGTGTGTGTGTGTGTGTGTGTGTGTGTGTGTGTGTGTGTGTGTGTGTGTGTGTGTGTGTGTGTGTGTGTGTGTGTGTGTGTGTGTGTGTGTGTGTGTGTGTGTGTGTGTGTGTGTGTGTGTGTGTGTGCATGTTTGCGTACTTGTGCACATGTGTGTAATATTGGTGCAACCGTTGGTGAAATTGCAGCTGACGTTTTGATATCTCGGAGACGACCTCTAATAACCTCCACCCCTCTCCCTCCTGTCATGTTTTTTTTTTCAGGACGTGAAGTCGACGTTCTTCCAGTTCGGGGCCTCCATCCAGCAGGAGGCGCTGTTGATGCTGAACATCATGGAGGAGTACGACTGGCACATCTTCTCCATCGTCACCTCCAAGTTCCCCGGATACCTGGACTTCATCAACATCCTCAAGACCACTGTCGACAACAGGTACGCGCTCATGGTTAGATGTAATCTAGACCACTGTCGACAACAGGTACTCTCATGGTTAGATGTAATCTAGACCACTGTCGACAACAGGTACTCTCATGGTTAGATGTAATCTAGACTACTGTCGACAACAGGTATACGCTCATGGTTAGATAGAAGCCGCTATATCGCACTGGGCTACAGAGTTGTTTAATTGAAAATACCATAGAGAGGTTTATGTGCTGACAATAGATGACACTGATGCAGAAAAGCAAATAAAAGGGTTTCGTTAGCATTGAGCTAATATATATATATATATATATATATATGTATGTATATATATGGCTCAATATATATATATATATACTGTAAGCCATGCAGCAATTGGACTCATAATGGACATGAAGCATCAACTGACGATGGAAAACGTATTAATCCAAAGAAAATAAATACAAAATAAATCAATTCTCTCCAAACACAGATGTTATCAAAAGTAGCTCAATTCCATAAAAGACAGAGAGAGAGTCACACTCCTGACGCAGGGCTTTCTCACACGATGCTAAGATGACCCTATGGTATTATTTTCAATAGAATACACACTTTGGTGACTCAGGGGATGACAGAGTGACTTTGGTACTCACTCGGGGGGGCCTAATGGGTGCAGCCATGCAGTCATGGGGCCACCACAGCCCTTTGTGCGGCCCCTGGGAATGCATTACGATGGAGCCAAATGCACATATCAGCCCCCTCGAATGCACACATTATGGAGTCAAACGGAAACCATGCAGCATGAACTGACAGAAGTGGCCCCCAGGGGTGCTGTGGATCGGTGGTGCAACATATAGGTGGTCTAGTATACGTATTAAAAGGACCTGACTTGGCATTGCACTTTGTCCTTCTACAGACACCAATTCCCTCATTGAAACTATCGGCGATCGACAAGTTCACCATGCACACATCGCAACACGGCGCGTTGTGAGCTTGTAGATCTCAATGTCCCCCCAATTATATAGGGATGCTATAGGGCTCAAGTGGTTAAGAAAGAGGTCAACTATTATTTGGGATGTTGAATCACTGGGTCGACTTGGGTCGACGTGCAACAGAACATATCACACCGGCACTGGGACGAACGCTAAAACCCTCTCGTCTACGTCTTGACCCTTTGGTGTGGTTTGGGCTTAGGAGGACGTGATAAAAAAACTATACCACATCCATAAGATATGCAAATACATACGGTACACCAGGGCTCCAGCGTGCGACCTATTAGCTCACAACGAGTCGCGTCCACCACACGTTGTGAGCTTGTAGATCAGCACATGGAAATATGCAGGCTGAGACGTTTAGAAACTTTCCCCTTTACAATAAAAGCACATCAGCTTTCACATGTTCATTCCATATAAAGAAAAGACAGGAGGAAAGTGGGCAAGGATTATGAATTCGGTGGCATTTCACATTGCAAAAGGGTGCAGGAAGAGTGGGCACCTCAGTGTTAAATATCCTTATTGGCCATTAGGTTGAACAAGCCCATGCAGAAGGTAAGGGGTGTGTCTCATTTCTGTTTCATATACAGTAGCCAAATGATAATAACCATATGGAAAAATGCACGATAGGTTTATTCATCATAATAATTTCCTATAGAATGTGTGTGAGTGAGAAATATAACATGTTATGTGCTTAATTTAAGGCATTTATGCTTCAGCCAAGAAAACCTTTGCTATAGCCTTGGTGATAAGGTCATGTATTAACACAGCGCTGCGGCGCTATAGAAAAATAAGTTGGTGCTACCTAATTTGTGGTGGCGCTACCAACTGAAAAGGTAGGTGGCACCAGGGCTACCTGTGAGAAAGTTAGTCTGGAGCCCTGACAGTTCCATCAAAGGTTGAGTGGGAACCATGTAATCCTTTTTCTTTCTTTCTTCCTTTTTTCTTTTACCTCCTTTGCTTCCCCGCAGCTTTCTAAATTGCCTGTCTCTCCCGTAGTCAAATGAATCACAAAAGAGGATAATGCTGCCAACGGTCGCACTCAGATTCCATTCATGACACGCACCGTGGGCACTGCGTGACACCCAATGCTTAAATATCAAAGGTATCAGTCATGATTACCATCTTACCAGGTAACACACACCCAAACAGCGTGTCTACTTAAATGACAGCCTAATCCTTTTAAAATGACAGCCTAGTCTCTCCTTAACTGGCACCCATGGATGTCCTATTGCTATCGGTTGGAAACCCTGTATGTTCCTTTCTTATCATCATTTTAAACCCATCTAACAATAGTTAAAATAGCCGCAGCTCACAGCGCCTCACATTTTCTCTTTTGTTTTACCACTTACCTTTGCCGTCTTCCATTTGAGCCAGCGTGTCCGACTGTCAGCTGTTACATTGCATGCTGATTGCATAGTGCTCAACGGAGGGAAGTGGCTTGAATCTTTCCCCAGAAGGCTCTGATCCGCTCCGCCCAACGACCAGTACCGCTGGAAGGCTCCGGTCCGCTCCGCCCAACGACCAGTGCCGCTGGAAGGCTCCGGTCCCGGCCCACGGGGCTTCGCGGTCAAACACATTATTAATTGTGGGGTCCGTGACATGAAAAGGTTTTCATAAAAGCACTGCCCTCTAGTGCTCCTAACGGACACCCTCCTCTCCATCAGAGACACCTGGGACAGGCCCTGGTTCCGTCGGTTCACTCTAAATGAGAGTAGATAACAGGGGAGTTTATCACACAGTGATATCGGGGCAATAATGGAGCGGCTTCTCAGACAAGATGAAAGAGGGAGATTCAAGGGGAGTAAAATTCGACCAAAACGTCAAATTCAAGATATATGTGTGGGACCGTCGGTGTCTTGGCCGGCATTGGTGTCTGAACCGCGGCGCTGATATACAGTATACCGACGCCCATGCAGTAGACAGAAGTTGGTGGGGTTTTATTTTTCTTTCCATACTTCTCTGTGCACCTTACTATCCCCCTACCCCCAGCGTAGTGCAATGAATAATACATAAATATAAAGTGCAAAGAGTTCAAGTGTTTAGGTCAGTTCAGAGCACAAGTCAAGTTCATCTCAACTCTGAGTGGCGATGGAGGGAGGATAGGGGAGGGGGTCAGGGAGGGACCCCATGGCAGCGTTGAGGAGCCGGATAGCCGTGGGGAAAAAGCTGTTTGAGTGTCGGGCCTTCACAGTCTTTAGGGACCCAACCTCCTGTCTGAGGGAAGCGGGGGAAAATGACTGTGGCCTGGGTGTGCGGGGTCAGCCATGATCTTCCTGGCTCTCCTCAAAGCCCCCCTAAAAGGTGGCAAAGGGCAGCCAATCACCCGCTCTGCTGATCCTATGACCTGCTGCAGCTTGGCCTCGTCCTTGGCCGCTGCAGCGGGGAACCAAACAGCGATGATGGACTCTATGATGGCAGTGTAGAAATTCATCAACAAGGTCCTTGGGAGGTGGAATTACCTCCGCTGTCTCAGAAAAAAAAACTATCTTTTTTGTGAGGTTGTCGATGTTGGGCTCCCACTTCAGGTCACCCCGAGGAAGCGGCAATACTCCACAGTGGCAACTGGAGTGCCTCCCAATATTGGTGGGGGAGGGGCCGGGTTCCCACTGAAGTCCACCATCAGCTCCACCGTCTTGAGAGCATTTAGCTCTAAGTTGTTCCGGGTGCACCAGGTCAGCAGCAAGGGGGATCTCCCTCCTGTAGGCAGACTCATCCCCCCTGGAGATGAGCCCCACCAGGGTGGTATCGTCTGCATTAGAAGTTTGACGGATTGGTGGCTGGAGGTGCAAGCAGCAAGACCTTCATAACACTGCGCAAAAAGCATGGAATACGGATGTGTATATTACAGGAAACTCCTGTTAAACTTTCCAACAAACTCCGGTAAACTCCCGAATTGTACCATCACACCTGTATATTACCGTATATTAACTGTATATGCTGCTAAACTTGATGTTCATGGGGGAAATACAGTGCCCATAATTAACTCCTCTTTTCACGCAGTGTAACTACGGGGGTCAGGGCGACGGGTCTGTAGTCATTTAGGCCTGTGATCCTGGTCTTTTTGGGGATAGGGATGACGGTGGAGGCTTTGATACAGGCTGGTGCCTCACAGCAGCGTCGAGAACCAGCTGCGCTTCCTCTCTCATTTATATCGAAAGGAAGACTCATGCCGCCCCAAACAGCCCCTGTTTGGTGAACTGGCCCATGGTTCTATAGGCTGCTAGGGGGGACCCAAGAGACGGCTGAAAGACCAGTTTAAACACTCAAAGACCAGGATCCCTGTGGACAGCTGGGAGGCCCTGCAGGCCCCAGTGGCCCGCTCAGCCTGGCGTGGCACAATTGCCATTGGTGCTCAGAGACTTGATATCGACCGAGCACCACAAGCAGCAGAGAGGAAGCGCCAGCAAAGACATCAACGTCTTATGCTACCCCGCCCACCACCTCCAACACGTCCGTGCCCAGACTGCCCCCCCCCCCCCCCCCCCCCCCCCCCGGCTCCTCCACACACACCTTGGACTCCACGGTCACCAGCAGGCACACAGACGGAGAGTCCAGCTGGGTCAGCTCTAGTCCAGAAGGAGAAGAAGTGAATGGCTGAGAAGAACGGATCCTCGTATTACGAGGCTGCCATGATGATGATGATGAATATGTTACCGATGCTCAGGGGGCAGCCGGTCAGCACAGAACTTCAGGATGGAGGGTGAGACAGCGCTCGGTCCGGCCGCCTTCCGGGGGTTCTGTCCCCTAAACAGAGAGGTATGGGGGGGCTCACCTCAGGAACTCATCTCCCAGAGGTGCAGCGCATTGAGAAGCAGGGACAGACTCCCACGTTCTGGATGATACTGGCAATAGAGCACCGAAGTCACTCGCTACTTACTTACCTACTTACTTTTCAATGTATTGAAATGATTTTGATAAAAAATATATATTTTAATTCAAATGTTGTTAGTGGTTAGGGACCATCGTTTAATTGGATCAAATTAACAAATCCTCAGCGATCCTCAGGCAAAAATAAATAATAGTTTCGACTAATCATTTTGTTATGTGTGTCCCATCTCAAAAATAGCAGATCAACACTTGAGCACGGAACTCTTATCGTAAGACTAATCACAAATCAGGCTTCAATATCTGGCGAGCCACACTTTGTTAAATTAATTTGATATTTCAATTTAATTACGGCTGCGCTTCCACTGCTTGCTGCTTTGCTGAAGTTGTTGGACTCATTTTGACTGCATAAAAAAAAGAGAAGACTTCATTGGATATTATCCTTATCTGCTGGAATCCGTTTTGGCACCCTGAATTAGACGAAAAATGGGCCAAGATGACTAGAAATAGGCTAACCGTCAAATTAAAGCCATCAGTCGGCGCTTCAACCTCATATTAGTAGCATTTAACGCCCAAAATAATCCGATTAGAGAGGTGAAATATATCTAGAAGTGGGTCAACGTGGAAACCACTCGTACAGATACTGCCAGAGAAAGGTTGTTTTTATTATATAATGTGTATTGTCGGTTGGGAAACTGTTAGGCCTGTACTTTTCACAATTCACAAACCAGAATAGCATAAATGGCCGATCTGTAGATTGACAAATGTTGCTATTTTGTGTGACAATGTGGTATGATGTAGTCGCTACATTGTAGTGGGTCATTAATTTATTTAAATATGGAGATGATTGTTCTCGCTGTCGGGATCGAGGAAACCAAGTCGATTTTTTAGGTTTTTGATCTTTTTTTGGCATAAAACGTATGCATGTTCAACAGCACGTATGCATGTTTAATAATGTGCTATTGAACACCCTTTACGTCTCTGTGTCATTGATTCCATTGATTCAAAATGTTGAAAGTATTAAAAAGCACTTCGGACAAAACCTCTTAACTCCATGGGACCGCTAACTCCACCACCTCTTATGCAAGATGCAGTATTGCTTTGTTTTCAAAATGTATATAAGGTTTAATTTTTTCATTTCCCAAAAAATATATATTCTTTTCATTTTCTGAAAAATGAACATTTTGGAGTTAGGTGTTTTTTCTTCCCGACAGCAGAGATATTATAGAACACTTCTCCTCTGTCACACATGCTATTGTTGTTATTATAGAACAGTTCTCCTCTTTCACACATGCTATTGTTGTTATTCTTATGGGTAAATAATAAAGGGTGTCCAGGGGCCTCCTAATCAGCCCTCCAGATGCCACAGAACAGGACTGCGTTGACATTGTGTTCTGTCATCACTAATAACAGCATCTCTGCAGAGAGGGACACGCCGAACATTATCGCCGTATCGCTGACTCCCATTGGTGGATGGGAGGCAGTCCCATGTGAATTTAATCCATCAAGACCTGAGACCAGATTCGACAAAATGTCCTCTATAAATCAGTGGTGCACGGGTTGCTCAAACCTTTTCACGTCAAGGGACCACAGAATTATCTGTATTTGGCCGCCGACCCCCGTCTGAAAACGTGTTGTTCCAGGGACCCCCCAGAAGCAAAGATTTGAGTTAAAAACATTCACTGTGAAATAATAAATATTCAAAGATTTGCATGCATTTTCACGATTTTTCTAAAGGCATTCGTTGTTGCGCTATGAGCTTGTTGATCTGCTATTTTTCAACAGCTAAAGTTTAAAATAATGGGGCTTAAAGGGTTAAAGTGGTTAAACGCTATAAGACGACACAGATGCGTCCTCAGGTCTAAATGAGTTAACCCATTAAGACCCGTCCTGAGGCCCATTCTACAAATGCCTTCCAAATCAGTAGTTCTCAAACTTTTTAGTAAATCAAATTTGTTCCACGTTTTTTTTTTTTTTTATCTGAAAATAGATGTACTAGGTTCGCCGCACGACACCAAGTGACCCTTGTATAATCTGCTATTTATTTTAATAGCCAAAACTAAAATCTAAAATGCGTTCCCGGTGTCAATGGGTTAAGAATACTAAAGATAATGTTATCCATTTGACATTGTTAATTAAACACTGTGTTCTCTCTCTCTCTCTCTCTCTCTCTCTCTGCCTCTCTCTCTCTCTCTCTCTCTCTCTCTCACTCTCTCTCTCTCTCTCTCTCTCTCTCTCTCTCTCTCTCTCTCTCTCTCTCTCTCTCTCTCTCTCTCCCCTGCGCTAGATGAGTGGGGACCGCAGCATGAGTTTAGTATAGCATTTGCTGTGGTGACTGCATTTAACGAGGGGTTAAAAAAACGAAAAAATAAAAACATGCCGCGGGAGTGTACACGGTGATGATTAAACTGTCCGTTTAAATAAAAGTTAATTAAGGAAACAAACTAAAATAGAGTAGTGCGGATAATAAAGCCTAACCCATGGCACCAGGCCACAGCACAGCAAAAAGTGTCAAAAGATACATGTCATTTTTCTTTTCTTTTCTTTTTTTTTTGTTCCCGGTCAAAGGTGCAAGGGAAGGTCTTCTGCACACTGCAAGGTTGAGCGGCTGTTTCATATTGCTTTGACATTGTCGTGTCAATCAAGAACAACCTTCCTGAGCAGCCGAGTCTTTGCTGATATAAAGAGGCTTAAAGTCCATCTGCAGTGGCTCAGGGGAACCGCAAGGTTCCCAGTTCGAATGTATTTGGGCTTGTTTGTTTGTGTGTGCCTCGACGGAGCGGGCGGTAGAGTTTCTGCTATCTGCGTGCTGGTTGTGGTGGGTCTGGGCCAAATTCGCGCGGAAATGACCGGGGCCGAATTTTTGTCAATAATTAGCTAGTATTACTCCACTATTATAAGGAGACGTTTAGATTTCAGTAAGCAGGAACTGGGGATGGCAATGAAGGACCGGGAAGTCTGGCGTAATATTTGTGAAATCCACGATCTCGACCGCGGTCGAAAAATGATGATGAGAACAGAGTTGCGAACCATAGTATAATATACAATATACTGTGTGTCTTCCATAGTTCCATGGGCTTAGAGCTGCAGAACATAATCTCTCTCTCTCTGTGTGTCCTCCATAGTTTCGTGGGCTGGGAGCTGCAGAACATCATCACGCTGGACGCGGTGGAGGAGGACAGCCGCTCTCAGATCATGCTGAAGAAGGTGCAGTCTCCCGTGGTGGTCCTCTACTGCTCCAAGGACGAGGCGGTGTACATCCTGGAGGAGGCGCGCTCGCTGGGCCTCACAGGCCACGGGACCATCTGGATCGTCCCCTCGCTCACCACGGGCAACCCCGAGGTCAGTATGACTCGCTCACCACGGGCAACCCCAAGGTCAGTATGACTCGCTCACCACGGGCAACCCCAAGGTCAGTATGACTCGCTCACCACGGGCAACCCCGAGGTCAGTATAACTCGCTCACCACGGGCAACCCCGAGGTCAGTATAACTCGCTCACCACGGGCAAACCCGAGGTCAGTATAACTCGCTCACCACGGGCAAACCCGAGGTCAGTGTAACTCGCTCACCACGAGGTCAGTGTAACTCGCTCACCACGAGGTCAGTGTAACTCGCTCACCACGAGGTCAGTGTAACTCGCTCACCACGAGGTCAGTGTAACTCGCTCACCCCGAGGTCAGTGTAACTCGCTCACCCCGAGGTCAGTGTAACTCGCTCACCCCGAGGTCAGTGTAACTCGCTCACCACGAGGTCAGTGTAACTCGCTCACCACGAGGTCAGTGTAACTCGCTCACCACGAGGTCAGTGTAACTCGCTCACCCCGAGGTCAGTGTAACTCGCTCACCACGAGGTCAGTGCTGGAAAGTATAACCCGACGACTCTGATTATAAGACGACAAACCATTTGTCAAGACTCGTTTGTGGAGAAAGAACATGGAATGTAAAATAGTCTAGCCCCCGATTATAATACGACTCCGTTTTTTTAGGATATTTCAATTGGAAAAGAACGTAGTCTTATATTCAAGTCCAGAAACTTTTAATTTGTGTGAAAATCTGTGGCCAATGACCAATGGCATTGAAATGGCATTGCAATGAACATCACTGATGACGTTTAGGTGAAAAAAGAACGGAAAAATTATAATTAAGTAATTAATTAAAATATAAATTGTTGCTATAAAGCAACACTGGGTCTTAGAGGGTTAAGTACTTTTTTTGTCAAATAATTATGTTTTTATTGAACAGATTATAAATTGTTACAAACATTATGATATGAAATACTTCTTTTTCCTTTTTTATTAAACAAAATGAAAGAAAAAATAAACAAGACAAAAAAGAGAAAGAAATCCCTTAACCCTCCCACCAATACTGCTCAGTGACACTGCATACTATATAATAAGATGATAGAAAACTCATGGAAAACATCTGAAAAGAAAATGGCGTACAGTCAACCATATCAATGGTATCCTGTCTATTAATTGTTTCTACTCAGGTAATGGACAAGGGTCAGCCAAACCTTATCAAACTGTCTCTCCCTGTTTCTCAGGAAATACCTTATTCTCTCAAGATGAAGCGTACTAGTCATTGTAAATGGCCACCAACCAAGAAGTTATTGCCACTTAAGAAGTTATGGTTTACCTTAATTGTTAATTGCTGTTTTTCAGTTTTTCTATATTTGTGGCGATATGCCATGGTTTACTTGGTTTTAAAACTGTCCACTAGGTGGCAGAATTGGCCATGTCCTCTCTGGGCATTCAGGTATACAAGGTGACGTTAGAGTTGAAAGTTCATTGAAAATACAAGATGGCGGAAGCGCAGTCATGCAGTTCAGAACGAACTTTGTCAGCAATAAATATGTTTATATTTCATGATTAACACCCCTTGGAAGGCGGAATGAGGTTCGTGAGATAAAGATGTAATAGTGCCTAGAGTGTGTTTATATCAGTTAAAAAGAGCGTCTTTTATTGCCGTAATGTAAACACTATTGTCATGTGACATTGGCTGCAACACGTGGCTCCCGAAGGACTACGTTTACAAGAGTTAATTCATGTCTAATGTTTTATAGCTACAAGTTGACTTATGGTGATTAAGAAATATACCATTGGTGTTTATGGTCAAGTTTTGAAGTTTATTTTGGCTAAACTGTATACGTTGTATGACTTTGTATTTTGACTAATGTTGATTATATTTTCGTCATATCTCTGCAGTTTTTACGGTGCTTCTTGGTACCACACCAAAAATAAAGAGCATCAGTCTGAAACTCTACTGTCTCACTCTCAAAGTCCATACCAAGCCCAGGGGGCAGTTACAGTCATTTCATTTAACCAGTGCTTAAATGCAAGAGCCTCCTCCTTCTTCCAGTGTGTCAAAATTATTTTTTTCGCTGTAATCAGACCATATGAGAAGAGTTGTTTCTGTGCTCTCGTCAACATAGGCATGGAGTCTGACAAACCCAGAATAATTAGTACAGGATCAGGGTCAATATTAATACTCAAAATATCAGAGAGCGTCTCAAATATCTTAATCCAATATCTTTGTATCCGAGGGCAAAGGGCGAAGCTATGAAGAAGATTTGCTTCTATTGTAAATATTAGTACATTTGTCACAATGCGAAGAAATATCTGCGTATATGTTATGTAATTTTAATTTGGAATAATTTGAGTCTATGTATGACTCGAAACTGGATAAGGCAATGTCTGGAATTGACAGAGCACGCATTCATTTCTTCAAGGCTTTCTTCCCAGAGCTCGTCTGAAATTGAAGTCTTTAACCCATTCTGAACGGGAACCCGTTTTGGTGTTCGCATCATGTTATGCTTTAGCTATTGAAAAATAGCAGATCTACAAGCTCATAGCGTGCCACCGAGTGGCGCGCTACGAGCTTGTAGGTCTGCTATTTTTGAAAAATCGAAGAACGACTGACATTTTTTTAATTTGATCTCAGGTCAGAATGGGTTAATCAGACCAGTGTGTGTCCAGTGGAAACCTCGTATGAATCTGATCTCAGGTCAGAATGGGTTAAGTACATTTCGACGCCGACACTTTCGCACTTTCACTCGAGGGCATTCGTTTTTGAATTCCGGACGCTCATTCACAACGGGAGTACAAGCTCCACATCGCAGCATTGATACTTTGACTTAAAGTCTACAAGCAAAAGATCTACAAGCGTGTAGATCTGCTATTTTTGAAGAAAAAAAAAACGTGAAAATAACAATTGAGTTGACTTTTTTCCGTGCGTCTTTCTGCCCAAGGTGACGCCCGAGGAGTTCCCGGCGGGCATGATCTCCGTGTCCTACGACGACTGGGACTACCCGCTGGAGGCGCGCGTGCGCGACGGCCTGGGCATCATCACGTCGGCCGCTTCCGCCATGCTGGACGAGTACGGCGACATCCCCGAGGCCAAGACGTCCTGCTACGGACAGATGACGGAGAAGCCCAGCAAGCTGCCGCCCAGCGCGCTGCACAAGTAAGGACGCGCTCGGTCGGTCGATTGGTTGGTCGATTGGTTGGTTGGTTGATTGATTGGTTGATTTATTGATTGATTGATTTAATTGGTGTGCGTGTGACATCATCATCATGCCTGGAAGTTATGCAGGAACGCCTACTGAGTGGGAGAAGGAAAAAAAAAACAATCTGGCCTTGACAGCCCATCTGATTGCATTAAACAACATTAATCAAAGTTAAACTCATGTTGCCACTCACTTTGCCACTCGATATGTCACTCACTTTATGCATTTGCATGTTCTATATGCACAATTTGCACATACTGTACGCCATTTTGGAGATAACTACGGTACTCTTCCTACTTCCGGGCCTCTTCCGATTTCCGTCACAGGTGTAGCTGATGATACTTTAAGGTTCTGTTCTGTAGTGTATACAGTCAGTGGTTTTCAAACTTTCAAACTTTCAACCCATAACTCTGAAAGTGTACCAAGGGTTCCATTTGTACACCTGTACAGGGCCATTTGGAAACCACTCAAGGCCACTTTGAGACCCACTGGTGTTTCCAGTGAGCCAACATGCACAACAACAGCACCCTGACTCTGTTTGACCAGAATGGAACAGAGCTTTAATTCAATTAGAAGCCTGTACTTTATTAGTCCGAAATGTACAGTGAGGCATTAAGGCTAAATGTACAGTGAGGCATTAAGGCTAAATGTACAGTGAGGCATTAAGGCTAAATGTACAGTGAGGCATTAAGGCTAAATGTACAGTGAGACATTAAGGCTAAATATACAGTGAGGCATTAAGGCTAAATGTACAGTGAGGCATTAAGGCTAAATGTACAGTGAGGCATTAAGGCTAAATGTACAGTGAGGCATTAAGGCTAAATATACAGTGAGGCATTAAGGCTAAATGTACAGTGAGGCATTAAGGCTAAATGTACAGTGAGGCATTAAGGCTAAATATACAGTGAGGCATTAAGGCTAAATGTACAGTGAGGCATTAAGGCTAAATGTACAGTGAGGCATTAAGGCTAAATATACAGTAAGGCATTAAGGCTAAATGTACAGTGAGGCATTAAGGCATTAAGGCTAAATGTACAGTGAGGCATTAAGGCTAAATATACAGTGAGGCATTAAGGCTAAATGTACAGTGAGGCATTAAGGCTAAATGTACAGTGAGGCATTAAGGCTAAATGTACAGTGAGACATTAAGGCTAAATGTACAGTGAGACATTAAGGCTAAATGTACAGTGAGGCATTAAGGCTAAATGTACAGTGAGGCATTAAGGCTAAATGTAGCCTACAGTGAGACATTAAGGCTAAATGTACAGTGAGGCATTAAGGCTAAATGTACAGTGAGGCATTAAGGTTAAATGTAGCCTACAGTGAGGCATTAAGGCTAAATGTACAGTGAGGCATTGAGGATAAATGCATGACACAAACATGTCTCCATGGTGGTCCTACTGTATATGGTATTCAATTAATCAACATGGCATGAAAATATTACACAATAAATAATACATGTCATCAACAAATACAGTACACTATGTACAAAGGAGAAAGAGGGGACACAGCGGCAGTGAATGGGCTCCTGATAGATGTTTTTTTTGGGGGGGAAACGCGTGCGTGCGTGCATGTGTGTGTGCGTGGGTGTGTGCGTGCATGCATGCATGCTAGGCCAAATGTCTCCACACAGAACCCCTATCTGTGGTGTGAAATAAAAATGGAAAAATTATTCGGCATCCTAAAACGTTGATGTCTTCACAAGTAGTGAGTGTGTGCGTGCGTGCGTGCGTGCATGCGTGCGTGCGTGTGTTTGTGAGAGTGGGCCACCTCCTCCTCCTTGGTAATTAGAGTCTTCCTGCTGTTTCCCTTCTGACTGAAGGGAAGCTGCAGACTGAAGAAACGACAGAGCTATACAATGGATGAAAGAAAGGCAGGAACACAGAGATCTGCAGAGAGGAAGTATACAGGGAGGGAGTCAGTGTGGGAGTCTGAGGAAGACAAAGAGCAAGCGGAGAGAGAGGCAGAGAGGAAGACGTGATGGAGGCAATTGTCTGTCAATAAGTCAGTAGTTCTCAAACTTTGCCGCTGAATCCCGTCTGAAAATGTTCTGCCAGCTATAGGACCCCCATGAAGAGAAGATTTGTGTTGAAAAATACCGCAAAATTACACTTTTAAGATGTTCTTTTAAAGAATCTTAACATGTAAATGGAGGAAGACGTTAAAGTGATTGTGATGCTGTATTTTCAAATATAGTGGATCCCATTTTGAAGGCACTGTAGAGAGAGAGAGAGAGAGAGAGAGAAAGGGGGGGGGTTAACAGTGGGGGGGCTCTCCACAAAAATGAGGACAGTCCAAAAGGGAAGTGCTCCTTGATGAGGCCTTCTGTTCCTTCCTCTCCTACATCCCCTACCCCCCCCCCCCCCCCCCACACCCCCACTCCTCCTCCACCTTCGCCACCATTCCATCCTGCACACCCCCCCCCCACCCCTCCCCCCTCCCCATGCAAGTCAGTGGGAGAGGGAGAGAGTTGCCAGCCCTGTCTGGCTGTCCAGCTGGCGGAGAGAGAGAGAGAGAGAGAGACACACACACACACACACACAGAGACAGATAGACAGTTACACACATATATAAAGGTATATATATATCGTCGCCGTCGAGTGTAAACCTTGTATGTCCAAAACGGTTCCTTTTTTCTAGGCCGCTATAGTCCCTCCAATGCATGGCTTTTGACATTACGTCATTCTGCAACCAAGTCTATGCACTTTTAATGTTTGTTCAGGGCACTAAATGCCGACGTGAGACTGAGACCGCCATGTGTGCCAATATACAAACATCTTGTGACTGGTTTATTTTATACAATAACACACTATTCGAAGGAAAAAATGCACATGAAGTGAGACGTTGTTGGGCCATACAATAACACACACTGCATTCATGTCTCCTATGTAGTATATGTAGTGGCAGTGAATCTGCAATGAATGAATGCCACCTCTGTTATATCTGTTGTATTTGCTATTTCAAAGATAATATAGTGAACATACTGTATAGCTGATGTACAAGCTCATGCGACATGTGAGCTTGTAGAGCTGCTATTTTCACAGTTTTTGTGCAATGCTTGTATGATAAAGTACAGTATAGGATAATTTACTAAAAAAATATATAAAAAGTTGAAGTACGAAGATAGGAGGTTATAGCCCCGACAGCAAGCGAGTTATGGATAGATATGGATGTGATAAAGTCCCAGACGTCAGATTATTATTTTATTTATTTTTATAATGGATTTCCTGTCAACAAAGCTGACCTCAATAGCATGTATCTGGATGAAATCTGTGTTTAATTAATTAAGCACAGGAAGCGGACGAGAAACCTTGTCCCGTCTAGTGAGATTGATGCCGAGTTTACAAAAGCACTTACCCAGGTCTCCCATCGTGTATAAAAATGCAATTAATTTCATCTTCAACCATCATCTTTGAACTCCGGGGTTTTCCGAGCAAATTGCCCTCATACAAAAATGATGTGCTTGTCAACCTGGGAGTATAGGTTCTGACAGAGGAAACGCTGCAATGGGCTCATCTTTACCCGCTTAAAACACTTGACCGGTAAAAAATAAAATCTTCAAATAAATTAGAATTACCATGGGAAAATAATAATAATACAATAATCTGCATGCGACACACATTTCTTTTGACATTTCACTTCAACCGAACAATTTCCAGCCAAGTGACCTCCTTCCTTCCCAGCATGCTCTGCTGCCCGAGGTGGTTACCCAGGTGATAAGCGGCCGCAGATGGCCGCGTTGCGGGCGAGAGAGCTCGGCGAATGGGCATTCAGCGGGGGAGGGGGGCGAACGCGATTGGTTGGGGGATAGGTGGGCGCCTGCAGAGCCCTGTTGGTCCGTTAGAGCCGTTTGTCAGGGGAGATGAGAGAGCACAAGCAAACGCACGCATACACACTCATGCACACATGCACAGTTGCACACACTCATGCACACATGCACGCAAGGCATACGGTATAGGCATACACTGCAGTACAGCACAGACAATACACAAACACAGATGGGGGCACTTGCACCCACAAACATGTAGCTATTGGTGGTCAGTAATGAAGCACATTTAATTAGTACTGTGCTTAAGTACATTTGTGTATTTTCTTTTTAACACAGAACTTTCACTCACATATTTTACTTTTGCTACATTTAACTCCATTATTGCCCGCTAGGTGGCAGAATAAGCACACCTAACCTGTACCCGCTCTCACTACCCTTGTTTCATTTCCGGGTTATCAGTGAAGTGGGGGCTGCTGTTGGGTTATCAGTGAGGTGGGGCTGCTGTTGGGTTATCAGTGAGGTGGGGGCTACTGTTGGGTTATCAGTGAGGTGGGGGCTGCTGTTGGGTTATCAGTGAAGTGGGGGCTGCTGTTGGGTTATCAGTGAGGTGGGGCTGCTGTTGGGTTATCAGTGAGGTGGGGGCTACTGTTGGGTTATCAGTGAGGTGGGGGCTGCTGTTGGGTTATCAGTGAGGTGGGGGCTACTGTTGGGTTATCAGTGAGGTGGGGGCTGCTGTTGGGTTATCAGTGAGGTGGGGGCTACTGTTGGGTTATCAGTGAGGTGGGGCTACTGTTGGGTTATCAGTGACGTGGGGGCTACTGTTGTGTTATCAGTGAGGTGGGGGCTGCTGTTGGGTTATCAGTGAGGTGGGGGCTACTGTTGGGTTATCAGTGAGGTGGGGGCTGCTGTTGGGTTATCAGTGAGGTGGGGCTACTGTTGTGTTATCAGTGAGGTGGGGGCTGCTGTTGGGTTATCAGTGAGGTGGGGGCTGCTGTTGGGTTATCAGTGAGGTGGGGCTGCTGTTGGGTTATCAGTGAGGTGGGGGCTACTGTTGGGTTATCAGTGAGGTGGGGGCTGCTGTTGGGTTATCAGTGAAGTGGGGGCTGCTGTTGGGTTATCAGTGAGGTGGGGCTGCTGTTGGGTTATCAGTGAGGTGGGGGCTACTGTTGGGTTATCAGTGAGGTGGGGGCTGCTGTTGGGTTATCAGTGAGGTGGGGGCTACTGTTGGGTTATCAGTGAGGTGGGGGCTGCTGTTGGGTTATCAGTGAGGTGGGGGCTACTGTTGGGTTATCAGTGAGGTGGGGCTACTGTTGGGTTATCAGTGAAGTGGGGGCTACTGTTGTGTTATCAGTGAGGTGGGGGCTGCTGTTGGGTTATCAGTGAGGTGGGGGCTACTGTTGGGTTATCAGTGAGGTGGGGGCTGCTGTTGGGTTATCAGTGAGGTGGGGCTACTGTTGTGTTATCAGTGAGGTGGGGGCTGCTGTTGGGTTATCAGTGAGGTGGGGGCTGCTGTTGGGTTATCAGTGAGGTGGGGGCTGCTGTTGGGTTATCAGTGAGGTGGGGCTACTGTTGGGTTATCAGTGAGGTGGGGGCTACTGTTGGGTTATCAGTGAGGTGGTGGCTGCTGTTGTGTTATCAGTGAGGTGGGGGCTACTGTTGGGTTATCAGTGAGGTGGTGGCTGCTGTTGTGTTATCAGTGAGGTGGGGGCTGCTGTTGGGTTATCAGTGTGGTGGGGCTACTGTTGGGTTATCAGTGAGGTGGGGGCTGCTGTTGTGAGGACATTGATCGTTAGCTGTGAGCTCATACCCCTTAGCTCTCGTCAGAAACGGTTACATGTCCGCAGCGATGCGAGACAAAGTCAGAGCAATACTAAAAGGTAAATTGACGGTCGCCGCTTGGATTATATGGGGGAGTATGAACATGTACTGTACATAGGTGGCACATACCGTACCCCAGCCTAGGGGGTACAATTATAATCGTAGATAGCAGAGAAAAAGTTACGGGACTGAACTGAACCAAATGTACTTCGTAATGTGTATCTGAATACTTGAGCATTTACTTGAGTATACTTTGTCCGCCACTGCATGTATGTAGCATTACCCACAACGTTGAGTTGAGTACCCATTACAAGTACAGTAATATGATCATGTCTAGAAAGCCGAGCATGACTACATTAATAAGTTTGGGGCAGGCCCGTCTACCGTTTAAATGGACAGGTATGAGTCTAAAGGGAGACATCGGAGAGGAAGAATGGATGGGGGAGGATCAACATATGGAATGTCAGAACAGGTCAGCTCTATATGGGTTTGAGGTTGCTGGCCAATATTGATGACATCAGGGATCTCCATTTATGGGCTTAATTGCGGCAGCGACTGACTAACTGACGGACGAAAATACTCCGTAACAGATTTATCCCTTTTTCGCATTAAACTCACAGAGGGAGTTGTTGGTATATCAGATTGTTTCATCTAAATTCATTAGGCTTTCACTTGTGGGGGGGGGGGGGGGGGGGGGGAAGAATGTTCTAAAAGTTTAAAATAAGCCTTAAATTGGGTTAATTCACAAGGAGGAGGAATGCTGAGCCACTACTTTTAACTTAGAGCCATTAGCGAAACCCTGCAGGAGAATGACTGCCCGTACTTATTTCACTGCAGCCAGTGGTGGGAAGTAACATACTTAAGTACTGTACTTTTTGTACAATTTTGAGGTATTTGTACTTTACTTGAGTGTTTTCAGTTTCCAATACTGTTACTTCTACTCCACTTCATCTCAGAGGCAAATAGTGTACTTTTACTCCACTGCATTTGTTTGAAAACTTTTGGGTCCCAGTGCAGGGAGTTTCCCCGCTGGGACGTATAGCGGGTGGAAGGAAAACGCTATTCCAAACAGTTCGTTTCCCCTCCATCAGATGGCCAGGGGGAGGCTGTTTAGAGACCAGGATTACTGCATGTTTCTTGGTTAGGGTACCTACCCTAGGGGACACATGGAGAACATGTAAACTCCAAACCCCACCTAGGGTCTGGGCGCTGATGACGCGGAGCAGAGGACACAGCTGTGAGGCCACAGCGCTGCTCCACCTAGTACTTTTCTCCTAAATGTAGACGTTATGCCAATTACGCCTCCCGACACACGTTTGTGTGCTGTCACTGCTGTTGCATCTTACTGACTCACTTTATCTGCATTGCTAATGATTTTAAATGTTCGCCGAGGGCCTGCCTTTTATAAATGACACGACGCATCAGTGGATGAAAATGAGACTTTCAGTGGAAGCTGTCTCCTTGCTTTAAGAAGCCAACACCGTTTTAGTCATTATGCCCCAATGCTCAAATTCACCACACTGCCACTGCTGAGCTATACTGGTTGGTATTCATATAGGTTGGCACGGCAGTGGTGTAAAGCAGGGGTCTGCAACCTTTTTGGAATGAAGTGCCATGTTTTTATTTTCTGTCAGTGTGCCATGTCAACATTAATTTGAATGACACCACATCAACATTTCCAACACATTTTGATTGTCCACGGAAATATCCTTATTTTTTAATATTTTCTTTCACATTGTTATAATGATCATTAGTCTCAGAGAGAGCAATGACCCACGTATCTCCCAGACTCCCTCCCCAGTCAGAGTTCAGAGTTTTAATGAATGTATAATTACAGTATGTGCAGGATGTAATTTGTACATACAAATGTGAGGGACTTATTTGACTAAGTTTAAATAGTTTATTTTAAACCAAAAGTCCTCTCTCTCACACTTATGCCAGTGTGCCAGTGTGCCACCCTCCTTAGTGCCAATGTTGGCACCGGTGCCAAAGGTTGCCTACCCCTGGTGTAAAGTAACTAGCGTATAAGTACATTTACCTAAGTACTATATTTAAGTACAATTTTGAGGTATTTGTATTTTTACAAATGGCAAATTTGTAAAATACAAAGGCAAATATTGTACATTTACTCCACTACAATTATTTGAGAACTTTGGTTACTATTAATTACTTTGTAGATTTTGATTATTATTACAAAACATATTATGTTAACCTCTTCAGCCCTACATAATTGGTAATTAGAAAAATAGTGAGCTTGTAGATTGAGTACATTTAGTGCAAAAAAGCAAAGCTTGAATACATTTTAAAATCCGGACTTTTACTTGTAGCGGAGTATACAAGGACGCCCTGCAGCCAAGCCTGAGGCACCACAAAGGATTGAAACGGCTCTAGGCCTCTGCAGTGAAACGCCTCTAGGCCTCTGCAGTGAAACGGCTCTAGGCCTCTGCAGTGAAACGGCTCTAGGCCTCTGCAGTGAAACGCCTCTAGGCCTCTGCAGTGAAACGGCTCTAGGCCTCTGCAGTGAAACGGCTCTAGGCCTCTGCAGTGAAACGGCTCTAGGCCTCTGCAGTGAAACGGCTCTAGGCCTCTGCAGTGAAACGGCTCTAGGCCTCTGCAGTGAAACGGCTCTAGGCCTCTGCAGTGAAACGGCTCTAGGCCTCTGCAGTGAAACGGCTCTAGGCCTCTGCAGTGAAACGGCTCTAGGCCTCTGCAGTGAAACGGCTCTAGGCCTCTGCAGTGAAACGGCTCTAGGCCTCTGCAGTGAAACGGCTCTAGGCCTCTGCAGTGAAACGGCTCTAGGCCTCTGCAGTGAAACGGCTCTAGGCCTCTGCAGTGAAACGGCTCTAGGCCTCTGCAGTGAAACGGCTCTAGGCCTCTGCAGTGAAACGGCTCTAGGCCTCTGCAGTGAAACGCCTCTAGGACTCTGCAGTGAAACGCCTCTAGGCCTCTGCAGTGAAACGGCTCTAGGCCTCTGCAGTGAAACGGCTCTAGGCCTCTGCAGTGAAACGGCTCTAGGCCTCTGCAGTGAAACGGCTCTAGGCCTCTGCAGTGAAACGCCTCTAGGCCTCTGCAGTGAAACGCCTCTAGGCCTCTGCAGTGAAACGGCTCTAGGCCTCTGCAGTGAAACGGCTCTAGGCCTCTGCAGTGAAACGGCTCTAGGCCTCTGCAGTGAAACGCCTCTAGGCCTCTGCAGTGAAACGCCTCTAGGCCTCTGCAGTGAAACGGCTCTAGGCCTCTGCAGTGAAACGGCTCTAGGCCTCTGCAGTGAAACGGCTCTAGGCCTCTGCAGTGAAACGGCTCTAGGCCTCTGCAGTGAAACGGCTCTAGGCCTCTGCAGTGAAACGGCTCTAGGCCTCTGCAGTGAAACGGCTCTAGGCCTCTGCAGTGAAACGGCTCTAGGCCTCTGCAGTGCATGAAACGGCTCTAGGCCTCTGCAGTGAAACGGCTCTAGGCCTCTGCAGTGAAACGGCTCTAGGCCTCTGCAGTGAAACGGCTCTAGGCCTCTGCAGTGAAACGGCTCTAGGCCTCTGCAGTGAAACGGCTCTAGGCCTCTGCAGTGAAACGGCTCTAGGCCTCTGCAGTGAAACGGCTCTAGGCCTCTGCAGTGAAACGGCTCTAGGCCTCTGCAGTGAAACGGCTCTAGGCCTCTGCAGTGGCTGGGCGGAAATCACATGCGTTTGGCAAAATCCCCTTTTGGTGTTAGCATTATGTTATGCTTTAGCTATTGAAAAATAGCAGATCTACAAGCTCATAGCGCGCCACCGAGTTGCGCACTACGAGCTTGTAGGTCTGCTATTTTTGAAAAATCCAAGAACGACTGACATAGAAACAGAGCTTTTTCAGAAAACTGTCAGGATGCAGAAGACATTTTTAGAATCTGATCTCAGGTCAAAATCTGTTAAATGACTCATTTCCCCGTGGAATGAAATGAGTAAACCATGGAATGGACCATGGGAATGGATGGCCGTTCCAGTGACTAGCTTGTAAAGTAGCTTTGGCGCGTTGAACACTCCGTTAGCTCGCCTTCCCCTTCCTCATTTAACACCTGTGTGACAGCTCAGCCAATACATTCACCGTGACACACTGGAGAGATGGATATGTTTTGCAAAGAAGGTGCAGCTATAAAATGAAATAAAATGAAATAAAGACCATGGGTGCTACGTATGAGCGACTATGAGAGCTGGCCAGCGCAGTGATCCAACCAAGCGCGTCGTGACATATTTTTGCGTGCGTGCGTGCGTGCGTGCGTGCGTGTGGTTGAGAGATGAGAGAAATATCCTCCCATGGGAGAATGTTCTGCCATGACAGATTTATCTCCCCTTACTCTGCTGAACAGCTAGCCGTAAGAGACTTTAGCACTTATTTATCAGTGTGTGTGTGTGTGTGTGTGTGTGTGTGTGTGCGTGTGTGAGAGCATGTGTGTGCATTTGTGCGTGCGTGCGTGCGTGCGTGCGTGTGTGTGTGTGTGTGTGTGCGCGCATGTGAAAAGGCGGCGTGGTTGTAGTTTGTTCTGACAGGTAATTCCAGTTTTCAGCCATGAAATATGATGGCCAAAACTCACTCACAAACACACACACTCACACACACACACACACACACACACACACACACACACACCTCTTATGATAGACCGCTGAGGCTACTTGTCACCATGTGCAGTAGCCATAACTTTGATAATATACGAGGGGAGGACCCCACATGTACAGATAGAGTATAGGAACACAAATAAAGGCATTTTAAGGTGCGTACAGTACTGTACGTACTAAGACCCAAACACTAACATACTATAATGCACTTTTACAACCTCAACACATGACAATACACTGCATGATGCCGCTGTCATACTGTATGTCCAAAAAGTTTGCTAAAAAAAGGCAGATTTACAAATAAATGGTAAATGGTGCATTTACATAGCGCCTTTATCCAAGGCGCTTTACATAGATTGTGCATTACATTCACCCATTCACACACACATTCATGCACCGATTGGGGCCGAAGCCATGCAAGGCACCAACCAGCACATCGGGAGCAATTTGGGGTTCAGTGTCTTTCCCAAGGACACCGGGATTCGAACCGCCGACCCATGGATCATTGGACGACCTGCTCTACCTCTTGAGCCACAGTCGCCACACGTTGTGAGCTTGTAGATCGGCTATTCTGTCTACTCGTGTGTGACACTATAGTATGATGAAGTATATAGGGCATTCATTTATTATTATTACTATTATTTAAGTAAAAAAGCCTGACAGAAACTATCATTTCTATAGTTGTATCATCATCATCATCATTTTTCGACCCCGGTCGAGGTCATGGATTTCACAATGCCACGCCAGACTTTCCGGTCCTTCATTACCACCCCCAGTTCCTGCTTACTGATGCATGTGTCCCTAGCGATGACATCATGTGTCCCTAGTGATGACATCATGTGTCCCTAGCGATGACATCATGTGTCCCTACTCCCTAGTGATGACATCATGTGTCCCTAGCGATGACATCAGGGAACGACAGTTTTCTACCTCTGGTCTGCTTTGACGCAGGACTCCAGAGAAGAAGGTAGAGTAGTTGTATGGCAAGTTCCATAATATATGGCAATAGACCAGGATATTTTTTTCCAGTTTTTACAGATCATGAAAGTACAGAATGCAATAACTTTCAAATGTTGCATCATACATTAAAACCTGAAAATAGCTAAAGAAGTAATTATGCCTATTTTAATTTAGTTAAACTCTAGAAGCAGAGCAAAGACCGCAGGCTGCGTGAATTTGGGGCAAGTTATACTCAGGAAGAGTAATGCGTAGCTCTACTTGGGCATCATGTTACATTATTAGACATAATTACTATGTTATCTTTTGGATTGAGGCTATATTTATTGCCCCCAATTTATTTGTTCTGATCTTCTGTTGCTAATACTGAGTACTGAGTCTACTGACTGACTGTTTTAGAAACGAAGATTGCAGCACATTCAATCCATTCCCTCTGATTTTAATGAATGTTTTGCTGTGCAAAACCAATCTGTTTAGCAGTGTAAGGCTTCTACATACCTTGACAATGACAGCTGGAAGGCCAGCTGTCACACCATCAGGGATGTCTCAGCATCCCGATCAAATATTTATCCTCAGTGCTTTGGCTGGCTGTGGAACCGTGTATGTCCAAAACAACTACTTTTGGTGAAAAAATAACAACTCAATAAGGTTCCTTTCTCGCCCCCACCCCTCTCCAAATATTGTGTTTAGTTTCCAAGATGGCCGCAGCACCAGGAGGGGGTGGGGCAGAGGTGAGCGGGTGGGGTTGACATATTATGCCCTTACTGGGCTGCGTTCACACATTCAAGACACCTGTCTTGGTCTGTCTTGTGTCTGTGTTTAATGGCCGCTCCAATGCATTTCCAATAGAAGCCCATATGGTTTGACCAAAACATTTAGTTTGATGCGGGGGAGGGAGGGGGGGGGGAGCAGAACACATCCATCAAAGCTGTGTTCAGACACAAGTTGGGTGTCAGACACAAGGCAAGTGTCTTGAACGCAGCCCAGTAAGGGCATATGTCGACCCCGCCCGCTCACCTCCCCCCCTCCCCCCCCTGGTGCTGCGGCCATATCTTGGAAACTAAACACAATATAAACAGTGGGGTTTCCAAAGTGCGGCAATAGTTAAACAACATACAAAGATTAAATACGATGAGATACTAGGTTTCTGTGCCGTCAGCGATGACATATACTCTGCCTGTGAGCCACTCGTCCCAAAGCCAGGCTGACATGCAGGACAGCTCAAAAGAACAGTGGCTTTATCGCTACGAGAAGAACAAAACAAGAAAAAAAATTCAGCCACGTACCCCCCGGCCTTACTGTAAACCAGTGGTTCCCAAAGGTTTTAGCTCAAGACCCAAAAGAGAAAATAGACGTTTGCCAGGGAGGGACCCACACTAGTGAAAACATTTTAACTACTTTTTAAACATTTGTTTCATAATTTATGGTAGGCTATTTCTTAGATGTTTTTTTCTTCGTGTGTGTGTGTGTGTGTGTGTTGGGTATAGGGTATAGGCCCTGTGTCTGTGTGTGTGTATAGGCCCTGTGTCAGGACCCGGCCTTGCACTGCCAACAGCGAGAGCACCGTCATTAGTTCACTTACATCCACCCCACACCACGAGTGGCTAATTACCCCGCCTAATTAAGCTGACCTTCTGCAGGTG
The DNA here is from genome assembly GCF_963924005.1 of Protomyctophum bolini. Classification (NCBI taxonomy): domain Eukaryota; kingdom Metazoa; phylum Chordata; class Actinopteri; order Myctophiformes; family Myctophidae; genus Protomyctophum; species Protomyctophum bolini. The sequence continues at coordinate 8,316,184 of NC_137872.1, forward strand.
CGCAGCCTGTGAGTTGGCTGCAGCCCTGAAAGTAGCAGATCTGGAAGCACGCCGCAAAGCAACGCCTTTTCTGCTTCTCAACCTGCAACGCGTGCACGTGTGTGTGTGTACGTGCGTGAGTGTGTGTGTGCGTGCATGCATCTATTTAATATTCCTGCGAATGTTTTGACATAGTCGAATGAACACTGGGGCAGGTATGTGAGGTGATGGGGATTATTCAAATCCATAAGTCATACATGATGCATGCATACAGTATGGACTGGTTTGCGCATGAGTGAGTGTGTCCTGTCTGTCTGGCAACGCATGCATGCACACGAGCATGCACACACACACACACACACACACACACGCACACACACACACACTGTATGCATCCGTCATGCTGCACAATTAATCAAAAAGAGGGGGACAGACAGTATTAAGTACCGCAATTTTCCAAACCGCAAGAGGCAGCTATTGCTCAGAGGGAAGGCATTTTGAGACAGCACTATATATACTGCTCACAGCACAGCACTATACTGCTCACAGCACAGCACTATACTGCTCACAGCACAGCACTATACTGCTCACAGCACTATACTGCTCACAGCACAGCACTATACTGCTCACAGCACTATACTGCTCACAGCACAGCACTATACTGCTCACAGCACAGCACTATACTGCTCACAGCACAGCACTATACTGCTCACAGCACTATACTGCTCACAGCACAGCACTATACTGCTCACAGCACTATACTGCTCACAGCACAGCACTATACTGCTCACAGCACAACACTATACTGCTCACAGCACTATACTGCTCACAGCACTATACTGCTCACAGCACAGCACTATACTGCTCACAGCACAGCACTATACTGCTCACAGCAAGGGCTTTGAGACAGCACTATACTGCTCACAGCAAGGGCTTTGTTGATATTGCAAATCTTTGCTCATCATATTATTTTAAGTTTTTTTGTTATACTTTCTTACTCATACTCATCCCATGGCCTAGGGGGCCGTAGGGGTGTCATGGTGGATGCTTGGGCAGTCAGGGATCTTCAGTGCTCGTGGTCTTCAGCTGTCCGTAGCGGGGTCTGTAAGCTGCAGCCAGTCCATTCCTTGATGTTGTCCATCCAGGACTTCCTCTGCCTGCCTCTTCTCCGCCTCCCCTCCCCTCCCCTCCCTGTTATACTTTAGCTATTGAAAAATAGCAGATCTATACAAGCTCATAGCGTGGGTGCCACCGAATGCCGCGCTATACGAGCTTGTCGATCTGCTATTTTTGAAAAGGTCGTGAAAAAGTGGCGCAACATATTTTCAGTTGGGGGGTACGTGGCCAAATGCATATCATTCTGAGGGTCTTTGACATAAAAAAAAAGGTTGAGCACCACTGACATATAGAAACATTAGTTTTTTCAGAAAACTGCCAGGATTTAGAAGACATTTAGTAGAATCTGATCTCAGGTCTGTAAACTCCCTATACTTCATCATACTACGGCTTCACACCAAAGCATCAAAAGTAGCATATATATAAGGTCGAAATGTGTCACTTCCGCGCCATGTTTGGAGCTTATTTCCTTCTGCTTTGGAATGTTTAACAGGTTTTTGGACATTTTCGACCCGACAGAGTAAATCATGTCAAAGAAGATTCTCGCTAAGATAATAATTCAAACTGAACAGTAGAACACAGCCTACAGTCAGACACACGCACACACGCACGCAATAATGAAGAACAGCAGGTGTGGAGGCAGTGTTACAGTAGTGGTACTCGTTTTAACACAGCCATCAACTAAATAGCACTTATCTGTGACACCTGAGCTAGTGTGTGTGTGTGTGTGTGTGTGTGTGTGTGTGTGTGTGTGTGTGTGTATCATGGCTCATGCTCTGATGGTTCGTATCGCCACTCCGACAACTCATTGTCTTGATGAAGAATAAATGGCACTATCCCCCGGATACGCATAAACGCACGCACGCGCACACACACAAACGCACACACACACACACACACACAAACGCACACACACACACCTACGCACAGCGTGAGAAGCTGCTAGTATCTCAGTGCTGCACTGTGTATTGACAGGGATATCAGCACCAGGAGGGATGATATGTCACATATCGCCTCTGCTATTGGTGGAAACATCATTAGTAGGGATGGAGCAAGTTAATTTTTTATTAATAACGATCCTTATGGAGCCTGGTTCTTATCGAGCATTTTCTATTATTTTGAGGAAAGACGGGAGACCAGTATCTTTTTACTAGGGCCTTCCAATACAGTAGCTTTCTAACAGACAGAAGGCAATTGACGTTTTTACCAATACATTTGTATGAGGCTGGCAGGGCACTGCGTCAGGCACCCAGAACTTGAGGCAAGTTTAAATTGACTCTATGGGAGCCAACCCTAATCATTAGGTGTTAACTTGTCAGGATTCAAAATTAAAAATAATAGTATGCTTCCGTGTGACGCTGCAGTGCGATGGAGTAGGGCCGTTTGGATATCTTACCTCTCTCTGCCTCTCTCTAGGCTCATACCTAAAGAGAAGGCCCAATATTTATTCGGCATTTGAGCCACGGACCACCACGTTGTTATACCATGTAGTTATACCATGTAGTTCAAAAATAACAATTCCTCTATATTATCTAATTGTGTCGACGTCTTGTAAATTAAATGATGCAGATGTTTGACAATAATGTAACTCTTGAAAGCGTGGAATGAAACCCAATGGACCCGTACCGGGTACAACGTTTGGCTCTGAGATACTGGAGTAGAAGTAAAATATTGGGAATTTGGAAATACTCAAGTCGGGGCGGCTGTGGCTCAGGAGGTAGAGCAGGTCGTCTAATGATGCGTGGGTGAGCGGTTCGAATCCCTGCTCTCCTGTCTGCATGTCGAAGTGTCCTCGGGCAAGACACTGAACCCTACATTACCTCCAATGAGTCATTCGGTGCGAGCTCCACCATTGGTGTGCAGTGAATGTGGGAAGTGACAGTCGACGCTGGATGTCGACTGTTTTCCGCTTCACCTCCCAATGTATGAATGAATGAACCATTGTGAAGAGCTTTGAGCACAGGAAAAGTGCTATAAAAATTCCATTCACCATTCACACACACACACATTCACACACCAATGACAGAGGAAACCATGCAAGGCACCAACCTGCACATCGAGAGCAATCAGGGGTTCAGAGTCTTGCTCAAGGACATTTCGACACTAACTCTATGGGGAGCCCGGGTTCAAACTGGGAACCCCATCCCCATCCGGTCACTTCACTCTACCCCTGAGCCACTGCCATGTGCGTGTTCCAGAAACAGCAGGGAAACGCCACTCATTCTGCGATCCATCAGACATAAAAAGGCAGCCAGCGTGCCAAAGCCTCATCACCGTATTCCATCATATCCTCCCTGCCTCCGTAGCACTATAAAACAATAAACCACAGACATGCACGCACTGCTATCTGGAAGGATTGGATATCCACTCATTTGTCTTGTGGAAGCTTTTTTTTGTTTTTCTCTTTTCTTTTCGGCTTTCTCCCAATGAGATTCTGTTGTACTGCAGACAAAAAAACACAACCCAATTTTTTTTTGTTTTCACACCACGGCACTTGCTGCTGTAATGCTTTGGCGTGCGTGCGTGCACTATCTTTGCTGCAGTATACATATGGCTGCTGCCTGAGTCTGGTGCAGTGGCCCACCATCCCATTTTCGAACGGAAAAAAGAAGAACAAAAAAGACACCTTTTAGATATTTTTATCCTCAGAGTTCTTCTCTCTCCATGTAGCCATACTCTCTCTCTCTCTCTCTCTCTCTCTCTCTCAGTTCATCTCATTCTGTTTCTCACTCTCCTCCTTGATGTGATCAGGCTGTCCGTCTGTCTCTATCTGCTGTCTGTCTCGCTATTGTCAGCTCATCTCTCCGTCTCTCCTGTCTTTGCTCTCTCTCTCTCCTGCATTGTTTTCTCAGCCAAACACATATAATATATACAGCCGGGTAGAAACCTCATATGTCCACAACTGTAACTTTTCAGGATTCAAATTCAAAAGTCGCAGACGCTACAAGCTCCAAACGTTTGGAGCTTGTAGCGTCTTAGTTTTGCTGCTCGTGTGACAGTGTGATGCTGTAGTAGCCTGTGATCAAATATATGGCGTTCATCTATGGGGAGAACGCAAAAACAATATGGAGACGAGAGGCTTTCTGCCTGACAGAAATTATATCGTCTCTGTTCTCTCTCTGCCTCTCTCTCTCTCTCTCTCTCTCTCTCTCTCTCTCATCCACCTTGTCTTGCATCCACCCCTCCTCCTTAATGAATAGACAGATTACTGAGAGAAATTGGATCACTTTACATTCACTACAGGGGATGTAGCAAACGCTACGCAGAAAACTGTTCAGGTGGAGAAATGTAATTCGTGTGCGACTGTGCGTGTGTGTGTGCGTGTGTGTGTCTGTGTGTGTGTGTGTGTGTGTGTGTGTGTGTGTGCGTGCGTGCGTTGTTCGGGGTCATCCTCTCCAGACAAACACACCCGTCGGTGTCCGTATCCATGGCAACCCCCTATCAGCTCCACCTGTTCCATGGGCGGCGGCCCAACCTCGTTCAGGCTGCTGCCCTGTCAGCATCCTGTCCACGCACGCACGCACGCACGCACGCACGCACGCACGCACCCACGCATGCACGCACGCACGCACCGTACATAAATGACCAAAAGTATAAAGAACTCAATATGCAGAATTTAACCCATTCTGATCTGAGATCAGATTCATACGAGGTTTCCACTGGACACACACTGGTCTGATGAACCCATTCTGACCTGAGATCAGATTCTAAAAATGTCAGTCGTTCTTCGATTTTTCAAAAATAGCAGACCTACAAGCTCGTAGCGCGCCACTCGGTGGCGCGCTATGAGCTTGTAGATCTGCTATTTTTCAATAGCTAAAGCATAACATAATGCTAACACCAAAAGGGGTTCCCGTTCAGAATGGGTTAAAGATCCTTTGAAAATTGCACATCCACAAGCTCGCAATGCGTCGCATGGCGACGCATTGTGAGCTTGTAGATGGGCTATTTTCAAATGGCTGAAATGTATATAGGGCTGAAGTGGTTAATGTATGTTTTGTAATAATAATCAAAATCTAATAAGTAACTACAGTAGTAACTAGATAACTAAAGTTTTCAAATAAATGAGTAAAAGTACAATATTTGGATCCGAGATGTAGTGGAGTAGAAAAATATACAAATATTGGAAATTGGAAATTGAAAAGTAACGTACAAATACCTCAAAATTGTACTTAAGTACAGTACTTACAGGTAAATGCGCTTAGTTACTGTCCACAACTGCAACTTAGCACCTTGAACTGGCCTTCAGAAAATGAGGAAGACATGGACCATGTCTACTACGCCACTCACATGGTGTGTCTTGTCTATGAGGACACCAGGGATGAGCTGGGTTCACAGAGCCCTTGACAGAGCCCTTGACATGTCACACAGCATGCATGTGACATGTCACACAGCATGCGTGTGACATGTCACACAGCATGCGTGTGACATGTCACACAGCAGCATCTGCTAAATGCCTAAATTGTAAATTGTACAACAGAAGAGCCTTTGTTTACCAGTTCGACTGGTCATTGTGTTGACTGAGAGTTGACTGAGCCTCGACCGATGGAGAGGAATGTTCTATGTTATGTTTTAGCTGCCACGTTCCGAGCTTGTAGAGCGGCTATTTTCACTACTTCTTTATTCTTTTTTTCATTCATTGTTTTAAAATGTATAAGAAGAAGAAAGACATTTTTATTTTTTTACTCGAGTCGTGACCCACTTTGGGAAAACATTAGTGTGCATCACACAACGTTTCTATCATTTCCAGCTAATAGAGGACAGGATTTCTATTTCGTGCTGGAAATGTTTGCTAGAGGGCAACGAATATACTGGCAACGAATACCTGACTGCAATATCCAATGAAATGCTTTCATTAACATCATTGTCGACCTAAAAAAAGTGCTTTAGTGCTCAATTAAAATATAGCAACAATGCACCCGTCATGGTCACGGCTACAGTATTATATTAACTGGTCTTGTAAATACTGGAGGCTATTCACATTCCTGCATATTCTTCCATTCGGTATGTTTGATTCATTACGTTTTTAAGACCTGCACTTTTAATCAATTAGATTTCTGGACTGTGGTACAATGCACCTTTATACATTCACATTATAAGTGTAGTATGCTCTTCAACCCCAGCTCAGTGGCATTGAGGTTAGACTCTAGGGTTAGGGTGAGGGTTAGGGTTGGGGGTTAGGTTTTGGTGTGCTTCCCCGGGGGAGGTTAGGGTTAGGGTGGGTTTGAGGTAGGTTGTCGTTCGGACCAATGCTCCGCCGCACCAAACACATGGACCCACTGCTCCCGCGGGCTGCAGTGGTCAGCAGGGAGTGTTTCTGAATAATCGTAAGAATGTGGCACAAATCTTTGAATATAATATTCTTTCAGAGTGAACGTTTTTTTTTTTTTTCGACGTCAGGCCTAAGTACAATACTTAAGTAAATGTACTTACTGTAGTTGTACTTTCAGCCACTGGTTACAACACAGAGGGATGTGTGTGGGGAGGACTTAATTGGCATTATTTATGACTAAATTGGGGGAGAAAAAGGGCAAAAGCATTAAGAATAAAACAAAGCAATAGTTTTGGGGATTGCTAATAAAGGAGGAAAGCGGTCATTGTGTGCTCTAAGCAGAGGGCTCGGGTCCAGGATCAAATTGATCGTCTTTGGCCTCCATGGAGCAGGTACCACTTAACGTAAATGTTCTGAAGTGGTTTAGAGTTGCTGCCTTTGCATTTTCCTTCCAACTGAGATTCTAAAGTGTGCTGTGCAGTGTGCGCGCGCGCATGCCCGCGCACGCAGACAGACACATACTCACACGCACACACCGCGATCTCCATTGTTCATTCAGCCTCATTACCAAATCATTACCATACGGCAGCTCTCAGTGTTGCAGATAACTGCAGCCAGTGGTGGGAAAAAAATACTCGAATGTAGAAGTATCAATACTGCAATGTAGAAATACAAGTCCGGAATTCAAAATGTACTTACTTTAAAAGTATTGGCATCAACATGTACTTGAAGTACCAAAAGTAAAAGTACTCTATACAAATCTTTTGAAAATAGTAGATCGGCTATTTTCAAATGGCCGGGCTGAAGTGGTATGTTTTGTAATGAAAATGTAAATCTGCAAAGTAAAAGTATTGGAATTTGGAAATACTCAAGTGAAGTCCAATAATACCTCACAATCACAAACAAACATTTGAACCACTAAACCATTATTTTATACTTTGGAGATTTTTGAATAATTCAGATTAAAAATGTATGGGGATACCTGGCACAAAAAGGGTCCGCAGCCAAAATAGCCTACACATCAATGTGGGGGTCCTTGACTCCTTGAAATAAATACGTTTTTGAGAACCACTGCCTCCATGGTCCTCATTCAAGTAGACATCTAAAAGAGAATATTTTAACCTGTATTTACCGACTAGAGTGAAAATGAACCTTATCTAATATTACAAGCTTTCCTGAGTTAAACCTCTCTGAGTTACCGCTAACTTAGCCCTATATACTTTGTCGTACAACAAATTAAAGTATAGCAGAGCTTCTAAATCACTTGTTTTAAATGTAAATGTAAAGATTTGACATAAATAGGGAGGCTAAGCCTCTTGAGCCCCAATCCCCCACCGGCGGGGGCAGAGGCTGTCCACCTCATGAACAGCTCTCAGCGGGTAAATGGGGCTGGTCAAGGTCTTAGGTTCCAACTCAGATATTTCAGATTTTCCCTCCTGGACCCCCCTGGGGTTTAAGAGGTTTGTGGTTGATTGAACTGAGAGGTAAAATTAAGCTCTGAGGGACTGGCTGTGTTAAGCTGCTCTGTTCCAGACCAGCATTCTTCACATTATGCTCTCACCTTAGATTCTAAAGCACTGACCGCTTGGGCAAGATCCTCTGCTGGTCAATACATTAACTCTCTGTTCATTTACCAGAGAGAGATCCTCTGCTGGTCAATACATTAACTCCTCTGTTCATTTACCAGAGAGAGATCCTCTGCTGGTCAATACATTAACTCTCTGTTCATTTACCAGAGAGAGATCCTCTGCTGGTCAATACATTAACTCTCTGTTCATTTACCAGAGAGAGAGAGAGAGACATAGGAAAGAGAAAGATAGTGTCTCCATTCAGTGACGTAGAGTCCGTGGGGGCCACAGGGCCTCGGCCCCCATGAGGAATTATAGACCTTATATATATATATACTATATATATATATATATATTCGACTCGGTTCGTCCCGATTGTACTGCGCCAGGTCACGCCGCGCCCGTTCGTGCAATTCTCGTCTTTGCATTGACTTTGTGTGTAACCGCGCCGCTCTAACCATCCAAGTCTGAACACACCTTTAACACCTCTTCTGTCCTGGCCCGGTGGTGGTGTTACATACAGTATAATAATACTGATCAGAAATTCACCAAAGCGACTAGCCTGGTTTAAGGAGTACCAGATTACTCAGTGCAATCATGGCATTTAAACATGCTCTTCTGTTTATAATCTAAACACTGTGACACGTTTAAAACCTAAACGCTTGGGTTTGCTTTTACAGTAGTTCTTTGTACAAACTTGGTGTGTGCGTGTGTGCCTGTGTGTGTGTGCCTATGTGTGTGTGTGTGTGCGTGTGTGTGCCTGTGTGCATGTGTGCGCGCGCGTGCACATCTTTCCACGTAAGTGCTTTCTCACTGCAGAATGCCCTGCCGTCTGAAAGATCAGCCTGGGCTTTTGTATTGATCACAATGCTTCTCCCTCTGATATAGTCTCCCATAATTGGGTTCAGTGCTGCTGCATTGTGTGTGTGTGTGTGTGTGTGTGTGTGTGTGTGTGTGTGTGTGTGTGTGTGTGTGTGTGTGTGTGTGTGTGTGTGTGTGTGTGTGTGTGTGTGTGTGTGCGTGTGCGTGCGGCTGTGTGTGCGCGTGCGACTGTCTTGAGGGGGTATCGATCATATCCTAGGTTGTTGACACCTGGAGAGGCAATCAATCATCCAATCAGATGGCTTTAAACTTCTCATCTGGTCAGTAGTGGGCCAATCAGATGGCTTTAAACTTCTCATCTGGTCAGTAGTGGGCCAATCAGATTATTTTAATCACAAAGTCCACTCGATCAACTTATCGCTCAGTGATTTCATCACAGTATTGAGTTTTGTGTTGATCGTGAATCGGAGCGTACAGTAGATTTGCAGGTGCGTGCGTGCGTGCATGCGTGTGCATGTGCGCATGCATGCGTGTGTGTGTGTGCGAGTGCATGTGTGTGTGGGGCGGGGGTGTAAAGTGTGTGTGTGTGTGTGGGGGGGGTGTAGAGTGGAGAAGGACAGGGATGATTAATGCAGAGGTCCATGTGGTCCTAATAATATCCTCCCAACGCCTTCAATCTTTACTAATGTGACTTGTAATGTGGGTCACTCACTCACACACTCACCCGTGCGTTAGTGCGAGCTAGCGTGTGTGAACGTGTGCGTGCCAGCAATGTACATGTGTGTGTGCGCATGCGTGCATGCATGCATGCATGGGTGAGCGTGTTCATACAGTAATCTATGTTTACCATTTTCTCTCTCTCTTCCAGCAGTGGTGTAAATGAACACACCTTTTCCCTGGGAATTCTTCAAAATAATGGCGCTAGAGTGCCACCAGATATGGCAGATTTTACTCCCTTAAGTTCCGTTCCCCACCAAAACCGTGGAGGCATATAATCTTCCGTTCTTTATACCTTACGTTATCACATCTAAAGTCTCTCTAGAAGCGTTTATATTCCAAGCGAGATGCTTCCTCAAGTCAGAAATTAAGACGTCCTTTAGGTCAAAACCGCCTGGAGAATGCTCTGGAACAACATACGTTCATTTGGGGCGTCCGGCGGCCAAATACAGATAATTCTGGGGGTTCTTGACTTGAAATAGTCTGAGAACTACTGATATAGAAACACGAGAACTACTGATATAGAAACACGAGAACTACTGATATAGAAACACGATAACTACTGATATAGAAACATGAGAACTACTGATATAGAAACATGAGAACTACTGATATAGAAACATGAGAACTACTGATATAGAAACATGAGAACTACTGATATAGAAACACGAGAACTACTGATATAGAAACACGAGAACTACTGATATAGAAACATGAGAACTACTGATATAGAAACATGAGAACTACTGATATAGAAACATGAGAACTACTGATATAGAAACATGAGAACTACTGATATAGAAACATGAGAACTACTGATATAGAAACACGAGAACTACTGATATAGAAACACGAGAACTACTGATATAGAAACATGAGAACTACTGATATAGAAACACGAGAACTACTGATATAGAAACACGAGAACTACTGATATAGAAACACGAGAACTACTGATATAGAAACATGAGAACTACTGATATAGAAACACGAGAACTACTGATATAGAAACATGAGAACTACTGATATAGAAACATGAGAACTACTGATATAGAAACACGAGAACTATTAGAAACATGAGAACTACTGATATAGAAACATGAGAACTACTGATATAGAAACATGAGAAACTACTGATATAGAAACACGAGAACTACTGATATAGAAACATGAGAACTACTGATATAGAAACACGAGAACTACTGATATAGAAACATGAGAACTACTGATATAGAAACATGAGAACTACTGATATAGAAACATGAGAACTACTGATATAGAAACACGAGAACTACTGATATAGAAACATGAGAACTACTGATATAGAAACATGAGAACTACTGATATAGAAACACGAGAACTACTGATATAGAAACATGAGAACTACTGATATAGAAACATGAGAACTACTGATATAGAAACACGAGAACTACTGATATAGAAACACGAGAACTACTGATATAGAAACACGAGAACTACTGATGTAGAAACATGAGAACTACTGATGTAGAAACATGAGAACTACTGATGTAGAAACATGAGAACTACTGATATAGAAACATGAGAACTACTGATATAGAAACACGATTAACTACTGATATAGAAACATGAGAACTACTGATATAGAAACATGAGAACTACTGATATAGAGAAAATCTCTGAGATGTCGAGGAGTACTGGAAATTGGAAATACTCAGAGTCATGATTTAGAAGACACTTTGTAGAATCTGGTCTCAGATCCTAATGGATTAATCCCTGTTATAGTGTCAAACACTTATCAAAGGAAACAAACCACTCGCCCTGTCCTCACACCCTCAATCACGTAAGAAAGAAAGAAGAAAAGCCCCGACAGGAAAATAAAGTAAACGTAAGAAAGCAATAGAAGGATCACTGCCCTAGTGCAATCTGTCACCAATACTATCCATTTGCCTTTAATACCTGAACACATTTGATCTCTCTATTTTACGCACGCACCCCCCTATCCCTCCATCATTAGACTCAAACCTTAAATCAAAATGTCACATCGGTTGCCCTTAAGTACTGCTATCCTCTGTGACATTGACGGAGTTCAAGAGGCTAGTTCCTCGCCATTCTGCTGCACTTTCGAGATGATTTATTTCCCTCGCACGCACGCACGCACGCACGTCTGTCCACGTGCATGCGAGAGCATGTTATTCATGTGAGTGAGATATGACAGGCGATCTGACCCTTCCAAACTTGTGAGAACACAGCCATAATAATTAACAGCGTTGCGCTGTAACTGTGCCCAGTTATTAACTCTGAGAGCACACACAAAAATGGATCAGAGTTTTACTGTGAAGTGACAGTACCATTGGGAGACATGGCTTTTTTGTCATGCTAATGTAATTAAATCTCTGCCCTCCTTTCTCTCTCTTCTCTCTCTCTCTCTCTCTCTCTCTCTCTCTCTCTCTCTCTCTCTCTCTCTCTCTCTACCTCTCTCTCTCTATCTTCCTTCCATTCTATCTGCTCCGGTCTGATCACTCTTCTTCCCTCTCGTTCTCTCTCTCTCTCCCTTCCTCCCGTATCTCTCCACTCCATTCCTCACCCATGCACTCTCCCGTTTTTCATGTTCTTCCCAAAGCAAATTATAAAATTTGTTTAAAGCATTGGTGAATGGTGAAAGCCAGAATTCGAGTGGATTTTAGGTTTTACTCGCTCATGAATAATGTTGATGAGTTCATTTCTCAGTGGTGTTACAATGATGCTCTCTGTTCTGTTTTTGAGGAGCAGATGGTTTTTAGTTTGGTACTATTGTAAGAAAATGGGAAAAAGAAATGGGTCTTTGATAATGTATTGTTTGTACTGTTTTTAAGATTCTCTCTCTCTCTCTCTCTCTCTCTCTCTCAGGTACATGATGAACGTGACGTGGGATGGTAGAGATCTGTCCTTCACAGAAGACGGCTATCAGGAGAACCCACGGCTGGTGGTCATCGTCTTCAACAAGGAGAGAGAGTGGGAAAGGGTAAGAAGTGTGTGCGTGTGCGTGCGTGCTTGTGTGTGTTTATGTCGTAAATTCATGTGCAACTTGAACTTGCAGCATTTTCAAATATATATGTCATTATTCTCACAGTTTGACACATTGTGAGCTTAAGTACGTCACTATCATGCAACACAGTTTAAATCATACAGGCTTATAGTTTCATAATGTATTGCATTCCACTGATGTCTAGATGTGTTGACCCATATACTGGTCTTAGGGGTGTGCATCTCTATGTGTTGACCCACATGCTGGTCTTAGGGGTGTGCATCTCTGTGTGTTGACCCATATGCTGGTCTTAGGGGTGTGCATCTCTGTGTGTTGACCCATATACTGGTCTTAGGGGTGTGCATCTCTGTGTTGACCCATATGCTGGTCTTAGGGGTGTGCATCTCTGTGTGTTGACCCATATGATGGTCTTAGGGGTGTGCATCTCTGTGTGTTGACCCACATGCTGGTCTTAGGGGTGTTGCATCTCTGTGTGTTGACCCATATACTGGTCTTAGGGGTGTGCATCTCTGTGTGTTGACCCATATACTGGTCTTAGGGGTGTGCATCTCTGTGTGTTGACCCATATACTGGTCTTAGGGGTGTGCATCTCTGTGTGTTGACCCATATGATGGTCTTAGGGGTGTGCATCTCTGTGTGTTGACCCACATGATGGTCTTAGGGGTGTGCATCTCTATGTGTTGACCCACATGATGGTCTTAGGGGTGTGCATCTCTGTGTGTTGACCCACATGATGGTCTTAGGGGTGTGCATCTCTGTGTGTTGACCCATATGCTGGTCTTAGGGGTGTGCATCTCTGTGTGTTGACCCATATACTGGTCTTAGGGGTGTGCATCTCTGTGTTGACCCACATGCTGGTCTTAGGGGTGTTGCATCTCTGTGTGTTGACCCACATGATGGTCTTAGGGGTGTGCATCTCTATGTGTTGACCCATATACTGGTCTTAGGGGTGTGCATCTCTGTGTGTTGACCCACATGCTGGTCTTAGGGGTGTGCATCTCTGTGTGTTGACCCACATGCTGGTCTTAGGGGTGTGCATCTCTCTTTATGTATAAGAAGATCCTGATATGTATCTAGATAAATGAGCTACAGATGATACCATTCAGGGACAGTACAGTACAGAGACAGTACAGTACACTCAATGCAGGCCATCTGATTCTTAAAGATGGAGTGCCGTTTTTTTCCCCACCCTAAAACATGCTCATCAGATATTATTATATAAGGAGGAAGATTTTTCTTTCATTTAAGTGTACAGTATTTGTTAAAATGTCGTTTTTATGTGGACAATGACACGCCCCCCATTTCATTTAGTATGCCTGGTTTGCCAAAGGTGGGTGGTGATCCACCTGACCTGAAGCTGCAGCCACAGCTGTTGTTGTATGATAAAGGCGGGTATAATTATATGTAAATATATTAGTGGTATAAATGCAGTACAGTGTACACAGTAAACCGTTTCTATATGGTAAAAGGCAGTAGACCTATAATAGGCCTATATACTGTCGAATCAAAATTATTCGTAGAACATTTTAATAGAAGCCATTATGAAAATAATAAAATTCAAATTCAACCAAATGAAACCATATCTGGGGGATTCAAATGCTTGTCAAAAAGAATACAAGAAAATGCACTTAAAAGCCGAGGGAGCCGTTCTCCTTGGAGTCTTGAGAGGGGGATAGTTGAGTTGCTGCGACAGCAAACGGCCCTGAGCATGAGTTTAATTTTGGGGACAGCTGGTGCACCAAGCCAGTAAAACCCCGTGAGGACCTGGCAGTATTAGGGGAGGTTACAAGGGTCAGCGATGTAAGATGGAGCCAAACGAACAGGAGAGTCTTCAAAATGGATTCAAAACTGGACTGGCAGCCAGCAGAAAGATAGGGGGGGATTGTCCCTCAGGACCAGTTACGGTCGATATGGACTACTGGATAATTCCAGCGTACAGGGAATTGCGGTAATCCAAATGGGATGATATAAGGCCGTGGAATATATCTCAAGGTCTTGGACAGGGAGAAATGTCTTGATGTTGGCATTGGAGTGTATAGTGTAGGTGGAAAAAAGCTGTTTGTTTATGATTGTGTTTACCTGCTTGTTGAACTTTAAAATGTCGAGTGAAAGAGCACCGTTTGTTGACATATGTCAACAAACTTTGACTCCATATTATGGTCTTAAGGGTGGACAGTTGGCCAAGATGGAATCAGGGGGGAACAAATAACACAACCTCAGACTGTTCAGATTGTGCCATCGTCCAACATTGAAGGTCAGTTTGTCAGGCTGACTCATTTGGACTGCAGTTCACTTGGTTTTAGGGCGAGATAAAAGCTGTGTGTCGCCTGACCTAACCTGAGATGTTAACTTTAAAACTGCTTTCCAATGCATATTACAAATTAATTGTTTTTTATGCAAAGCTAATGCTTGGACTGGATTCAGAATCATGATAATCAACCCCCTAATTCCATATGTCACATGCTACTTTATGAATGATGACATTTAGAATGTTTTGCCTTATACTTACTTACTTACTTACTTACTTTTAGCAACCCAGATGAATTTCATCCATTAGCCCTGTAGCTAACATTACTATCATAAACGTTTATACTAATCACCATTTCTTGGTTCATGGAATTTACAGTAAACTAACTTAAGGACTATATGAGCCAACTCATTGGGAAATCTGACTCTTTGTTAAGGATCATGTGTTTTATTGTAATGTTTTTGGTGAGAAACAGTCAATACTGACTATCGATTATACAATGGGTAGTTTAAATGGTTACAATATTTGGGATCTTCGATGCAGTTTAGGGGTGTCCATTTTACGTCCCCACAACAAGAATGCATTATGCACACAGTATGTTCTGTTGCCGTTTAGCATTAACCATAAACATTTTGTCCTGATTAAATTAATTAATTTGTTAATTATTAGTTGATCCTTTATTGATCCTAAACAAACAGTAATTACATCTCAGTAGATTTACAGCTCTGCACACGCACGCACACACACACACACACACACACACACACACACACACACACACACACACACACACACACACACACACCGCTTATAGCAAAGCGTTCCAATGTGACTTTGGTCTAATCCGTAAACAGAGCATCTTTTCACTTATGACCATGGTGGTGCTTTTTCTCTTACCCTGCTTGAGCCTGTTGTGTGCAGAATGTTCTTTATTCTCCTAACGGGGCTGCAGCTGTCTCATATCATAATCCATTGCAGGTGCTGTAGACGGCTTCTTATCCTTTAATACCTTTGAAACATGGCATTTCACCGGGAGGGTTCAGGCTGCGTCTTATAATGGGATAGCGTTCCCTCTCATTGTTAGGAACAATGTTCACGACTTCTGTCCCGATATACCAATCCGACCTTAACTACGATGATGCAACTCAGCTTTTAGGCCTCCTAACACTGCGCAAAAAGCATGTAATACCGATGTGTATATTACAGGAAACTCAGGTTAAACTTTCCAACAAACTCCGGGTAAACTCCCGAATTGTACCATCACACCTGTATATTACCGTATATTAACTGTATGTGCTGCTAAACTTGAGGTTTACGGGCAAAATACAGTGCCC
Source organism: Protomyctophum bolini (assembly GCF_963924005.1). Taxonomy (NCBI): domain Eukaryota; kingdom Metazoa; phylum Chordata; class Actinopteri; order Myctophiformes; family Myctophidae; genus Protomyctophum; species Protomyctophum bolini. Next base: position 8,332,247 of record NC_137872.1, read on the forward strand.
ATAATTGCCCGTTAACTCCTCTTTTCACGCAGTGTAAACTTGTTGATATAACATAATGAGACATTAGCGTGCAATAGCATATAAGCACACCATGAAAACACATTTATATATATATATACACGAAAGTCAATAAAAAGGCTTATTTTGCCAAACAGTGAGCTTGTTTCCTCCACCGCCCGAGGTGAATGAGGACCTATATAAACTAATGCGTATCGTATGGTAAATGGCCTCTACGGCTGCTGTCAATGTAATGGAGTTTAAATGGCAACCATACGTCTTCATACCTAACCCTCATACCAGCTTAAGCCATTCTGGGCGGGAACCCCTTTTGGGGTTCCCGCCCAGAATGGCTTAAGCTTTAGCTATTGAAAAATAGCAGATCTACAAGTTGTAGGTCTGCTATTTTTGAAAAACATTTTAACTCAAATATTTGCTTCTGAGGGGTTCCTGGAATAACATATTTTCAGATGGGGGTCGGTGGCATTTTTGGGGTCCTTGACATGAAATATGAAGCACCACTGATATAGAAACATGAGGTATTTCACAAAACTGTCAGCATTTAGAAGACATTCTTTAAGTTTTGACGTCAGGCGAAAATGGGTTAAATTACCCCAATACCTCATGGAGAGAGAGAGAGAGAGAGAGATCGCATCACCTTCTATTCATCCGCTGCATGCTCACACTCCCTGCGTCTGTCTCGCTCTCCGTCTCCCTCTCTCTCTCTCTCTCTCTCTCTCTCAGACAGAGAGACTTTACCTCCATCTCTCTCTCTCTCTCTCTCAGACAGAGAGACTTTACCTCCATTTCTCTCTCTCTCTCTCAGACAGAGAGACTTTACCTCCATCTCTCTCTCTCTCTCTCTCTCTCAGACAGAGAGACTTTACCTCCATCTCTCTCTCTCTCTCTCAGACAGAGAGACTTTACCTCCATCTCTCTCTCTCTCTCAGACAGAGAGACTTTACCTCCATCTCTCTCTCTCTCTCTCAGACAGAGAGACTTTACCTCCATTTCTTTCTCTCTCTCTCTCAGACAGAGAGACTTTACCTCCATCTCTCTCTCTCTCTCAGACAGAGAGACTTTACCTCCATCTCTCTCTCTCTCTCAGACAGAGAGACTTTACCTCCATCTCTCTCTCTCTCTCTCTCAGACAGAGAGACTTTACCTCCATCTCTCTCTCTCTCTCTCTCAGACAGAGAGACTTTACCTCCATCTCTCTCTCTCTCTCTCAGACAGAGAGACTTTACCTCCATCTCTCTCTCTCTCTCTCTCTCAGACAGAGAGACTTTACCTCCATCTCTCTCTCTCTCTCTCTCTCTCTCTCAGACAGAGAGACTTTACCTCCATCTCTCTCTCTCTCTCTCTCTCTCTCTCTCAGACAGAGAGACTTTACCTCCATCTCTCTCTCTCTCTCTCTCTCTCTCTCAGACAGAGAGACTTTACCTCCATGTCTCTCTCTCTCTCAGACAGAGAGACTTTACCTCCATTTCTCTCTCTCTCTTTATTTGTCTCCTGTCTCCTTATACGTTCCCTTGCGGTCACACTAGTTCCCATCACTCATTCACACGTTTGTGGTCCATGCCTCCTTTCCTTTTGTCTCCTTCATTAACCCATTCTGACCTGAGATCAGATTCTAAAAATGTCTTCTATACATCCTGACAGTTTTCTGAAAAAGCTATGTTTCCATGTCAGTCGTTCTTCGATTTTTCAAAAATAGCAGAGCTACAAGCTCATAGCGTGCCACTCGGTGGCGCGCTATGAGCTTGTAGATCTGCTATTTTTCAATAGCTAAAGCATAACATAATGCTAACACCAATAGGGGATCCCGCCCAAAATGGGTTAAGTCTCTGTAGCCCTGAGATCTCCTCTGGGTTATTCCACCAAATCCTGGCTCATGTTGATAGGGCAATATGGGCCACATGACTTCAAATCAATATCACAGTGACTTTTAGGATAACTATAAGAAGTGAAAACAGCAGTGGAAAAAAACAAGTGAAAATAGCACTACACTACAGTACAGTACCACAATATCAGCCTTTTTGTCTAGGTTTGTTGGCCACCACTGTACAACAAAGTACAGGGTTAAATGGTTAATCAGACTAATTGATTTAGTCATATATATATGTATATATATATATATATATATATATATATATATATATATATATATATATACACACACACACACACACACACACACACATACAATTAAAGGGTAAGCCCACTTTTTGAGAGGTTTGGGTTGTTTTCGTACCTTATTATGGGCAAACTATTCCATTCCATGAGTTATTTCGCTCCGTTGTGTTGTTTATTAGCAACTTAAACTGTCATAAACTGTCAGAATCAGCTTTTGCTGCGTTGGTTCATGTGCTAAAAGAGTGACTTTAAGAGCTGTTTTCCCGTTACAATGGAAGTCACTGAGCGACTTTTTTTTATTTCTTAAATTGCTAAAAAGTAAATAAACAACACAACGGAGCGAAAAATAACTCATGGAATGGAATAGTTTGCCCTATACACTTACACTTTAAAGATATATGTGTGTGTTGATTGGTTTGCATATTCTATTCACTATATATTTTTATTTGGGCGGGAATGTTGATATATTATTACGGCCGCGTCGACATCACCGGTGCTAAATGGCACCGCTTTCAACTGGTGTAATCACTTGTTGTAGTGTCGAAAAGTAGGAGGAGGAACGCGCCCGCTGCGTGCCACCGCCGCCATTGGAATGCTTTGGGACTCAATTTCCCAGAACCCTTTGCATGCCAGTGCGACTCATCAAACACTCGATGGAAACCCTGTAAGTCAAAACGTGTTAAAAACACGATTTAAACAATGAAAACATAACTCGTGTATATACCTCGTTATTGGGAGGGAAGCTCTTCCACAGTCAATTAACCCGTGTAACTCGTGTTAGGGAGGGCAGGGCTTCACTCTCGTCGGATCGGGGAGCGGGGACATTCCTCTCAGTAAACTGTGTAAAACATTACCCTTAATAGGTCCAGCCATTCAGTTGACTTTCATTAAAAAATACATGTGCGAGCACATACTGTATACACATAGTTTTGCTGGCTCACTATCATCCTTTAACAGTCTGCGAGTGCTGTGATTTTGGCTTCACGACATTATCTCCTGCAGAGCATTGTGTCTACCGTACATCCCAAAGCCCAAGGAGAGTTGGCTGCAGGATCCAATATACACACATTTCAATTCACGCGTGACTCGTTCAGACAGTGAAACGTTGGAGGTCTTCATAGGGTTCTGTGAGAAGGTTCTATATGTTCCACTGCTGAGAAGAACAGAGTGTCTTTGTTATTCTTATTGTATCTTCCTTATTTTGTACTGCTCAGGACATTATTTTAGTCACACTGCGCCGGTGCACAAGGCAAGATTGTTTAAAGGACCACTTCAAAACGTGGCACTTTTCAATCATATACTCACTAATCACATTAGTCCTCACTAATCTTCATGATACAATACCAAACATTTCCAGGCAGTTCAGAAACCCGTCCACCAGTGACTCGGAATCCGAGCTAATAGAAACTGCAGCCTTTCTATTCCTGAAAAGTTGCAATGAGAAAAATGGAAGCCATCGTTCTCACAATAATACAAATATAAATAGTCTTTAAAAAGACTGGTGGACGGGTTTCTGAACTGCCCACAGCCGTCCTATGAGACACAGACCGGGTAGATTTTTTTTTTATCATGAACATTAGTGAGGACCAATTATATGAAGATAAGTTGGTGAAGTGGAGAGCTGCGCCCTCCAGTATCTTTGGCCAGAAACGGTAATAATATTATGTCGGCCAGAATGGGATCAAAAATCCCCATTCTCATCTGAACGCCGGACGGATTTGACAAAAAGCATTTTTTCAGAGAAAACAGGCATGAAAGAAATCATAATGAGTGTATTCCAATGGGGTGCCCGCGCATTTCGCCTTGTGCCTGGAGGGACATATACAGTAGCAACCTGCCTAGCAAGCTGGGTGCAGTAGAGGTACAGTATGTGTTTGGCTTCTGCTGGTGGATTTTGATATAAAGCGATTACCCGCGGGGTTGGGCTATCAAAGGGTAATTATGATTACCCGCAGTGCTGCGGTGCCGCGGGCCATGGCGACAAGGGTTCTTTTTAACCCATTCTGACCTGAGATCAGATTCATACAAGGTTTACCACTGGACACACACTAGTCTGATTAACCCATTCTGACCTGAGATCAGATTTTTAAAAATGTAATTCGTTCTTCGATTTTTCAAAAATAGCAGACCTACAAGCTCGTAGCGCGCCACTCGGTGGCGCGCTATGAGCTTGTAGATCTGCTATTTTTCAATAGCTAAAGCATAACATGATGCTAAACACCAAAATGGGTTCCCGGTCAGAATGGGTTAAGCTTGGTTTGACTTGACGTAGTAGAACAGATCTCGCTGAATTATTGATGAATGGAAAGGTTAGAGCCGTAATGTAACTTTTACTAGTGAATAAAATGTTATTTTATCCAATCCGTATGGTAGATTATGCATTTTACATCATGGACCCCAGGGAGACTAGCTGTCGCCCGTAGCATCCGCTAATGGGGATCTGTTCAATAAACAATTCAACAATTAGAATAGGTTCATTCATTTGGTCTCTGCTAGAATGCTACTGAGGACGTGTGGGTCCTGTCTGTGTCGGGTTTGACACTGCAGCCTTTGGCCTTGAAGGTCTCATGTCAATGTCTCCCCTGAGCAAGCAGACAGGTTCTATTGGCTGAGTGGTAAAAAAACAATTCAACAGTTGGGGTAGAGCAGAAAAGTTAAAGGACGACTTCAGCTATGTTCAACCTGTGAAGTGTCCACAGCCCTACTATGAGACGGGGACAGAGAGGCGTTCTGACGCACCGCCATTCCGACTACCTGGCACTGCATGAAAAGAGGGATTAACTAATTATTTATGGGCACTAGATTTGCCCGTAAACCTCAAGTTTAGCGGGCATATACAGTAATATACAGTAATATACAGGGGTGATGGTACATTTCGGGAGTTTACCGGAGTTTGTTGGTAAAATTACCGGGTGTTTCCTGGAATATACTCAACTGTATTCCATGCTTTTTGCGCAGTGGCATCCGCGTGCGGTTAGGGAATGGAATGCCCTGTGAGACACACACCAAGTAACATTAGTGAGGACCAATTACAATGAGAATATAGGTTGAAAATGCACGCTGAAGTCGTCCTTTAAGTTACAAAGTGCAACGTTAAGTAGGATCTCCAAAATGGTCTGGGAACGCCTCGGGATCCCCCAGTACTAATGTCTCTCTGGAGAGAGAAGTCTGGTTGCCCCCCCGCGACCCGACTACGGACAAGTGGTTGAAGATGGATGGATGTTGTGGAACATTAAGTAGAAGTGTGGACGATAATTCAAATCCAGATAAGCCCAGGTGTGGTTATCGACAGTGATGAAATGCCCTGCTGTGTGCTCTGTCTGCCTTTAACTGGGATTGCTATTGTGCTCTCTGATAACACCTCAAACCCTGCACTTCATCAAAACCTGAGCCCCCAGTTATTGGGGTGAGAAGTCTCTGTGTGTGTGTGTGTGTGTGTGTGTGTGTGTGTGTGTGCGCGCGCACGCACAAGCTCGTGCACGTGTGTGCCTGCGTGCATGCCTGCGTGCACACCGTAGCAGTTATCAACAGAAAGTCAATTTAGTTGACCCTGGGGTGACCAATCTGAGAGACACACCTTATATTTGTTTTCAGGTCAGAACCAGTGCACGTGCGTGTGTGTGTGTGTGTGTGTGTGTGTGTGTGTGTGTGTGTGTGTGTGTGTGTGTGCCTGCGTGCAAGTGTATGTTTGGGTTGGCTTGCCGCACCATTCCATCTAATCTCAGACTAGGAAAAACACTAGATACGATTTGTAATAATAGGAGCTTAACTAAAAAGTCACGTTGAAATAACCTGGAACACAATCAATTGATTAACCGTCTGTCGTGTTGAGTGGTCAGATGGGTGGGCCGCAAATACTTTCAACATTTTAAAGCAGAAATGTTGAGGACCACTCTCAACATCCTCTCTCTCTCTCTGCTATGCAGTAGAAGGTGAAGCGAGTATTCTGTAACAGCTCTAAAATATGAATGTGGACTAAAAATAAGAGTTAAGGTAGAAAAATGAAAAAAGAAAAACAACGTGGAAACATTGAGAAGTGTAATATAGATGGACAATTGGACATATACAGATGCACTTTGTGAGGGAGAGACAGACAGACAGACAGACAGACAGACAGAACGACAGACAGAGCTGTAGTATTAAGCCTTCATTGCATGCATGCACATGCACACGGAAACACACTTTGCGCATAACAGCACACAAATGCAAGGACACTCGCGCAAACGATACACATCCTACTATAAATGCACCACGATACGTGTAATCCACGTAACGAGAGAACCGTTCGCCCCGCCGACTTCAAATTTGACACACGTTCCACACCCCCTCAGGGAGTGCAGTGCCCGGCCTCGATTCACCGTTGCCCATAACATAAACACCGCAGAAGGCTCTGGTCAGGCTCTGCTAGTGAACCTAATGAGCCTAAGTTCCCTCACCTGTAGAATTTCTGCCTCAGCCAATTGATTGCCATGGCAACCCCACACCTGCCATTTGATTACTTTACCAGTCCACTTTTCACAGTCAGTTTGCACTCTTCAGACACAGGCAGACAGACAGACAGATACAGAGATCTCCATATACAGTATGGGCACAAAAAGCCCACAGGCGGTGCTATGATGACAACGGGTATTGCATACTACTGTAGGTTACCAAGTCGCATTGTTCCCAAGTAGGCCGGTGGCCGACGGGCACAGCTAGGTCTAGTAAAACAAATGTGGGTTTGTT